>NC_141694.1:1542366621-1543566621 GCF_964263255.1 Lissotriton vulgaris | reverse complement strand
ACTGTTCATCACCACCCCCTTTTCTGAAAAGCTTCGCAAGCTGGCATCCCCACAAGAACTCTCTGGGGAATGCGTTCTCCATCAATTGGTCTCTGACGTTTGCGTACGCTTTCCCACCGATTCCACTAGTCCCCAAGGTTCTGCGGAAGAAGGAACCTTGCCGACTCATCCTGATTGCGCCCAGATGGCCGCGCCAATATTGGTTTACAGAGCTCCTCCTACTGTCAGAGTGCAAGCCAATTCAGTTACATCCAATCCCGAACTTGCTCAGCATTCAGGAAGAACAAGTCTTCCATCCGGACCCAGCATCTCTGAGATTAGCGGCCTGGCTCCTGAACACTGGGAGTTCGCACACCTAAACATCCCAGAGGACTGTAAAGAGGTGTTGGCCAAGGCTAGAGCGCCTGCTACCATCAAGACGTACAGTCTGAAATAGAAGCGCTTCTGCATCTGGTGCCGTTCAGCAGGGGTTCACCCTTTTTCAGCAAAACCTGAGGAAATTCTTCCTTTTTTCCTGCAGTTAGCATGAACAGGTCTGTCTCATGCTACCTTAAAGGTGTTTCTGGCTGCAATATCCAGATATCGACAGGATGGGACCAATTCTCTGTACTCAGCAAGGATTATCCAACAATTCTTCAGAGGCCTCTTTAGAATGTTCCCTCCTGTACGCCGCCCGCCTCCTTCGTGGCATCTAAATGTGGTCCTAGCTCAACTCATGTGTCACCCATTCCAGCCCATCCACAAGGCCAACTTGAAGTACCTTTCGTGGAAATTATCACTGCTCTTGGCTTTAACATCCTCCAGGAGGGTTAGTGATATCCAAGCTTTCACTGTGCACCATCCTTTCCTGCAATTCACAAGTGACTGATACTTCGCACAAATCCAAAATACATTCCGAAAGTACCTTCGGAGTTCCATCTCAACGAACCTATTGTTCTTAAGTCGTTCTTTCAGACCCGCAAACACCTGCGGAAGGAGCGTTACACTCGCTTGACATTAAAAGATGTCTTAAATTCTACCTACAAAGAACATCTACTCTACGCACTTCTGACCAGTTGTTGATTACCTACGGTGCGATTCGTAAGGGGCAGGCAGTTTCAAAACAGACTATTTCAAGATGAATCTCTGCTGCCATTGCCTTTTGCCATGCACAGGCTGGGAGACCTTTACTGTCAGCGCCCAGAGCGCACTCTACAAGAGCGGTCTCTTCATCTATGGCCTTATTTGCTGGAGTCCCTCTTCAGCAGATCTGCAAAGCGGCTACTTGGGCTAGTCGCCATACTTTTACCAGACATTACTGTGTAGAATCAATCAGCGAGGCTGCTACTTCTGTGGGTCGAGCTGTTCTACGGAATCTGTTTCACTAAGGTGAGCCTCTGTTTCCCACCTCCTTGTTTCTGCTGTCAGACGCTTCTTATGTTCTGTTCACACATTTCCATGATTGCATTAGGTTATGCTTAATACGATATGTGTATTTTCACTTTGCATTGTTATATGCGTTACTTGCTGACAAGCTTGGCTTCATTAGCGTCTGCCCAGCAAGGATATGTACTGCTAGCTACTCTGATTCAGGCATGTGAATCTATGAAAGACACCCCTAATACTGGAGAAGAACAATAGTTACTTACCTGTAATCTGTGGTTCTCCAGTTTTGGTGTCTTTCATAGATTCAAATGCAACCCGCCCACCTCCCCTTAGAGGCTTTTAGGCAAGAAGGTTTTTACCTACACTCCTGCGAGAAAATCCGAGAGCCTGAGCCTCTGGGGAGAAGGTTCTGGTGGGTGCTGGCGCCTGATTGGCTGGACTTTAGACTATACATAATGACTAGGCTAGTCACGAAGGTGGAAGTTTTTTCTATGGTAGCTTGGGCTACTTTACTTCCTGGTTGGGAATTAATGTTTTTTCCAATGTAATTATGGCATATTACTGCTTTTTTATGTACCGTGGGACTCCCACTCCGACGACGGGGAATGATTCAGGCATGTGAATCTATGAAAGACACCAATACTGGAGAACCACAGATTACAGGTAAGTAACTATTGTTCGTATATGGACTTGTGAATGGTACAATACATGGAGGGCTGTGGGTTCCATTTTGGAAGACACAGGATTACATAGTGTAACATGGAGAGGAGGTAGAGTAGTCCCTGCCCCTAGACAGATTTGTGTATTGCTGCATTCCTGTAAGCTGGATGGGACACACTTAAGTGTACAGGGGAAGCTGGGCTCTACTCTCTCCATAGTGTGCTTTTTGATTCAGTGAGAGGTCACTAGGAAGGGGTATGGGGACCTCTCAGGAAAGAGAAAGGGCTGATTAGAGAATCATAAAGATTAGGGCTAGGGCCATGGGATAATCTTTTGATAAACAGATCCCTTTGGCTGACATCAATGAGTCAACTTTAATCACTCCCATGTCCTGCGTTGTGGGCCTATAAACTCAAGAGTTGCTGCTCCTGCTGGGATAGACTGCTTTCATGAGGAAGAGCGGGCAGGGAATGGGCACTTCAAAAGAAGCGAACCCCCAAATAAACTTCAAAGACTCAGACTAAAATGTACTAGAAGTAGGAGAGCCTGAGACACCAAAAATGGTCATCTGCCAAACAGCCAGAAAGGCTGCGTAAGGAGGGTGAAGCTCTGCCAGACTTCTACTCGTGACCAGGACTGGGGGCCAAGGCCTGCTAGTGTCCCTGCAGAATAAGGAGTCATCACCCAGGTTTCCAAGATCACTTTGAAATGGAGCACCAGGGCCTGCCTGCTTGCAAAGACCAGTGTGCCTTGTGAGGAAGAGGAGAGTGTTGGCAGGATCGAAGTCCAGTAGGGAGCACTGTCAAGTGGACTCTCTTTGCGAGGAGTGAGGAGACAGCTCCTTCACCAATCGGGTCATTGCCCTGTGCAGGACAATGTTGCTGACCCTCGCATGCCAGGAGGACGACCGCCGTGAAGTGAGCTGTATGAATCACTGCGCCGAACAGGCCAGAGCTTCTGCGTAGAGAGGAGCGGCGACACTGTATGCCAAGAGGGGGCCAGCAAGAAGATTACTGTGCTGTGATGGCCATCCCACTTATGCCATTGTGAGCCACCAGGAGTTGGGGGTTATGGCGGTCATGTAGGTGTAATTGAAGAGCGGAGTTAAAAGAGTTGCCCAGAAGTCTGGTGCCTGTTTGAAGACCGGTGCTGGGATGCCGTTGGGCCTTGGGGCACCGTCGTTCCTCATGCGCTTGATGGCTTTAATGACCTGTTGGGTGTTTGTCCAGGTTAGTGTGATGTCCTCAGCGTCGGCCGGGGAGCTGTTCTTTCCTGGACCCAAGAGTATGACTTCTGGATTTGGACTAATCTGTTGGACTTCCTCAGCTGACTCTGCCTTTTCTATTGATAGGTCTTCATTAGTGGGGACTATTACATATAGCTGTTTCACATGTTGGATCCAATCTTTTTCCGGTACCCCATTTTCTCTCGTTGGTCCTCGGTTGCTCAGCTGGTTGATAAATCTCCAAAGTCGTGCTGAGTTCTTTTGTTTGAGGAGGGAGAAAACGTTAAGCCATTTGCTTTCCATGGTGGCTTTTTTAAGTTCCCATAGCTTCATCCTCAAGGAGGCCATCAGTGCAGATATCGATGCCCCCTCTGTTTGACTGCCCCCTCTTTTCTCTAGGAAGCTAAGCAAGGGGCATCCCAGCTGCACACCCAAAGTGATTCATTCAAGTGGGGGGCGGAGCTTGCCAGCAACGATGACGGACGCTTGAAGTGAGAGCTCCGTGCCGTCGCTCCTAAATATCCTGAATTTATCCTGAACTAGCCGAGCTCCGTGGTCGGCTGCGCTGCCTACCGGCCCCTGGAGGGTGACCGACAGTAGCGGAGAAAGAGCGAGGAGATTCCAAGCCTCTGCGGCCGTAAACTATCCTGGACCGGCATCGCGGCGACCTAGGCCGCTAAGCCGGGCACTTGCTTAGACACCACCCCGGAGTGCGTCACTCGACGTGCAGCCAACGCAGCGTCCTGAGACGGGGGAGCTTGCGCCACTTGATTGGACCAGAAACTCACAGCGAGACACGGCAACGACTGCAAACCCTGCTCTCTCCCCCCATCAGAGAGTGTGACGGGGATAGGGGCGATTGCTAGCTCCTGCTTAACTGAACCGACGAGTGGGAAGCGGCGACCGATAACAGCGGGGCGCCGCTATGCTTTGAAAATATTGCACCAAGAACACCGCCTACCTGACGAGACTCGGAGGACGGAGAAATAGTGACCTCCGCGCGGTCCGGATGTGCGACGCATGGGCTTCACGGCAGTGAGTGTGGTCTCGCCTGGATCCTGTGCGGGGCCTGGTGCGGACAAGGAGCGCTGGTACAGGCCCGGCACGTGGCAGTAGGCCCGACTTTGAGTGGCGCCCAGGGACTACTCCAGACACCGAGAGAGGCGAACCCACAGCGACGGATAACCCTTCCAAGCTGAAACAAGCGACGGGTAAGCCCACGGTGGAGACCCGCTCGGCGATTGCTGGCGGGGGCAACATGGGCAAAGGAGATAAAACGCAGTCCAAACTGGCGTTCGAACAAGGCAAAACGCGCCCCCGGACACACAGGAATCATCGCCTACGCAGCAGGGCAAAAGCCCGGAGAGCTCGCTTTACACAGACATCAAGGGGCTTCTCGTCACAATGGAGAAGAGCCTCCAAGACAGCATGACCATGATAGGTACAAAACTTGATGCTCTCACTTATCGGATGGACCGAATGTCTGAGCGGGTGGACAAGCACGCGGAAAGACTGGATATGTCCGAAAGCGCCTGACTGAGGTGGAAGAGGCCCAAATGGACCTGGACCAAGATCGCAAGCAGATGGGGAAGCTGTTGCAGGTCATACAGGATAAGTCGGAGGATTTGGAGGCCCGCTACCGGCGATCGAACATCCGAATCACGGGCGTGGCCGAAACGACCGAGGTTGGGAAAATGGAACTGTTCGTGGAAAGACTGCTCACCACGCTGTTAGGGGACAACGTATTTTCGCCCATGTTCGTCGTGGAAAGAACACACCGATCGCTGGGACCGCGGCCGCAGCCAGGCGCCCCACCGAGACCAATTATCGCAAAACTCCTGAACTATAGGGACAGAGACACTGCTCTGCGACTAGCCAGAGAAAAGGGGAAACTGCAATTCGAGGGATCATCGATCTCCTTATACCTGGACTTCACGGCGAGGTTGCCGGAGGATCGCCGCTGCTTCGCCCCTTACAAGCAGCAGATCCGCGATCTTGGGTTGGACTACGCCATGTTGTACCCGGCAAAACTCTGCATAAACCGACAAGGGCATTCCCATTTTTTCACCAACCCTAAAGTACTGCACAAAGCGTTGAAAACCTGGTCCAAGGACAGACGTAATAATTCTGAGGACCAGAACGAAGGTCAGGACCTAGTCAGCGGCCTAGAAGACCAGGAATAGGCAGCTGGGGCCACCAGCTCTCCCTCATTGCCCCCTGATTTTTAAGGGGGAGAGTCCCCTGGTGATCGGGTGGTGTGCTCAAGGACTACGACCCCCCCCCCCCCCCCCCCCCCCCTCCAGGCGCTGAGATCCAGTCGAACCCTGATATTTGCGGGGCTGCCGGGGCGACGACTTCGAGGACCCCCGGTGAGAACATTGCAAGTTATGCTGTGGTTAGCTCTTCTGTACTTTCACTTTGGGCTGCTTGTTATTGGGGCCACCTTGGGACTTAGGGCAATGGACAGCCATACTGTGGTTAACCTGAAGGGGGTGGGGGGGGCACCTGTATAGCTGCTGTTGGGTTTCCGATGGGTGGCAGGGGGCGCGCGCGATCTGGTGCGTGAGTGCTAAAACACTAAGGGAGCGGCGGGGCTCAGCAGCTCTCAAGGCCGAGACGTTCTGAATACATGCACCCTGCACTGATCTCGGCAACCTCTGCCCCAGAGCTGTACGCACAACTGGACCCTACTTGGGATTCTTTGGGAAGTGGGGAAGGGTGGAGAGGGGATTGTTCTATCATGCTAGGCCATGTTGGGGTAGGTCTGCTGTGGGAGGAGGGAGGGGGATAAATGGGATGAGGGGAAAGTTACTGTTATGTTCTGTTCCGAAGTGCCTTGCCTCAGAGAACACAAAGTGCTTGCTGTAACCGATTACTTGCCTGCAAGACAGCCTACCCTGAACGTCTGACTACGTTCTCAGAACCCGTGCAACGTCCTCATGGCTGACGTAAATGGTGAGAGGACAGACGAGAGGCCCATATCGCTACACGCCCTCACATGGAATGTCAGGGGGCTTAATGATCACAGAAAACTTAGGAAGGTGTTGAGCTACCTTAGACGCCACAATATTGATATTGCACTCTTGCAAGAAACGCACCTCCCACTCACGAGCAACATGCTGCACACTAGGGGTTTAGCGGGGCATATAGCAACGGCTGGATTCACCACACACGCTAGGGGGGTCCTTACTTGGGTAAACCCAAAATCAGGCATTCAAATACAGACGTTGGGTGTAGACACTGAGGGAAGGTATGTCATAGCGTCCTGTAAGGGGCGAGGGATGGACCTGTTGGTAGTCAACACCTATGGCCCCAATTAAGAGTCCCCTGATTTCTTTGACACACTGGCCAGTGAGATAGCTAGGCACGACAATCCACACATACTATGGGGTGGGGACTTTAATTTGACGTTAAACCCAGACATAGACAGATCGGGCCCCCCCCCCCGACAGCCCTCTTCAGCTGCACAGTCGCAGTCGTGATGTTAGATATGATAGACGTGTGGAGGAACAGAAATGTTGGAAGGGGCGGCTTCACACACTATTCTGCATTTCACGAAATACACACGAGAATAGACTACTGGTTTGCCACTGCGAGGATCAACCGATCTGTTAGGCAGTGTAAGGTGCTCCTGCGCACACTCTCGGACCACTCCCCTATACTGTTAGCCTTGGATACCCCAGTGAAGGGATACGCACCGTTCACATGGCACTTCCCGCCCTACTCCCTGTTGGACCTTGTCTTCCGCGGAGAGTTAGCGGAGGCGATTGATGTGTTCTTAGAGAAGAATGTGGGGTCGGTGGAGGACTTCCAAACGATTTGGGAAGCGTTCAAGGTTTATATTAGAGGCATAGCGATGTCCTGAAGGCTACGAGGGCCAAATTAGCCGACCTGGAGCAGCAGTTGCAGGCGCTCGAGACAAGGAGTCGATCTAACCCGGATGACACTGTAGAGGGAGACATTAAGCGCCTACTGGTGGAATACCACTAGGCCGCGGACAGAGAGGTCAACATCTAGGCAAGTACGCCACAGCCCGTACATGCGGCGAGGGGGAGCGACCAGGCTCAGTCTTGGCTAACGTTATTAAAGGCCGCAGGGGAAAGGCACTAATCTCGGAATTAAGGAACGCAGGTGGAGATAGAGTGACGGATGAGGCGGAAATTGCCGCAGTCTTCAGAGACTATTACTCGGAGCTGTATTCTTCCAAAGGTGGTGACATGTCGGCTGAAATTCTGGATTATCTAGAACACATACAACTCCCGTTCCTCCCGAATTCCGAAAGGGAGTTCCTAATGTGCCCTATACAGTTAGACGAAATCAGAGATGCACTAGCCTCCATGAGAGCGCCAGGCATTGAAGGACTCTCGGTCGAATTCTATAAAGCATTTCAGGAACAGCTACTGCCACACGTGCACACCCTCCTGGAGGACATATGTGTCCAAGGCACCATGCGCAGCTCCCTGAGGGAGGCAATGATAGTCACCATTCTAAAGCCGAGTAAGCCACGTGACGAATGTAGCTCGTACCGCCCAATATCGTTGCTAAACGTCGACACCAAACTATACGCCAAGGTCCTAGCGACTAGACTCCCACTACTGGCCCCTGACTTAGTGGCCCCAGAACAGGCGGGATTCATCCCATCCAGAAACCTGACATACAATATAAGGACAGTGTTAGGTACCATCCAATTTGTAAAGCAGGATAATCTAGCAGTGGCGCTCTTTCTAGATATGGAGAAGGCATTCGACTCCGTTGAGTGGCTTTTCCTTCTTCAGGTGTTGCGTTGTATGGGGCTTGGCGAACCCTTCATCCAAATGATAGGCGCACTATATGGCGGCCCCTCGGCTAGGGTTCGTGTGGGCAACGCGATCTCCCACCCACTATACATAGGCAGGGGCACCCGCCAGGGATGCCCTTTATCTCCTTTACTGTATGCACTCGCTGCAGAGCCTCTAGCCTGTGCGATGGGAGAGTATCATAGCCACGAGGGAGTACGGTTCCCCACGTACAAAATAGTTGTATCTATGTATGCGGATGATACGTTGCTGTACGCCCATGACCCCGCTACCATGCTTCCCCCACTCCTGAGAGAAGTGGTTCGGTTCGGTGCACTATCAGGACTCAAAGTTAACTGGGCAAAGTCGGTGGTACTGCCCCTAACTCCGGTGACCAAACGAGTGGAGACTGAGTATCCTGTCCAGTGGACGGAAGACCCGATTAGATACTTGGGGATCCAGATACACACGGATCCGGACCTGCTCGTCAGTCAGAACTACGGGAGAGCGGTCAGTAAGCTGGAGGAGAACATAGAGATCTGGTGTAAACTGCCTCTTACGCTGATGGGCCGCATAGCCATAATGAAGATGATAGTGCTACCGAGATTTTTGTTCCTTTTTAGCGCCTTGCCAATTGTGCTCTCTAAGGCCTTCTTCCAACGCTTGACCAGCCTGATGATTAAACTAGCGTGGACAGGGAAACAACCGAGAGTCAAATGGACAATGCTCACCCCCCTGTACAACCTGGGGGGCTTAGCTGCGCCGGATCTTGAATTATACTACAGAGCGGCCCAAGCGTCACACCTACATACTTGGGTATATGGCGACAAGCAAATTCCACATGTCTGGATGGAGCGACTATTCGCTCATCCACTGCCGCTCCCGGCAACGATCTGCCAGCCGCAGGATCGTCGAACGGGAATACTGGATTCCATCTCCTCCACCAATCACGCCTGGCACTCTCTCCTGTTTCGTCAGGGAGGGGCGATGATTTACTCGCCGGAGATGCCGATAGAGTGGATGCGTTGGCTCCCGCCCATGGTTGACAAAGCGTTCACACAAGAACTGACGAAATTGGGTCTGAGCAGGGCGGGTGACCTGTTCCAGGACGGCACAGCCAAAACCTGGGACCAAACTCGGGGAGATGGAGATGAGCCTCCATTACTCCAAAGATTCCACTTCCATAGAACTCGTAGCGCCCTCTCGGAATTTCTGGGTCCGGATATGGCGGAGCCTCCGGAAGTCCCAGAATTAACATACGTGATTACACACAAAGAACCCAAGAAGCTCTTAACAAATCTTTACAGCATAGCTAGATCCCATGGGGAGCACCAGCTCATGAAAGCTAGGCTGGAGTGGCAGAGAGATTTAGGAGTCACGCTGGACGATGCGACATGGCGCAACTGCTGTTAAAATACGAAACGTATCTCCCTAAATGGGAAACATCGGCTCATACACAAATTCCTCCAAAGGGTGTATTACACCCCAGCACGGCTTCACAGATCTGGGCTGCGACCGGAGGCTCACTGCGAGCGCTACCGAGCGGCGGACGCCGACTTCCTGCACTTGTCATGGGGATGCCCGGGTATACAGGCGTTCTGACGCGAAATATTTGCCGAAATGAGCAAAATTCTGGAGGTCGATTTGGACATCGATCCGGGAATAGCACTTATAGGAAACTCAAGGGAGCTCCCGGGTGCGATCGCAGACTCACAGATATGGGGATGCTAATGGCCAGGAGGGTGGTGGCCCAGTGTTGGATGCGAGGCCCTCTGCCGACTAAGGCCAGATGGGCTCGAGATATGCTGTACTGTAGCACACAGACGGAGACGTACAGTGAATTACTACCCCCAAAAGCCGCCCGAAAAACTTCTGGGCTTTATACCAGACTTATTTGCAGGGACAGCAAAATGAGGATGTGAGCTTCACAGACAGCGTTTCCCAAGGGTAGGTGGCAGAACCCAAGATCGACATTGTACAGACCACTTGCGCAGGCGTAGTGAGACGGGAGCAGGTCTGAGTGCTTTACCAAGGGTGAGAACAATAAGTGTAGAGGGGGAGGATAGAGTGCGAGGTGCATTAGCGGGGGTTTACTACGGGGAACATACATCACACGAAGGTACATCTAGACGCCGTACTAACACCTAGAAAGATAGCCTGAACACCTACAGGGCACTTTTCCACTGGGCTTACAGGTACTATCAGGTGAGAGGTCGGGTGTGGGTCAGGCTACTACATGCGCGGGTAACTCGAAATAGAGCAGGAAGCTTTTCTGAGGCTAAGGGGTGGGAGGGCGGCGGGAAGTCCACAGGGGAGTTATGGGGTTGTTCCAGAGGGTGAAAAGTCAAAAAATTCACATGAATATTGGACACTGCCTGCACTTGAGATCAAGACTGGACAATGAGAATACAATATCTGCTTCACGCCGCCGGACCCCCGGGTTGTCTGCCACCAGGCTGTGTAACATACGGTATAGTTTTGATTGAATTACCTGTGATGCGGCCGGCCCGGAGGGCTTGTAGGCCAGAAGCTGTGTCAATATAAATTTCTTTTTGCAATATTAAAAAAAAAAAAAAAAAAGTGATTCATTCAAGTTCCAAACCACAAGACGTCGATTAAGGCTGCAAAAATCTATTTAGTTAGGAAACAGGCGCAATTGTAATGTTCATAAATTTCGAGCCTCTTTAAAATCGTTTAGTCACAGACTCTTTGTGGCTAACTATTGAAAGTCGTAATCTCATTGACTTGTATCGAGATATTCGGTCAAAACCCCATGTGGAGAGATAGGACAATGGGAAAAGGTCAGAGGACCAGTTTGGAATGCCTAACTTGAGGAAGCAATGCTTGTTCTGTATGCCCACCTTCCGTCCTTTGCATTAATTAAACCTGTAAAATGGGTGTAAGCATATGAAGAACAGGACTAGAACTTTTTTATTCATATTGAGCTCGTCCCTTGTGTAGCTGGGTTTTTTCTGAAAACAAATCACATTTGGGAGCGACGTTATTTAGAAAATCCTGTAGGCATCTTTGTAACTGAAATATGCTGTTTAGTATAGTTCGCCTTGACCCTCTCGATCTATTTAATATTCTGGGAGGCGTCGCTGTGAAAAGTAGCCTTTCAGCTTGAGTGTAGAAATGTACTTCTTTCTCACGTAAAACTCATCGGCGTGAAGCTGTTTGTGAAACGCATCGACCAGAGCAATGAGTTTGAAGTGTGGGTCTGTAGGGGTGCGGAAGAACAGTTGAATGTCGGTTGTATTGCCAGTAGCCAGTACTTGAGTACAGTTTGAAACGTGTCAGTGCTTTGTTTGGCTCAGTGACGTGAGGAGACGTGCTGAGCAACGTAAGACGTGTATGGCTGACGTGACGTCATGTGTTAAGTGAGGCTAATGTCCTCTTTGTTGCAGGACCCGCCCGCTGTCTGAAAGTCCTTTCATGAGGGTGCAACTACACATAGTAAGAACTCTACTCTGGTCAGGTTCCGGGACAGGAAGAAGCGGACCAGGTTTGCGTTAAAGTGGCGGCTTTTTCACAGAAAATCCTTTCCACACCATGTAATTATTAGCTGAGATTGTTCTTGTTATGCTCGTGTGTGCATTTACTTTTTTAGGTCTCGCCTTTTCCATTCAGAAGGAATGGGAAATGGCGAGAATTCAAGTGCTCAAAATCCTCGTGAAATCACCACTTTTTTCGTGTGGTTTTCTTCGAGTTCACGTGGACACAGGCACGCGCTTTGGACCATAAACTTTCACGGCCATCTGTTCCCCAATGTCCCTCCCACCCTTCCTTTGATCTTGCCGAGAGTTCTTACAGGCTAATGGCCCTCCCCCTCCCCCAGCACAGAGCGCGCATCGCTTGTTTTTTTAGAGCGCTGTGCTCTCACAAGCACTACTTCCTACTTGTCTTTTTTTTAACATTAAATAATGGCGGCCGCGCATCTTGTTGTTGCTTGTTATTTAACCGATGGTCATGTCCTGTTGGAGCAACACTTCAGCTGAGGCATTCTCGGGAAATCCTGAGCAGATCTGTACTCCTCGCGCCCTCGTGGTCACCGCTGGGCCTATATTACCATGCCGGCGAACGCCAGCAAGTTCGCATAACAAGAGCAAACTTGCTGCGGGGATGTAACCTCTTGAGCTCAGGTCAAAGTTCTATATAAATTACACAATGAAGGTAAATATGTGTGTGTTTTTTTTCCCATTGCAGTGGGCAATGTTATTGGGCCGTTAGCAGTCTGCAGAGGGTGACATTTAATAAAACAAAAGCACACTGTAAAACTTCGGGCAAAGAGTATTTATACTAGGAAACAGCGCTCAGCCAAAAGTCACGCACGTTAAACGCTTCTCTCCATTTCATAGGCTTCATAAGAGGCGCGTGTTTCAGTAATGACATCTCCAGAGACTGAGTGACACTGAAGTCCCGCAAGACATCTTACACCTCCGCCATTCGGAACAACCCCGCTCGCCGCTGCAGCTAGTACTGAGGAGCCAAGCTGCAGTGAGTGTGCGCGACGCCATCTTACTTTTACCCAAGCTTCCTGGTGATCGGATGTTCCCTCAGAGGCTGACTCCAGCGCCATATCCCCTTTCAATGTTACACTGAGACACATAGTCCAGCCGAGGGTCTCGCCTTTTACCTGAAGCTTTGACTCCGGGCCTTGGTTCCGAGAGGTCAGCTGCAAATGCCAGCCAGGCTGTTCTCGTTCATGCCTTGATTTCTCACCAACGCAAGCATTTTACCCCACTAGATCCGATTTATAAGGGTGACTACAGATTTTTTTAAGCCGAAAATTACACTATTTTAGTTGTCTCCCGCCTGAAATTACATCTGTTTCAATAGAAGTTCATGGGGAAATACATTCTCCCGATCTTTGTTTCGCGTGGGGGGATGGGCGCTGTTCCCTGGCCCGGTTAAGTGCTGCTGGAGAAGTCGAGAGGCGTGTTTCTGTTGCCCGCGTGGGGGGATGGGCACTGTTCCCTGGCCCTGTTAAGTGCTGCTGGAGAAGTCGAGAGGCGTGTTTCTGTTGCCTGCATTTACTTTTAACTCTCTCTTCTAGCTGGCAACATAAAAAAGGGGACTGACTACACTTCACTTTAACCATGAAAACAGGACTTTCTTTCAATCTTCCTTTCTAAACAGGTAGAAGCACAAGTGCTTGGTTTTTGTGCAGGCGTGTTTCCTACCTGTATTTTTGATAAAAAATTAGTCTAAAAAATTCCTTATTTAGAGGTATTCCAACAATTGGTGACACGCATACCTGTTGATAATAGTAATGTGCATGACTGTCACCTATGCCCGCATGGAGGAAATAGTTTTAAGGTACACTCTTGACTTATTAAGCACTATCCAGGTGTGAATGGGGAGATTTACAAACGTAAATGTATTGCATGAGAAACAGTTTCTAAAACCTAACATGCTGGCCTTTCATGTCTACTATTTGAGATTCTGAAAGGATTGTAAAAGTATCAAATAATTGTGGCCTTTTGTGCATTATGAAAAGCCCTTTTGAATTTGCAACCCCCGTGATTTTGTAAATCACAGGATTCGAAACCACAAAGGTGCTTAGTACATCGTGCCCTTGATATCCTAAGCTGCTGTTCTTAAAACGCTTCTGGAATTAAATACGTTGGGAAGATCAGTATCTGCACATGTGCTAGCCCTCCCACCAGCTCTAAATGCATACCTTTATGTCCTCTTCATGCCTCGTGGTTTGTTTCTGCTAGTTTAAAAAAAGTGTCATTTACAATACCAATCGCTCAAACTTTCCTAATGCGAAAAGTTAAAAGTATGGGCATTGTAAATCACAAAACAAAAAAATAAAATGTCATTTAGAAAACCAATAGCTCAAACTTTCCTACTGCGAGACCTATTGGCATCGCCAGTGCTTGTTTGAACAAGTAACAAAGCGAGCGTCAGCATTTAAAAGTCTGTCTCTTCATTCGATAGGACTCCTCCTATTCTTCGCCTTTGCACGGGGGGAGGTCCAAGAATAACCCTTGTTGTCTTCTGCGGATTGACGTCGCCATAGCATACTATGGCAACAAAGGAACCGACAGGACAGGTCATCTGGAAGGAAGGATATCTAGATAATAAAATGCATCAGCCCCTAAGCAAATTTTTCTGTAAATATGTAACGCCTCTCTAGCTTCCAAGGGCAAACGCAAATTGATAGTCATTCAAATGCTGTTTTTTTGGAAAATAAACACGTCGATAAGGCATAATAGTACCATAAAGCCCTTGTATTGGCAGAGGCCTTCATTGAAGTCTCGGAAAGCTAAAGTAGTTGAGCAGAGAGAAGGGCGTACGTCCCTGCTTATTCAAACAACTGTTCCCCCCCCGCCCCCACCCACCCCCATGTTTGCCAGTTTCTGTATTCGTGTGTTTTTCACCCTCCTGTAGCTTGAATGAATTCATGTTTGTTTTGCCCTCCAGCAGAATGGTAAATTCTTAGGTGAACGACCACCAAAATGGATTGACCACTTGTCAAGGAGGATATCTCGCCTCACAAATTGATGGCAGATTGTCAGCTGTTAATAACAAATGTGATAGTGCTTCATTCACATGCATGTGTTTGGTATGTTTTGAGAGGTTTGTTACATGGGCTGTGTGCCTATAGGGCCTGATGCCTTCTATGGGGGCTTGGAGAGTGGGTCTCCACACAAGGTCTCCATTCAGAAATGACACAATATGTAGCTGCTCCTCAGGGTCTAAACCTCAGAGACCTAAGAGATTGCTCTTCTGGTTAAGATTGCACTAAAATCTTCATCAATACCACTCTCCTGCCTAAGAGGAACACTGGGAGCTTCAGCAGAAATCACTTTGTATCTGCGTTAGGACAGGAGGTTTACTCACCACTAGACAAAAGCTGCCTCACCCAACTCTTTCTCCTCACAGAATAGGCAAGCCTAGCAAAATGCCTGCGAGTGGACACCGACAGCCAACCACTAATTTGGTCTTCATAGAAGCTTTGGTCCTTTGAAATCAAGTTCTTGGTAATACTCGGGATTTGAGAAGGTACTCTACAAAGGGCAGAAAATGACTGCTTGCCAGAACCGCGACTCTGTTACCAAGTGAGGCCAAGCTAAAGCTGTTGTGCTTTGCTATAAGAGGAGTAGCTGCTCTGCTATGACTAGAGCTGCCTCTAACCCAAAGCAAGTCCAAGAGCCAGCTCAGACTGCTCCTCGGATTGATTGCCTGACACACTAACCCTCCAAACTGTAGGTCTCTTCCATGTGCAAGAGGCTGTGAAGCCCCTAGACTCTTTACAATCACCAACTATAGTTGACTAAGCGGTTAGTTACCATTAAGCTCTTGAACACATTTCTGGTTATAGCTCGGTTTCGGACGGTGGTCAGCCCTTCAGATTTGTTTTATTCTTTCCCATCCTACCCTCCCAATATATAAATGAATGTTGTTTTCCTATCTGTTTAAAATAAATAAATAAAAACACAAACTAGTCACTGATCTTGCAAACTTAATTTGTTGTTCTGTACTTTGACCACTAAGCAATACTACTTCCTAGAACAAGGCATAACTGCATAACCAAACTACCCATGAGTAGTCACTAATGAAAAGTGAGTCTTGCCTACCCATTTCTAGTGCAGCTCAAGTGGCTGGTTTCTATGGGGCTGAGCGAGAATAATGCAACAAGGCACTGGGTCATGTGAAAATGTATTTCTGCGTCAAAAATGGAGGTTTGGTGCACAGAACCCAATGGTAGCTCTCAGACATGAGCTGGGCATGAACATCGTAGCTATTGCAGAACTTACACCACTACTGTTATGGTATACAATATGAACCAAAAGCAATTCAGTCATTTATATTACGCCCATCTGTGATATTTGGCAAAGTAGCAACTCCACAATGTGCCATGGTTGAGGCATATTGCAAAAGCTTTTACTAGTATGGGGTGCCACAAGCTTTAGCCCAACCCAGAGGCCAAGGTTTCTTCAACTCAGTTTGTAATGAAAGAGAAATATTGGTGATGGCTCTAAAAAAACAAGAAGGAAGCGGTTTACATTGTTCCAAGAAATTAAACCCATCATTGACTTTGGGAGCTACCTGGATCAACTATTACCAGCAGCAAAGAGAGCCCTATTTATACAGGGAGGCAACCTAGCCTAAATTTGACAGACCTTTACAAGGAACTGGCTGAATACTAATAGCAACCCTACCTACCCTCTTTTGCAAGGTGGCGATGAATTGCTCATGCACTTCATGCTGTTATGCACATACTCCTTGCCAGCAAGGAGACTATATCTTAGTCTATTTAAAAACAAAAAAAATACAATGTAAGACATTGTGACACAGCCCTGAGCTTTTATGCCTTCCAGCTGACAGCAACTGTATTTTTAACCCATTGGCCTCTTACATTTACGCAGCATGGAAAGCCATGCAGCGCTTACCAAGTACCAAATTGGCCAAAGTTGTGCACATTCGATGGCTTACCATCTTTGTACTCAATAGGGAGTCTTGACTGCACACATTGGGGAAGAAGAACAGCAGACTATTAAAAATCCCTGAGTGGAAGACCCCTACCATAAAACTTTAAATACCACTCTGGCAGGGCACCTGGCTCCGGGAGGTATCGTCTGAGCGGATTCAGTCGTTGGAACCTTATCGGCGTGTCGGTCCTTGGAGACGTCTGGGTGGGAGACCACATTCGTGCCTTTGCTGACTTACAACAGCGCCACGCCCTTCCCCACGCCCAGCATTTTAGATACCTGCAGCTGCGTCACGCCTTTCATGCACACCTCCCATCACCAGTCACCTTCCCAGAGTTTAGCCCGCTTGAAGCTCAAGTGATGATGGGGAATCTGGGCCAGGGAGGAGTATCCCGCATCTACCGTTCCCCTGTAAATAATAGTCCCACGTCCCTAGACCGCCTACGCACCAGCTGGGAGGGATGAGTGGGACCCCTAGAAGAGGCAGATTGGAGAGACGCCTGAATGGCTCCACGTACCCTGACCCTATCCTCCAAGCTACGCCTGGTGAAGATATACTACTTACACGCGGCCTACCAAACCCCAGAGAGGCTGTTCCGAGCCCAGTTGCGACCTTCCCCCGACTGCCCTAGGTGTGGGAAATCCCCCGCCGATTTCTACCACATGGTGTGGCTGTGCCCGGAGCTGGAGAGGTTTTGGAAGGGAGTGGAGCGGGAGCTCTCACAGGCCCTGGTTTGGGAGGTCCCCCATGACCCGCTGAGATTGCTGTTAGGGATCTTCGATGGGCTCGATGGCTCGAGGTTGAATAAGCGCCTACTGGGAACGGCGGTGGCCGTAGCCAAGAGGGATACAGCGCATCACTGGTCGCGCCCTGTGGCACCCACTGTGGGGGGATGGAGGAGGGGGGTGGACTGGTGTGGCACCCAGGAAGAGGTCCTATTTGAAGCCCGAGGTTCCATGGAACTGTTTCCCAAAATATGGGGGAAATGGTTCAACATGATCCCGCCATGAACCCAGATATGCAAATTGCTCCAAGAGTTGATATTGGTGTCACGCAAGCTGTAATGTTGGACTGGAGTGGACTGACCCTACCCATATGCACTGATGATTTAAACTCATTGTACTTGTTGATTTGTGAGCTGCTGCCAATCAATTTTCTTAGCTGTTTCAGAATACTTAATAAAGTTGATTATCAAAAAAAAAAACTTTAAATAAGTCACTTTTAACTGATTTGGCCTGTTGACAGAAAATGGTTTTAATAAATTACCATTCAAATGCATTGAGAACTTTAAAAAGGGACACCTGGTGATCTTTAGAGGTCACGTATCAGATTGTAATACGTGCATATGTTTTTTGTTGATTTTTGGCATCTACCTTGAAACTCTGGTTTCTAACGGATCTGACCTGGTGATATACAATTGTTTAGTAAATCACTAGTCATATACATTCAGCACTTTACCAAGGGAAGAACTACAAGAAAGACTGGTTTAGATGTACTCCCAATAGCACATTTTTAGCTGGAGCTTGGAAGTAGCCACAAGCGAAGTAGGTTACAACTAGAATGGTCCAAGGGTCAATCTTTCAAACCAGTGTTGGGCATGTCTGAACCACGTGAAGGTGAGGTCCTTGTCAAGGGCTAACAGTTCCTCCACTGCCCTCCGATACAGGCTCAGCTCCTCCGTTGTCCAAAGCCTCACCCAATAAAGGCGCGGCCTGAGTCTAGCTATTTCTCCAATCTTTTTAGGTCCATATAAAAAAATTTTTTTTACGATAGTAGTGCTCATACCAAGATAGAGTAATGAATTACCAAACTTATTTTCGCTTGTGGTAAGAGAATAAAGGGTGGCGTATCCCTAGATATCAGCTTCATACAAGGCAGCACATTGTACCTTTAGTTAGTAAAGGTCATAAGCCAGAAATAGGGCTCTTGAAGCTGTTCCTGGGATCCTCCTATAGATTACTGTGGCTTGGTGTCGTATTACAGCTCTTCTCTTCTAAATATGCGGACACCATGATAGTTTGCTATCAAGCATTTTACCCGGATTCTCAAATCTGGACACGCATCTTAGTTTTTCGTTTAAAGAGGCAGGTCGTGCTTGAATGTCTTGTTGAGTCGGACTGTCATAAATTTTGTTTTTGAGATACTGATCTCAAGGCCCTTAAATGAGCTGACTGCATTAGACCCATCTGAGTCTGGGAGATTAAAATGGTGTTGTCAGCGCATAAAAGTGCAGGCACCCTGACCTCGTCCAGTTTAGTCTATGTTCCCTTGTAAAAGAGCCTCCACTACACTGCTGATGTATAGGGAAAAGTGGGTGGGGGCCAGGAAGCACACTTACCTCACTTCCCTGGTTATTGGGATTCTATCAGTTAGTTGCCCTCCAGGCCCCCAGCGGACTTGGGCATAATTGCTCTGGTGGAGGCTAATTATCTGTGCAAGGAGGACATTCGGAACCCCAAGTTCCTTTAACAATGCCCAGAGAAGCCCCGTAGGGACCAGGTCGAAGGTCGACAAATGCAATATAAAAACGTCCCTCTCGGAGAATAAAGTATTTCCAGAGGATAATCAGCAGCCTTCAGACTTATCAGTAGTGCTCACTTTTGGACTAAACCCTGCTTTATATGTGGTCAGGATTTCTATACTGTCAATACAATCATTAAGTTTGTTTAATAGTTGCCTAGTATACACTTTCTGGAGGGCATCTAGGAGGCCCATAATTAGCCGGGCTTCCCCGATCCCCCTTTATAAAAATGGGGATAATTTCCGCCCCTTTTCAAGTGTTAGGGATTGGGGCTCCTGCAGCTATAGAATTAGTCAAACAATCGACGTAGGGGCCCCATATAGACAAATCATGGCGAAACAAGTCACCAAGGATGTTTGTCTGTGCCTGGGGCCTTGCCCTGTTTAATTGACGTGATGGCTAGACTAGTGTCCGAGTGTCCTAGTGTAAAATAAGGCTCTATATGAATGTGGATAGAATATGTGAGAGATTGTACATGGGAGTCTATTGGGGGCTGTTTATATAAGAGGGGAAATGGTCGACCCAGGCCTCTGGATTTAGATGGCAAACCATCTCTGGGGCTGAGGTCCTGCAACTATTTTCCATAACAAAGAATTTTCCCCATTTTAGCAGATTACTAGGGCCAGTACAGGAATGGTCCATTGACAACCCCACTTTAAGGGGAGAGGTCGATGCAGGAGGGTTCCGAGCACTTCTCTGGTCACCAGATCTCGAATGTTGGCAGGGTACGTGGGTCACCGATTTGTCCGGGGAGTAAGCAACTAACTGGAGGTTACACCTCCCTTCATTTTACAAGACGTTGGGGGTCACTGGAGAAGGTGGGTCTGGTTGATCTCCTTTGTGCCTCCTTTATTGGACGATCCAGCACCAGTCGGTGGCATATGATGCCATCGTCCATCTTACATAGCCAAGGAAGATAGGGGTTCATAGAAAGTGAGTCTTAAAATGATGACGTTTCTTTGACAAGGATTAACAACGGAACCATCAAAGCGGTGTATGAGCTTGCCAGTAAGTCGGTATGATCTATTAAAGGCTGGGATTGTGTAAAGTCCCCTTTCTGTTACTCGCAGGAAGGAGGGGGTACCAATCCTTGCATCTGGTCTTGCTTCTTGTCTTCCAAAGAATCTGGGGTGGTAGAAACAGCCCAATGGTACAATGGAAAGGGGGGTAGGAAGGACTTCTGGGCCCAGCCCTGCTGCCCGAGTTAATCAGGCGATGCGCCAGCTTGGGGCTTCTACAGTTCAACACTATACAGTCCCCTTCCATTGATTTACAAGAGGCCATACCCATCCCACTCTCCTCACCACGATGATGACTTCATATTCGTCAATAGAGAAGGCAGTATTTATAGTAAGCCAGTGGCAAGGTTTACTTTGTAAGTTATCCTCTCTAATGTCTGGAGGCAGAGGCACGCCTACTAATATGGCAACATATGGGCAACAAGCCGGCAGGAGAGATAAGGATTCTTGCAATTTACCAGCCAAGGGGCGGAGATGGACCCAGTGGCAACCTGGGTGCTGGAAGGATCTGGGCCCTGATTTCTGTGAGGGATAGACTGGGTTTTTTCCTTTCCAGTCAGATTAACTTTGGTCCTCCCAAGGAAGAAGTGGCAATGGCCATCTCAGTGATATGGGGTAGGGAACTAGCATAGTTAGTATTGCTCTGGGAAATAAGATTTAGTATTGGATCGGAAGAGGATGAAGGTCATGCAGTCTCATTTGGAGGTTTTATCACTGGCATTGTGTCTCTCATTGATCTAAACAATCGCTCAAGAGCCGTTAGTCTGTCCGAAATGGGTGCAATAACAGGGGTGAGTATATCCTTAAATTTGGCCATAGCCCCCTCTCCCTATTGCACAATTTTAAGTCTTCTTGAGTCAAATGAGAGGATTCGGGATAAGCTGCAGGCCTGGCTACCCTTTGTGGTAAATTAAGATTACTGGTAGCCAGTAGTAAGTGGAAACAGGATCAGGTTTATTCATAAGGTAGGAGTCTCAGGTTACGGGTAAAGATGGTAGTAAGGAAGCCGGATGGTATCAGGAAAGCCCCAGCGGGAGCAGCATCATTTGCTGCTTAGCCCATGCATTCCAACTGACACTCAACAGCATTCTATTACCACATACTCACACTGGCTGAGCAGCAGGGGATATATACCTAAGGAGACAATGCATGGAAAAGATTACCACACACCTCTCTTCTTTATGGAAAAAATAGGCAATATAAATCCAAGAGTAATACACAACATCAAAAGTGACACCTAAAAATAGAGTCACTGACTCTGCAGCATAGTACAAGGGTGCAATATGTGTGCCCCAACTGGGTGCCATACACCAGCCAAAAAATGCAGTGCAAACTAAATGCCCCTTCGGGACAACACCTAGGCCTCATTCACAATGGGGCCATACACTAGCCCAATATTAAAGTGCAAAATATATGCCCCTGCGGGTGCAACACATGCCCCAAACCAAAAGGTTTGGGAACAAAACAAATGCTGCATCACCAACAACAGTAAGAAGTTGTGAAGTATTGATTTGTTTGGGTTGCAATTCATATGGAATGAAATAGACTCCTGCAGATAAAAGGAATACAAGGAAATTTAAAAAAGTTTCGGGAGAAAAGCAGTGAGCATTATGCATTACTTTATTGGACTGTCAACATTTTACATATAATGTGGCAAGTTGAAAAGTGAGCGATCCTGCAGTATGACATATGAGGGCTTAGTTGATCCTGGTCACCTTGCACTGAGCCTTCGATAAATATGCGACTGGCAAGCCGCTGCATTATCCTTGGGGTCGAGCAGTGTGCTATAACGCAGCATTTAAACTAACTCATGGGTGCTATTCCCGTAGTGCGTGCTGAGTGTTGCAAAGTGCATTTCTGTTCCCTGCATATACTTTTCAAATTGAAGCCTCACAGCGTTCCTGTACGCTGAGGTTCATTCTCTTCTGCAGCTGAAATATCTTGGAGGCCGTAGATGCGTCAATGGAATACAGCTGCGTCGAATCCCTAGCAACGGCTCCACTAGCGACACAGCCAGTGAACTCGGCTGTGTTGTGACATGGGAAAAGGATTTCCTGGGCAACGCATAGTGAGGGAAGCTCCAGTGCCGGTCTGTGCTCAAAATTCCTCAACATTTCACCCTAGGACTAGGAGTTAAACTACAATGCCTGTCTGGAGACTCAATACGTCTTTACAGCTTCTAAGCCCCGTTTGCGGATCATCTGTGCGCACGTTGGGGAGCATTGCCTGATTAATCCTGGAGGAGCAGTAAAATGAATATAACTTTGCTAGAGGACTACAGTTGCTAAATCTAGCAAGCACAGTGTTATCATGCCGATACACACAGCTTTGATATTGTGCTTATTTTGAATGCCATTTCCTTTACATATTGCGGCGGGGTGTTGCGGCGCTATGTTATGCCTCCAGGCGTCACCACGCGACCGTGTTATGTAGACCCCTAGGTACTTCAGGTGCACGCCGGCAATGATTAGGGACAACGTCCAGGCCTGGTCGCCATGAAGAGGGAACAATATAGATTTGGACAGATTGGCACGGAGGCCTAAAGTCTCCCCGAAGACTCAAAGGATTTGAAGAACCCGGGGCACCGAAGCCCAAGGGTCCGACATGAAGAATAGGGCGTCGTCGGCATAAAGCCCGATCCTGTCTGAGTACTCCGGCGTCCAGTCCATCCATCCTAGGACAGAGTCCAGACGCACCCACACAACCAAGGGCTCGATCGCCAAGGTAAATAGAAGAGGGGACAGGGGGCACCCCTTTCGCGTGCCCCTGTGAATCGGGAAGGAGGCCGAGCAGCAACCACCTGCACGAACTGAGGCCTTGAGATCCGTATACAATAGCTTCACCAATGCCCGGAACCGGGGCCCCAGGTTAATGGCTTGTAGGAGCTTGAATAGATGGGTCCAACTCAGAGTCGAACGCCTTGTCAATGTCTGCCAGCAAGAGCGCCGTGGGATGGCCCAAACGAGGGCCTTCCACAATGGCGTTGTGGACTCCCCTGATACTGTGCTGTGTGAAGCGCAGGGACATAAAGCCGGGCTAGTCTGGATGCAAAGGTCCTGAATGCAGGTGCAGAGGCGATCAGCTAGGACCTTCCTGAGTAGTTTGGGCTCAAAATTCAGCAAGGAGATAGGACGGTACGAACTCGAATCTTCCGGAGGGTGACCGGGTTTAAGAAAAAACACCATTTCGGCGTGTCACCAGTCAGGTGGCAGGACACGCTGCTCCAAAGCTTCGTGTAATGCCCCCAGCAGGTGAGGCCCCATGGTCGACACATGTGGGCGCATAAACTCACAGGGAAACCAGTTGGGGCCTGGAGCACGGCCAGGGAGTGTATTGGACAGTGCCGCCTGCAACTCGTCCAGAGTAATCGACCTATCCAGTTCATCACGCACGTCATCGGGCAAACAGTAGGGAGGGATATCGGAAAAAAAAGGTGTCAATGAGGGGCTAGGCTATGATTTCATGCTCCTCGTAAAGGGCTGCGTAGAAGCCTGCAAATGCCTGGAGAACCGCCTTGAGGGAGCACACAAATAGTGCCATCGGGGGACCGCAGGAGGGGAACCTGCGTCAGGGACGTCCGAACCTGGCACAGCCTATGGAGCATCTGACTGGATTGGTCACCCCACTGATGGATCCTGTATTGGGTCGCCAACCAAGCCTCTTTATCACTGTCCGTATGAAGCTGGTAGAGCTGCTATTGGACGTGCAATAAGTTCCGGCGGGTGCTGGAATTGGCGCTCTCCACCAGCTCGGACTGTAGGTGTAGCTGACGGCCCTCTAACTCCCGCGCCTGTGCCCAATGTCACAGTTTTTCCCCAGAGCCATAGAGGATGTCAGCCTCTCTAATTGTAGGTTTAAGGGCTTCCCAAAGAGTGACCAGGGACGTGGGGATACCCACGTTAAGGCTGAGATATTCCACAAAAACGCAGTGCAGCATCTCTCGATAATCAGTATTGTAAAGAAACCATAGAGATGCGCCACCGATAAGGGGTCCGATTAATCTGCAGGTGGAGTCTGAGTTGAATGGGTGAGTGAGTAGCCATTCGTTTTAATAAAAAATGTAGCCTGCAAAATTTTGCAAACAAGGGAAAATACTGAAGGAAGATATATTTTCTTTAAACTCCACATCTGCAAGAATTTTATAATAGTGGGATCAATATATTCTCCTATCCGACCCTTGAGGATATTGCACCCTAATGAGAGAGGCAAAACTTTTACCTCCTGTCCTCATTCAATGCATACAAGAAAGGACTACTTTCTGACCTCCTTTTCCATTGTACAATTAGTGAGGCATGCAAAACTAGTTCCCTGTAGCATATCAGATCATTAACTTATGGATAAATCGGCGTAGTCTTGGGGATTTCATGAACTCCAAAATCTCCCTGGAGACTCAATCTTTCTACACATAAATCCCCACAATAAACACATTTTACTTGTATGTGTAACACTTTCTAAAAAATTGTTCTACATATGAGAAAAGTAGACTTTGCTTGTATGTGGAACAATTTCTAAAATATAATGAACAATCGGTTTCTGATTCACATACACTCTGAGGTGTTGCGAAAGCAGTATTAAAGGGGAATGATAAGAGATACCCAACTCACTACAAAACGTATGAATAATGCTAGAATCAATCTCAAAAAGCAAATATCAACTCTCACAACTACTTATTCTCAAAACACACTAAAGTATATCATTGCAGATCATTTAAATCCTATAATTGAACAGACCAAAAGAGATTTTCAACAATGGATGCGTCTGAATCCCTCATTGTGGTTTAGGGTGCAGAATATAAAAATTAACACAATTCAAAATTTCAAGTGCATCTTTGGAATGATTCCATTATCCATACCAAGGTCTCTTCAAAACATGGTCTTCCACCAACTCCTGCTATGTATGGGACCGTGACAAATCTTGTTTTGAGTATGTCCAAGTTAAACTCCTCATCAGCAAGAGGGCTTAAGTCTTCCTCATTTCGAAAATTATTGGATAGCCCAACCACAAGCTCAGTCTATTTATATGTTATCCACTCATAGGAATAAAGCACTCTGGATTATGACTGAACAATCCAGACTTGGCAATTTATTACACCAAATACCAGCGTTTTACAGTCTACTAATTCTATCATGTATTACTTGCAATTAGCTTGGCAGAAAGCACATAAGCTTACGATTACCGATACTCACCTTCACTGCAAAGCTCCACTATGGAACAATGCAGATATCATATACAACTGTTCTACCTGGTCCAAACATAAAATACATTGTTAGTTGATATGTTTACACACCATCATTCTTTGAAATTATTATCAAGTGTGCAACAAGAATTTGATCTCCCTTTGTTACAAATTACTAGATATACTCAACTTTTATCCGCCCTTGCTGTAAGTACGACAACAACTCATAATAGAACATTGTAATGCCCAATTTACAGTATATTTTCACTGTAAAACATTTCAAGGATACGGTCTCTGGCCTCTGCCATTCTAATTGACTCTTCAATTTCTAGTGAAACTTTCAATAATTTAAGATCATGGTGGTCCACAGGTTTGAATATGGAATTTACGAATAAAGAGTGTAATGCCATATTAAAAAACAATAATAAAGGCCTTAGACAATTCAGTCTTTTTTTTACATTTATTGATTTTAGTCATATGTAGCATACATTACAATCTTTAGCGATTCCAGTCTTAAATTTAATAACTTCAAAATACTGAACCAGCGAAACAATATTCAGCTAAACTTAGTCCGGATTCCCTTTGTTGGCGATGTAGAATATCGGATTGTGATGCTCCAACATTTATACATTTTGGCATCGGATTGAAGACTACTTGAAGGCACACTCTTCTAAAAACCTCTCCTTTAGAAAGCACTTATCACTAGTACATGATACTTCAGCGATACCACCTATATCCATTCAGATCTTTAAATGGCTTTCCACCGCTCTTAGCCTAGCCAAAATGAATACATTACATTTTGGTAGGACCAATGTTATTCCAACGTCTTACTCCTAGCTTGAAGATGCTTGATGTGGCTAACTTTGAAAACATTATCAATAAATTAAATTACAAATTAAATCACTTTGATCACATATGGGACCCTTTTCTAGGTTCACAATTACTCTTACTCTACAATGCATACTTACTGCTGATGGGTTTACAAATGTTTCCTATTAGTTTTTTCTCATACAACTTGATTTCCTGTAACAATACATCTAAAAGTCTGTTGTATCAATCAATCATTTAGGTCTGTAAACATGGTACTTGTAACTTTTTTTAATGTTGTTTAATTTCTTTGTTATTTTTAAGTTCATATCTCCTAAGGTTTCATTGGTGCTTTGTTTTTATGAAGGTATCTGATTAATGATCATTATTTGTTTAAATTGAAAAACATTTTTATAGAATTTATACAAAAAAAAGTGACAATTCCAAAGCGTGAAAAGGTGCAACAAGTGACGTCACAGTGAAAGTGACATGGTGAAAAGATGTGTAATAAAACATCCAGTGCGCATAGCAAAAGAAGAACAATCTCTCAATGGTAAATAACCCTATCAAGAAATAAGAGACTTGAAACAGTTTCTCAAGGTCCAGGCACTTAATGCAAGTATGATTAAGATGTACCATTATAAGTTTCGACTCCATAGGGTTATTTAACGGGGTCTTCCTCAGGATTAAAACATGTGGCAATCTGACACAACAGGAGTATGTAGCGATTAATGCCACAAGGTAACATTCAATGTCTTTAGAAATTATAAACGCCAAGGGCCTTTTGAATATCGGCTTCCCATACCAGTGTATATGAGTCCACCATCCTGGAACGGCAAAGGAAATCTACTGTCTGGGCAGCACAAGGAGGAATATGAACACCAGTCACTAACATAGGAGATGACCAGGACCAGAGTTTGCCAAGGTCCATACCTCCAGTGGAATAGCAAGGTCCAAAGGGGAGTCCTAAGGCCAGTCATTCAAGAAGACACAGCAGGATGCGCAAATCATATAATGTAAGGTCGGCCAATACGCGACCGTGTTCAAAAGTTAATTTAAAGCATTATTAAGTAGGTCTCAAAGTACTATACTCCTCCAGAAAAAGGACAGAATTTGATCAAAGCTAAGTTTCCAAAAAGTACTTGTGGCTTCTAGTAGATTGGTTCTGAAGTGGGCATAGTCGCCTGGGGAGAGATGCTATTTTGCATATGGCACGCATGCCATGATTGAAATAAGAAAAATACATCAGTTTTCAAGATCATTCTGTAGAGTCCATCAGTGGGATAATCTTTAATGCCCAACTCATTGATGCCTCCTCAGCACTGTGATGTCTATGTATCTGAAAACAGTAGATTCTACACTGAGCCATGACTGCCATTTCAATGCTCCCTCCCGTCCCACACAGAACATAAAATCGGTTTGGGGTATTTTATATGAAGGAAAGAGAAATTCTCAAAATGCTCAATTATCTGAACCACATAGGAACTGGTCCAGGACAACCCATCAGGGCATGAACCGGTAGCATACAGAATGCATGGTCCTCCTCTGAAACTGATTAAACAAACTGTAATAGGGTATACCACAAACATCCACTCTGCAAGAGGCTTTACTGCCAATGAGAAGAGCAGGGACGAGACAGAGTACCCATGTCAAGTGTCCCAGTTACTAAAGAACTACTGAAAAAGCTCACCATTCATTTAGACCCTTGCCGCCGGCAGCTCATGCAGGAGCTTTATGTAATGTACCTCAGGAAAACAGCAAATAATTTTTTTAGGGGAACTGCAAACCAATAATCCCATAACGAGGTATCAAAGATCATCTCGATATTGACCAAAATGTCCACAAGCAAACCTTCTAACTAATGAATGAAGGCCAGGGTGTTGTAAAGGAGCCTGATATTGTGATAAGTGGTACAATCAGGCATAAAGCTCTGGCTGTTAGGGTGGCCCAGTGAAACAATCTACCAAATCAAACAATTGGCCAGTGCCTTAGCTGAAATCTTGACTTCTGGTTTATTATGAAAATAAGCTGGCAAGAGGTTTACTGTTCTGGGGCTACCAAACTTCAAGATTACTATTTCCAATAAGAGATATACTAGAGCACTGGACCCTTGGACTTTTCCACCAATCATTGGGTATGTGGGACACTCAGGACAGGCATAAAGTCCTCCGAGAGAATATATATTCAATCTACTGATCCCATATTCACTTGAAAATTGAAACCAGTGTTCTCCATATGATAAATCAATAACGTTTTTTCTCAGTCAATCACCAAACACTAGGTACCACGCACCCTGGGATGTCCTGTGTGTGTAGCAGAAACAGAAACAAAGCTCAAATAGAAAGTGGTATGTGCATTGTCATTACCAGAAGGATTGTATCTATAAAGCCTGTGCCAGAAAACAGTCTAGGTGAGGGAGGACTTGTGTGCAAAGAAATAGGGAATATGTATTGTAGTCCTGCATGATGCCAAGACAGGCAAATTTCACATAACTTTAGTAGCGGAATAGTCTATTCAAGCATGTGCCAAGAATTTCATTGTAGCTTTCCAGGGCACCATTAAAGTCTCTATAACACCTGTCTGGCCAGGTTGGGTCCATGCACTTAATGAGTGGCAAACATCAAGAAGGAGATTAATTTTCATGCATGTCTGCAGCACGTGAGTCAGGAAATTCTTACTTGCAAGACAATAATAAAAGAAATAAAGGATTGCTAACTTCCTTAAGCAGAATAAAGCACCCTTGAGAAACACCATGGGCTAATAAAATTACAGTTGGTGCCTCCCTAATAGGTCTCCTGAGCAAGCATCACATCCATGAGATTCTGTTTTGCTGATTTCATCACAGACCACGCGTAGCTTTGACAGTTCCCAGCAAGAATGTAGAAATACTACAAATTTATCCCTGTACACAAAATTCCTCTTTCCACTACTATGTGAACATTATATGACCTATAAATATGTCAATATGAAATACAGAGTTGGTTCTCTCCCATTTGTACTTCTAAACAGGGGCACTTGTTGCACACCCCTGGACATCTAACCCCAAACCTTGTAAAATAAAGCAAAGCTACCAGGTTTAGAAAAAAAAACAGTATCTTTTGCAGCCCTCAATTCTAGAAACATGACAGCAGACTCCCTGTTGGACTCGACAGCCTTAGGATTATCTCCCCCCCCCTCCCAACTATTTGCCTACCTCCTCCACTTTTTCTTAGCTCGTTATTGTTGGCATTAGGACTCTGTGCACTTTACCACAGGTAACCAGTGCTAACGTGCTTGTGTGGTCGCCCCTAAACATGGTAATATTAGCTCATCCCCAACTGGCATATTTAATGTACTTATAAGTACCTAATAAAGTGCACTACATGTGCCAAGGGCCTGTAAATGAAATGGTACTAGTGGGCCTGCAGCTCTCATTGTGCTACCCACTTAAAAAGCCCTCTAACCATGGCTAAGGCCTGCCATTGCAAAGCCTGTATGTGCACATTACAGTGCCACGTTGACCTGCCAAGCTAAAAATCTTACAAAGCCTAAACATCCCTTTTATAGGTCACGCCTAAGGTAGACCCTGTACAACCCAGAGGGTAATGTGCAATGCATTTAAAAAGTAGAACATGTTCTTTTAAGTTTTGCATGTCCTGATAGTGAAAAACCCTCACATTCGTTTTTTACTACTGAAAGGCCTCTCTCTCCCATAGGATAACATTGGGATGACCTGATTACATTTCTAAGCATAATTTCAGAGTTTGGTGTTTCTGGAATTACAATTTAAAGTCACACCTTATGGTGAAGTCGGATTTTAAAGTGCCAATTTTAGAAAGTTCAAACAATTGATGGACAGAATGCAGAACAATGTCATACATTCACCCCAGTACATAAATCTGGGCCTAAATCCATAATTTTTTGCTCCCCATGCCATTCCAGTTCAAACCCAGCCATATGCAAATCAGTCTTGACCATGCGGCCAATGGGAACAGTCCAGCCGAACTGCCAAGCCAGGTCCTCCCTGGACTGGAAACAACCATTCTAGGACCGGTTTCAGGGTGAAACCCTGAAACCGGTCCTAGGATGCTCATTTCCGGTACAGGTAGGACCTGGCCTGGCAGTTTGGGTTGGATTGTTGCCATGAGGCACAGGGTCAAGACTGATTTGCATATGGCTGGGTCTAAACTGGGATGGCATGGTGAGCAAAAGAATTATGGATTTAACCCAGATCTGTTGACTGTCGGCGACGGTTTTGATTGTTCTGCATTCCGCCTATCATTTTAGTGTCTTTTGCTTTCTTGCTCTTAGTATGCTCAGACGTGGGTCCTGGGCTCACTGTGCCACTGGATTTCAGCATCAGCGCCTTGACGAGAGGAATTAAAAGAAACTCACTTTCACCAGAATTGATTGGCCCTTGTGCCACCAATGGTTTCAGGCTGAGGCTGCCCGGCCTGACCCCTAAACTGTCTCCCTCCTGTCTTGATAAAACCCAAACACGACCACCAATCGGGGCGCATCAGGGTCGAAACGTCGACGAACACCATAGGCCCAGAAATACCAGGATCCGGATAGGAACTCTAGGAATCCTTGGTCTAAAATCGTTATATGGCCAATGAAAATACTTGTATATACTTGTACATAAATTGCACTGTATATTTCGTCATTCACTGAGCACCCTTCACAAAAAGTCACCTCATGTTTGACAGTCACTACAAGCATTGAATGTTATCTATGAATGATTACAATTCGGATACCAGATGTTTGAATTTTTTAATACAATCAATTGATCATACGACCTAAAGCTTTTGAGCATTTATTTCTCAAATGTATGGACTTGTATCAGCGAGTTTGTATTTTCATTAATAAGTGTTTCCCAAAGTAATTGGTCCGACCCAACAGAGCCATTTTTCATTTAAACTACAAATGCCCAGGTTCTGAGGAACATAGGGTTAACCCCTTTTTCTTAACTACTGGATTTATGCTAGCCTGGCTGATGAGAGGTGAAACCCTGAAATCGGTCCTAGGATGCTCATTTCCGGTACAGGTAGGATCTAGCTTGGCAGTTTGGGTTGGATTGCTGCCATGAGGCACAGGGTCAAGACTGATTTGCATATGGCTGGGTCTAAACTGAGATGGCATGGCGAGCGAAGCAAAAGAACAATGGATTTAACCCAGATCTGTTGACGTGGGGTAAATGTTTTCATCAGTTCTGCATTTCGTCCATTTGTGTATCTATTACTTTTAGAAAGTTGGCATTTACTTACTTTAGCGATTTGGTGCCCCATGACTGTCTGTGATACACATCTGGTGAGGATAACAGCTGGGCTTTGTGTATCCACCCAACACAGCAACACTCAATGGGAGTTATGGTGTTACTTGATGGGCCAATCTGGCAAGATGGGTGGGAAGAGCTGCACCCAGCCTCACTTACACCTGAATTGGCTATGTCCTGTTCCCACACAAAGGTCTGCATACCACCCTGTAGTGAGTTTGGGGCTACAGCAGCAAGGGAGTACATCAGTGCACTTCGAAGACATCTCTTTGAAGTCTCCCTTACTTAAAAAGGCACAACTGGGTACAAGTACTGGACCTCTGACACCACCACTTCAGTGCACTTCTTCTCTCCTTAGGAAGAAGGACTGCTGGGGTGCGCTGAAGGACTGCCTCTTTGCTGGAGACCTGCCTTGCTGTGCTGCCCTGCTGTTACTCTACCCAGGTTAGAAGGACTCGACCTGTATCACTTTAACCTAAAGTGACTACAAGGGCTTGACTCCGGATCTGAATTCTTAGTGGCATTAAAGACTTCTAACTCTTCTGCTGCTGCACCTAGACTCTGCCATCTCTTAATCTGCCCTCCCAAGTCGTGCCACCCCAGTCCTCGACCCATGGAAGTGAGGCCTACGGTGATTGCTCCAGTGAAACCCATACATCTACTTTCGATTCGGGGCATCGGCCCCATTGCGTGGATCGGAACCGATGCATCACCCCGGATTGTGTGATCAAATCCAGTACATCCACCTGAGTTGCAGGGACCAGAACCAACACATCATTGCCTTTTCGTGGCTCGGAGACAGTCCTCCACCTTCAGAACAAGCACTGCACGATGATTTTATTTTTGAATCTCCATCGACAGCAGACTCAACGACAATGCAGAGGACTCCAAATTACAGGACATGCACTCATCGGTGGCGATGCATTGCCGCTGTAGTGCAAAGTAGGACAGCACATTGCTGCCATTTCGAAGATGGACATTGACGCATTCCTTCGCCTGCATCCGCATCTTTTTCAACATCGACTCAACCAGGATCAAGGTCAAAATATGCTATGAGAGTTTAAAAAACATGCGTTGCAACCATGAAATGGAGTAAAATCAGTTCTGGTCTTTGTGTTTACCGCCGAATTCTGAGCAATTTTCAGCAGCGGATTTTCAGCGATCGAGTGAGCGGGCAAGGGAAGCGGGGACAACTAGAACTACTGCCTCGCGGTCCCCGGTCCACGCTCCCGGCTCCCAATCCCACTCTTGGTGACTTTTTCTCTTGCGGCTCCTGGCCCCCAGCTCCTGCTGGTCTTGCCTCGCACACGGGTCCGGTTGGCCATTGAGTCGCGGGCGGCCGGCGGTAAAGTGCGGCTGGGCGACAGCAAGTTTTGGCTCTACCTGCCCGGCTGGGCACCAGCGAGTTTTTGCCCCCTCCGAAGTGCCCCGATCAGCCGCTCCTGCCGTGCTGCTGCTTGAGTGCAGCGCAACCATCCGGGCAGGCCGGGCAGGAAGAGCTGATGGCTGCGAGCCCAAGCAATAGTAGTGTGCCGCAGTGTGGAGCAGGCAACGGTGTGTGGCAGATTGAAGGGACCAGCCAACATAGCGGAGGAGGAGGAGGAGGAGGAGGAGAACACGCTTGCTGGAGTGGGCCGAACCTGAAAACAGTTTGCAGGCTCCGGTAGCGGTGGACTGTAGTGGTCTGCCACGGTCTCCCATTACCGGCAGGTCGGTGCAGCAACCTGCTCTCCCCCAGTGAAGTGAACACCACAGAACTGCCAAAAGATCGAAAGAGCCCATCCAAGTCACACCAGAGGCCCGGTGAGTGTTTAAGGAGCCTTGAGTTTGCTAAGTTTGACACCAGAAGGGTCTCTTTGTCAGGGCTCAGACTAGTGAGCCGGTAGGAGCCCACCAGGGGCTCAGTGTTGATCCAGTCCAACTCTCGCGAATAGTCGTCTGTGGGAGAGGTACCGCTGTGTTTAGATACGTTGCCTCTACAGCCGTGATACACCACCAGCGCCACTTCCGCTCCAAGACAAACGCGGTCGCTGCAGAGCTGAGGACCTTGCTCACAGCTCGTGTTTCCCTCTCTGCTTCCCCCGTAAGCCTGCTGGGCAAGAGACCGCGGGGGTGGAGTGAACTACAGCGGTTTTGGAACTCGACGTGCAGAGCCGTACTAGGATCTTGACAAAAGGAAACTTAAATCAAAAAACAACTTTCAAAGCCAAAAACCAATAGTCATAACTTAGCCACTTGCCCACGTAGGATGAGATCAGGCAGGGTCAGGCGGACACAGACGCAGCCTCAAAAAACCCTAAAGGCGAAGAAAACCCCTAACGTCGACCAGGGGAACGCAAGACAAAATAAAATTGTATCTAACAACTCAATGCGAACAAAAAAGGAACATCAACAGTTGCACAAAGTCCACTAATCTCCCCAATTGCAACCATGAACAAGAACAAAAAGAAGGAATGGAGAGAGAACCCAGGAATAAACAAGGCCACCTTAAAAACGCAGGGGCCATCCTCCTCACAACTCCACATGTTTTGCCAGGCTTGCCCGCTCCCTTAACTCCTGGGAAGGCAGTCTACAACTAAGGTCCAGCAACCTCATTAAGTGCTTTAACTCCCCAGCCATCCTGGGGTCCAATAGCCCCTCTTGGGGACCAAATCACCTCAAACTGCCAAAGTCCACATCAAGACGACAGAACAGCAATCAATCAACAGCATAAGGAAACTGGCGAGAGTAACCAGTGGAGAGTTACCTCCCCGGAAAGGCTGAGTATAGGAAACATTTCAGCATTTGCCAGAGTAAAACTCAGGTAACAGCTGCAACAACTCATCCTGTCACAGATAGTAACTGGAGGAAGGAAGGACAGATGCATGGAGAAAGCAAAACACAACTAGAATCTAATGAAACACCTACAACAGCACGAACCTTCTTCACAAAATCCACATCACCTAGCCCCATACCAAAGCCAATAAGACACAAATCATCTGCCAGAGGCATGGAGAATTGAAGCTCAGATACACAAGGTGCAAAAGACAAGTATAATGGAACCAAACAATCTGAATGACTCCGAACCTTCATTGCTGAAGCTCCTAAGCTCCACATCAAGCCCAATAGTAAACAAAGAGTCATCACAAGACACAAGCAAAATTAAACCCAAAGTAAAAAAATCAGCGGCAAAAAAAAAAAAACGTTCAGATTCAACGAAGAGGAGCAATCCATCCAGGCGAAGAGCCAGGAAAAAACACCGGTAAAAAACAGAGCAGGAACATCATCGACTCCGAATTCCAGCAACAGCTTGCCACATCAAGAAGGTGCGGACTACTTATCTTATCAAAAGTTTGAACATAGCGCCAGAGTAACCCAACCGGAGCTTCTCTTATTAGTAATAGAAACCCTTCAGTCATCAGCAAAGGCACTAAATTGGCACTCTGATAAAATGGACGTCCAAATAGACTTAATGAATACCTTAGCTCACTACATCGCGGTAATTGAACTAAACTGGACAAACTGAATAAACTGATAACAGCCCAATCAAAATACACACTGGAACTAAGTCCCTGTTCCTGTGGCCCAATTATAGACAAACTGAGCCTCCTTCCCAACCTTATAGAACAAATACTGGCTTTCAGAGAATCAAGCTCACTTCCTTCCAAGCACAAAGTAGTTGACAACAATACACAATGTTCTCCCTCCAAAGAAAATCAGATAAAGAAAAGCAAAAAGTGAAGAACCCGGAAAAAGTAAGTCCCACGCCAAACATATTAGTCCCAAACAATCAAACTACATTAACTAGACATAAAAAAAACATGAAAGGAACGCAAGGAATAAACAAACAAACAGCAGGGAACACGGAGCAAGGGGTGAAAATGTTCCCCATATTCACTATAGCTAAAAAAAAGGGTCACACACTAAATACGACAAGATGATCAGAGGATCGGATGGACCTATTGATCGAGTCACCAAAAAAGCAGCCTCTAGCAACCAAAGGAAGGGATGATCTACTCCTAAAGGAAGAAAGTCACCACTCTATGTACATCGCAGCGGAGTCCATAGGTGACAGAAGGGATAGAGCTGCAAGCCCTAGGTCGAGCGCGGGCTACGCTACACAGAGACCATACATCAAACCAACAGAGCAAAACTCGCACAGAGGGCGTCGCGGAAAAAAGCACCGGCAAAGGTAACACGGGCTCCCTCCAAAAAAAGCAAACAAACAGGGCATCCATGCAGTTCTGAGATAAGCCCACAACATAAAAAGGAAGGGCAAAATACAAAATCTAATGCTGTATGGGCCTAAACTCAACGCCAATACGGAAATGCGGCGGAAGGGGCAACATGTACAGCACAAGGTAAAGAAAAATCAAACCCCAGACAAAGCCAGACACAAGGCACGGTAACAATGACCAAATCCACCTTGAAAATGCAGGCAATAACCAAGAGTCATCAACTAAAACCTCGGAAGGTAATGACATCTGGAAACTCCCAGTTGGGGTAGATAAGAGCCCACCCCCTACCGCGGATATAAAGACTCTACTACATCTTGGAGGCCGAAGTGTAAATCTAAACAACAAGGGGGAAGCCATCCACAGGGAGGAGCAGAGGCAGTCTACACGAGAGATTCCCCTATTGACTGCAACACCAACGGGGAACCTGGGGAAAAGATTAATCATCCCAAATGGCCACTGACATCTCAACACGCCAAATTAAGTAACAAACGGACAAGTGGAAAGCACGCAACACAAACATCTAACTAGACGGGGCCACATTACGAAATTAGCACAGACTGTAGGACTCAACTAGAAACAAGTGCTGGAAGCTGGACTAGGAAGGATGAACAACATCTCAAACAACTGCTTTTCACTCCAGAATATTAAACACAGAGGATGCATGACATTCTCAACAGGCACAATATACTTAAACTCTATGCCAACATCTAAGGGCTACAACACCTAACCTCAGCGGATTTACTTTCAGTTGAATTCTGTAAGCAAGAAAACAACACACTGGAACAAACACTTACGACATGGCAAACAGAGGAGATTACACAGCTAATAATGTCCTCAAGGAAAATATTCGACACATGGGGCATAAGACTCAAGACCGGTAAAACCACCATACCCAGGTCCACTCAGGGAACCATCGGTGATGAAGGGCAAAGCGGAACGCACGCCAGACAAAAAAGAGCAGGCACACTCAGTACTTCGGAACGCAAGAGGGCACAGCCCACCACCGGCAAAACATCTTTTGGACAACTTAGGAAAACAAGTAAACACTCAAGATGATGTGGACTACTGGCTAGCTGGAACACTGAACAAAGAGAAAGACAACTGACCATGCCAAAAACTACCAACGAATAACACCCAAGACATCTTCCATTTATTATCGGGGGACATAGCCGGTGCCAGGAAATGGACAGTTTGCCCCTCCCTAATTGGGCATCATGCGACATTATTGCCCTCCAAGACACATGGGCATTAGAGGAGCTACCACTCGTTGGGTGCACGCACTTCAGCAGGAAAAAGCAGCAAGTATGGCCGTCCAAAAGGGGGGCTATCAGTTTACATTGCGACAGACATTAACATCAGATCAGAGCAAATAGCCCCGTACGGGCCAAACATGCAAATAATAAAACTGTCTCTTCCCGGCAGAGCGGCCCCTGTATTACTAGTGAACACATATGTACAACCTTATGTGAAAGAGAAGCAAGTCCAGTTAAACCAGCTAGTAACCACAATTAATGACATTCGAAAGAACAACCCTACCTGGGAAGTCATCTTAACAGGTGATTTCAACTCAAATTTAGTCCACACCCCAGATGAGGACAAAAAGCTAGCTGCAGACAATGAATTCTGGAATGTGACACCACAATACCAACTCAAAACAGACATCTGGTAACAACCATGGAATATCTGGGCCTACGGTTCCTTAGCGGGAGAACTCCAGGCGATAACCCGCTACACTATACTCATCTGGGAGGGTCGACATCAAGACTCCACTACACAGCAGTATCACTTCCATTATTGCCCTTCGTTCAGCAATTTTAAATTGAATTCACATCAATAAGTGATCATTCATACCAGCATATTTACTTCAATCAAAAGTTCATCAAACATCGTAACACTAAGACATTCGTAGAAATTTTCAAATCAGCTAACCTGAAACGATTGAATTGGACAACGGACAACATTGTAGACCTTCAGGTAAAAGTTCAGGGAATAAAAATAGGAAGTATAACAATCGCAGGTAACCAGATTAAAAAATGGGAGAGTTTCACTGAAGAGTTAACAACAATCATGTCCGTTTCTCATAAAAAAAAACACGGGCCTCAACACGCAATAGGACACTTACGAAAGGACTGGTTAAACTCAAGCTAGAGATAAGGAAAAATGCAAGAGCACTAAAAAAAGATAACCACGACCTCCAAAAGACTGGGTCCAAAGACAGAATCTCAAGAAAAAATACATAAAATGCAATGTGGGAATACAAAAGAACTCTGAAGGATGATTTTTGGGCAAAATTACTCTGCACGGCAAAGAACACCATTTTGGAGAATCATCAATGGACTAAACCATCCCGTAAACCCAATAACATCAAATGTCCAAGAAGCGGACTGGGTCGCACTAAAAATAGAGATTTACAGACGTAACCTCCGAAATATCTAGAATGGGGGCAGAGAACGCAAGACCTGTCCAAGGCATGCTTTGAACAACAAATCAACAACAAGAAGGACATACAAAGAACAAATAGCTCTCTAACTTGCGGTCGACATGTAACGCTCTGCACAGATGAAGCATACCCGAGTGAAGAAAGCAGTGCAGCTCAACCCTCAGATATGGGTCAATGGTCAACATTGCACTACCTAGAAGAGGCACACTCAGCGGAGAGCTATGCGATAGCAGACACGCTCAGACACCCAGGCTTCAGTGAGGAAGACATAGGAAGAATACTTAGGAAGGGCCGTGGCAGTGGAGCCCCAGGCACAAACGGCAATCCCCCCCCAATAGTTTTAAAATCTGACCCGGATTTCTGGAGTGGTAGATTTAAAAAACTATTTGATGAGGTAGAAAGAGAAAATCAAATTCCATCAAGCTGGCAAGGCTCAATAATCTCACCGCTCTTCAAAGAAGGAGACAGAACATCTCCAGAAAGCTACAGTCTGATACCTCTCTTGGACTTAGATACGAAGTATTATGCATCACTACTCCTTGAAGATCGGATTAGCTGGTCTGATAGCACAAAACGAATCCCACCTAATCAAACAGGCTGTAGGAAAGGGTGCTGGACAATGACAAACAACTTATCACTCTCACTGTTAGCCGACAAATATATACGAAGGAAACAGCAGTTGCATCTCCGTTTCATCGACCTAAAGGCAGCCTTCAACAGCGTAGACCGAAATATCCTATGGGGGAAATTGCGCAGCTGGAATATCCCGGACAAAACACTCAGAGGAATACTGCTCCTATACTCCAACACATGGATGGAAGTAAAACTGGGGGACGGAGCACGGCTATCAAAAAAGATCAAAACCAGCAAATGGCTCAAGCAAGGCTGTGTACTGGCACCTCATCTCTTCAATCTTTTTATGGCAGACCTCGCGCCAAGGCTCAACAACATTACATCCCATCCACCCAAATTAGGCACCTTACCTCTAACCCATTTATCCTATGCGGACGACGTCGTACTGATAGTCTAACCAAGATCGGCCTTCAAAGGTCACTTGTCGGACTTGCAGAATTTATAACCAATAACAACTTGGAGATAAACACCACAAAAAGCAAAACAATGCTTATCACCAGACGACGGGCAGTCAATCAACATACCCAATTGGAGGCAAAAAAGATAGAAGCAGTGCCTAATCACAAGTACTTGGGATTTTATTTTGATAAATCGGCACAATCACCAGCAGCTAAAAGCCTTCATCTCCCAGAGAGCAAACGCTTTATCGTTAGCCTTCAGGTCCCTAACAAAAAAGCTCAAGGGGTCATCATACAAATCCCTACTCGCAACAATAAAAGCCAAAATGCTTCCTACGCTATCATATGGCAGCACAGCCCTCTATGAGAAAGACCCGGACCTGCTGTACTAAGTGCAGATGGCAATCTATAAATCAGTCTTCCAAATTGATCAGGGAGCTTCACCAGCGCAGACCAGATAATTTGGAGTACTAAATGAAACGCTGTGAAGAAAGTATGCAACTATCAAGCATTGGTACAGTTTGAAACAGAATACAGCAGCCTCTGAACTGAATAAGGCCTTGTGGGACGAAATAGAAAATGACGTAAAGTCCCCATACAACCAATTCCTAAACAAAGCCTTAACAGACACCTGCACAAGAGACCTCTGGGAAACCAATCTGCCCTACCCGGCCTTTAAGCAAGCCATAAACAAATCAGCTAAATTCCATTCGCTTCTAGCTGACAAAACCACTTTAAGCACGAGAAAACATGCTTGGATGGTAATATCCAACTATAAATCACTCACTCCAGCTCCATACTTAACAATTACATTTCCGGTCCACAGAGAATTACAGCTAATGGCCCTACGTTTGGGTAAATTTCCATCTACCATGGACCAGCCAACCTGGGTCCACGACGGGTCCAAAGACTGCAAACTATGTGGGAGTAGCAAGGAAGACTTTATCCATCTTGTCTGCATTTGTCCGAATTTGTCCCATGCATCTTTTTTAAAAAAAAGCCATGAACTCCAGAGATATAAGAACGTGCAGATCGGCGATCATGGCAACCTTAAATCCAACTGACACTCCATTGAATTGCCAACTAATAAAGTTCCTCCTGGCTCATACACATGCACTGAAATGTAACCCTGTGCCCTGTTCATAAAAGGGAAATAGGATGGTCAACTCTGCGGGAGAGGGCTCTCCCAAACATAACACAGAACAACACTAGAACATTGGGAGGAACACTTCACATGGCCCAACAAATGCTTCCGATCCGCTTTAAAATTGTACATTGTGTATGTTAAAATGACAACATTTTAAAAATACTTGCACCTGAAACGGAAAGTTTTGCGATTCAGAGAAACAAAATGTAGGTAAACACTAACCCCCAGATGCATCAAGCACCCACTCTGCGAATACTAAATAGCGAAAAATACGAATAGCTATTTAGAAATCGCAGAATGGGATGCATCACCAAAAATCGGTAAATATCTGCTTATCACAACCGCCCGCAATTGCCAAATGCGAATCCGCAAAAATCGCTACAAATTCGCAGATTCTGCTGTTTCCAATCTCGCAGATTGCGAGATCGCAAAAACGTAAAGTCGCATCTTGAGCACAATGATGACATCACTACCAGAAAGTAGCCTGATCCATGCATCATTTGGCTCACAGAGCTGGATGCAGGAGGAGGCAGAGCACTGAGCTCCAAGAGACACACCCAGCAGTTCAAATACAGGACAGAAATAAATACCACAATGTCCCAGGAAGCTGCAGAAAAAAGTGAAAAACCCAGGCAGCGCAAAATAAAATTCAGTGAAAAAGAACTGGAGTACCTGTTAAAAGGAGTCAGCAGGGACCATGACCAACTATTTGGGAAGCTGTCCCGGAAGGTGCCAGAGGCTACCAAGAGGCGCATCTGGGTGCCCATCAAGACTAAGGTGAACGCTGTGGGAGTCGCGCACCGGTCCATCAATGACCTAAAAAAGAGGTGGTATGACCTCAGAGGCCGTGCCAAGGAGTGCATTGCAGAGACACTCGGGAGAGACTGGCTACGGGAGGAGGACACTCCACAGTCCCTGAGAACACACCCATGGAGGACCTAGTGGAGGACACCATCAATCCTGCAGCCTGCATGGGCGTCACTCAACTGGACACCTCCCGCGCCACACACCAATCTCAAGGTAAGAGCCATGCTACTGCGACCCCGTACCCTAACAATGCCCATGCCCACAATTCAAGCCATATTTGTAACCCCAGTAATCCAATCCCTGCTCCTCACAAACGCCCAAATGCATTGTGGGACCTGTAGTGTGTCAATGTGCCCTGATAGCCACACACAGTCAGAATAGTCAAGTAAAACAGACCCCTAAAGCCAGTCAGGGACTGCAGACATCAAGCAATAGCGAGCCTGCATGCATGTTGTTACATCCCAGGTGCCTGAATCATATCATTAATCATGCACTCATCCACATCACAGGTGCTGCAGATGCCGACACGTCTGACAGTGAGATTCTCCACATTGCGGAGACACCTGATGAGACGGAGCGAGAGAGCCAGCCAGCAACAGCACCTGGACCAGCACCTGGACCTGCACCAAGATACAGGGACACCCCTGCAGCTACAGGTGGAGCACGACCTCACCACTCTGCACACCTGGCAGTGGAGCAGTTCCCACCCCCACCCAGGAGGCAGACACGATGCCCAGCAATTGTGCGAGCCCATGCCAGCAGCAGGTTGAGGCAGCAGCGCTCTGTGCCCACTATAGCAGAAATGGAGCAACAGGCACACAACTTGGGCCTGGGCATTGAGGCTCGGATGCTTGCTGTGCACCGTAAACAGAAAAGGGGGTGGTGATGAACAGAGTGTCTGAATTAAGCAGACCACTCTTACCCAGTCCAAAGATCAGGGCTTGATCCATCACCGTTTTTTAGCTCACTGCACCATCCCAGCTCAGAACCTGGCTACATGCAATTTAGACTGTCTTTGGCCCAGTGCATCATGGGAACAGGGCAGACCAAACTACCAGGCCAATTCTTATACTGGGAAGGAAACAAGCTTCCGGGGACCGGTTTCTGGCATTTTAGCCGTCTTCGGCCCGGCTTGCTTGAATCCTGATGGTGCAATGAGCAAGGGTATGCTCAGACATGAGTCCCTTGCTCATTGCACCATCATGATTCAAGCAAGCCGGGCCGAAGACGGCTGTAATGCCAGAAACCGGTCCCCAGAAGCTTGTTTCCTTCCCAGTATAAGAATTGGCTTGGTAATTTGGTCTGCCCTGTTCCCATGATGCACTGGGCCAGGGACAGACTAATTTGCATGTAGCCAGGTTCTGAGCTGGGATGGTGCAGTGAGCTAAAAAACGGTGATGAATCAAGCCCTAATCTCTTGACTGGGTACGAGTGTTCTGCTTAATTCAGATACTCTGTCCATCACCACCCCCTTTTCTGAATCGTGCACCGTAAACAGGCGCAGCACATGGCATCAATGCAGCTATATAAAACTGCACGCAACATTAGTCTCCTCACTGAGAGTGTGCAGTAACTGACCACAGAGGTGAAGGAGAGCAACCAGCTGATGGTGGCGCAGCAGGACATCACCCGCAGACGACACAGACAGCTGCTCACACAGCTATCACTCTACACACGTTCAAACCACCTGATTGGGATCGCCACTTCCCAGCTCTCGCGCAGATCATTGGCTATGCAGATCCAGATGGTCCAATGCTGGGCTGACGTTGCAAGGACCCTGGAGCAGGTCACCACCGCTGTGGAGAACCAACAGGCGGCCGACCATGGCAATGCAAGGGGGGGGGGGGAGGATACCAGCGAAGGGACATCTAGCCTCAGCAGCCTGTCTGTGCCGGTGCTATCAGAAAGGCGGCGCAGTTCCCGGCCCCACACTGCATCATGACAAAACCAGCCCAACGTGGAGGGTGAGAGGCGACAAGGTGCATCCGGTAGGAGGCGCTAGTTACGCGACATTTCCTGCAGTGCTGTGGTGAGGTAACCATGCACGCTTGCTCAGGTTACATGAGCCTGTATGTCTGAATACAGTTGCACTATTGTTTGCTGATTAAAGCACATCGAGAGCTTGTGAATTAAACAAAAGCTTTATTTTGAAAACAAATCTTCCTCATGTTAATCATTCATGTGGGTTGCATGAGTGCAGTGTTGTGTGAGGGGTATGGGTGTACTAGAAATAGTTCTGTGTGATGTTGGCGCAGCGCCTGTGACCTTCAGCAGGATTCTCCCCGTGTGCATGATGCCCTTCGACTCACTACCAGACACCTCCACAGGTATTCTCCGCTTGGTGGCAATATTGTGAAGTATGGCACACAGGGCCACGATCCGGCAGCAGATCTCAGGCCGGTATTTGAGGGCCCTGCCAGTCTTGTGGAAGATGCGGAATCGACTCTTTAACTTGCCAAATGTCCGCTCTATCACATTTCTTGTGTGTGTATATGCGCAGCATTGTACCGCCGTTCCTGTGGTGTTGCAGGGTTGAGGTATGGGGTGAGGAGGTATTCACGGAGGCCGTAGGCGCGGTCACCTGAATTGAGGAGCAGAGGGTCAGTGCCTGTTATGCGCGGCAACATGGTCTTAACATACTGTATGTGGGCATGTATACTTACCTAGGAGATGTCCCTCACCAAATTCACCCCTGGCCAAGTGGGTGTGTATGCCGCTGTGCCGGAAGATAAACTAATCATGCGTGCTCCCTGGGTGTGCCACAATGTCTGTAATGATGGTCTTCGCATTGCAGACCATCTGAATGTTGAGGGAGTGGTAGGACTTGCTGTTCCGGTACATATATTCAGTCTCTGCGGGTGGACAGATGTGAATGTGGGTGCAGTCGATGCAGCCAATTACATGGGGGAAATGGGCGGTGTTGTAGAAGTCCAGTTTTGTTTGCATTAAGTCCTGTTGGGTTGTTGGGAACGTGATGTAGTGATTTATCCGGCTCAGCATGGCGTCCAGGAAACTCTGCAGGCAGCGTGACAGTGTACTCTGGGATATGCCCCCTGCATATGCGACTATCCCCTGGAAGCTGCCGGAGGCCAGGAGGTGCAGGCAGCACAGGACCTGGACATGGGTGGGCACGGCATTGGTTCTTCGTGTTGGGTCCTGCATCAGGGGGTCAAAGTCTCTGATGAGCTTCTTAATCATTGCCCCATTGAGCCTGTCTTTGGATTAGATCTCCTCTTCAGTCTGTCCCAGGAGTGTAATCCACAGCTGGAAGATGCGCTCCTGGATCCTGCGTCGGTTCTGGGCTGCAGCCTGGAGCCGCAGCCGCCTTGCCACGATGTAGAGACCTGCCATTGTGACTTTCCTCATGCTCCTACTGAGTCTCCTTAAGTGTGTTTGATTTACCTGTTTCTTGTTTGCCAATTATTTTTTGTTCTCCCCAATTGGACTTCATGGTTACCACCTGGTTTGGCTTCTCCTTAAATTGCGACTCGTAATTAGCGATTTATGGTATTTTGGCTATTTGCGAATGTTGATGAATGGGAATAGCGATTTATTCGCAATTTGGTTGCGAATTCGCTACTGATTTCGCTAATTGTGTTAGTAATCGCTGTTAAGGAATCGCAATGGGGGTTTCCAAATGGTTTTGCGATTCTTTGTTTTGCAATTTCACAATTAGCTGCTTTTGTACTTTTTTCATTGCGGAAGTGGAAATTGCATTTGCAATCGCTGTTTCGCAGCAATTGCGATCGCAATATCGCTTGATGCATCTATGCCTAAGAGTTTTATTTGTAGTGCCTGATTTTACAAAATGTATTGTTATGGTTTTAATTAACTGAAACAATAAACTTTTCTATTCTATTCAGTTCTGGTCAAAAGCATTTATAAAAGGCGCACCACATTCCTGCAACTTAAAGTAGAAACAGGTCATAAAAACACAGTACAACTGTGAAAGTTGAAGGTTAAGTGTACTCAGTATAGCATGAAGCATGGGTTTGCAAATCTTTGGCAAGCCCTATGGAAAAAGGCAGGATTGCCCACAGGTGAATAGAAGCCATTTTTGAACAAGGGTGCAGATTTCAGTGAAAAGCTAATAAGATCATAGCTTACGTAAAAACAACTGGTCTTCTCTAGATTTATCATACAGCCACCTATGGCTTTATTGCAATTAATGCTACTCTAGTCAGTACAGAAGTTAGATTCTTGGAATACATTGATGGCCGATTCAGCGAGTAGCGACAAAAGCACTGCTTGAGCAGTTGCACGATCACCGAAGATAGATACGGTATCTCCCATAGATCAGATACTAATCACTAAAAATTGACAAAGTCTGCTTAGATATCACCAATTTAGATGGTTTATTCTCAGAAGGGACACGCTGATTTGTCCGCGTTATGAGTGCTGTTGTCTCACTCTTCATTTAGGAGCCCTCCCTGGCCCTCATATCTCTATTGAGTCCTCAATGCAGGATTTTGGTGCCCACACGTCATCACGGATCTGATGAAGACCCCGGTGTAAGGTGTTAACCAACCTACGTCGGAACTTTGGGGTCGAAACGTTGACTTTTCTTTTCTGATAACGCGAACCCTTGAAACAACAGAGACAATACTTATTGTGTTTCAGTTATGTGGTATAGCTATTGAAAACTTACATGGATAACTAATGTATCATTGGCTTGAACGCTTGAAAGCCTGATTTATTGTGAATTTGGCATAGGATTCCACCCCCTTTTTTCCACGATCACGAATCCTCACCCAATTCACTTACCCCTTCCTTTTTCGCTGTCCTGCTGGGCACCCTTTGTATATATAAAAACTGTAATTTTTGATGTATATGTGTATTATTTAATTATGTGGCAGTGTGATTAAATAACATTTACCTTCATACTATTCTTGCTACAGAGTATTGCTATTTGGATACTTATATGTTGAATGTCCAGTTAGTCTTCAGTTACCGGGGCCATTATAGATTGTACTAGTATTCACCCAGGTCCCAGTACCATTGGGTCCACCCTTTTTATGTATAAAGCAAGCAACGGGCATCGATTTCGAGCGACACTGCCACACACTAGTTGAACTGTACAACAGCACAAGCAGCTGCTGCAATAAACCAAATGTATGCACAAAGGTTGTAATGAAGAATTACAGGTATATCCAAAGCAAACCTGAATAATAAAACTATGCAAAAAGAGCAAAGGTATAATTAGCTTCTGTGTAGAGTATCAACAGTGAAACACTACTAGGCTGGGTAGAAGCTTCCAACAGTTAAAATGTTTCCATACAACCGATTCTGTTAGGTACTAACAAAAGATGGGCACAGGAACACCCAGATCTGTTGTAGACCCAGCTCGGACTTGACATCACAAGTATTGGCCCTCTACCCAGGGATGGTTTAATAGGTGATCTATGGGCAGCAATGACCACTTGTGGGAGAGGTCTATCGCAAGCGATTGAAATCAGGATGACCATTCTAACACAGAAAACTTGTTGAGGACAACACGTGGAAATAAGCTGTGAATTCCTTGCAGACCATTCTGGTATAGAACTTAGAAAATATGCTTACAGCCAATTTCAAACACTACTTAAAAAGCATAGGTTGATTCATATGGTGATAATTTACTGATACTGGTAATCTTCATTGCATTTGATTGCCACACTTCTTATCCCAGTCCATGCTACATTAGGGCACACCTGTGGCTCCTGCTAGCTCAAAATGTAAAGAGTTTTAATCTGTCCGCTTTCCATGGGCCGACGTGAATGCACATTGGCCCTCATACGGAAATTCCAGTGTCCTAAACCAAAACAGTAACTAAATAAACAGACCAAGTCAGCAGCAAAGGTGAGCAAAAGTTCAGCGAGAAAGTATCAGTGGTATTAGGATTACCAGTTAAGTGATAAACGTGTTATCACTTCATTCCACTTCCTCCTCCAGTTCTGTTGAGGATCTAATGAAGCATTGTCTGACCGACAACACTAGGGAGACAAACATGGACTTCAGTCAGAATAATGAAACAGCAGTTTCTTGTAGAAGACTAGAGACATGAGTAGCTAGCTGTGTGGCAGGCCAAAGACTGACATTTAGTGCCAGAAGCGCCTCTAGCCATTTAGAACGCACAATGAAATCCTGAGAGCTGCTGTGCTGACAATATTGCAGTGCCTTGTCAAAAAAAAATCTTTTTCTGCCCTAGTATCAACTGAAATGCTTTAGGACCATGAAACGGCCACCACAGCAACATAGTGTTCCGCATATTGTCCATTTTTAGGTCGAGGGACCGTAGGGGCTTGGCCGTAGGCCAAGACCGGAAGTCCGGAGAATTATTTTTGTTTAGAGTGGCTGCTTTATCCCGCCTCTCTTTTCGTCTCTCCTCCATTGTCTGGCTTCTTAAACGGAGCCAGCCATTGCAGGAGAGAGCCGTCCCTCCAAAGAAGCTCCGTCTTTTTCGGATTTGGGGGCGTAAGTTTTGCTGTTCTTTAGACAGTGACGTCGTCCGTCACTCAGGACAGCAAAACACGCCCCCGAATCCGAAAATTTTCGGCCGCCATTTTTTTGGTTGTTTTTGCTGTTGCCCGAACACACAGAACTGGTGTCTCCTTCTCTCAATTACTGCGGATATCACATCAAAGCTACATCACTTCCTGTGCGTAATTGGTTCATACTCTGTGCTTGTTTATCGTTGTGCCTGGCACTGTGTGGCATGCACTTAGCCAGTCTTTTGTTGGTACTCCAATGTGTAAAGACCAAACGGCCCATATTCCATTAATGCTAGCTCCGAGTGGCACTGCATGCATGGCATGTGCTTCGTCGATCTGCTGCATCGGTTTGTGGATTGTGCTTGGTCGGTCTTCTTTTGCCCATGCAGCTAGCAATATGCACACAGCCAGTCTTCAGTGATAGTGGCACGGTAGGCATGGGCAAGGTCGGTCACACTATCTGCGACTCGACTGGAATGTGTAGCATGCACTCCGGTCTTGCATGGTTACCTGCACTCAGACTATGTCCGTGTGTAGAGGGCTTTTCACTAGCTGCCACTTGCCTTGTGACTAGAACTGCAAGATTCACTTAGCAAGTCTTCCATTGGGGCTCGCACTGAGCAGGGGTGCGTGGCAAATAGTTGGCCAGTCTGCTGCTTGCAATGTGACCAGCAGTGTCTGGCATGCGCTCCGTCACTGGCTATGTGTCATGCCCTCTGTTACTGCCTACGTAACAAGTATAGGTGGCCCTTCAGCGGTCCTGCCCCTGCTGCTTGCTTTATGACTGGCACTGTCCAAATGTGTATGTCCCTGCAAGCACTGCTCCGGAGAGTGCCTCGACGCCCAGCATGATATGGCGCTACAAATTCTTGCTTTTTTAGAATTATAGATTTTCCTGTTACCAACTAAGCCCCGAGTTGTAGTGCCTCGGCATACACCCCGCAAGCGCTTGTGTCATTAGCCCCACCCCTCCAATATATCACTATCTCAACATATTCTGTTCTCAAAATAAATGTGTTTCGCGCTGTTTGTCAGAGGCGCTCTCTTCTGTGGGGGTTTAGTTTGGTTTTCGTTCTTGGCGCAAATCACCGATTCCACAGCTCCCCGCAGGAATGGCCGTTACTCCAATACCATCACATTGTTTTGAAAGCTAAAAGCATGGCAAACGTCACAAGAGATTGCGGACTTTTTTGTACAAAGTGGCTGTTGTGCATTCTCGTTGTAGTAGACGTGTATTGTATAATATCTTCTGCACTTTCTCGCGCGCTTCACTTAATGTATACATTTGAATGTTGCGGCTCATGCATGGAGGGTTCGCCCTGCGGGATTCCAATCCTGACTGGTAGTCACCATTGGGCTTCCTGCAGAACGGACGTTTCATGTGCTGGGTGGCGTATAGTCTACAATTAAACTTATCTTCTACTTGAATCCTGTTTCCTCGTATCATTCATCTTACACTCGTCCTCTAAAATATTTTTTATGAGACGCAAAATATTTAAAAGTGTGAACAAAAGCCATGGCTGGCACGTTTTTGAGTGGACTGGTCTGTTTGAGTGAAATACGAGACACGTGATATTTACACTAGCATATAAAATTAGGCTTTTTTACCAGACTTGAAACAAGGCATACACACACAGACTAAGCACATACCTTCTGGTACTCTTCCTATTGGCCAGTCGGCCTCAGAGCACAGCGCATGCGCAAGACCAACATTTATGAGTGACAAGTGATGTAGGTTCAAATCTCATGAATTAACATAACAGTTCTCTCTATTTTCTGCATTAGATGTACCAACAATCTGAATCCTGGCGTGGACTTCAGAAACAGAGGCATGCTCACAAGTTCAGCAGTCCCTGTCCATTATCTGGAATTCGTCATGTACCAAGTTGAAAAATCATTGTGTTATAATTAAAGGTGTTTTTTCAATGAGTGGTTCAAGTAACGAATAAGGTATGAATTCCGTGTGGTTAAGTACCTAGTCTGAGTAGAACGGTTGTATTATGAACGTACATTCAAGCGTCGTCTGCCGCCCCCCCCCCCCCCCCCTTCAGTCAGGACAGCGTGTACAAAACTGCTGTACTTGAAATTACCATGGATGCAAGCTACGATACTCTTCCAGTTTCAAAATAGATAATTACCAGTTATGGGGCTTTTTTGGTAAAGAAACTACATTGCGTACGGAATACGAGAAAGGAATACAGTCCTAGCTGTATCATTCAGAATCACCACAAAATGTTATTGAGTGAAGCCTGTAATTTTCGTTTTATAACTTAGCCTGTATTTGTAAAGCACAGTATCACCAAAGGGTATCAAGGCGCTGAATAACAGATGTTTATTGTTACCCAACTCAGTGGTACTCATTTTGTCGACCTCAGAAGGATGAAAAGCTAAGTGGACCCGCTGGGATTTCAACCTGTTACCTATAGTGGAGGTGTTAGTCCACTTAGCCACCAAACCCTGTTTTATCAGTTTGTACGCAGTGCTCTCTTTGAGATAATGTTTTGTAAGTGCCTTAATTGAATTTGGTACGTTTCGGAATGTCTGGTTATACTTTCCTCCCATTCTAAACTTAAATCCTATTGAGATTTTTTCTCCGGCAATTTGTGCGGGTACTGTTATTTTCGACTATATCAGGTCTTATGACTTTGCCAGTTTGCTTAAAAGCGAGCCAGTCATGTTTGACATAAGTCTTCAAGGTCGCCGTTGTTTGAGTTTTCATTCTTGACTTTGGAATCAAATTGAAATTATCAAAACTTATGCTAACGTCTTCCTTGGTGGCCGGCTTAACTTCTGTGTTGCCCATATCACCTCTTTGCACCAGATGTTTGTCTAACTCGTCCAAGTGCAGTCTACCTCCGCCCCGTCCATATGAAATTTCATATTGTGAGTTCTCATAAGTTCTGTGGGCTATAAGGAAACAGCAGTTGCTAATTGCGTACGGTTGCATAGTCCAGATTTCACGATGGACTTTATATTTGCTTCAGTCTGGCGGCGATAAAGCTAGTTCAACAGCCGTCAGAAACCATAGTGTGACATCTAGGTGGTTGTCCTCAAAGTAGCTTTACTCATGAACAGTTAACACCAGGGGTCCGGGGTTTTATGAAATACCTGCTTGTGGAAGAGACGGAACGTTCAGGAATCTTCTTTTCTGTCAACAAAAAAAGTCCACTTATCCCTTATTTTATGACTTCCATATGTCTCAACTACATAACTGATATGTAGTTGAGACATATGGCAGTGTTCTCATCTATGAGCCCCGATAGCCTTTCTGATTATGCGTGAGGTTACTTTTTTGTACATTTTATGAATGGATAGCAATTCAGTTATTTCGACACCTTTCAGACAGTTTACATATAAGGGCTGGAAGCAGGGTTGGAACGTCCCGTGGGTCTGTGCGAATCCACAAAATAGCATGTATAGTAGTATTCACCATTTTCTCTCCAGTCTGTTTGCGCCCTGAAAAGAGGTTGGAAATTACTCCTGACAAAGGCTGCAGGTATCAATGTTTTTCCATGGTGGGGAAGGGGGATCGAGGGGAACTCTGAGCAGATTTTATATAAGAAGCTGTACGCCTAAACCGATGTCCTCATGCAAAATAGGAATACAACGAAAGTTTGCTAGGAGTAGTTTCTTGACTCAGTTCTCTAAATTGTTGTAAATTCCCTGCAGCTGTGAACTTGCTCCAATGCAAAGATATATGCTTGCAGGTGCACTTTTGTGACTTCTTTAAACACTGGAACCCTAATTCATTTTCTTGCTACTGTAATTCTCAAACACGATTCTCCTATGTTAACCTGCTTCAAACAATGTTCAACTGCCCTAGAAAAACAGCTCACATGTCGAGCAAGTCCCACTTTCTAGTGAAATGCCATTTATGTTTTAAAAACAAAAACATAAATAAAAATAATGTCATGAGCAATGCCAATACTTTACTACTCACTCTTTAATACTCACACTTTCACTTTTTACTACTCGCTCTCTAATACTCTTTACTAATCACTCTCTTCTACTCACTATCAACTACTCACTCTACTACTTACTCTGTGTGTGGGTGCAAATGCAATAGGTCTCGCATTTGCGAGCGATTAAGCTATTGGCATTATAAATGACAATGCCATTTTCTTAAGATTTAAAAACTAAAAAAAAAAAGTCATGACCAATGCCAATAGCTCTACCTTTAATAATGCTGAGACCATTGCATTGTAAATGCTTGTTGATGTATGTAACTAAATAAGCCCTAAGGAACCAATGACGGCTCTAATAGACACTGCACGACTATGGCCTTGAAAAAGCACTACGCAGACAATTATCTGGTTAGGATACAAATATGTAGTGCTTTCCTGAACAAGTGAAAAACTACTAGAAATCATTCCATCAAGATTGGGCAATACAAGCTTTGTATGTGTAAGCCATCTATGAAAATTTCACATAGCAGCGCAAGTACATACAAGAGCAGCCTCTAGTGTCATAGCCAAGAGCTCCCACCTGCATTTCTTGAGAGAATACCAAAGAGAAGTTCGAGAGTTGAGAAGCTACTTGTTACCCACTGGGAATATCAGTCTCAAACTTATAAATGTTAAGCAACTTGTAAAACTCCCACTCAGAAACAAAGTCTTTTTGTACAGCAAATAAAATCTGTCAAAAGTGTGAGGGTGTAGCAGTTGGTAATAGGTATGTCAGGACTTTTAAAGAACCAGCTCCTTCCTCTTATTCATCTGTCTTTAGGGCCCTGGCCCTTTAAGGAGCTGTTCATTCAGGACGAGGGGCCTGATTTCTTTCACTAACACTTCCGCAAAGCACACACATCTGCTGCCAGGGATCCAGAGTCTCTTAGGTCGCCAAGCTGTAATAACACATTTTAAATGAGGGAGCCACCAAGTAGACGCATTTGGCCGACATTTGCAATGTGAGGCCAGGCATGTGGGGTGCACACCAGCTAACTGGAAGCTACAGGTGAAAGGAGGAAAGCTACCAATCCTTTGGGCTTGGACCACAAATTGGAATGTCAGGTTGTGGTAGTGGATCTGTGAGCCACAGTACCCCCCTACAAACAAATTCACCGAAGACGATACAAAAAATGCAATATCTAATGCCAAATAGGGCACCACAAAAACAAGTGCCCATTTCATCAACCACAGTCACACTATGGATGACATACCTAGGACGGTGCTGGAAACAAACATCTTGGCACAAGAAAAAGCTCTTTGAAATGGAACAGTGGATTTTCTGCCTTCCTACACAAAAAGACGGCTTGAATGATGATACCGTGGCACAAACTGAACCTGTAACCTTCCCCTCTGAGTATGCTCAATCTGCTATTTCGTGACACTCTAATACACAAGCTTTCATATCTAGCATTGCCCGCACCCACGTTAATACTTCATCTAAGACACTATTTTCCTAGTCAAAATATTCCCTGGAGTGCCAATCTCTATTCTCACCTTGAGATATGTGATAAGAATGAAATATGGGAATTGATAGAATCTAAGATTGCCCCCCAATTGGTAAAAATGTTTAATGAAAGCCTAGAGGCAGAGATTTTACCAGACAATCAAAGATTAGCGAACATCGTTGTGATCCACAAGGCTGGGAAAGCACCGGACTGCTGTTCATCCTACAGGCCAATCTCCCTTCTAAATGCCGAAGTAAAGATCTTAGCGAAATTGCTGGCAAATAGGTTGACCCTGATCTTGAGCTCATTAATACATCCTGATCAGTCAGGCTTCATGCCAGGTAGAAATACTGCATTAAACGGGAGACGCCTTCATGGAATACTGGGAGGTCACATACTATCCAGAAGAGCACCCTGGAGGTTTCACTGGACGTCAAGATGGCGTTCGATTTGCTGAAATGGCCCTTCTTATTTGCAGTCTTAGAGAAACAAGGTTTCGGCCCCATATTCTTATCTTGGATTTGCCTCATCTATACAGATCCTATGGCACAAGTGTTGGTAAATGGAGGTAGATCAGCAGTATTCACCTTACAAAGAGGCACGATGCAAGGCTGCCCCCTTTCACTGCTTATATTCACTTTGGCCTTCAAGTCCTTGGCGGTGTGGATCAGGGGCGACCCTCTGATTAGAGGGCTCAAGTGGTCAGAAACCTGGGAGGATCGTATCTCCCTATATGCAGAAGATATCCTGCTGCTCTTTATAAAATGATGGCATTACCCAGATTCTTATACATACTGCAAAATACGCCACACCCAGTCCTCCGACATTTTCAAGCTATAGAAGCAACTGTAATAACACTGTTATGGGATAGGAAAGCTCAGCGAATGGCTTTACGTAAACGAACAAAAAGCTGGTAGGATGGTGGTATTGTCCTTCTGGGCTTGCAATAGTACTACTGGGCCGCACAACTAGCGGTAGTCGATCATTGGGTGCATTGGCCACCGGAGGACCCAGCTTACCAATGGACCAATATAATATGTCAACAGGAGGGTATCAAGGGCGAAATAGGGGGGAAGACGCAACATGCCACCTCACACCCCCACCTCGGTAACAATCAAAATCTGGAACACAACATTGACGGCATTAGGGTGGCGTGACAGAATTACACGGGCCACTCCTCTATGGGACTCAATACATCTAAGCCTACTGGAGAGATACAGAGGTTTTGATAAATGGGACCTCATAGGTCTCTCACGGGTGCGAGACGTGTGGACTAGTGAAGGGATAAAGCCTTTTACTGTATTACAGCAGGAGCACGAGTTAGCACCCACAGAAATATTCCGCTACCACCAAATAAATCACAAACTGAAACGAGCAATCCCGCAAACAGAGAACCTGCCTGAATCATCTCCATTAGAAGACAGACTGCTCTATGATTACATGCCAAAGAAGGGAAGCTCCCTACCATACCGGAAAATATTAAATAATTACCCAGAGAATTTAACGAAACTCAAGAGAGAGATGGGAGGAGGACCTGGGGTACGTATATTACGAGAATGGGTGGAGGCCACTGCATCCTGCAAAGAAATTGCTATACTTTCCCGTTTCCTATTGGTCCAACTGAAAATTCTGCATTGAACATACTATGCCTGCCCCACTCTTGTAAAAATGGGAAAAAGAACCTCACCGCACTGTATCAGGGGCTGTGGAGGTGAGGGCACCTTGTCAATATTTTGTGGGACTGTCCCATCATCCAGAATTACTGGGGAGAAGTGTAATCCCTGGTGGATTCGGTTCAGACAGAAAATATTGACCTCACCCCCGATTAGACCGGTTGAATATATGCGAAACAACAGATCTTACAAGAGGAGAAAGACAGAGTTACAAATCAGCCTCATGGTCCGGAAACGCAATATAGCAAGAAAGTGTGGCTCAGATTCAGGACCAACCCTGAGGGATTGGGAGGAAGATATGGATTGGTGTATTCAAGCAGAGCGGGTGGGCTATGAGAACAAAGAGTACCCCCATAAGTGGTCCAAAATCTGGGGAAACTGGAATACTGACATAGGGATGTGGTGTCTGCCGGTCCACGCAATCACTCAGCTGGAAAAGGAGCAAGTCTGTGTGGAGATGGCGGAGCCCACGCCCTGCCAATTGTTATTCTGCATATTTGGGGAAGTGTGTAGGTGATTGTTGCTCATGTATGTATTGCCACGGCAAGAATTAAACTGCTGCCGTTATGCTACCTGCCTATAATAAAAAGTGTTATAAATAAAAATAATGAAATATGGGTCACTGCAATTCATTTCACTCTACTTCATCTACTTACTCCAATGTCTATTATTTCACACAGCTTCATTTGATTTAGCCCTTCCAATATGACAGCGATTGTTAGTTGATAGTTACATATCCAAGCTAACCAACCTTCCTCACTTGTTAACCACTGATTTAGTTGACGACAAAGGGCATCCCTCACATTCCCCTATCAGTTGTGATTCTCTCCCCTCCCCCGTCAACAGACTTTCTTTGTTTCACTTGGAGACACTACATTCCAAATGAAATGACAACCTCCAACATGGCCGCCGTTGCGGCCACACAGTTACGCTGCATCGCGCACTCCTGGTCAGAGGGACGGAATCATGTGAGCGGCACTATTAGAGGGACACTGCCTTGCTGTTTTGGCGTTTCAGGCCAAACGGAGGTGTCTAGGTCGCACGGTAGTGTTCTGAGCCCACACCAAGTAAGTGCAAAGGAGTGGAAGGTTTTTAACTTTCTTTAACTAAGGACTTTCATTTATAAAGGGTTTGATGTTTACAGAGCTTTTACTTTCTCAAACCAAGGACTTTGAATTCCAAAGGGCTCTAACAACTACAGAATCATTCCTCACTCACTCGGCCCGACCCACACTCCATTTACCGGTCACTGAATTACAGCACCTAAGTTCAACATACAGCAGCATTGATTCCACAGTTCAAATATAATTCACAGCAGTGAATCTTAACAGTGGTTTATGACAGACATGGGCAGGTCGGGAAGAATGCACTAGCACTCATTGTGCTTTAACTTCAAATACCGGCCGACGCTCGAGTAGCTTTTCCGGGCAATTCCAAATATGTCCATTTATTATGGCGACATGGGGCACGCACAGTTTTCTCTGGTTGAAGCATGGGTTGCTCTTCAATCCTTGAAAGTGGCATGCATTTACTGCTATGTCTAACAACAGGGGGTGCACATTGATCGTGAATTTGGCACTGTGTATACTATTGTTGATTGTACAACTAAACTAAGAACACTGCAAAGAACGCCTTCCTCATCCTGAAACTACTCAACAAAATAAAACCCTTCATCCCTCAAAACGACCTCAAACAAGCTACTCAATCCCTGGTGCTGTTCAGACTAGACTACAGAATTGCAACACTCACAGGATCAGCTAAATCTCACCTAGCTCCCCTCAGATCAACTTTGAACGCAGCAGCCAGAATGGTCATCGGAGTAAAGAAATATGAACACATCTCCCCTGCGCTCAGAGAGCTCAAATGGCTTCTAAATTGAAATGAGGGCCAATTTCCGAACTGCCTGTCTCAGGCACAAAGGGCTGCACACAGGCAAACCTGTCCGCCAAACTCCAGAAGGCCGATCAGATAAGAAGTCTAAGGAGTACCAACACCCTACTCCTTATCCCTCCACGAACTCACAAACAAAAACTGCACCCCGATCCTTCACAAGAAATGCTCCCAAAATGTGGAACTCCATACCAGTCCACATCAAGACCAACCCATCCTACCAACAATTCAAAAGGCAGCTCAAAGAACTCTTCCTCAACCGATCTCTACCGTACGGATAGCTACAACCGAACCATCGAAGCAGGCCCACAACTGCTCACAAGACATTTGACATTAAGACTCTACCTCTGTCAAGGTGTTCGCTCTGATACGCCTGTATTCCTTTCTTCGGTTTGTTTTTTTATTTGCACTTAAGTTTGTCTGTTATTAATACAAAAATTCAATATATATATATATATATATATTTTTTTTTAAAGAACTCTACCTCACTATCCCCTATATCCCCGGGCCAATCCAGTCATGAGTCACTGTCTCTCTCCGACGACAAGGCAGTGTACATACTATTGTGATAAAACACCCTGCAAGTGACATTGTGCGCTCTACGACAATATTACTATGATAAATCTGGAGCCATTGTACATACTAGTATGTCTATGCATCTTATGAGTGATCATGATGTAAAGCGTTCCAATACCTTCGGTCTGGCCAGCGCTATACAAAAAAGTCTAAATAAATAATAAACTAAAAATAGCAACTTACACACAAATCTGATACCAACGTAGCGTTGCCACTCACTTGAGTGGCCACAAGCATAATCTAGATGCACTCATCTGTAACCATACATACCTAGAGGATGAGATGGAAACTGGAGCTTTGCGGAGGCACACCTATACCCCGACACTCACGGTACTCTCACACTAACCCAGATGAGTGGTCCTGTCAAATGATTCCACACGTGTGTTTGTGAGCGAGTGAGTCCTGTGTATATCCTTGTTCTAAACTATGACCTTGGTCGCTCCTTTTCTACGTAACCAAGGTCTCCCACAGCCTGCTCGGGACCCTCCTTCTTGCCTTTGGAGCATTTCTCTGCTCATCTTGGGGTAAGTTGCTATTGTGCCTGACCGAACTTCATGTTATATTACCTGTATATGCCTGTTGGCACCAGGCTCGGCCGGTAGTAGGTGTAACTGCAGGGCGATGACGTAGGGATGGGGAGGCACAGGGTGGGGGGCTGTAATGTATGGATTACGGACTATAACAGGTAAGTAAACCTATAAATAAATAAAACTAAATTTCGTTGTGTGCACTGCATCGCATTTGGTGATGCAGTGCACACAACGAAATTCGTTTTATTTATTTATAAGTTTACTTACCTGTTATAGTCCGTAATCCATACATTACAACCCCCCACCCTGCCCCTCCCCCTCCCTACGTCACGCCCTGCAGTTACACCTACTACCGGCCGTGCCTGGTTGGCACCCATACTACGTGAGTTTTACTGATACACAAGTTTTCAACATTACCTCTAGGGTGCGTGCTGCTGTATTTTTAATGAGTGCCTGCTGAGCTTTTATTCTGAGAAACTTTCACTTCACTAGCTAGCTAGCCAGACTAACACCAATTTTTATGAGTGTATTCGTGAATGCATCATTGTACCAATAAGTGGCTACAGATCCATATTTGTAACTACTTGTCACATGTGCTTTTTCCACCTTCTTTTGTCTCCCTCTGCTTTAGGTGGAACTGTTGGCCTGCAACCATTCAGGTGCAGGTTCTTGACATTTGAATGACCATCCTTTATTAGAAAGGTCTTAAGCCTCTGATAGGGGCACCTTTTTACTCTTTTTTGGTCCTGAAGAAGTGCTGCCCAACCTTTGGGCTGATCAGGCGCGAAACATGTTAACCTAGCTTTGTTACTACCTATCCTGGCTATTTGAGCCAACAAAATAGCACCACTTTTTTTTATTTAGTCCTGGTACCCTCCCCACATAAATAGTTTCTTTGAGGATACTAGAGCCTATTTTAGACACCACTCACTTTTTTCACTTTATAGACTCTCATTAAGCCCTCTTACATGCATTCATCATAATGGCATCTTCGGATCAAAAGATCTCCGACAAAGAGCCCCTAGGCCCGTCAGGTATTGCAGCGCCAGCCAGACGAGGAGCCCCCAATGAAGAGGCATGGCACCCTAACAGCTGTGTGGGGCATCAGAATCTGACCTTCAGGTCTCCCTGCGACATTAGTATCAGCCATGTGGTTCAGCTCCTTGTGACCACCTTGCCAATAAAACTACTACGACCTTGATAATTACAAAAAAAGCAGAGACATGCTGTATCATCCAAAGTTCCTTACACTGGGAAACGAAGGCTTGCAGAAGTGTAGCGCGAGACCATGAGAAAACCAACACTTTTTAATAGGTGCTAAACCAGATAATTAAAGATGAAGTTCAGGATCTTAACTGATCCGGAAATTTACAAGCAAACAATACAACAATTACATGGCACAAGTTACAGTCATGATTTTGGAGACAAAATATTAAATGATTCAAAGTAGCTCAAAGACCAACAACAAAGGAGAGCACGGTGCCAGTTACAGTTTGTCACTGTGCTCCCACAGTCCAGTTAGGTAGCTGCACACAGGCCGAGACATGCAACTTAAGTTACAGACCAAGAACAACAATTGGTACATCAAGAGGTGCACCCAAGGACTGGTATGCACAGAAAGTAATCTGTTAAAGGGAAGGAGAGGATAAACTAGGGAGGTTTATTGTGAGAGTAATGCCTAGAATCCAAGGTGAATTCAGGTTGGGGTTGGCAGTTACTTGGTCATTCAATAAATATTATCAGGGTGTCGTTCGTACCCTGCCAAATCAGAATAATGTTGTCAATATAGCTAAGTGAGAACCCCATTAGGTTACGGGTCATTTCTAGATTGTGACATACAGAATTGCAAAGTTGGGTGCAAACATGCCCCCCTGGATACACCTTTAAACTGGAGGTAAAAGGGGTCTTTGCACAAAAATAGTTCTTTTGTGACGAGCAATCTTGAGTATTTCATTTACAAACTCCATGGGGATAAGAGAAGGCTTGGGCAGAGCATTCAGGAGATTTTGAATGATCAGTAGGTCATCATCATGTGGAATGTTTGTATACCATGACTCTAAGTCCAAGCTTACCATCAGTCGGTGCCATCAGTCGGTGTTGAAAGGTCTGTCTTCTATTAGCTTAATGAGATTTGTACTGTCTTGTATGAATGTATCAGTAGAAGGTACAAATTCTTTAATGATGGCATGAATGAATGAATAAAAATAATTTTATAACGCTCAGACTTAGCCCCAGGGGGCATAAAGGCGCGAGACACAGACAGACACAAGATCTCAAACTACCTGAAGCAAGACCACTAGTACGCCTGGGAGAAATGCCAAGTCTTCAGAAGTTTCTGAAAGACCGGCATGGAGGACTGACTGGCAAGTGCCGGAGGGAGGGAGTTCCAGAGTTTGGGGGCCAAGGTGGAAAAGGCTCTCCCAACCCACCTTGCCTTCACGTATCTAGGGACCGAGAGCAGATTCTTAGAGGCTAAGCTGAGGGCTCTTTTAGGAGTGTAGACACACAAAAGGGACCCAATACCCTCTGAGCCTGAGCCATATACAGCTCTGTGGGCCATACAGAGGAGTTTGAACGCGATCCTGGAAAGAATCGGGAGCCAGTGGAGCTCCCTTCTGGCCTGAGTTACAGAGGCAAGCCGAGGAATGTTCAAGACCATCCTGGCCGCGGCGTTCTGCACCACCTGAAGGAGATTGATGGAGCTCTTATTAATGCCGCTATAGAGGGCATTACAGTCATCGAGCCTCGATAAGACCAAGGCAACTGTTGCTTGTCTTCGGGCTGCCTGAGACAGATACGGGGCGATCTTCCTGAGTGTTCTTATATTGGCACAACAGGTGGACACCGTTCTGTTTACCTGAGAGTCAAATGAAAGAGCTGAGTCGATTAGCACTCCGAGGTTCCTAGCAGATGGGGTAGGAAGAGGGCATTCCCCCAAAGAGGGTGGCCACCACTTCTTTGACCACAGGTCCTGGTTTCCTCCAAAAATCATGACCTCAGTCTTTTCCCCGTTCAATTTAAGGAAGTTTTGCACCATCCATATGGAGACTGCTTCCATACATGCCCTAAAATTAAGGGCTGAAACACCTGCAGACTGAGTGATGGAAACCAGGATCTGGGTGTTGTCAGCATATGACAGCACATCAAAGCCAAAGGACCTCACCACCTTGGCAAGTAGGGTTACTTTGATGTTAAATAATAGAGGGCTCAGGGAAGAGCCCTGCAGTACCCCACATGGCATCTATGTATTTGCCTAGTGGCTGTAAGATAGAGCTGCATCCTGAGACAATAGGTCGACCAGGGGGGTATTTGTCATCCTTATGTATTTTGGGTTATACGCAGATGACTAGAGCTTGAGGGTGGGGATTAATAAGGAAAGAATGCTCCTTTTCAGTTATAAGGTCCTGAAGCCGGACTGGTTTGTGATCATTTGTATTTGCGTGCGGATGTTGGTAATGGGTCAGTTAACAGGGTACAGTAGTGGGCATTGTTGGATAATTGCCTCATTATTTCCATGTCATACTTGTCAATATCCATGATTACAAACCCACCACCCTTGTCCGCTGGCTTTATCACAATACTGGAATTATTCTTGAGATGGTCAGTGCTTATTTTTATACCAAGGTGAGATTATATGGGACAAACTCAAAATTGTGTTTGATTTTCATGATTTCATATAGGACCAATATATCAAAGGTCAGCACTTTCGGGGGCATTGTGATGGACGGTGTAAGGAACGTGGAAGGAGGGTGGAAAGTAGTTGAGAAGGAAACGGTTGTTGTCTAATTAAATAGCAGCACTGGCATCTCTTGTTATTCACTAAGACCATAAAGTGACGAGAGCAAGTGGCGGCCAAATGACAAGCCAATGCGAAACTTATGGTCTTGAGTGAATATGGCCGATGTAAGCAAAATCCGATGCACACAACAAATTAATGTGAGATGAATGATCACCAACAAATGATAAGGATGGAGTAACAAAGATGTGTTCTTTTTGTGCCTTTTTTTTATTGGAATACATATATTGAGAACATGAAACCGGCTCCAATATTTTTATATGCATTCCAATTTTTTATATGCATTCCAATAAAAAAACGACACAAAAAGAACACATCTGTGTTACTCCATCCTTATCATTTGTTGGTGATCATTCATATCACACTAATTTGTTGTGTGCATGGGATTTTGCTTACAATTCACTACAGGGAAGGATTTCCGCCATCCCTGCTTCTCAGAGTTTAGGGTTTTCTCGGATCCATTTGCACAAACCATAAGCTACCATCTCTTTTGACTGATCCACTACCTGTTGTGCGCCAAAACATTTCTGAACACTCACAAACCCATCGCAGAACCTAAAATATGGCCGATGTATTGTAAATCTGGAGGCCAGGAGTATTCACATCCAACTTCAAATATTCTGCTAGCATGCACGCATGTAAATTAGTGCGAATTCTCTAGTTTCTCAAATCTATCAAGGAGGATCTGCGAAGTGTTTGGTGCAGGGATACAGGGGGTGGAAGTGTGAGAAAGAAGAGAGGGACCGCTAAGAATTTGTTTCCGATAATCATGTGAGTAATTCAGAGTATCTCTGGCAGACATAATGTGTATCTCAGTTACGCATTATTTGTCAACTAATGGCAAGAATTTAAGGTCAAGGGTCAGACCTACTCTCTCAACCCAGCAATTGTTGAATATGTACTACTTCACTCTACGACACTACTCCATGACGCTCTACACAACTCCCTCTACGCCACTCCAAGCCACTTTATCCCATTCTATTCTATAACACACTACTCAACTGTACGTCATTCCAGTACTCCACTTTACACCACTCCATGCCACTCTATGCCACTCCAGAAAACTTTACTCCAATCTACACCACTTTATGCCATTCCATTCCACTCTGCTACACTACTCCACTCCACTCCACTCTACTCTACTCTACAACAATCTAATCCACTCTACTCTACAACACTCTACACAACACCCTCTTAGCCAGTCCACTCTGCACCACTCCACAACACTATGCCAATCCACTCTACCACACTCTACTCCGTCCATGACACTGCACAATACTATGCGACTCCACTGTCACCTCATTAAACTCTACTTTAACCCACTCCACGAATCTCTACTTCACTTCTTAACACCCCACTACTCAACAACACTATTTTACGCCACTAACTTTTAGCCATGCTGACTGGCTACCAAGCTGGTGTATAACATGGCTAAAACACATTAGCAAAGCCAATAGCGCTTGCATAGGCGAGAACTATTGACTTTGCCAATTCTGGTCTATACAGTCTTCTATTCCTTTGCCCTCAAAAAGGGGAATATTTTTTACCCCCGAAAAGGGTACTATCAGTTCCATAAACTAAAAACAGTAACCAAACAGCAGTCCAAGCCAGCTGTAAAGGCGATCATAAATAATTCAGATCTTGTGTTCAATCACACCTGGATAATCCAGGTGTAATCTGTAAATATAGACAAGTGTAGGAGAGGCACAGCAAGTGTGTGAAAAGACCCATCGTTCGAACCTTGTTGGTGCGCAGCTTCCTTGCACTGCCTTTTACTGAATACCTTCTCCCCATCATTGTTAATGCCCCTACCTCTGTTCTACGTGTTACTTACAAACTGGTAAAAAACACGGCGAGGTAATATGTACCAAGGCAAATGATATTCCCACATGCAAATAAACTTTTGTGAATCATAATCAGCACCAGACTCCACTACGGCAACACACTATGCTGGCACCAACCAGAAACTCCAGCAAAAACTGCAGAGTGTCCAGAATGCCTCCGCCAGACATATCCTGAACATCCTGTGCCAGAACCAAATCAACGGCCACCCGAGAGACCTACACTGGCTACCTGTCAACAAAAGAATCACCTTCAAGCTCCTCACACTCACCTACAACGCCGGACCAGCATACCTCGACCACACCTCTCCTACACTCCCACCAGACAACTCTGCCTTGCCCAACTGGCCCTGGCCATCATCCCATGAATCTGCAAGACCACGGCTGGAGGAAGATCCTTCTCCTACTTCGTTGTGAAGACCTGGAACTCCCAGCCTATACACCTCAGGCAATCACCATCGCTGCCGGAATTCAGGAAGGACCTCTTTGACTAAAACTGCAGACCCGACCCCCCCCCCCCCCCCCCCCCCCCACCCCGAAACACAGCACATTGAGACCCTTACAGATGAGTAGTCACGCTATATAAGATTAGTAATTGATTGATAAACCGGTTTTGCATGCAAAGATTCAGACTGTCATCCAATTCAGATTTGTTTAATTTTAACTTGTAGTCCTGACCATGCAGGTAGTGGCGTAACATTAGCCTCAAAATCCAAGGAGCCCCCCCTCTCCCCCGGCACAGGACACAGGTCAGGGACCAAAGTGCTAAGTGGTGGGCAGGCCCTCCATGTACTTTGCAAGGGGACCCCCTCAAGTTCTGCTATGCCACTGCAAATAGGCAATCAACAGAACTACATATCCAAGACTGCAAACAAAAAACCTAGAGCTGCTCGTGCATGGGACTGAGAAACCAGAAAGTTCTCAGGTACAGACTAATCTATTTAATACAGGCTCGATATTGACCCCCTTGGGATACACAACTGTGATGATGAAAGTCAAATAAAGTATTTTTCTCTTCAGATTTGCCTGTGCAACCTTATCCCTTTCCAACTGAGGGCCCACTAAGTAGCCAGTGATCGTTTGCAGTTTTTTGCTTTTAAACATTATTGCTCAAAACCTGGAAATCCACAGTGGAGTTCCTATCCTCTGAATATAACTAACTAACATTCCCGATATATTTAAGTGTACTCGGACTTACCAGAGAAACCCACAAGACTCAAAGATAACCTCGCAGCAGGAACACAAGCCTCATGATGATTTCCGCCAAGGGACACAAGATCGTAACCAGCGATGGACCCAGTACTCCCCCTATTCTTTCCCTTTCTCTCGCTCTTTAACTCAATCTCTTCTTTGTACTTTGCTATTATATGTTTTTTTGCCCACCGGCCGGCAGGTTGTAGGTGGTGCTTTTTGTTATGGAAAATTCAATAAGAAGATGTAAACCATGAATATTATTGCTCAACAGCAATTGATTAAACATTTAAACAGATATTTCTGAAGAAAAAATGCATTAATTTGGAACTCCGAACTATTTGTGTTTCTAGAACGGTTGATGGAAGACTTTCATAGCAGTAGGCGTTGGAGATTAAAGATGTTTTCTCTGAGAAGAGTTAACGTTTCATGTTGAAGATTAACCACAGCAGAGTACATAAAAGCATCAATTCTCCTTACATATTATTTCTCTTTAAATAGGAGAAACCATAGAAATATTAGGACTTCATGGAAATGTGTTTCAGTAGTTATTGTGCCGCATAAGAAAACATAGTGTTATATTTAGCTGTAGTTGTCCTCTCAATAACTTTCATTTGTTGATGGTTCAGATTAGAAAAAAACATGTACAAAGAGCCTTTTGTGCAAGCATATTTCCTCTCGTAGGAACACAGCGGAGCAGATTTACAAAGAAAAACTTGCTATATAGACCCGTTTTCCTCCTGGGACGAGTCCAGCTTTCCGAGTGGTTTTGGAAGTCAGAAAAACTTCCCAAAAGCACATTTGGAAAGATGTGCCAGTCAGCTTTCCAGGCATACTCCAAGAGGGGCTACATTATTGCACTTGTACGCTCAGTACACACCTGCTTTGGAAAAACAACCAACTGTGCAAATGCTTTTTCTGTTACCAGGATAAATATTTTTCCCCTGCAAGAACCCAAAACTGCCGCACAATTAGGAGTGTTTCGTTCCTCTTACTCGTGCCCCTTGTCCAGTGTACAGTTATGATCATTTCCAGGGTGGGAAAAGGTCAGAGAGGGGTTTGTGAACACTTACAAACTGTTTGTGGGTTTGTTACAAGCAAATCACAACTTGATCCTCCAAGTCCCCCCCCTTTTGCCTGGGATTTACTTCCATTGTAATACTACGAGATCATGTGGTAATATTACACAGGAGTAAAAGTCTCTACATACAGGAGTCATCTTTACTCACATCGTGAGAGGCGTGGATCCAGCCATTTTCTATCATAAAAGTATTGTTATTAGCGAATAAGGCCATGTGACTCAAGACCATTATGCCTTTACAAAAGAAATTGCTCTTTTCCTGTGTTGGATGGTAAGGATTCCTCGTTGAACTTTGCCCTGCATCCAAAAGTACTTAAGTCGGCAACCTGGGTATTGGTTAACCTTAAGTTCTGTACACTTCAGGGGCCTCAATGTCAACAACTGTATGGATGCCTTTAAAGAACTCTCCACTGCGAACTGGGAAGCTCAAGAGACAGGTGGCCTTTCCTTGGAAAATGTTCACTGGACCCCAGATAAGATGAAAGTCGAAGGGTAAAATAAAATTTAATTAGGCACCAATGTCGTTCATAGCTGCCAAGGTTTCAGATTGCTATGTGTGACATTTTCTTAATTTCAGTGTAATTATGAGTGACATTTCAACGACTACGAGTGACATTTTCTCGCGAGCAAAATCTAGCAATGAAGTCAAGAGAAATATATACATTTCAGAAATTAAACCCATTTGAGCAACAAGGACGCGTCACATCATAATCCACAAGCGGTATTACTGAGCAGTGCGCTCTGGTCCTGCATAGCGCCCACTACCTGCCAAACCCTGCTGGTGGCACCATCACCCCACTCACAGTTTGTCACACAGAGATACACTACAGGCTCTTCTGACTCAGTGATGCTTGGTGCACTGAGAAGTTATGTTGGCAAGCACCAGTGGCTCTCACAATCACCTGACCCATGTGCGAGCAACTACTAACACAACTTACAGTCAGTGAGAAGACAGATTGCTATGTGATGTAGTCAGTTCTCAGCTGTAACAGGGCAGACCGGTGGCAGCTCAGAAGAAAATCATGGCTATGGTACAAGAAAACAAGCATTGGCATAGTCAATAGGTCTCGCTTTTTGGACCCTAAAAGTATTCCGTTATGCAGCAGAATATCCTTGGTGAAACTCCTCCAACTGTTGCATGGCTAAACACTTATAAGGTCCCAAATGCGAGACCTATTGGCTATGCCAATGCTTGTTCCCTTTTGACATGCAGAAAACAGTGGTCACTTATCATGCATTATCAAAGTTGGACTATTATAATTCCCTTTATGTTGGTGCTCAGCAGGGCATCTTAAAAAACTTCAGAGACTGCAAAATGCCGCAGTCAGAGCTGTTAAAAATATGAAGACATATGAACCAATCTCTAAAGCCATAGAAGAACTACACTGGCTCCCCATAAAAAAGAAAAAAAGTAGCTTTCAAAGCGCTCTGCATGGCACACAAAACGCTTAATAACTCTGGCCCTGCTTTTCTTAAAAATAAAATATTCTGGTACACTCTCTATCTAGGAACGTGTCCATTCTACACACTCCAATCTAGGAACGTGTCCGTTCTGTTAATTCACAAAGCCTCCTGGGGTGGCACAAGTTTCATCATGCTACTTCCCGTCTCTGGAATCAAATGCCATGGTATCTGAGAAATCAGCCTAACTTTCTTTTTTTCAGAAAACTCTTTAAAACCTAGCTGTTTACTCTACCCTTGTAGGTCAGACTATTGGCAAACTTTAGGCACCTCTCTTAGCTTCAATCAGATGGCAGCGCCAAGAAGCCCACGGGCAGAAGCTGCGCTCTACAAAACCCAAATCAACTCTTTACCCACTTACCCACGTTTAAAGGAAACCCCCGCAGCTGGACCTCAGGGCGGCACCAGGCTATTACCTCACTGTATCTGAGAACTACCGGACGGACGCAGGGATCAAGAATGGTATGAAAAGAATGAGGAAGGAAGAAAGTCATACAACTGCAAAGAAGCTGGCATGACAGGAGGAATGCTGTATCACTGGGAAGAGGGTGACACACCTGGAAACGAGTTTGCAAAGTTTGGAATTTTTTTTGCAGTTTTATCCAGCACAAGCAATGGAACGTGAATATGTGTGCAATGTCGAAGACACAGGAAGATCTACAGCTGCAATTAAGGCCTGGCTATACAATACTATGATGAGTTGTAGCTAAGCGATGACGTTTGCACCGCTAGGGCACTCCATGTCAATGACACCAAAATAATATTGATTATCACGCCAATTATTAAAAGTAAAAAAACAACAACATTCTTTTAACTATTTTAGTGAACAGTGACAGATTATGCAAATAAAAGCAAGGGACCGTGTTCTGCTCACTCTGCCCTTGGAGTGCCAATGAAGCAAGCACCAACGAATTACCCATTCATCAGGTTAATCCATGAACGCCATAACTTCCATCTTGCCTATTGGGTAAGCAGTGTGGAGGCAGGGGTCACAAGACAACCTCCATCCCTCCACCAGATACCTACATCAATTAATAATAAAATAGGAGAAAGGATATCCAGCTCTGTGGCCCAAACCAACGTGCAAGCTTGCACTGAGGAAGAAACCCTAACCGAAGTATTCACTTTGGTAGCAAAATACGGAGACAGCCAAGGACTTTATCAGCATATTTACATTTCGTGCAGCAGTGCTTTGCCTTTGTGTGTCGGAGACTTTAGATTTTGAAAGGCGGCCAATGTATTTATTTATTGTCAACAGCTTCAAAATATGCAGGCCATGACTCGGAGCAAACCCATGTTATACGTCCATTTCTTTGCACGGCATACATACATTTTAATTCAAGGGAACATACACGCACCACGGAGTAAGGGGCGAGGCGGGGGTCCTGATAAACAGCGCAGTGGGCAGAGCATAACATTTCTGTACTGAAAGACATTTAACAAATTACATAGCTTTTGAAGTTCAAGCATTACAAAGCATGGGATGCGGGGAGCAAAACATTCACTAATTACCCAAGCTCAACCGAGGCACTGCCTAGGAACTTTGCAACGCGATTCTTCATACGGGCCGCACCTTGCCTAACGACTTCCATAGAGATGCGGCTATCACCGATCCGCGGCTGCAACCAATACAGCGCTGCAGTCAGACCTCTCTTGCGCTCTCTCTCGCCCTGTGGGCAGCAGACCTCACTCACCCGCCGGGGCAGCCGATGCCGATCTCACCCTTTTTGAACCCGCTGGCCAAGAATCCTCCAAATCACAAGCTCTACGGGCTTTGTTGCTGCAGCCTGGTTTGCGGGCGCGGGTGGCCGGGCCGCCCGCGTCGCAATCGATTCATGCTGCGGCCAGACCCCCTGCGGCTGCGGCGGGCGGCCTGCCATCATGGCATGAGAGAGGCTGTGAGCAGCAGGCTGCCTGGACTCTCAGATTCCCCCGCCCGTGCAGCTTTACGAACTTCCTGTTCCGGACCGGACGGGACAGCACTCTTTTCGATACATTTGTAGCGCTCTCAAAGCTGAGAGCTGCAGCAGTAGTCTAGTTAACTGTGGGACACGGCGAGCAGGCGCACCTCTCTCGGAGCAGCAGAGAAAGTCACGGGCACAGTCAGTGACAGGCGCCGCTGGTGGCTCGCCTGGCAGCAGGTGGCAAAATGCGTGACATTGCATTTCAGTGCGGTGATGCGGATCACCGCACTGAAATGCGTGAGCGTCACACCTGTTGCGTGACGCTTGACAGGACTGGTTGTTACTGGCTCCCAGAAATAAAATTGAAGACATTGCCCCGTTACTCTCGGCACTCTAGGAACTTATGAGAACAGGCATGAACGCAAAAGTGATTTTTAATTCTAGGTGTAAAAAATGGACTCCATAAGTTAAAGCGACTGACTGTAAAACGTGCTTCTCTGTTGTATCCCCTCTTACGTATTTAACCTTTCTTCCAGCCGGCCTCTGAGCTCTAGTAGTTCAAACACTAGAAAATTCACAGCCATCTCCCTCAACGCTGGAAACCTTCAGCCTGAATCCCTGCTCCTCAGAAAGACCAATAATGCCATAATTGCCCTATTATACAACATAAGTAAAACTGGCATTGGCTGCACATGTCAGAGAGAGTCATGTTCATCCAGTGCTTGAAATGAAAATTAAAAAAAAATACCCCAGGAACTCACCACTGCATAGCAATTGAAAGTGAGTGGGCATGCCTATGTGGTGATATTAATAGGTCATGGCAACAGGAAGATCACAGGCTTAATAGGTAAAATGTCTTTCAGGTTCCTATCATGTGGCCACCACAGATGGAATAAAAAAAACTGGGTCCAGCTGCCCCAGATTCAAAGACAGACTGGCAAATCATTAAACAACCAAAACATGTTGGGCTCCTATTTAACCCCTTCCATGCGGCCGCGATTCCCCTGGTGTGCTTTAAACAACACGAACAGGGGCGGGCCGTGATGAACCCCAGCCGTCATCAGCACACGAGCACTGTAGTGCATGACGGCTGGGGTTCGTCATCAGCATGGAAGGGGTTAAAACAAAGAAAAACAATCAGCACCAACCCATTTCCAAAAGGAAAATCCAAGAGTACGCCAACCCAGCCTCTCCATTCTGTAGTATAAGGTTATTGTTTGAAATGACGCGCGTGAACGCACGCGCGTCATTCACAAACAATAAGCATCTTGTAATGGTTTGAATGTGTGTATGTCGCGTGTTGTGTTTGCGTGCGGTGTGCATGTAGATTTGTGCCGCGTGTCAGTATGTTGTTCCTTGAATGTTGCGGTGTGCATGCAGATCTGTGTCGCGTGTCTGTGTTGTTTCTTGAATGTGAGTGTGTAACTTAGATAGCATTGCCGTGCGGTTAAACGGCATTGAAATTGTACGCTCCTGCTCTGGCTGGACATTAAAGGATCTTCTTACCAACTTTTACCGGATTCCGTTTATTATATCCTGGAGGGTTTCTCTGGCTTTCTTTACACATTCCTTCCAACAAATTTCACACAATGAATTTATGGACCTGGTCAAAGCAAGTAGGCCTGCCGGCAGCCCTTCTAACCCAGGTCCACCACAATATTTCAAGAAAACGCTTAACTACCTCTGCTGCCACACCAGTAAGAAGAATCATCAACAATTCTATAACTACAGGAATATTTCCTGAGGATCTCAAAAAGTCATACGCATGCCCATTACTATAGAAAACAAACTTGTACCTGCTTAACCCCAGACAATTAGAGACCGATTCCAAATAGATCTTTCCTGGGCAAACAGATAGAAAGAGCAGCATTCACCTAGATGTCACAATGCACTGAAGATAATTCCATGCTCTTAGACTTCCAAACAGGATTCCATCCAGGAAGAGGCAAAGAATCCGCCCTCATTACCATCTAGGATGACCTTAAGAACACAGATGACTGGAACGAGGTTGCTGCACTACTCCTCTAGGATCTCTCAGTTGCCTGTGACACGGTTGACCATGACAGTCTAATACCAAAACTCTATGAAGCGGGCATAGAGGGGAACAGATTTAAACAGATTAATGTCATCCATACCTTGCGTTTCTCCTCCAAGCCGCGCTTCACAAAAGCAGGGGTCCCTCAAGGTACTATAATCTCAACCATGCTCTTCAACATTTCCATGAAGTCATTACCGCCACTGATCAATCAATTTCACCTCACATGCTATAACTATGCAGATGACAAATCCTCCTTAAACTGGAAAGCCCCAAAAACATTGGAAACTCACCAATTTTCAGTTGTCTCAGAGCCGTGGATCAATGGATGACATGAGCTATCTCACATTGAATAATTCCAAAACGGAAATACTGACATGTTGTGACTGGAAAAATTAGGACCCACTCGCTGCCAGGTCTGATGATCTGGGAACACCAACTAAAGTATTTAAGGAGGTAAGAAACCTTGTAATTACCATGGACTCCAAGCTATCAATGAATGCCAAATGGACAAACAAGCAAGATCAAGCTTCATTACTATAAAAACTCTACGACACAACTTCCACCCCCCGCCCTCCCCCCCCAACCTACCTGGGATTTCTAAACAAGGTCCAGGCTACTATCTCTCTTGTTCAGTCTAAACTTGATTACACTAATAGCCTCTACCATGGATTATCTTTAACACAATAAAAAAGACTACAACGGATTCAGAACTTGGCTGCCAGACGACTCTTGCATATAAAGCCACAAGCCCACATCTCCCCTGCCTTGAAAGCCCAACATTAGTTACAGTTTGCCAGAATATCCTCAATAAGGCTGCTTTGCATCACCCACAAAGCGATTAATCAGGAATAAAACCACCAAACACATACAACAAAGGAACCTCCGCTCCTGATTGGCACCTCACCTCATACAAGATAAAAAAAATACCATAGGTGGCACATCCTTCTCTGTTCAAGCACCCAAACTATTGAACTCTTTACCCCCAAACATAAGATCCATAGATAACTACTTTTTCTTCTGAAGACTACGAGTTGGCTCTTCCCCACATAACCAACATACTCAAACATAAATACACAACATATCCCTCTGTATATAATCATTTATGTGGACTATAGATGTGTACCTACATATGTGTATTGCTTTGTATAACGGTGTATAATAATTATGTTTTTAAATATATAGCTATTTGTTAGCTTGGCTTAACAAATATACATATTACTTATGGTCATATTATTCTATGTTTAACATGTATATAGGGAACTACATATATAAGTAACAACTATCTACAATTGCTTCACCATTGGATTACAAAAAAAAACTTAAAGTTCAGCAACACTTGAAAGTCTGAGTTTAATAAACAGAACTTAAATCTACATATATTACCTTCCTTATACATATATACCTTCCATGTACTTCTGTATATTTATTACTTGGCTTCTAATTCAGCATCTCCAATGCACCACCCTATATCTCACCCTCTACCTCTCAATATATCCTCTAGATCCACTCTCTCACTAATCGCAAACCCCACTCTACTACTATGATCTCCAAAATAACCCTTTCTAGACTCTTCCCTCCTCTACCCCACCTTGCATCATCTCATTCCTCTTATTATTCAGATCTCTCAAACAAGACTTTCTAAACCCTTCCCTCTGAATCTTACCCCTCTACCTCCCCTTTCCTCTTCACAAACCTCATTCTACTACTATGAGCTCAGAAAAAAAACAAAAAGATTTCAAGACCCTTCCCTCTTCTATCCCTCCACTATCTTTTTCAATCCAAAGAACAGACAACATGTCTACCACTCAAATTCATTTCATATTTCCCTATACTGATTCCCTACTAATTCTGTTTGGGTTCTGGAGTAGCGTGCTACCTGCAGAAAAGCGCCTCATCGGGGGTAACAAGCGCTATATAAATGCAAACCCTTCCCTCTTCTATCCCTCCACTATCCTTTTCAATTCAAATAACAGACTAACATGTCCACCGCTCAAATTAATTTCATATTTCCCTATACTAATTCCCCACTAATCCTTTTTGGGTTCCGTAGTAGCGTGCTCCTCGCCGGATAAGCGCTTCCACGCCTCGTCAGAGGTAGTAAGCGTTATATAAATGCAATTACAATTACATGGTTCTCTACAGTCAGTCTACCCACCCATTGAAATCTCTCACATAATGCACAGCATCCATTGTCCGGCAGATTAGACGTAGGCTCAAAAAATACAGTCTGTGTTGATTTTTACTGCGCTTTTAATTTTGGCTACTTTCAAGTCCGGTTTTCTCTCCTTGTCCCTTGGTTTTTGTTTGTCCATTTCTCTTTTCATTCATTCTTTTCCTCCTACTCCATTGCTTTCGGTGCTATAGACCTATTGTTTCTCTGTTGCCTTTGTTCTACTTTCTGTATCGGATTTAATTTCTCAGCCTGTGCATGTTTTTTGCTTTTTATTTCTCTTTTTGCTCTCATTTCATGGATTTCTGTGATTCTTTTCTATCACATCTTTGCTTAAAAATGCTCTGTTTCACCAAATTAGATTGGGTGCACAAGACATAAAAAGGCACAGCACAGGAAGGAGGCAAAATAGATTTCCAATTTGAAGGAAATTTGGGGGCCAACATTTGTTTTAAACTCCAGGCCCTTAAATCCTTCCGGAACCTAAGTCAGGTTGGAGGTTCCATGTTGAGGGCAGTGCCTTGCTGCGATGACATTAATATATCTTGCCATTTTAATAACTGGGAGCGGCCCACCACTCAAAGCTTGTTGGATGTATATATTGCATGAAGAATCCATCGAAGAGATCATCACAAAATATGTTTGATAAAAGGTAAAGCCCAGTGTTGACGAAGTTTTCGAGATCCGATCAACATGACTCCCATGCCGTTAAAATGCAACTAACCGAGTGCAATCTTGAACTTCTGTATATGACTATAACGTTACCTGCCTACAAAGTGCGAGGGTAATAAAATTTTAAAACAGGACACATTTAAGAGCGTCTGAAAGTACTGCCCTCACGTCACCATTTGAGTGTTATGGAATGGTGTTAAAATTACAAATGAAAAATAAAAAATGGAAAATTCCTACTCTGCCTTTGGGGACCTTGGGGTTTAAAGAGGATATCCAACTGATCTGTAGCCTACCTACTGAGTTTTTGTAGTCGCTCACCTATTTGTCGTTTTCACCTATTTGATTAATAATAAGCTGTGTTGTTGTAAGTTGTAGCTTTGTGAGCAGTTGTGCAATATAAGTTACTTGTTTATTGTAAAGGCAATATATTGTGCTGGGCAAATGTGTCTGGAAAGGCCAACATTTAGGCAGGGGCAAATCATGCCCTCTCCCTTGAGCAATAAGATACTACTTATTAACCCCTTCACCTCAGTAAGAAAAATAAAATACAGGCAGTAGAAAGACCAGCCTTCTATAGCTTAAAAGGAACAATTGGGAGGAGCACTGCAAGCACACCACCACCACCAGCATATGTGAAATACCTACTGCCGAGTGTGAACAAAGACCACAGAAATGTGGTAATATTGTCAATTCACTTGTCAAATATGTGCCTATCTATATGGGAAAAGGGGTGAGTAAGGCGAAGATAACATGTATTGTCATCTCCTAGAACTCAACTTTATAAATAAATAAATAAATAAAAACAAACAGATCAAACCAAAAGACCACCAAAGAAAACATGAACAACGTTCTACATCCAATCACAGGCATTGTATTTAAGATACTAGGCAACACTTGTAGGAATATGAAATCAGGCTGTGGTGCTCCACAATGTACAAAGCAATAAAATCACACAAGGGGTGATCACTAAAGACACAAAAACAATGGAGGAAATGTATGTCAATTCCATCGTAATAAACCAGTACAAACAGTAAAAGCCCTATTCATCACTAGGGACAGGCAAGTGCCCCCCAACGTCTTGTGAAAAGGTAAAGCACAAGTATGTCATAAATAGCAGAGAAACAAAAATTATTATTAGCTAGGGTAAACAGAATGGATAGGCATATCTAATGAAACTGCCCAAAAAATTAAAGCAAACAGAAGGAGAGGATGGATGGAGCACTGAGACTTTTCAAACACTCACCCCAGTCAAAGATCTGGGTTGAATCCATCATTGTTCTTTAACTAACTTAGTCACCCCAGTTCAGACCCAGCTATATGCAAATAAGCCTTGACCCCGTGCCTCATGGGAATAGTCCAGCCCGAACTGCCGAGCCAGGTCCTCCCAGGACCGGAAACAAGCATCCTAGGACCGGTTTCGAGGTAACACCCCTCATCAGCCGTGATAGTTTGACTCTAGTGGCATGGAAAGCAGTTGCTGTTCTTCCTAAGTTGGCAGGGTATGCTCAGATGTGGGTACCTTGCTCACTTTGCCAATGGATTTAAGCCTCACACAATTGGTAAAAGACAACCACAGTTGTTTAACTATAAACCAGAAAGAATCATTTGAGTGATAAGTTATTCTGAGTAATCAAGAATTGCCAAATAATAAATTACCAATAGTGCTTCCATCCAATGGTACTCCAATAAGGAAACCTTCTTAAGGACGCAGAAGAGCTAAATAAAACTAAACCCCACATTGGGTGAAAACTTATCAGGGGGTACAGCGATAAACACTGCTAAACAGTCCAGTCCTAATCCACGAGGAGTCGCAAGCAAAAGCAGATCATATAAATTGTTTTGATTCATTAGCAAAAGAAACCCTCACAATGACAGTGGTAACTAGTGGATCATCTCCGAATGATCTTAAAATATGGCCGGATTACTTTGAAAAAGATGTCTTGATATACATCTTGATGAAGAGAGAAACTCCATTGGATGTGTTCTCGAGGGCATGCAACTCCGTCGGCCCTGTAATTCTGCAGATCGGCGTCCTCACCCTATGCAACTGTAAAGATAAAACACCTACCATAAGTATATTAAAAAAAGAAATTATAGATTTACACGAGAGGACAGAATCCAGGTCAGGGGCGGACACACAAGAAGAACGCTGATAAAGCATGATCATGCCAAGGTGCTATTTAAATTTAAAATACAACATAGAAAGCGGACCAAAGATTCAGGATCCCATCAGTAACACCTGCGACTTGTCACCATAGTGAAAAGGTGAAAGATCCATCCAATCTTTGCACAAAGCTGGTGTCATTTCCGTGCAAAACCTGCACAGTCACCGATCTGGGTGTGCAAAAATAGAATAGTATCAAATCATGAATATCTCAGACTAAGAATGTAATTGGAATAGAAGAACCCTGTGCGGCCGGTATATGTCATAATGTCCGATAACGCAAACCTCACCAGAGGAAACCAGCAGGGTTAATCTGTCATGGGCAGCGTTACGCCAGAAATTAACAAAACCCCTACCTGGTGCCAATCCCCACCCAGAAAGCCCAGAAAGACCGGTGACCGCCTTGGTCATATACAATCACCATAGTATCTCAATAATAATAAGTGAAAACGAACACCAATGCGGAATTGAAAATTGTTAAAAATAAATGTACGAATGTCGCCAAAGCACTCGATGGAGCGGTTTATCTTTGCTCAAAGGACAGCACAAGTCCTGTTTAGCCTGGAGTACATCTACGCCCGCTGGTTACGAGTGAAATGTGGGCCTGTCTGAACCTGGGGGTAGTGGTGGGAAGAGTGTGTGCAACTGAGCTATGGCCAGGGAGGGATTTCCTTATTACATTGAAAACGTTCAGTTTCACTTTTTTTGTCTTTACTTTATAGCAAGCCCAGCAAACTTTCGTAAATAAAATGAGAATGGCGGGCCTGCTCCAGTGCAGGAGGGTAGAGCAAAAAAGTATTGACGTAATAAACAAGAACAGATTATTCAAACCATAAACCGGAAAACAATCATAAATAAAATGAGAAAGGTGGGCCTGCTCCAGTGCTAGATTACAGGCGGGGAGAGAAATAAACCAGAACGGGCCATTCAAAGCATAAAATTAAAGTTTTGCATCTATGTTCACAGAAATAACAGCATGCTGAGCCCACTGCACTTGGGCAGCGCTGCAACATTAAAGCAAAGTTTGCTGGAGACGCTTGAAAGAAGTTCCACCAAACTGCATAAAACACAGTACTTTGCAGATGGGATACTGATAAGAGAAACACAGGGCACAACAGTAAATAGAAGCCCCTCAACCAATAGAAATAAGGAAAAGTAATGTGACAAGCACAAGAACCAATAAGAAGTGGGGGCAGGATGCAAGTCCCTTTTAAGATATATTCAATACAATAGATTTCACAAGCACAGAGCCTGCACTGTGCAGGCAAAACCTAAAAAAATATTCCTTCGCATTAGAACATGGAGGCTCCTTCAGCATGCGCCTACAACATTTGACAAGGAGCAAAATTCTTACAGCTAAATTGAAGATTTGCTCATCACAATATATTGAACACTTTATTCATGAAGGAAGTACCCTAACCAGTAGAGAATGAACAGGAAAATGTTTCTTCTATCTGTCGTGTGGTCCTCTCCGCTCACAGTACAGGATACCCTCCTCCTCCTGAGCCTCGGGCTGGTCAGTGCCCCCAGTTAATTGTTCAGAAATGGGTATTGTTCAGAACGAAAAGTATGTGAATTGTTTCCACAAAACAAAGCAAAGCTTGGGATTGCTGTTCCTAATAGTAACTGCGCACTTCAGACTCAGCAGTACTACTCAGCAGGGCAGCCATACTAATAAAGTTATGGATTAGCTCTTTTCCACAGGAATGGTAAAACTTAACTGGGAAAGTACTGGCACTTGACTGGAGGACCACCAGGGAATACAGAAGCTCTCCATAGTTACTGTGCTTTCAATGGGTCAGTGGCAACATTCTGCTACAGGTCTGCCATTTTCTTAATGGGAAAGAATCAGTTATTTCTGCAATTCGCAGATCTTTAGTGCTGTAATAATTACATCTCATCCTCATTTAACATCACTTGGAACAATCAGCAGCTTAAATTACTGTTTTAACCTAAGGCTTAATGTTTATGTCAAGACATGAATGTGGATCAATTGAGGGAGTGAAAAGTCACCTATGGAAACATCACTTAAATCGTTGAGAAAGTCAATACCTATTGAAGAGATATGGCTGAAATGATTACACATTAGTGGTGAGTTGAAAGCATTCCGATTAATTTAAATCTGGGATTATGGATTATAGATCTTCTACATTATTACTGTATGCCATGGACATTGAGGATTCAGATAAATCCCATGCACTAAGCATCATTTTAAAACTTGGCTCAAACATATGAATGTATTAAAAAGCTGTGAAGCAGAAGATCTACATTGTTTACAAATAAACGTCTATTCCTAACTTATAGGATTTCAAAGAAGAATCATATTTAATTCTAGAAGCACAATGTGTAAATGTAAATGTAAATGTATTGGCATTTATATAGCGCACTACTTACCCGTAGGGTCCCAAGGCGCTTCGACCGCTGCGAAACCCTTCCTGGCTTCCCTGAGAGATGGTCCCTTAATGGGTATCTCCAGGGTGAGACCAGGCATCCCCGGCGGTCTGGTGGGGCCGTTAGTGAAGATGAGGCAAGCTAATGCCCAGAGTTGCCGAGTGTGGTCGCTGATCAGAGTGGGCACCGAGGCGAGAGAATTATCGAGTCTGCTGCCCCTGGTCCAGAAACCTGCCGCGCCGGGAATCGAACCCTGGTCCCGGGCCGTCCTCTGCTCTCGGGTCTGCCGCCTCTAATCAGTGAGCCACACTACTTCACAACAACTTGAATCCCAAGATTAGATTCTTCTTTCCACATTAAATTGAGGGGACTTCAAGCGCACTGTATTTGAATTACAGAAAGCTGAAAAAAGACATGATCTTAAAGAACAATACTGTGCTTACCAAAGCAAGTGCATCAAGATAGAAGTGCCTTGTCAAGTTTTTTCTTGTTTCCCACTACTTTCATGGCCCGTTATAATTCAATTCATGCTTGGGGCAGAGACAGAGGGTACAAAATAATTTGTATGGACCATGAGGGAAAAGGAGGATGGAACAAGACGTGCTATCTAAAGGGAATTGCTACATAGACTAGATCGGGAAAGGATCGTTGATCAGAAGACTGCACGTTTATTGTTAAGGAAGGTCTACACAACCATGGGTTGAACTGGTATAGGTGCTAACTTCTTGGTTCTGGTGCTCATTAACAATTTTAGAGCTCTCCCTTATCAATAAACTCCAGTTTTTGAGCCTTCTGCAGCATCAGCGTTGATTAGCTAGGATCAACAACTCTGGAGTTCTTATGGCCTTTTACCCGCTGTGCCAGGAATGACCTTTATTTTTGAATACACTCGTTTTAGGAGGGAGAGTCATCTTCAAATATGGAACAAAAGGGTTCAGAAGACCGGACAAGATAATAGGCAGATCGCTTTGTCTTTTAATTAAGATATAAGCAGGAAGGAAATATAACAAAGCAAGAGAGAGTAGCATGCCACAGGTCTTTCCCAGAAGACTTCATTATATAGTTGGTAACAAAACGGAGGACAATGGGCCATAAAGAAAACGATATGGAAATATTCCGAAGTTAGACAATTCAGCCTCAGGCTGAGGCCATTTGGCAATAAAAAAAAAGCAATCAATATAATTACTATGTTTGTTTCCGTAAAAATTGTATTAAAATGCAAAAATAGTATGAGCACTGCTGCATGATGGGGATGTCTGTTTCAAAAATGTGATACTACACAAGAATGGCTCAAGATAAGAGAAATCAATTAATATAGGATTAAAGTTTTAATAGACACTGAGATAACTTAATATTGGTTAAACTGATCCAATGCTCAACGAAGTAAAGAACGTAATCCTTTTTTTAAAATAATTACTATTTTAAGCACTTGGCAGTTTTAAATCGTGTATGGTTTCTTGCCGGTAGCCCTAATTGTAATGTGTTTGAATGTTTTTACATAGATCATTTATGAATTAAAGTCTGCTCCCTCCTTCAAGCCCATGACACTTATTAATTCTGTATGGTTCTTTCACATTATGATAAATGAACTCCTATGTTTAACTTAGAGTTATTTTATTTACCTACATTTGAAATTTGTTTCTGTGTGTGTATTGTAAGACATCCTCTTGTGATGATTGTTATTAATCAGACAATAAATATATACAACTCTTAGTAAAATGTTAAGCTTCAGAGAGAAGAGTGGTAGGAGGGAGTAGCAAGAAGAAAAAAGAAAGGAACAAAAAAATTACTCTTTAGAAGAGAAAAATAATGGAAAGAAAGAAGGGAAAGATAGACGGAAATAAGAGAACAGGAGGATGATGAGAAGAAATTGTAAAAGAGTGGAAGATTGTTAGCAGCAAAGAAAATAAGAGAAATAGAACTGACAGAAAACTAGAAAGAAGGGCATTTGAAAGACAGAAGTAAAAAAGGTGAAAATGAATTAAAGGAGAATTGAAAAGAAAATGGAGAGAAAAAGGGAGAAAAAAAAGAAGTATATAATGGTAAATGTGCAGTTCTTTTAAAAATCATACTGGAAATGCATAATTTTTGACAAATTCCCAAAGGTTTCTAAATGGAAAGTGTCGGGATCACTAACTTTGGTAGGATATTTCGATCCCTGATGCTCAAATTGAAGTAAATTTGTTTGTCTGGCTACTCTCTAGTTCACACATGCTTTATGGTGTTCATCATATGGACACAACTATTTACAGGGCTCTGAGGCACTGACTTGTCCAAATTAAAAACTCCTAATAAAGTAATAACCTTTTCAAGAACTCCAAGACAGCTCAACTGATTAGTACTTTTTTTTTTTTTTTTTTTTTAAACAGCAGTTACCCTCAAATGTCCTCAAAGCCCACCTAATATTTCGGAGAGGTCACTGCTACACTGTAGAATGTCCACACTGTTCAATACATGTTCAGTCCATTTGACACCTTCCCTCCCTTTAACCCATTAAACTAATAATCAAAAGGCATTTCTACCAGAAAATCGGATTACTGTGTGGAGGTGAACCTGTCCCTTGCAGTCAGGGACTGGGGCAATATCCCCAGGGACATACCAGGACTGAGGAACCTCACACTATTCGATTATGTAAAAGAGAGGATGGTGTCCATGTAACTGGTGCACCAAAGCAATCTTGTGCGACAAACTCTTAAATCCATAAAGTATTCCTCTAAAATAAAAGGTGAAGTAGATTTGTCTAAGATTTCCGGATCCATGAATATATATATATTTTTTTAAATACACTAACCATGTTAAGTAGATCCATTTAGATTTTTAATATGCAAATGTATCCAGGGTGAATATTCTAAAAGCCTGGCATGGATAAGACTTTTTAGGATCTACGCTGTAAGCGCCTGTTCTATGGCCATGCTCACAAATCCCTTCAGCAAAACCCCCTTGAGGTACCTATAATGTAACGATAACTACAGCCTGGTCTATTATATATCTTAATCAATGATTTCAATTACATGCCACAAATGATGTAATATATGAGGTCCTAAGCAATGCATGCTGGGGGTGAAGTGATCACCACATATTACATCACTGATGACATCTGAAATCTACAGCGATGCAAGCTATACTTAAGTCAGTACGGTAGAACTGGTGTATTTCAATTTTTGGGGGAGGATTTGAAACTTTATTATTAGAAGACCTACTTATGACTCCATATTAATCTTCGTTATACGATATATCTTTATTGGGTTCAGAAGGGCCCAATTTATGAACAGAATTTCAGTATAATAAAACACCACATATTATGGAAGTTTCTCCCACCTCGATATGTTGGACACATATTTCGGATTATAACTCACAAAAAGTATGCTCTCAAAACATTATGACATGGTTTATATCATACAAGAAAAACTATGGAGGGAAAACTCCTGAGTACCAAAAACAATCATGAAAATCAGTAGATCAAAAGGTTGTTTGTCTTGTTATGAATAAGGAGAGACCTTTTTAAGGACGAGAACACACACACCCAAAGGTTTACATGCTTCATCATAGGGATCCCTCCTCACACCAGGGCCGCATGATCCCAGATGTGGGCTACAACTCTTCCAAAATGGAAGAGGAGCTGAGGTGTTTTGTACAGAGGGGGCCAAAGGACTCTATGAGTGAGGGGCAGAGTGCATACAAAAATTAAGCGAAGATATTAAAACTGTCTCCAGGGGACCTAATAACTTTATTATGAAGTGTCCTAGGACTGGGTTAAAAAAAGAAGAGGACTAGGGGGTAATCAACAAATCTATCAGATAGACGTCAACATGTTTCTGCGTTACACCGACCCCAGCCGGGGTTTATGAGCATTCTTCAGGACCAAAAAGTGTTAAACAAAAACAGATGTTTATACTGCCCGTCAAGAGTTTGTAGACCCTGTATATGACTAATGGAAAATACACCGTCTCATCTGTAAAGTAAACATAAAAACCAGAGGCAATCTGGTCATCAATGGTCACAGAAAAGGTCCTCACAGGACATGGTGTTTGAATTTCATAATAAGATTGAGGTTACCTGATCAAAGGAATTCAATTGCCTACTAGGATCTTGGGAAATGTACTTCCCTAAGACATGCACAACATAGCCCTTCTGTTCTGAGGGTGAAACGAAACGCTTAGAAAGGCACCTAGTAAGAACGTGAAGGGGGGGTGGGTTGCAAGAAAAAGAGAAACTTCTTTGAAGGGGGATGGACAGGAAGACAAAATGTGAAAGGCAATTACTGGAGTCCACTTGTTTCATAAGAGGTTTGGTGCAGCGGCCAGGGAGGCTGTCTCCGGAACACGGGGCCTCACAGTTCGATCCCCGGTGCCAGCGGCAGGTTAGCCCAGCACCTTGTGACTCTGGGCAATATCTTGCTTGATCTTCCCTACGGCCCCCAGTGCCGGGACACTGGCGCTTTACAAATGCTGGGATTTCTATATCTATTTCATGCCCGGTTGTTTATATTACCTCTGCTGGCCTGCTCACCACAACCTAGACTGAGAATACATGGGGATTACAAAACAGCGTGGGTACATTTGATGGCGTTAACCAAAGAGAAAATATTGAACATCAAGTTTTTACATTTTTACCTAAATAAGCGGGGTCAAACGGGGCATCAAAGAAGAGCACCAAACAGTCGGCAGACAGGACCTTGGTACCCCGACTTATAGAAAATAATTTTGGCGTTATTTTATAAATGCCAGGGTCTACTGAGATTACTAAAATGAACAGGGCATCATGCATTTTATGTTACTCAAAGTACAAATTAAATTGAAGGAATGGCCTGAGCTATGAATGATGAGGGATTCAGGGCGAGGATGGTAGAAAATGCAGAGGTAAAAAAGAGCACATTGGACAATGACTTGTGATTCCCTCCACTCAGACTTCTAGTGGGCTATCAATTTGGTACTGGCTTTTCTTGGGAAGGTATGCAAGGACGCGGGTTCATTCAACATTAGCATTTTGGTCCTTTTATAGGAGTTTCTGTACTGGAGTCGCATGTCACATGTAGTGTCATGCACTCGGTCACTCAATGCTTTTGACAATTTTTAGGAGGTAATCTAAGTCAAATAGCTAGAGCCAGGTAGTATCAGGAGGGCGCAGGAAAGTACCCCTATGCCCATTACTTTTAGGTGGCAGGTTTTAATTTTATCCAAATTAACACAATTGGCATGGCTGTTGTGTAGGTTGTTAGTGAAGGAGCTGGGCCACTTTAGTTACATTTTAGGGAGAGGCAGTGGGAGAAGCATTTGACATTGCTGAAGAAAGTGTCACAGGTGATAGGAAAAACTATTAGAGGAGGAAATGACAGAAGAGTGAGTAAAATATCCTTTGGTTATGTACCAACTTATAACTTGGTTATTTCACTGTGAGGCGTGGTGCCGAAAAAGACTATGGTAGAGTTTTTCCAGATATATCACTTATCTTGTTGAAAGTTCAATCAGTGAATAGCTCTATATCAGAGGACGACAGCATGGTACAATAATCTACATAGGATAATGTAAATCAAAATGTAACAGTGTAGGCAGATGACTGACTTGAGATGTGCAACATTAATTTGGCTTTTAAATTGTTCCTGGAACACAGAGGGCTTTTCTCTTTTAGAGTTACGGTTTGATGATTTACAATTTGATGGGTTCATCTTTGTGGACTAGCCATATCCCATGAATGGGTGGATCCATGCCATGTGCAAGGTTCTGAGAAATTTAGGGACCGATATATGAACACCCATCCATAAAACCAGCAGAATTAGCAATTTGTGCACACACTGGTTTGCTAATGGGTGCACAATTTGTAACATGGGTACTAATGTCGCGCCACAAATTATTAATTCGCAGGGAGTAGCATTATGGCGTGCCTAATAAATACTAAGTAGTAAGGTCGCTATTTCCGACACCTAGTGATTGGCTGTGAATGAAGGGATGGAGGCCTGCAAGTGACAGCAGATCTTCGTCCCTGCATTTGCATTCCCCAATGACAATTTTTTTTTTAAGCAAACTGTTCTCATAAAAGAAACAAGAAATGTTTATTAAGTAAAACAATGCTTTCCATTTGGGAAGTCTTGGGTGGGAGCAGACTTTGGATCCTACCAGTGCCTGAAAAAACAGCAGACCAAAGAACAAAGATTGGCTTCAAGAACATGCAGAACAAGGCTGCCTCGGGTTACAAACCATAATTCAGTTGAGAGGGAGGGCAGTTGCAATGAAAAAACTTTAGCTGGAAAAATGTATGTATTATTGGGGCACTTACATTTTGTGCAGGGTAAGGTAGAAGCAAAATAGAGGTGGGAAGATGAGCAGGTGTGCGTATTTAAGTCAATATGTAGAGGTTTTTCATCAGTTTGTTTCTATAGTAAATTAGCGTGTGGAATTCTACAGGAAATGCTCTTGGGTTATAAACATGGGCAGGGAAGAAGGGTCGCAGTATTTTATAAAAATGGGTATGACAAAGTTGGGAGTAGGAGGTTGAGGAGGCAAATGACTGTATAAATTCTGTGGGAATCAGTATGGTTGATATGTTTTTAGGTCGAGCCAAGAGTCAGCGCGCAAGTGCTGCTCCGCTTAAGATCTGCTGTACTTCAGTACGTGAGGGAAGCAACGTCGACTCCCTCACCCATATTTTTCATTGACTTGTGTCTTTGTCCTTCGTAAATGCGGTCTTCTGATTTATTATGAGGCTTGTTTGTCCCAGCTTATTACAGCCATGTTGTCATTTGTACCCTCCCATGGCTACTGGCCCCATTTCTTTGAGTGTTACACTGTATGTGTTATTTAGACTGTGTGCACTATTTTCTTTAATGAGGTTCTCCTACTGCCTTCTCTACTCCCCCCTCCCTCCCATTGTCCATGCCTTCTCCCACTCCCCCCCACCTGCACTCCTGATGTTCGTGCCTCCCCACCCCCTCCCGTTGTCCATGCCTTCCCGCCCCCCTCCCTTTGTCTGTGCCTCCCCGCTCACCCTCCCGTTGTTCATGCCTCCCTGCCCACCCTCCCGTTGTCCTGGTTGACTACTGTTTGTAATGCAAAAGGTCTCGAGTAAATGAAAGTCCTATTGCATTGCAAATACTTGTTCTGTTAAGCCGACAGTTCTATTCAGATTTTACATGGTAAGACTGTTTAGGGGGCGTTTCAAGTATCTGAACTTTTGCAGTAAAAAGGGAAGGGAGGACTACAGTTGGAGGAGGTTCCCTACAGAGGTGCTGCTGTGCAGAACTGGGATCCAACTTATTTATTTGCAAAAAAACACACAATAGTTGTAAATTGTTTCTTTATTGGGTTGTATATAGCAGATTTTTCTTTGAATTGAATACAAACATGATTTATTCGTGGATTTCTTAACATATTGTGCAATTTTTAATGTATGTTTATCATATAATCACAATTGAGTTTTGTCCAATGTTATGTATATATGTGGTTATGAGTAATGTTGATTGTGGTATAATTTGTATGATTTTCTGGAAATAAGAGAGTTTCCTTTATGAAGTCATACGAAACAATGAAAGCAAAAAGTGGGTAAATAAATAACCCTAACCACAAAAGGTATATAGTGTGTTTTTTTGCAAATAAATAAGTTGGATCCCAGGTACTTTCTCTTTCTATATATTGATTATTGGCCCTACCTGGTTCCTGTCATTTGGGCCTGACCCCCTTCTAGATCAGCTGTGCAGATCTGGCAGAAGAAGTCAAAGACCAATAGGAAAGGAAAACTGTTCTTAAAGAATTCTGGAGAGAGAAGTCTTAGTCTGCGTCCTGCGTTGCAGGGTTTTAATTCCATTTTGGAGAAACTCTGCCAGGGATACATTTCTACATGCAAAAGAGTTCCCGTGTCCAGTTTCCAGCTTTTAAGAGTGTAAGTGTTGAGGTTAACCTTGGCAAGTCACTGTATTCCAGATTGGCATTATGGTTTACATTATTTCCAGATTGCAAAGTGATGGAGACTCAGAAAGATTTCTTTTTTCATTAATGCCAGATAGGTAGGCATATTGGGCAATGACAGCAGAAATGGCCTTGTTTCAAAGCAGGAAAGCTACACATACTATTGTGTGGAAAAAGGGAAAGTAGTCTGGCAACTTATACCGATTTATGGGGAGCATAAAACAGATGATTTCTCGAGTTCTGTAGTCACACCCTTCTCAACCCAAAAAGAACACATATAGAGTAAAGAATAGACTAGTTATAAGGAACTCACCCCAATGAGCATGGGGACATCATTGCTGCAGTTGCTGTTCGCAGATGGAATTAATGTATTTGGTTTGGAGACTTAACAGACTCAGGACCAATATTTTGCGCGACCCCTAGTATGTAAATAATGTGGAACACACATCACTGAAGGAGAAGTTTGAAGTGGGGATTAAGATTTCGTCGAGTGGGCTGATTGGGGAGCTGCACAAAAACACTATCCTTGGTGTCTAGTGAACTACAGGCACCAAAGTGGCCTCTGAATCTAAAAGGGTATAAGCATCTATGGGATGCTGGGCATGACTTACGTGGATTTCCTAGAATGATATTTGGTTAGAGGGTTAACCATAATATTCAAGAAGAGTTTTTAAAAATTGTCAGTTTAGGAAATGTAGTTTCTCCTCCAGATTAGAAAGGTGCTGAGGACTCGCCTCTATAAAAAAAACACTACATCATTGTGCAGTAACACAACACAAACCAGCTGCCCCTCATGTCTCCTGCAGTGTGTATCACTGGCTTTGACTTCGTAGAGCCCTTCTCTGCCTTTTGGTTTGTGCAATAGAAATAGCGAATACATACATACAGGTTTAATAAAGTGTTCATGTGACCTGGGTCTTATCGAAAAGGAACTTTACTGAACTTAAGTTTGTTCTCCATGGCAAAAGTACAATCCATGGCGCATTGCAATAAAGCATGGTGCTCACTGATTAATGTATAAACACAAGAGTTTTGGAGGGGGTGGGGGGTGGAAGGTTGATTCATTGGTCCATCAGAGGCTGTCTTTCCCCACCGGTCTACAGCAGGGCTGTCTTCCCCATGTACCTATGTAGGTGTGTCTACACACTGCTGTAAGAGTGCAGAAGATACAATCTTTAACAGAGCCATTAGTATATTACAGGCAGGAGGCCCAGGAAATAGTTTATCAATTTATCTCGACTCAGGAATTCAGAGTGAGAAGAAGCTGTTACACTTCACAGATGGCCGACAGAGCATCACAATTTGAATAGAGCATTTGCAGGGTTTGAATGGATCGTCTCAAAGAAGAAAGACCGGATGCGCTATATCGCTGCCATGGTTTGCAGGAAGCAGAGAAATAGCCTCTTTGGAAGGACCCCAATTAGCACCGAATACACCTCCTGGCATGTAGTCCTGACTGTGTGAACAGTCAGGTTCCTCAAGGGCACTCGTACCGAAGCCATTCTTCAATAGAGGATAGTAAGGAGTCACCAAAATCAGGACCTGCTGACTCCAATGTAGGCAGCAGGTAGTAGATATGCTACTAACCACAAATGTACAGCTCATGATTGGTAGGTGAGTTCAATGCAGCAGGTGGGATCTTATTTTACTGTCTAAAGGATAGATTTTCCTCAAGTTAGAATACGGCCATTGAATATCCCGATATTTAGGTGGATACAAAGGGGCTTAGGAAGAATCATCTTTATGAGGACCCATTGGTATCCCTGCGTTTACAATGCTCAAACCCCAGAGCAGATGTAGGCAACATCTGGGTAATTACTACCATAGAATGGGGAGACAAAGATTCCTCTCATACATGTAGTGAGCATCTTTCATTAATGTCAGTAGGCGAGCCGGTTCCCCACTTGACCATTGCTCCCATCACAATTCCAAGGACATCAGGCTCATCACTAATGCAGCCATCCATGTAAGAACCATTGTCAATAATTCTTCATCTACAGGCACAACCTCATATCATCATGGGCTGATATTCAAGAAGATCCTTGATCAGTCCAGCCGGCTACCCACTGATCACCAATGGTACATTTTTAGGGGAACTGATTGAAAGAGAAAGTTTGTGCAACAATACCTTCTACTATCCTAACTAAACAGGTTCTGTTGACAGAAATGGAATGGCCATCCTATTAATTAAAAACGTCCCCATTTAGCAGACAGACAGCCTCTACAACTATGTGGAACAAATCACCACAATCCTTCAAATGACTATCTTTGGCCAGATGTTCTACCTTCAAGACACTCAGCATTGACCTTTCATTCAAGTAAACTTCAAAGATTCTTTAAAAGTAGAACTTATGGATGCAGACTTTCATTCTTACCGACTCTTCCTACAATATGTAATGTATTGGAGGAACATCATTCTAGCTATATGCAGAAAAAACTCCTACCAAACACAAAAAAACATTCAAGAGCACCTGGAATCCACGAAGGTGATATAGACAAGTTTCTTACCAAACATTCTGACTTAGAATAGTAGCCTCCAAAATTCAGATCATCCACACAAAGAAGGCAGTGCCAACACATACAGCTATCTCAATTCTTTTCACTCAACACCATACAGGGGAAGCTTTATATTCACAGTGACACAATAAGAGTACGCTATTTGTAATCACGCAAGACAGTAACTCTAATCATACACAAAGGAACCAGCCTTTACAATGCAGAAATTACCACTCAGTGCCTTCATCACGTATATGCCTTTGTCACACATATAAGGCAAGTATATATATATATCTCCAAACAAAGGTTGCCCTGGTAGAAATGCCACACACGAAGGGGTTAAAGCACAAATGCCAATCCCTGTAGCAGCACAGCAGCCTGTCACACACCAATGACTGAACAACTAGTCTGTTGATATGAGATAATGAAGGAGCTGTATGTCTTAAACTGAAAAAGAAAAAGAAAAGAGCTTTTCTTATTCATGAAGACCTCAATCACCAACCTAGTTGGTGGAATGCTTCATCATCGGGCCCACCTGGTGACACGGAGTGTGTCCCTGGTATGTTACGATGCCTGATTACAACGGAGCAGGTATTCTTACCGAGTGTGCAGTGTGATGATGTGATAGTGAAAATTAAAAACTGTACAGTGGTCTCATTACTAATGAGGTTTTATTTAATGTTTGGGCAACTGGCAGCAGTAAAATCAAGGCAGTGGATGTGAGTGGAGCGGTAATTAGGAGCTCCTACATCCAGGGATCTGTCTACATGTTTCAGCCAGGCCTTGATTGTATACTGGCTTTCCTCAGGACCTTATAGTGTGCGTGGTGAGAGATCTAAACTAGCTTTGTGTGTTTAGAATGAAAAAATTTGTTGAACGCACTAAGGTGCACTATGTGTAAGAGCGGCGTCCCCTCTCAGAAAACAAAACACAGACAAAAACATACAGACAAATATACACATATATGCAATTTTAGGCAGGATTTGCTATAAAATCACGTACATGTGGTGACAAGCAAGAATGTGGAAAAACTGCAGTGTTATTTGCCCTAGTGGAGGCAAAACGTGGTAATACCGAGTTATGTGCTAACGTGTAAGGCAAGGTGCATAGTGGTGACTGATATACGGTAATTCTTACACTAGCGGTTAGTAGGATACACCTCATGATATTCCGGCAGGGGTTCAGGCTGTTAAAAAAATCTGGGAAGAGAAAAGGAAAGGCCGGCGCCATGATTGCCGTTGTGATGCGCCGAAATAGAAAGGCTTACCCTCTGTGTTGCGGAAGAGCGGCGTCAACTTACTACATCGTAGCTCAGTACCCATGTGAAGACCTAATCGTCTGTTTCGGATCTCCGTTGGTGGGGGCCTCGGTCTGTGAGGCGCTTATGTATCCCTGCGGTGGGGGCAGGTGTGCTCCATTTACGTTGCTTTCTGTTGGTGAAAGGACATAGACAACAGACTACCAGGGCCCTAGGTGTGGCCAGGTTTGATGGCGTGCCGCGCATGCGTCAGTCATCATGGTTACACGGTAAACTATCCGGGTGGAGTGAATTCTCGTCAGTGACACGGGAATGGTGCAACCCGATCACGGGATGGTTAAGTCAGGTTAAACACGGAGACTAAGATGTAGATACAGTAGTCATGCAGCTTCTCTTTTAATAAATGTCCCTACGAGTACTAGCGAACACTGCCTATAGTGAACCCAATAAGGGGGCCAGATCTGATTAAGCCCGAGACTAGAGTGTAAGTGCAGTAGCCGTGTCGGTTCCCCTTATTAAATGCAGCTACACGTAAAGGCGGACACTGCCAGATGTCCATAGTGAATGAAATAAGGGGGCCAAGTTTTAGCGTGTGATGAAGAGCCTGCGCGGTGTGTTGGTAGCGCAGGTAAGAGACGTGCCCAGTATTGGGCGGGTCAGAAAAAGGGAAGTATAAAGAGTAAGAGGAGAAATGCGAACAGTAGAGCCCCAAGATTGGGGACGGGGACACGAGAGCAGAAACACATGGAGTGCGTGTGCGGTGTCCTGAAGCATCTTAGGGGTACATATCCACTGATTCAGGTGTTCTCAGTCTGGAGATAAACCAAGGGTGTTCATGACTTCAGTTAGAGTGCGTAAGGCGACATGCCTTGCCCCAATGGGCGGAATGATGTGTGATCATTGCCGTTGTGATACCAATATTTACCAGCAGCTCAGGCCCCCCCTCATTCACGTCACTGCTCGATTCTTTGAGCACTGTAGATCCATGCACAACAGCAGCGGGGCCTGAGCTACCGGTAAATATTAGTTTCACGACTGCGCTGATCACACTTCATTCCGCCCATTGGGACAAGACATTTTTACAATGGAGAACTAAAGGCACCCACTGGGATTTCAGCAATATTGAGTCTGACAATTAACTGCAACAACCATCATGCTTCTCTGTCATACTCCCACTTGGGCGGGGCTTGTATACTTAAATAAAATATGTGCGAGTAACTAAGCCTCCGTCTTCCGTTGGGCAGCCAGTGATCAAGTGTGAGGGGCGCCCGAAACGCGTATGGCCTGACAGTGATTGGTGTGTGACAGGCTGCTGTGCTGCTACCGGCGGCATTTGTGCTTTAACCCATTTGTGTGTGGCATTTCTACCAGGATACAGACACACACACATTATATATATATATATATATATATATATTATATATTCACTGAAAAAACCATAGGTTATAGACCATATATAGTTAGGGATTAGCATTTACAAAACCTTATTTTATTTGCACAAAACCATTGAAATTCCATATATAGTTAGTTGCACTAACTATATATCGCGGACCCGCAATCCACTGCTAATGATGTCACATATTACATCATTCATGACATGGTCAGTGACATCACTGATGACATCACTGATGACATCTCAAATGACATCACTGATGACATCACTGACATCTCATTTGACATTACTGATTACATCACTGATGATATCATTTATGTGATAATACATCTTCAGACTCTAATATAACCTTAGATACACTAAGTGTAAACAGGCACTCACAGACTGTCACACATCCATGGAGTTACTCACACACCTAGTCAGTCATGCAAAGAATTAATCACATCTCCATTTCCTCAACTATACAGTTATACACACCTTACTTATTCAAACATATACTAACACATATTTACTCTCTTATACAATCCGTGATACAAGTTCACAATGATTCATACAGCCACTCTCACATTCACTGGCTCTTATGTTCAGTTATTTATATATGTCAACTCTCACATGGACTGTGTTTTACATATGTACTTACTTTTACATGTAGCACTGAGATATCCATTCACTCACCAATACACTCATGCACACAGTCAACTGTCCATACAGCTGTTTCTACATGCACTTTTGAACCCATACACCTAGGGAATCAACTGCTCACACATCTATGCACAGAGTTATACACCTCCCAGCCACCCACACACATACTCAGTCTCCCATACAAATACTTGGGCAACCATTCAATAACCCATATAGTTACTGATATAGCTACTGATTTAAACATGCAGCACTTTACAGAACAACATATATAATGATTGCCAAATTAAGACACTTTAATCACTAACCCATGCACTCAGTGAGACACATTTAATCATTCTCTCATACAGTCAGTCATGCACCTACTAAATCCTTCATCCAGACGCTTATACATCTACTCATTCTTCAATATGTAAGACATATTTTAACTTTACAGAAACATACAGTCACTGGGTGTTGTCATCAGTGATGTCATTTGAGATGTCATCAGTGATGTCATCAGTGATGTCACTGACCATGTCATGAATGATGTAATATGTGACATCATTAGCAGTGGATTGCGGGTCCGCGATATATAGTTAGTGCAACTAACTATATATGGAATTTCAATGGTTTTGTGCAAATAAAATAAGGTTTTGTAAATGCTAATCCCTAACTATATATGGTCTATAACCTATGGTTTTTTCAGTGAATTTTCAAGGTTTTGTAAATGCAAATTCCTAACTATATATGGTCTATAACCTATGGTTTTTTCTGTGAATTTCATTGGTTTTTTAAAAGCTAATATCTATAGCTGTAAAATATATTCTTTATTAAGTGACGTATCACGTAGCCCGTGAGACGCCTCATGATGCATCGCATAACCGTGACGTATCGTCTCTGCAGCGCAAACCAAACCCAAAACGTAAGCGCGCCAGAACACGCTTAAAGATATATATATATTTTTTTAACCTTAATTAGACAAAATCCACACGTGCACATATCACAAACGTTCAAAAAACACAATATGTCGGACTCCCGTTACGCTGCCGGCTAGCTGCCCGGTTAACGTACCAGGAATCACCTTTACCGCGAAAAATCACAATTTTTTTTTTCTTTTGCCCCGCAGGGAACTTTAATAGCCCCCTCATCAATCCTAGGGGTTCAGGAGGGGTCTGCCTTACCCCTTTCATTCATACCTTTTTTTTTTCCACCTCTTGTCTCTCGATCCCACAGAGAGACAAGATGGCGGCCGCTCCAGACTGTTTACAATGTTAACAGCCAATCAGCTTCTCCTCAGACTCCCGTTACACTGCCGGTTAGCTTCCCGGTTCGCGTACCAAGACGTGTCTCTACGGCGAAAAAAATCGGATTATTTCTTTTTTTTTTTGGCCCCGTGTGGCTTTATAATATCCCCCTCATCAATCCTAGGGGGTCAGAAGGGGTCTACCTTGCCCTCTTTCCTTCATTTCCCCCTTTGTTTTGGCCTCCTCTTGTCTCTCGATCCAACCGAGAGACAAGATGGCGGCCGCACCGGACTGTTTACAATATTGACAGCCAATCAGCTACTCCTCAGACTCCCGTTACACTGCTGGTTAGCTTCCCGGTTCGCGTACCAAGACGCGTCTCTACGGCGGAAAAAAAAAATCGGAATTTCTTTTTATTTTTTTTTTGGGCCCCGCGTGGCTCTATAATATCCCCCTCATCAATCCTAGGGGGTCAGAAGGGGTCTACCTTGCCCCCTTTCCTTCATTTCCCCCTTTGTTTTGGCCTCCTCTTGTCTCTCGATCCTACCGAGAGACAAGATGGCGGCCGCTCCGGACTGTTTAGAATGTTGACAGACACCGGAGAGCCAATCAGCTTCGCATCGCAAAGTTCCGTTACACGAAAAGTACGCGAACCGGAGCGCTGCCCCGAGCTCTGTTACAGATATATATCTTGTTTTAAACGTTAATTTCTCAAAATCCACTGAAGCACATATATTGAGACCTAGCAAAGGCACATCGGGCTAACAGTCCCTACAATTTTGCCAAGTTTCGTGCAAATCCATTCAGCCGTTCGAGCTAAAAGTGAGGCCAACCGCCCTATGGAAAAATGAATGGGAAAAACGCGTTTTGGGACCCCCCTTTTTTCTCGGCCCCCCCTTGACGACCCCCCCCCCTAAATTTTCAGGAGCTGCTCAGAAACAAAATGTGCCATTTTCCTGAAAATTTCAGCCAATTCCGTCCACAAACGCCTAAGTTATTAGACATAGAATTTTCAAAAGTTCCATAGAGAAAAAATCCTAACTATATATACCTACTAGCTATCGCCAGTAGGTAATATATATATATATATATATATATATATATATATATACACACATATACCTACACACACATATATATTGGTGCAGTCTAAAGAAATGTAAATTGATATGTAAATTGATACTTGTATATCGCACTACTCACCCGCAAGGGTCTCAAGGCGCTTGTACGAATACCGCTGTGGAACCCATCCTGGCTTTCCTTGTGAGGCGTCCACTCCTGGGCACCCCCAAGGTGGAGGCCAGGCATCCGTAGCGTTGTGGAGATTAAGCAAGCTATTGCCCAGGAGTTGCAGAGTGGGACTCCATGATTGGAATAGGCACCGAGGCGAGAATTATCAGGTCCGTGGAATTTTGAGCACAAGACCGGCCGAGGCGGGGAATTGAACCCTGGTCCCGGGCTAGACCTCTGCATCAGGGTCTGTCGCTCTAATCATTGAGCCACACTTCTCCACTAAAGACATTCCCTGATTTTCCTTAAGTAGGCCTAGAAATCTGTGACAGTTACAGGTTTCAAGGCATACTCATAGCAAACCTTTATGAATTCAACTTTACAAGTGTGTATAGGTTTATGGGAAAGTCTGCCACATAAGCGCAAATTCACTTATTTAAACATTTTTATTTTCTCTCCGGTGACAATATCAGTTGTGAGTTTCTGCATGGGGGTGGGGAGTGTTACATATTAGAAAACTTTTACTAATTTTGTCAGGAGTAAAATGTCCTACCTTTTCCAGCCTGAGAAGGAACTGGAGAGGAGTTGGTGAACACCCATAAAAAGATAAGTATGTTTGGTGTGCAAAAAGTCAGAGGGCATTCCAGGCCAGGAGCGACCGTTTCCTGCCTATTTCCAACCCAAGTGAGCAGATTTGCACACGTGTAAATGTTTACACGAGTAAACGTTTGTATGAGTGAAAAAAAAAAAAACTTTTGTAAGTATAAGCCAAACTTAATTGCATGGACAGCCCACAATAATTGGACTCTGACAAGACTTTGCAAGGTTTATGGCTTAGTATATGAGGACAACCATGGGAACCATGCCATAATGATATTTTGTGACCTTCCAAGAATTATACAACGTAGTTAAGTAGAGAATGTCAGACTAGGAGCAATCTCCTTCATCCACAGTTGAGCAAGTAGGCCGCACGTTGAATCCGAGTTTATTTACGTTGACATTTTGTGAACTTAAGTGAATGCTAAGAAGTAAATTTGCCAGAGCAATTCACAAGACGCTTCCTCAGAAACTAAAGCAGCAAAAACAGCAATTATATGTCATGCATTCTGCTACAATCAGACCACTGACATAATGAAGGTCATAGTCCTGGCATATTCAGAGCTCTACCGTGAGCAGAAAGATAGCCGAACAGAGCCCTTTCATAAATAGTGCCGATGCATATGTGGCATACATGAATATTAACATATTTCAGATACATAGAGCACTGGTTCAGTGTCTGGTATATTCAGAGTCTAATATAATAAAAACAGCGTATGATCTGAGCCTTGCTAGAACCCAAACCATATTTAAAGAAAAAGGGGTGACCCTGTGTCCCTCAGAACCTGGGTAATCAATGGTTAATAAAACAAGTGGTTCTGTCGGGTGAAAACCAAAAATTATTTATACAATATTCTTATTATGTCAGAAGAACCCCCTCTTATGACAACACAATTCAGAGCCTCACAATAAATGACTCTAGGTCTTGTTCATTGCATTTTCATGTTTATATGAATTAAAGTCATTCAGTTATTTCACGAGTACAAAAGACTGTCAAGGTGAATTATTGTGCAATGAGGTGACAATGGTGAATAGTGCTCAAGTGGTGAAAGATTTCCTATCTATATACAGTGAGATACAAATCTATACAATCAATATATACATATATACACAGTTTTTCTTTTACAGGCCATTTTCGACAAATGTCTAGAGAATTTCCAGGGTTTCTTTAGGTTTTTAAACTCCTAGATGTCAATGGCCTGATGTTGCGTGTCGACGTTTCGACCCTTCTGCGCCCGTGTCTAAGGTCGCGGTGGGTCTTTTTCAAGACAGAAGTATATTGCACAACAGTCCACTCGATTATCAGGTCATATGAATCGCCTGTGGGACTGAAGCTACTTGTTCAGAAGATCCGTGTTCAGTTACTGACGGATAAGATCGCTGACTCGGAGGTCCCGGGATCCGCTGCAGAAAGTCGACACACAACATCCGGCCACTGACATCTAGGAGTTTAAAAACCTAAAGAAACACTGGAAATTCTCTAGACATTTGTCGAAAATGGCCTGTAAAAGAAAAACTGTGTATATATGTATATAATGATTGTATAGATTTGTATCTCACTGTATATAGATAGGAAATCTTTCACCATTTGAGCACTATTCACCATTGTCACCTCGTTGCACAATAATTCACCTTGACAGTCTTTTGTACTCATGAAATAACTGAATGACTTTAATTCATATAAACATGAAAACGCAATGAACAAGACCTCGAGTCATTTATTGTGAGGCTCTGATTTGTGTTGTCATAAGAGGGGGTTCTTCTGACATAATAAGAATATTGTATAAATCACTTTTGGTTTTCACCCGACAGAACCACTTGTTTTATTAACCATTGAAAACCCAAACCATGACACCATATAAGCCCTGGGACATCCAGGGAGACTATTATAGCTCTGATATAACAAGAACACTGACGTATTGGGTCCCCTCATTGCAAAGCACCAAATGGTCAAGTGGACTTTTTTGCAGGACAAGCAGGTTTCTGAAGCATCTAGCCCCTTGGGTGATTAAATACTTCACATAATTGAAAAGCCCCGAGACTGCATAGGTAAACTTCCATAGAATGGTACCCATCCCATTGAGTTTGTATTTTGATCGCACTAGCTTGAGACTCACTTGCAGAGTTTCTTGGACCTTGGTGAACAGGGTACACGATTTGGGACTGTCCATGTATGATAATGGTTTATATAACTGAATTGCACGTTGTACAGTGGGCAGTATGTGGACTTACACAGGTTATCAACAAAAGGGCATGGTACCCGAGCTTGGTAGTTATTGTACACGTTAGGAAACCAAGGTTACACCTGAGCAGGTTTCTTTGGATGAGCGCCACATAGGGTTGATGCGAACAGGGGCTGTCAGAGTTATGAATATTATAACTTGCAATGTATTATAAGGAGGAGCAATCATGCACTGTTACGAGGGGGATTTTAAACCTAAATCCAAACCGTTCCCTGGGTCTTAATTGAATTAAGAAAGGGTGGTTTTAAACAACTTAGTGCGATCACTTTAGAGCATACAATGTGAAACATACATTCATGTTCTCACTTTTAAAAGTTAAAAGCTAAACTAAAAAATAGATGACTTTTTAAAACCCTTAAAATGTCATGTGCCTAGAGTTAATGTGCTAATTCAGTGCGCTTCACAGGTGTTCTTACGTATGACAATAAAACGTGTGCACCAATGTATATAACCAACCAGCTATGCAATTCGTGTACATTATGCACCAGCGAAAAAAGCATCCAGCACATTTCTGAAAAACGAAACTCAAAATAATGCATAATCATTTTCACAATTAATCAGGCGAATTAACACACTGATAGCAACGAAGTGGTTCTTGATGTTCAAAAGTTAGAAGAGCTCAGGCATGCAGGCAGGCACGCTGCCTCCCTCACCCGCCTGTGAGGGACCCTGTCACTGTGCCTCGCTTGCTCCTTCAGTAGACAGCCCCTTAACATACCGATCGACCTGTACGAAGCTTTAGCTTGTAGGCACTCTCACCTTCAGGACTTTGGTCACGCCGTTCTTCTTGCAGATCCCGTTCCTCGGGATGTCGCCAAGCTTCCCGGCAGGGCAGCAGTGGCCGTTGCTGAGGGAGTGGTGGCGCTGGGAGTCAGCCATGGAGGCGCGCTTGCCAGGTGTACAGGCAGCGAGTACGGTGTACGGCGGCGTCCCGGAGGAGAGGGTCGGAGCAGGCAGAGTGTTCCGGGGCAGCCACAGACGGGGGCGAGGCTGTGCTAGAATGGACCCAACCAGCCCATCCGGCTTTTCCAGCAGCAAAGGGCGGGGGCACGGGCTCGCCCTCCTCTAGTTCTCACAGGGGCCGTCACCTTTGCACACCTCCTGGGCGGCGCAGAGCTGGCGTACCCGGGTCACCAGGCAACGAGTGCGGGCCTGCGGCGCCCGGACGTCGCCACTGGTCGCCATGCTAGCCCCGTGCTGGCGCACCCGCAGGACGCTAGTGCCGCAGCCGAGACCCTCCGCATGTGGGCGGGACGAGGGGGAGGGGAGAGGAGGACATTTAAACATAAGCGCACCAAACTCTCTTGCGGGAACAGGGAAACGCCCAAGGTGAGGGAGTGAAGCGCTCCCTGGAGGTGCAGGGGTTACACAATCGCAGAATGTAAGGGTTACACAATCGCAGAATTTAAAGAATGAGTATGGGTAGGGCAGCGCTGAAGGGAGTTTATTTCCTGGATAGTTCAAGCCAAGTGTGTACAAGAACCTGGCCGTGACCGCAGCAGGAAGAGCTCTGGGTGTCTGAAGCGCTTGATGGGCCGTTGTTTTTAAGTTTTGTATAATGCGAATTCAACCCGAAGGTATTGAGGCGCGTTATACAGCACCAGATACATTACACAAGGTCACGTTCACGTTCTTTAAGCCTGGGGAGATGAAGTGATTGCCGAGAATCACAGGATGTTGATCCGACGCCGAGACTCAAAACAGGTTCTTCAGGTCCAAAGTCGGCAGCTCTATCAATAACGTCACATTATCCCGAGAGCTTCCTGCTTTCACGAGTACCTTGTAGTGAAATTTACTTTTATTACACTGGATGTGGCATATACAGGCAATCTTTATTAAAATAATCTCATTTTTTATTCATTTATTTATAAAGTTTTATATAGCGCGAACAAGATCCCGAAGGATATCAGAGCGCTTTACAAAAATGATGGAAAGAAGGACATAAGAGCAATGACGATATCGAGTAAGAATACATTTTTTTTTAAAAACAAGGAATAATCACGTAATTACAAGGTTATAAGACAGGATGAGTAATACAACAAACAGGTATATACCAGGCAACGCAGGAAGGCATATATGCGGTAATGAAGAACAGCATCAAATGTTTTTAAAGTGAATGTATATATACCAATATATACCAACATAGCTCAGGATGCCACCATCGAAGTCTTGGAAACCTGTCTGTTAGCAGAAACACACTGGAAAGCCAGAGCTCCCATTAACTTTATTGTGGAATGCGCCACAATAGCTCTGAAGGAAATCTTTTTCCAATACAAGGACCAATTTAGCAGTACTTTTGCCCCAAATTTAGCCTGTCTGTACATGGCTGCCTTTGAAAAGTGAACACATTATTGGAGAAACCAACCCTCACTACACTAACATCGAAACATAGCGACACTTTAATGATGATATATTGATCTAATGGCATGGAGATACAGAGACATGCAAGAGTTTCTGCACGTGGATCAACACACTTAACCCATACCTCAACTTTACCAGTACCATTTCTGAACAAGCAGTACTGTTCTTGGACCTATCCATCTCCAGAGCTGAGTGCAGACTATTTACCACCAATTTTAAAAAAATGACAGACTGAAATAGCCTACTCCTCTATGTGAGTCACCATCCTAAAGCCCGGAGGGACAACCTCCTGATTGGTCAGTTCCTGCGCCGCAACTGCAACACTCTTAATGAATATGATAGCCAAGCCAAAGAACTTGGCACCAATTTGGTCACCCCAACTACCCCATTAGGATAGTCACCCAGGCATTCAAAAGAACCAGGAATAACCACTGAGACACACTTCTTGAACCAAAACAAAAAGATGAAGATGACGTACCCCCTGCTTTACCACCTTCAAACCCTCCAACCAAATTCAAAAGATTGTTATAAAATACTGGTCCATCCTGAAGACAGAGACACTTAACAACTCAAAATCGGGGTTCGAGTTTATACCACCTTTTAGACCTGGCACCATTGGCATGGGTCTACCTTCCATTTTTGCTGATGCCTCATGTGTTTTTGCTGGTGTTAGATGCTTTGGGCACTGTGCCACTGCTGTCCAGTGCCACAGTGCGAGTGCTGCCTATTGTAAATTGATGTTTGGATTAGTGATTCCATGATTTGACCTGTTTGGTTCACTTGTCAGACCCCAGCACAGTGCATCGAGTGTACCCAGTGCGTGCAAATCCAAATGTTTCTAAAGCGAATAAATGAGCAGAATAAAGAAAATGCAGCATGTTTCTGTTCTACTTGAAGAAAACACAGATATGGGACCCAATAGTTTTATGTTCTATTTGGATAAAATGCTGGTTCCTGACCTACAGAAATCTTTGTACTCTTAAGGATGTAGGTTATTCGTTGAAATGCCAACCAAACCCAGAACAACTGTAGGTGTGCCTGGGATAGGCAGAAAAAAAGATGACTGCGTTTATAAAATACTCAATTTAAATGATGACGTGCAAAGCCTTCTCCCCTGTTTGTGCTGTTACATATGTATTTTGTGCAAAACCTCCTCCGTGACATTGTGATTTTCTGCAGAGACTTCTGTCCTCTGTCACGACGCGCACACACCCTGAATTCTTGCAAGGCTGACAACTTCCTTAGCATTTTTTTTAACTTTTAACACACTATTCTGGGATATATAGGTTCATTTACAAATCTCAGAACGCAGATTGCTTTTAACAAAAAAAGTAGGCCCAGCTGAAGGTGCTTGTGAAGACACAGGGACCAGTTGATGACCGTTTTCTTTGGATTACATTGCGATTGGGTGCTTATACCTGAAATTTCAAAGATCCATGCGTAAGTAGTTCAACCAGGGCAGGCCATTTTTTCTTTGCTTTTGGGATTTGTAACCCCGTTTTATTTCGCTACAAATTTAAGATTAACATTTCCAGAATGCAAAGAAAAAAAACAGAACTGGGTGAGCTACTCATAGACCTGGGAATCTTGAGAGCTCTGCGCCTGGTTAATTATGGGTATCCTGCCTCCGATCTTGGCATTGGGAAGTAGTGCTCAGGCGAATCTGATCACCCAGCAATAGCCGTGGTCCAATCACATCAAGAAAAAAGTGTTGCTATTCACAAACCACTCCCTTGGGACAAACTCCAGGTGTGTAGGCCTAACAGCCATTATCTGCAGGTCACATGCAGTGCACGCTTGGTGCTGTGATTAACCTCTTCATTTACAGATTAGAGAAAGATGACAAAGTTAATTAACTGTAGGCCTTGTTGGATTTTAGTGACTGGTGACATGTAGGCGCAGTTAGCAACACCACTGAACAGACACACACCCTCGTGATAGCGGTAAACTACCTGGGCCACGTCCCAGGTTCATGTATTTTAACTCTCACGTCCCTACGTCACGGTCATGACCATCAGGACTCAAACACAGAGGGAGATAGCATTATCTCAGAGCCCACCCGCCTAAACATAACATAACAGGCCTAGACTCACCCTTATTGTTAGAAGTTTCGGCGTCCCCAGGGTATTGCTTGAGACCCTGACTGCTACCAAAATGTAACAACTTGCTTTCGACCAGAAGGGAAGGCGCAGCAGAGTTCACCAAAACTCTCATGTAACAGTCAAAAAGGCCGCTTTATTGAAGACAGGTGCACCTCACAAAATATTACCCTTGTCCTTTGCCTTACAAAATTAATCCTCGCTATACATTTATTACCTATCTTGTCTCCTCCCCCAACCCCTAAGTCTCCCCTCTCCAATTCTTTGCAACTGTTTACAACCCTTATACAATCATTAACTGTTGAACTTTTAATCCTCTAACCTCTTACCTATTTCTAAAACATCTACCTACCTGAACTCTCCTAATTAACTTCCTGTTATTGCCTGTTCCCGGATTAACTTGTGGCCCACCATCACCATAAATGTAATCAGAAAAAACAGTGAAAACCTTAGAAAACACATGCCACTCAGAAAAGCCCCCCCCCCTGTGCCTACTTTTCACTGTTCACTTGTTTTTAACCTTAGGGGTCTGAGAGAAAACATTAAAAATACTTATTCTACTCAGTTCCACCTAATTTTACTCACTACACCCCTTTTTTCACGTGCACTGCTTTCTTTCAGTTGTAAATATCACACCAACACCATACTGACACCACCCAGCAAAACAACTAATATCAGTCTCCTTACTCACACAGTCCTCACTTTCCAACTAATGTGACTGCCTTCATACTAACTCCTGGGTAAGGAGAACCCAAATGATGTGATAGTGGTGGTACAGAACGGCAACTGATGGGAAAAATTCCTACCTTGGTTGCATGTCAAATGTATGAGTGGTTGAATGGTGTTTACGTACAAACGGTATTTAACTCACAATTTAATTTGTTGGTCGTATGATGGTCAGTCTAAAGTACAAAAACATGGGTGTGACTCCTGGATACCTTTTGTTGTAGTTAGTCTAATGTTGGGGGCATGTGTGCTGTTCAGAGTCATTAAACTAGCCCTTAGACCCTCATTTAAATAGTGTGTGTTTCGTACCACAATGATCATCACTCAGCCCCACCCTCTTCAACGTCTACATGAGCCCCCTCGCAGCCATCGCACGCCAACACAACCTCAACATCATATCCTACCCCAACGACACCCATCTGATCCTCTCCCTCACCAACGACCCTGCCACCGCCAGAACCAGCCTACACGAAGGTATGAAAGACGTCGCTGAGTGGATGAAGAACAGCCGCCTGAAACTGAACTCAGACAAGACGGAAGTCCTCATCCTGGGATCATCGCCCTCCACCTGGGCCGACTCCTGGTGGCCCCCTGCCTTGGGTACCACTCCCAAGCCAACGGACCACCCACGTAACTTGGGCTTCATCCTAGACTCCTCCCTCTCGATGACCAGACAAGTCAACGCCGTCTCATCATCGTGCTTCAACACCCTGCGCATGCTCCAAAAGATCTTCCGATGGATCGCCACCGAAACCAGGAAGACGGTCATCCAGGCACTCGTCACCAGCCGACTGGACTACGGAAACACCCTCTACGCCGGGACCACGGCCAAACTTCAGAAAAGTCTCCAACGCATCAAGAACGCCTCCGCACGACTTGTCCTGGACCAGTGCTTAATTTGTAAAATATGAAGTGCAGGTGCTCAAATATTTGTCGGAGGCCACACCTATTTTTATCTGGCTGGATATGCCAGCGTGATTGTCGCAAAATCTGAACACGATTCTGGTCATTCACAAAACTTGCAGCAGTGCTGCCATAGATGGGCTGCGGTACTCCACTGCTGACTATTCACCCAGGAGTATGGTAATGTTTGTTGCCTTCAAAGCTGCTGTAAGACATCAGTGCCTTCACTCCATTGCTGATCATCCCTCCATTTCCTCTATGAATGCTCTAAAGGGGTTGCTTCTTACCATTGCTGGGTGGGTCCCCAGGTCTAGGGTAACGTTTCTTAGTAGCACATAGTGTCTGGTGCGTCGATCTCACTGCTGACTGTACCCCAGGGCTGTGGTGATGCTCTGTGCTTGTCTGTGGCTGCTACCACGGACATGCTGCTGTATCGACCTCATTGCCGACTATACCTCAGGGCTGTGGTGATGCTCTGTGCCTGTCTGTGGCTGCTACCAAAGACATGCTGCTGTATCGACCTCATTGCCGACTATACCTCAGGGCTGTGGTGATGCTCTGTGCCTGTCTGTGGCTGCTACCAAAGACATGCTGCTGTATCGACCTCATTGCCGACTATACCTCAGGGCTGTGGTGATGCTCGGTGCCTGCCTCTGTCTGCTACCACGGACATGCTGCTGACTGTGCCCCAGGGCTGTGGTGATGCTCAGTTCTTGCCTGTAGCTGCTACCAAAGACATGCTTCTATATCGACCCCACTGGCTGCTGACTACCCCAGGGCTGTGGTAGTCCTTGCAACCCACAGCGGCTACTAGCACAGCTGAGTTGCTAAACCGGCTTCTGCCAGCGGTACGCAGAGGCCTCTCAGCAGGAACAGTGTTGAGAAATGAGGGGAAATGCGTGTTTTCAAGACTAGTAGTTACCTGGCGACCCCTATTCTGATGCTACATTTCAAATGTCTTTTGAAGATGTATGTGCTTATTGTTCTCTTTGTAATCACACCTAGATGTCTGCATGACTGTCCTTATGGGTTTCTTTTCCGGCTGTACAGCGCTCTGCTATCCTTTGTAGCTAGGTTGACACTCGACAAATACATCCCATAATATAAATAAAAATTGAACAGAGCTCCCAGGACTCTAGTTACAGAGCAGTCTAAATGTGGTGGATCTGGTTTCCCATAACTTGTCATGTGTAAAAAACCACATGACATGTGGGCACACAAAGAATTACAAAAGAGGGGACTGAAATTGGCACACACCTTTGTGACATGAGCTACAGTGCCTGTTCAGACCATTAACTGTGTTGCATAAGATTTGGAGAGAAAATGTAGACTTTTTTTTAGAAATTCAGGAGAGAAAAGAGACTCATGAAAACATGCCATGACAAATAAGACAAGCAAGAGGAAGTTAAAAGTTAACTGGTTCACTGGTGCTATGTACAGCGCTCTGATACCCGATTCGGGTCAAGTTTGCGCTATATATAAAAAAAAAAAAAAAACGTAGGATTGGGTAGAGGCCCGGTGGAAGGAGTAGAGTGTAGAAAGCGAAAGTACTGCGAGCATCCTCTGAAGCGAGAACACTAGAAACATCCCCGGGTCAAGGCTGCTGTCTCTCAGCCTGGTATAAAATAGATATTCTTTCTTCCACAGTCTGCGAGACAATTGAGAACCGAGTATGTTTATATAACATATGTTCGCTCTGGAAGGGTGGGGGCGGGGCACATCCATGCAATCACTGTTGTGTGGGGCAGAGGTGGGAGGCCCTTCTTGTGTTCGGTCTGGACACCCCCAGGAAATCAATGGATGGGGCTTTTCGTCCAAAGAGGTGGAGAGGAGCGATTCATCCAGGAAATTAAAAGCAGGTTTGTGTTGGTAGGGGTTTTTAAAGCTGTCCTGCAAATGTGCACTATTTGTCTTCGAAAATATAAAAATGCCAGTGTCCAGGGTTCAGTGACTCTTCCTACCCGTCACGCTACTGAGTCTCAAAGTAATGTAAACTAAGGGGCTTTTGGCGGGTGTGGGTCGTGCATGTCAACACAACGACGAAAAGAGTTTTTGGAGAGTAAGGAAGATTTGCAGAGCTGGTGACCCATCAAATTCCGAGGGAAGCATTTAGCATGTTTGGAGGGTGAACATCATTTCTAGGCCTGCGACACCTTCAAAAGAGGATTAGGAAAGGTTAACTTCTTACCGCCGTTAGTCGTGGTGAGCCGGCCGGCTGGCAGAGACACACACTGGCCGCACTGCCGTTGCTCAGTGAATAACTGATTGCGCGATTAGGCGCCCTGGGGCTGCTTGCCAGATAGTAGTACACTGTACTGCTGGCTGAACGATGCCTGCACAGGCCCTTCTCTCAACGAGGTCGGGGGTCACCTGACTTCAACTACGACGATGACTCGTGGTGACTGGTGAGCAGTTATCTGCGGTGGTTATGTTGGGGCGGGCGTGACTGTGAAAAAAATCTGCGCGCGCTGTGCGCACAGCTCCTACCCCCATCAGATCCAAAATCCTGCCCGCCCAAATACATCAGTGTGTGCGTGCCGCGGCCACCGCCCACCGGAAATTGTTAACACGGCAACAGTCAACACGGCACTGTGAACTCAGGGCTGCGGCGCGCGGCCGCCATGATCAACATATATATAATTTATGAATCTGACTTGGACTTGGGCCCCAAGTCCAAGTCAGATTCATAAATTATATACATGTTGATCATGGCGGCCGCGCGCCGCAGCCCTGAGTTCACAGTGCCGTGTTTCTTGGGCTCATCTATGTGTGACGCATCTATGCGCAGCAGATGCATAGACCCGGCCCTGATAATTATGTGCCGGTGCTAAGCACCGGAAAGCACCGGCACAAATTAAGCCCTGTCCTGGACGTACCCCGAAACAGCCACATCTCCGGACATCTGAGAGACCTGCACTGGCTCCCCGTCAGCAAGAGGATCAGGTTCAGACCCCTCACCCACGCACACAAGGCTCTCCACGACCTGGGCCCCAAGTACCTCAACAACCGCCTGACCTTCTACACGCCCACCCGCCAGCTACGATCGACCAGCCTCGCCCTCGCCGCCGTACCACGCATCCATTAGGTGGTGTTCTTCAACATTAGCGCACCCTTTCTCATCAACGTAGTCTGTCTTGGACTTGTCGTGATCTTTATAAAAGCAGATTTTTTCACATTGTTTAACAAAACACCAACTTCTATGCTTAAAGGCACTTACATTTGGCGAAATTACACAACATCCCTCCATCGTCAATCGTGCAGATAAGAGAACACACATTCCTGTGTGCTTTTGTTGTCTCTTCTTTTATCAAGTTGAACTTCCTTACAGGAACTCAAAGGTATTATGGGGCTTGTAGTCCTAATCCTTTAAATTATTCCCTGGTTCAATTCTGACATTTTGTTTAAGACTTTTGTTTTATAGTGAAATTTCAAAATTAAATAAGCTAGCTGGATGTTAGGCATTTCTCCTGGACCAGGTAGTTAGCACCTACCCTACACCTGATTGTGCGTGGAGGTATAAAGTCAAAGTGCCCAATCAAAATGTGTCAACTGTGCATGCTTTGGTACTGCAGTTCGGGCTGGACTGCTCCCATGAGGAACAGGGTCAAGACTGATTTGCATATAGCTGTGTATGAACTGGGGTGGTGAAGTGAGCAAAGAATGATGATGTATTCAATCCAAATCTGTGACTTGGTGTGAGTGTCTAAAAAGTTTCAGCACTCCGTCCATCATCTCCCTGTGTTTGCTTTATGGTACTGGACAACAAATGTCTGACCTGTAAAAAAGAGAAGAAGAAAGACAGCTATTCGGGGATGTCACCACAGACTCAATGGGTGGACATTCCCTAGGTACATGTAGAATTCCTTCTCATTAATTAAAAACATGCTGCTGGCGCATTGTGACCCCACAGTGAAATGTGCAAGGTAAATGTGTTATACCTTGATTTCCATTCCCTGCTGCTCAGCCAATATGAATGTAATGTGTATGTGGAATGTTAGAATGCTGATGAGAGAGTAGAATGTTGGAGTGCCTGGTTGTGTGGATAGAGAGACGGTTGGAGACTGGGCTGAGCAGCAAGGATGCTGTTTGTGGTGGGGCCTGTACTACTTTAACTTCTTAACTGATGAACTACCATCTTGTAACTACCATCCTCCATCTAAGCTTAAATAAACCTCTTATTTATGTTATACGTCATGGCTACATCTGGAGTTCCTCCGATTCAGCCTTTGTAACATTGGTGACGAAAAAACCCTGCGTGTACTGGCTCCTAGTATTCCTGACATGTTGTCTCTATTGATGCTGAGTTTTGCTTATACACGTTTGCATTTGCAGTTGTCGGCTGCTTTTTTTAAAAAATGCCTGCTTTTCTTCTAACTATTACTGTGTGCCATGCAGTTTTTTACGCACTTGCTGCCTTTATGCCTTGTACTTTGTTACATCCTTTGCTGTCATCACTTGTGTATGTCATGCTCATCCCTTCCCAAGTATGTTGCTTAGCATTATGCTTATACTACATGTTATCTTGTGCTTAGCCACTCTGTGATGTTTGGAAGAGCATTTTACAAAGTTGTTTCTTCTTTCTTCTTGATGATGGACATGGGTTTCGTGTACAAAGGGTCGAGCACCCTATACTTTTGTGCCTTTATAGAATTTTTTGTGAGGGGTTGTGTACCCTATATATGTGTGCCTTAATGGAATTTTGTGCGATGGTTCGCGTAACCTATACATTTGAGCCTTTATAGAATTTTGCGCGATGGGTTGTGCACCCTATACATTTGTGCCTTTATGGAATTTTGTGTGATGGGTCATGTATCCTATACTTTTGAGCCTTTAGGGAATTTTGTGCTATGGGTCCTGCACCCTATACATTTGGGCCTTAATGGAAATTTGTGTGATGGGTTGTGTACCCTATACTTTTGTTTCACCTGGGAACTTGTTACGGTGTCGTGCACCTCTTAGTTTTGATTAACCTATGGTTGAGCAGGTGTGGTGTACAGAAGGGGGTGAGTGGTGAGGAATGAACATTTTTTTATGTCCTCCATTCTCCCAGTCCTGCATAGCATTACCATGAAAATGTGTGTAGAAGGGGGTGAGTGGTTTGGGTTGTTGGAGTGCCTGGTTGTGTGGATAGAGAGACGGTTGGAGACTGGGCTGAGCAGCAAGGATGCTGTTTGTGGTGGGGCCTGTACTACCTTAACTTCTTAACTGATGAATTGCTATCCTGTAACTACCATACTCCATCTAAGCTTAAATAAACCTCTTACTTATGTTATACCTCATGGCTACGTCTGGGTTTCCTTCGATTCAGCATTTGTAACAAAAACACAAAAAGCAGGTGACCACACGTGACGAGCACAACAAAACATTAAACACATAGATGAGGCATGGTATCTTATAGAGTAGCGTATCCCAAGAGTAAGGAATAGGGATCTTATCCTGTTGGAGTATTAACAGTGCCCCTTATATTTGGGCAGAGTACTGTGCTTAGCTGTGAAAATAAACTGATAAGAAATGGGTGTACCAGTTTGAGGTTGGTAAAAGGATAAAAGTAAAGATAATATCTCTGGTATCAGATTAAAAGTACTCACGTGATTCCATGTGGTGATTTACCCATGACCTACCCTCCTTTGCCAGCCTGGAGGTAGTGAATGGGGTCTTAGGTGGGTTTTTTAAGGTAGGTATTAGGAGTGATTCCTGGTCTGTGTTCTAAAGTGGTGGTGCAGAGTGCCGGTGATAAGTAGACCGGTCCTCGCAAAATGCTTAGAAATGTTGCTGTCACGTTAGACGGGAAACGTGTTCAATCGTCAAGGAAAGGATCCACATCCTTATGACCAGGGTCGACGCTAGGCATGGGCAGCGTGGGCAGCTGCCCAGGGCTTCCCCTTGTCCTAATTGCAAGGAGACCCATTCAGAGACACTGCGGGAGGCCCATTGTACAGGATTATAGCTCCCCCCATAGTGTTAACTCTCAGCCCACAAGAAATTCTTACACCTATCAGGCTGGAGGTGTGAGAATTGCTTGTGGGCTGAAAGTTAAAACTGTGGGGGCGCTAAAATCCTGTTCAATTAGCCTCCTGCGGTGTCCCTGAATGGTTTCTTTGCAAGGGGTCAATTAAGTAAACTAGAGGGGCCTCGCGCATTCCCCTAAGTAAATTAGAGGGGCCTCCCGCATTCCCTTTTGGCCCAGGGCCCCGCAAAACATAGAACCAGCCCTGCTTATGACGGAAGAGCTTGGCATTAGCGCATTGGCTTGAGCATGCTGGTGTGGTGTAAATCAGGTGAAGTTTCTTGCTGACTAACACTGCTAAGCCTCCGTATGTTGTGGGCCGGCTGGTGCGTGCGTGGGCGAGGCTCCGAATTAGCGCATGTGCAATAGCAGTGCCCGAATTTGTAATGTAGAACAATGGCCTGATGAAGATTAAGAGGGCCATTTTAAGGGGAAGAAGATGCCCATCGAGGTGGCTGAATTGTAATAAGGAAATTCAAGTCCTGGCACAAAATCCTGATGGAAAAGATCATAAAAGTCTGATTTATGGTGTGAGATGGCAATTGTGGCATGGGTAGTTCAAGGGAAGCAATAACTCATGATCATGAAATGCGCATCCATATGGGTATAATGTTTATATGTAATGTAGCAATTGTCAGGGGGAAGTATGGACCACACAGGGAGAGTTTTGTCTCTGTGGTCACAGGAGGTAGGCATGCTGACCATGGGCCATATGTATGAAGTTGTTTTGCGATCGCAAACACTGCAAATCGCAAAAAAACGGTGTTTGTGATCGCCAAACACAGCTTTGCTATGTAAGAGACACATTCTGTACGCAAAATTGCTAATCGCAAAATCAGTGATTAGCAAATTTGCGATTCATACTTCTTAGCGATTTTTCTGCGAATTTGTAAAATGTGGCCCAACAATAGCGAATATCCAACTGTTGAGCACGCAATTTGCGAATTCACAAAACTGAATTCATGAAAATTTGCAATTTTGAGAATCGCAATTACCACCAACTCTGAGCAGGTGGTAACCAGGTGCAAGCTATTTAAGGAGGCCCACAATGCAACAGATTTTTTCCACGATGGCTGGGCTGTATGCGATAGCCAGGATGATGCGACTCAGAGCTGCTGCACAGAGAAGGAGATGCCAGAACAGGATCTTTCGTGCGCGCAGCACCCTGTTCCAGCGGACTGAGGAGGAGATCCATACAAACTACAGGCTGAATGAAGAGAGCATCCTTGAATTAATTGAGGAGCTCATACCTATACTTGAACACCCCACACGCAGGACACACACCATCCCCACCCACATCCAGGTCCTGTGCTCACTGCACCTCTTGGCATCAGGTAGCTTCCAGGGGATGATCGCCTCAGCAGGATGAGTCTCACAGAGTGCATTGTCGTGCTTTTTTCACGCGTTCCTTGATTTTTTTTTTTTAACATCATTTTTATTGCAGCACCAAAAAATTGCATAGACATTACAGCAATGAAAAATAAATCAATACAGCGAGACGGCATCCATTTAGACCACTCCCACCATCATGCTGCCCGTGCTCCCAATCAGGAAGCCGAGCCGCGTCGAAAACATGTCCATCTTCTGCTTCGCCTTCCAATGTCCGTTTCTCGACGTTGACTGCTTTTAAGTTTTCACCCCTCCCCCTCACAACCACCCCCCCCAACTCCCCAGCCCCCACCCCCCCGTGGCAGCGCTAGTATAGAATCTCAGAGAAAGTAAGGTCTGGTGTGTGCAAGAAGGAATTAAACTTTCGCTAAAGGTGCGCCCCTGGTGTGTTAGTGGGGTCAGCCGTGTCAGAGTCCGTGTCATCACCATCCCCCTCCTCAGCACCATCCCGAAGTGCTTGCACTATCATCTCCAACGCCGTTGCCCTCTCCAAAGCTTTCTCATCCTCAATCCTCCTAGCCATCTGATACCGCAGAGTACTTTCACACGCCGCCCACTTCAAACATTCACTAAGCCAACGTTTATACGTGGGCCCCACTTTCGACTTCCAATTCCTGGTTATTTCCCTCTTCGCCAGTATCAGTCCCATATCTATGAACCTGCTGGTCGTCTTATTCTTAGGCGTATGAGGAAACCAGTGTAGTACTCCCACTGCCTTGGTGTATTGTATCTCTCTGTGGCGTTGTTCAGTGCCCTTCCAACCCCCTGCCAATACTCCTCCAGTTTAGGGCAATCCCAGAGCATATGTCCCAAATCCGCCTCCAGTGCATTGCACCTAGGGCAGGCCGCTTGGTCTACTCCAAAATATTGTTTCAGCTTCCCCGGTGTAAAGTACGCCCTATGAATGATGTAGAAATGAATGAGTTGGAACCTGGCGTTCCTTGTGCTCTTCCGCGCCCTCCGCAGCAGTTGGCCCCAAGTGGCCTCTGGAATCTCCATTTGGAGGTCTAGTTCCCATTTAGTCTTCAAGGCAGTGAGCGGCTGCAAGGCCTGTCGCAACATTCGGGAATACAGACAGGTCACTGCCTTAAAGGTTCCCGCCGCCATCATCGTGTACTGGCACGCCATAGAGGTAGCGGGTTCCTGTAGACCATCGCCCCAGTGTTCCTGCATGGCACCAGTCACTGCCGCGTGTAGACGGTAATCTCCTCTGTGCAGGTCAAAACACTCCTGCAGCTCTTGGAACGGAAGCAAGGCTCTGTCTTCGTATAGGTCACCCAACATCTGGACTCCAGCTTCCTCCCACCCCAGCAATCTCGACCAGTCCCCGCCATGCGACAGGGCCGTAATCATGCCCAGCGGAATCTCCGGAGCATACATTCGACGGATTCCGGCTCGTTTGTGCGCCCGGTTCCAGCAGAGCCGAAACATCTGTTCCTCCACCGTTAGGTCCCCGACCAGTAATTTCTGGTGAAGCGTAATATACGCGAGTACATGCCTCGGGGTACCCTCGCCCCTACTGTGTTCCGGGCCTCTATACACTCGCGCGACCTCCTGTGTAAAAGTTTGTAGTTGAGCCGCTAAATAATAGCACTCGAAATCAGGCACTGCCATGCCTCCCTCATCCTTGGGTCGCAAGAGGGTGTCCAGCGCTATTCGCCGCCGACCCGTGCCCCACAGGAATGCTATGATCAGTGATCTCAGGCGGCGGAAGATTGAGCCGGGTATCCAAATCGGCAGGGTTCTAGAATAATACAACAACCTAGGGAGTGCTACCATCTTTAGCAAGTAAATACGGCCCGCCAATGAGAGTGGGAGGGTGGCCCAGAAATCCATACACCCCTTCAAGGCGTTAATGCACCGGGTGATATTACCATCCAGCATATCCGCAGGCGTGTGATACACATAAACCCCCAGGTAGTGCAGGCAATGGGGCTCCCACCAGAGTTCCTGTGCAGTGAGAGGGCACGGCTCTCCCCGCCTCAATGGGAACAGGCAAGATTTAGTCCAATTGACCTTCAGGCCCGACAACCGCCCGAATAACTCCAGTAAGCGCCTCGCTCCTAACAGTTCGTCCTCCGCATCCGCCAACATCAACAGGTCGTCCGCGTATAGCGAGACGGCGTGCGGCCTGGCTCTGTAAACCAGTCCCTTATAATAGCGTCCAGATCTGGCCTCCACTGCGAAAGGTTCCATCGCTAGCGCGAACAAAAGGGGGGAAAGTGAGCAGCCCTGCCTAGTGCCGCGTCGCACCGGATACGAGCTCGAGATCAGCGACCCCACTCGAACCCTCGCCGTGGCCTCAGCATACAGGACTTTGGTCCAGCCGATATAGCCCTCCCCTAGTCCGAAACTCCTCATCACTCCAAATAAATACTCCCACTCTAGGCTATCAAAGGCCTTCTCAATGTCTATGGAGAACACTAATGGGGTAGCCCCCTCCGGCAGCTGATCTCCCAGCAACCCAGTCAGTCTACGGATATTATGGGTGGTGTTTCGCGTTGGAATGAAGCCGGACTGATCACGATGAATCAAGCCTGTCATGTGGATTAACAATCTATTGGCCAGGATTTTGCTCAGGATCTTGTAGTCTGTTGTGAGCATTGATAATGGTTGATAAGAGGAGGGGGCGTCACTCGCTCTACCAGGTTTTAACAAGGGGACCATGAGGGCCTCGCACATTGAGTGCAGCAGTCTCCCACGCGACTGCGCCTCATTATAAACCGCTTGTAGTGTGGGGCTAAGTACTCCAGATATTTACTGTAAAACTCGATCGGCAAGCCGTCGAGTCCCGGGGTTTTATTTCTAGCCATCTGCTTCACCGCGCACCCTATTTCTCCAATCGTTATAGCGCGGCCCAACTCCTCAGCCTCAGATTGTTCTAGTTGTGGCAACTGCAGCCCCCCAAGGAAGGCATCCAGTTCCTCCATCCCGCCTGTCGGTCCGCTCTCATATAGGCCTCCATAATATGTCCTGAACCTCTCTAGGATCCCGGCCTGGGTGTGGCAAAGTCCGCCTCCCTCCTCCTGAATGGACACAATTGGGGTACCCCGCCGAAGCGGATTGGCAAGCCAGGCCAACATTGTCCCCGCCTTATCGCCCTCCGCATGCGCTCTAGTCATATAGACCTTGTGATCGAAGCTACGTAATCGCTCCAACTCCACCGCCATTGCTTCTCTGGCTTCACAAACCCCCTTTTGAAGCTCAGGATGATTTGGTCGCTCCCGTTCTACCTTCCTCAGTCGGCATTCCGCACGATCGAGGTCGTCCAACAATGTCTTGCGAGCCCCCGCAACGGCCCCAATACAGTGCCCCCGGACCACCACCTTAAACGCATCCCACTCCACAGCCCTGTTGGATGTGGAGCCACTGTTCTCCTCGAAGTACCGAGCCACTCGCTCCCCCAAGGCCTCCCATAACAGCAGATCAGCCAAAGTATCAGGCTGTAGCCGCCAAGTTGGGACACAAGAGACATCTACCATCCAATTCAGGGACAATAACAAAGGGTTATGATCTGACAACGTGCAGGCCAAGTATTCCGCGCCCCCCTACCGCTGCAAGCACGGGTGAAGAGCACAAAAACACATCCAGCCTAACATGTAGGTCGTGTATGCTAGTGTGGAAGGAGTAGTCCCGTGCCGTAGGGTGTAGTATCCTCCAGGCATCTCCCAAATCCCAACTCTCCTGCCAGTCTAATCTCCGCTTTGCTACTCTATGCACCGTTGAGGAGTGTAAGGGGGGGGTGAGACCTATCCAAGGTAACATCCACTACCGAATTAAAATCCCCTCCCATGACCACGGGGCCCGCTAAGTAACTCGCCAGTTTTCCCGAAAGCACTGTCAGGAAGGCGGGCAAATCCACATTCGGAGCATACACACTACATAAGGACACCATTCAGCCCCTAAGTCTTCCTTCTACAGCCACAAACCTGCCCTCGGGATCTATCACTTGTTTGGTGACCTGAAAGGGGACCCAGCCCGTAACCAAATAAAGGCGCCCCTTGCAAAGGCCGAATAAGACGTATGAAACAACTGCCACTCCACCGTCTCTGCAGCGCCACCCCCTCCTGCTTCGTGAGGTGTGTCTCCTGAAGAAAGGCTATGTGTACCCCCCTACGTTTCAAATAAGCATGGACCTTGTGTCTGCGCACCATAGTATGTAGACCCCGCACATTCCAGGTCACGCATTTCAGAGCTCCCGTATTAGCCATATTCCCCTGCATTTCCAGATAGAACAATAACAACCTTCGACCATGCGCTCATGCCAACCCAATCCTGTGCCCCCCACCCTCTCCAGACAAAAGAACCCCCCACCCTCCTGCCCCAACCTGAGCTTCCCCAACTACTCTTGTTTCCCACCCCCCAGGACAGGACCCCCCTCAAGTGGAAGAGAACCCATCCAAACTGCTGCAACTAAGTAAACCCCTCAAAGAAAGACTACAATTCGCAGTCTCCACTGCGATGACCTTAAGGGCCAGCAGGGCGCGGTCCGATACCGAAGGAGTTTGTCAAACAAGAACAGTCCCGTACATCCCGCCCCACAATCCCCCTATGAGAACTCTTGAACTCCCCCATACACGTGAAGCTGCACTCACGGGCACAGCGCCCCAGTGTTAGACCATTAGGACGTTCTCCAAAGCAAGTGTCTCAGGCCTCGACGATCTCCCCTGATGTCTGTGGCGTTACAACGGGGCCCTTGGCACCTCCGAATTCTGAGAGTTCCATTTCCGATCCTGTACCCTGCTCCTCCGAGTCCGTGCCCTTCCCGGACTAGCTCCGCGGTGCCCCCGATAGGTCCACCACCGCCTGCAGGGCAGCCTTCCGTTCCGCCTCAGTCTGCGAGACTGATGGTTTCCCAGTTCTCCTACGATTCTTGCGGATACGTTGTGATTTCCTGGTCAGCTGCTTCATTTGAGCCTCCTCTGCCTTGGCTCTGGTACCGTCCGTTCTGGCCTTGTACGTGTCCCACCATGCCCAAGCGTCTGCCGAGGTGGTAAACAAAAGCGATTTGTCGTCCACCACCACCCTTAGCTTCGCTGGGAAGAGAAGGGAATATTTGATGCCCTCTCCATGGAGCTCACGCTTGAGCGACAGGAAGCTGGCCCTGAGCCTCTGGGTCTCGAAAGTGTAGTCCGGAAACAGGGTGACCCTGCTGTTGTCCACCTGGAAGGGCCCTGCCTTCCTTGCCCTCTGTAGCAACCAGTCCCGGTCTCTGTAATGGAGCAGCTTAATCACCACCGGGCGAGGGGGCAGGCCAGGAGCTGGCGGTCGGGCCGGGACTCTATGGGCCCGTTCTAGTGAAAAGAAGGGAGAGAGTCCTTCCGGCGCTTCTTCAGTGCGCAGCCAGTTGTCGAGGTAGCCCACCATGTCGTCCCCCTCGGTTTTTTCCGAAAGGCCCACCAAACGAACGTTGTTGCGCCTGCTCCTATTTTCAGCGTCCTCGGCCCTCCTCTCCAATATTTTCAGCCTGTCCAAAGCATCCGCCATCTGGCCCTTTAGCGTTTTGTGATCCGGGGCCAACTCTTGCAGGGATATCTCCACGCTTTTGACCCTGTCTTTAAGCTTGTCATGGTCCGCTTTTGGAGGCCCAGGCCGGTCGCTACCTGAGCGATGTCTTGCTGCAGAGCGTCTTTAGTGGTGGCGATGGCCTCCAGTATGCGGTCCTGCATGCGTTGGAGGGCAGGGTGATCATGATCCGCTCCGTCCAGCGCTTCTGGGTCAGCCGCTCCATCCCCCTTCCCTTTCATTTTCCCCATCTTGGCGACAGCTATCGCTGGTCCCCCGGAGCCCCGACCAATCTCCACGTGGTCCGTCAGCCGTTCAGGACCTCGCCTTCCGCAGAGCTCTCCGGACAGCGGGGCCGGAGAGATAGAGCACACGCAGGGCAGCGAGCGCTGTCCAGACCTCTCCCAGAAGGTCGGTCCGAGTCTTGGATACAAACGTCTGTGAAGGGGTCTCGAGACCTCGGTCCACACTTGGGAAGTGGCAATCACCTCACAAAGCCGCCGCCATTTTGGGTCCTCCTCGGTGAGCCTTCTTGGCCCTCCGCACAATCACCAAATCGTCACCAAATCGAGGAAAGGGTCATCCGTGCCTTCTCATAGGGTTGAGAGAGATCCTCCGGTCCAGCAATCACCGCTGGCCCTGGGACGACAGGGGTTCCGGGTCTCAAGTCACCGCCGCGCTCCTCGTCTCCAGTCCAGGCCTCCGGGCGCCATCTTAGATCGAGGGCTATCGCCTCCGAGGTAAGCATGAGCGAATTTTGCGGATCTCGCGTTCGCGAATTTTGCGGATTTGCGGATTCGCAATCCGCAAAATCCGCGAATTCCCGCGAATTTGCGGATTTTTTTTTTTTGTGTTCGCCCGTGTTTCTGCCAGTTCGCGAGGGTTTTGTACACTTTCGCAAATTGCGAACTTACCTGTCGGGTCGCAAGTTTCGCGAACTTGTTGTTTCTACGTGTCCAGCCTGTTTGGGACACTCTTCTTCATCACTGCCACTCTCTGTCACCACTGCCACTCTCTGACTACTCATGCCACCCTCTGGCCCACCCATGCCACCCTCTGTTTCATCACCACACCCTCTGGTTGTCCAGTGTACATTATTTTCGGCAAAGCAAAGCACACCTTCCCTGCCTCAAGTGACCTGAATTAATTTGGGGCTGATTAATGTGTCACAGAATATTTTTTTAGCTGGCACCTGCTTCCTTAGTGCGCCCTGATTAGTGATCTTTTGCACTTGCTAAGTGCTTTCATTGTTGCAAAATTAGTTACAACACCTGCCCTGCCCCAACTGACAATAATGAATTAGGGGCTGATTAATGGATTTTAACTTCCAGCCTGGCTCCTGCTTGTCTCCCTTAGCTGTAATTCAGGACCTTTGTGGCATATGTGTAACTATTCTGAGGTTCAGAGCAGGGTCACATAATAGTTTCAACTGGCAACTGAACTCTGGAGGGGCCCCTCAGGAAGCACTACAGGAAATGGCTACTAATGATGAGCCTGAACTTTTGAACCTGGTAAGTAGTTACTTTCAGTTTTGCTAAGATCGTATTTCTGCAATTTTGCACTTATTCGCGGGGCGCGAACTCACGCGAACTCACGCGAACAGTGCGAGCAGTGCGAGCAAAATCCGCTGCTCGCGGATTTGCGGATTTTGCGGGAGAGATCTCGCGGATTGCGGATTTCCCGAAAATCCGCAAAATCCGCGAGCGGAACGGATTTTCCGCCCATGCCTACTCCGAGGCATCTGCTAAAGTTCGATTTTCAGGACGATAAGCAACCGTAGGTCTCCCACTTCGAGCGCCTCTGCTTCCGCGGCGCCTTCAGCCAGTAGATTCACCAATTTTCGCTGGAATTCGCGTGGATTATCAGGATGATATTTGGGATCGGGCGCGGAGCTCCGGGCTCACGCTGCCTACCTCCTCGGCATCCAAGCCACACCCCTCACGCGTTCCTTAATGCCATGGTATATAGGCTGCATCAACCACATCCACTTCCCCAGCACACCACAGTCACTAGACCAGACCAAGCAGGAGTTCTATCAAATTGCACAATTTCCCCACGTCATTGGATGCATAGATGGGACACATGTAGCCATATCACCCCCTCCCAGAATGAGTATGTGTTCAGGAATTTCAATTCCTACCATTCCCCAAGCACATCATCACGGACATTGTCGCAAAATACCCAGGCAGCACGCACAACGCTTTCATCTTCTGCCACAGTGGGATACACCATTTTTTCAATAGTGGGGAGTTTGGTGAGGGATACCTACTAGGTAATTGCATTTATACAAATGATACACTAGTAAAGGACAGCATTGGCAGGACAGTGTTTAACCATATTCCTCCCACCCCACAGGTGACAGTGCTTATGCGGTCCGTGATTTCATACTGACTCCCTACCTGAATCCTGCCAACGCTGGAGAGCGGAGGTACAACAGTGCCCACATAGCAACCAGATGTACCATTGAGCGGACCTTTGGGATACTCAAGAGCAGATTCAGATGCCTACATAAGAGTGAAGGAGCACTACAATACAGCCCCCAGACGTGTTGCAAGATAGTGGTAGCATGTGCCATGCTGCACAACATCGCTACCAGGAAAGGCACACCAGTGGAGCTTAGTGAATGGGATTCATCGAATGAGGAGGGCCAGCGCCAGGACGCATGCCAGCCGGTGTAATTGGTGCAGCTGCTGGCCGCCAACGGCGAGATGAGATTACACAGAACTATTTCTTGGTAAGAAAATATGACACAATGCTAAATATCAGTTATGAGACTGTGTTTAGTTTCCTTTACGTCAGGATTAATGATGGTACACAACCTGTGTAGTACACAATGTATTTTCCAATGCCCAGCACATGTTAGGATCACAGTGCGATTGAACAATCAGAAGCAAGTGTCCACGTACACTGGGTTGATGCACCCATCTCCTTGTCCAAGTTTGTGCACCTCAAATGCGGCGCTTTCGGCCCATAGCCCCTGGCTGGGGGTGCACAGTGCTCTCCTCACCTGTCCCAGAAGGCCTACTTTGACGCTCACTAGGGCGCCCATTCAGGGGGGGTCGGTGTATTGCTGCTCCTGCCTGATTGGGTGTCCTCATCTGGTGGAGTGAGTACTCCTGGGCCAGTAGTGCGAGCTGCCCACGGCTCATGCACAGCACATGTCACCTGTACCAGGACCCTTGCCACGTTCTGGCTGTTGTGTGTCACCTCACACCGCATACTGATGCTGCGCCTTGACAGCACATTGGTTGCTGAGGAAAGGCGGTTGACCGCCCTGGTGTAGAGGTCTAGGCGCTGCATCTCCCTGCGCCTAGCAGCACGATCCGCTCCCAGTTATGCACAGAGTGCCTCCAGGGCACCCGTCATGCCCATGAAGCCAACCATGATTTGCCTCTGTAATGATTTGATCTTTCTCGCCTGCAGGCGCTGAACTTCCAACATGTGCCCCTCCAGCCCTCCGAAGAATGTGTCCTCTCCTGGGACTGATGCACTGGTGGATGCTCGTGCCTTGCGCCTGGATGGAATTGGCGGGATCGGATCAGCACGTGCTCGAGCACGGTGTTGTGGCTCTGGCTGCCTGGGGAATGGTTGGACATTGCCATCAGTGTCCTGGCCTTCATCCTCCAGCAGGGCCAGTGGTGGCACTACATTCCGCCTGCTGCCTTTTGGAGGGATTTCTGTGCTGCCCTTCTCCTCCGTTTCCTCCTCTTGCCCTGTTGCCTCTGGATTAGGGGATTCATCCTCTCCTCCATTGACTTTTCCCTGTGTTTCTGATGGTGCTGTGGACGTAAATGCACACATTCATTTTCTGTCCTGACTTGCACTTGTCATGCATTAAATTTCACTGTCTGAAGTTACATGGGTCCTGTCTGTCTGTATTTTGCCTTTCCTGATGCACACATACTGTTAGAGACTGGCTGGGTGTCAATGCACCACTGTAATGTGCATGTGACTACATCTCCCATAATGCATTGCTGTGTGTGCTTGTGTACCTGCACTGGACTTTTAGTTTTGTTGTGCCCCTGGGTCTCTCCAGGGTGTGTGGGGGCAGTAGGGGTGTGATGGCATGCTTCTTACCTTGTCTTGGTACCGGGGGGGTCGGAGTTGTCCAGGTCTGCCACGCCCATTACACTCTCTGGAAGCAGGGTCCCCTCAACCATTTCCTCTAGTGGTGTGGAGTTGGTGGCAGTAGAAGTCCCACCACCAGTCTTCTTGGACTGCTCCAACCTGGCAGCAACCTTCTCCTTGGAGCGCTGGCGCATATCGTACCATCGCTTCCTAAGATCTTCAACGCTTCGGTGGGTGACGCCAATTGCATTTACTTTGCGCTGGATTCAGCCCAAATCCTCCTCTTGCGTGTCTCAGGTACCCTCAGGGACTTCTTTCCGAAGAGGTGCTCATGGCTTACAACCATTTCCTGGCTCAGGAACTCCAGCTCAGTTTCAGAAAACTTATGTTTTCTTTTTCTCTGTGTCTCCCCCTGCTGCTGTTTGTCCTGGCTGGCCATGTCTCCAGTGTCTGCCATTGTTTATTGCACTGCAGAAATCCCTCACCTCCACTCCTACTCTCTCACTGTGCTTCTGAAACTCAGGTGCACCATGGATAGTCACACTTCCTGGTTGTGATGTCATCAAGCTGCCCCTGAGTTTCAGATTCTCTAATTTGCGAATTTCGCAAAATTGTGCTTTTTTGGAATAAGGATTCGCTATTTGAAATGTCTCAATGAAAAGAGCGATTTTTACAGAATCGCAATTTTTTGTGATATTTTATTTACATATCGTTTTGCGATTCTCAATTTGCTATTCGCGAAAAATCGCTAATTGGGAATCGTAAAAAGGGAGTTTGCTACACATGGCCTTATATGTCATGTGGTCATTACCAAGGTGGTAATAAAGAGCAGCAGGTGTATTATAAAGTGATCTGGTCAAAATAGCTATCAACTCGAAATGGGAGTGTATACTGTTGCACTGTAGTGACAGGTACAGTTAAGAGTGTCACAGGTGTATACCGACATGATGTCATAAACTTCTGATATTCAATAGTGTGATTTATGTCGGAAGCTTCAGCTTCATGTATTCAGTTCAGTTCAGTTCAGTTCACTTCCGAGAATGTTGTTGTTTAATACATGATATGGGTTGCAAGACGAAAGACTCATTGTTCTTCCCTCCGGAACTCGATGTGCTTGTCTCAATGACTGCGTGCTTCCAAAATGATCCACTGGGGGTCGTCAGGGGTGTGGTTGGTGGCCAGGAAATGATCACTCATCTTCGTGGTGCTTTGCTTACTCTGTATGTTGCTGCCGTGCTCTGTGATCCTTCTTTTTACCTGCCCTGTATTCATGCCAGCGTGTCTAAGCATGCCAGGGCAGATTATCAGATATACACAGTTCTTCATGTTGCATTTGGTATGTGTGAATAATCCAGCCTAATTTCTCCTGTTGTTTAAGTGAGGAGGCAAACCCCACATGACCCACATGGGAGGTGTCCTATAATCGGGGGTAGGTTTCAGAGTGTGCTTTGTTCTGACCTCGGACTCACCCGGATTCAAGTTTGTGTTAGCATGTCTCCTAAGTTCTGAGTATGTTTAAACGCAGAACCTGGAAGAGGGATATCAAGAACAGGAGCGTAGTATTGGCCAGTGTTTTTACACCAGCCAATGCCCACAACATACGGAGGCTTAGCAGCGCTAGTCAGTGAGCGCCTTCACGCGACCTTTACACCACGCTCCACATGCTTGAGCCAATGCCGGAAATACCTATCTCTCCTGTCATAAGGACTCTGACCATTTCTTTGACAACAGGACACATTTTCCATCTAACATGGCTGCCGCATTCTGTACATTTTACGAGAACCGGTCTACCTATCACAGGTCCTCCACACTTGTGACCACTTTCGAGCGCACACTACAGTACCTTTAAAAACCCACCCACAGCCTCATTCACTACCTTTATGCTAGCAGAGGTGGGTAGGTAATGGGCAATTTCTCTGTCCCGATGGACAGCTTCTTATCTTTTCTTCCTTTTTCTGTCCTTCCTGGAGTAACAGCATCGTTCTTCTGCATAACAGTAGCTCCATAGCTACATTGAAAATAAATAGAATAAGACCCTCATTTATATTTTTAGGTCTCGCCTTTTCCATTCCGAAGAAATGGGAAATGGCGAGAATTCAAGTGCTCAAAATACTCGTGAAACCACGGATTTTTTCGTGCGGTTTTCTTCGAGTTCACGTGGCCACAGGCACGCGCTTTTGGGCCATAAACTTTCACGGCCATCTGTTCCCCAGCTCCAGCACCTCCCCTCTCTCTCCCCGCACACAGCCTTACTTGCATTTTTCCTCCCCCTCCCCAGCCAGCTTCCCCCAGTCCGTGTTTCCTCCCACCTTTCCTCCTCTCTGTCCCTTCTTTTTTCGTGCACTGCATTTGATCTTTGTCAGGAAAACCCTTCTTTGTCAGGAAAACCCTTTGTTCAATCAGATTTTGGTTGCAATTAGGATTCGAGTAAATTCAAATAAACTTTTAAGTGTTACAAAATAAATCGACTTAATTACTGTAAATCGGTTTCCTCGCATTCCACTTTGCCTATAAATATGCTGCGTATTTAACTTGCAGACAAAATATAAATACCTCTGTGTAAATATATGCTACGCGTCTTTAGCTTCAGGCACACGACATATACATATGTCTTTCATAAGGAAGTCAGAAAGCTGACTTTAGGCTGCCAGCTGCATGCACCATTAACTGCAACACCAGCGACGCAACAGGAAAACTGCACCTTTGTTTTTCTCTGTCACCAGTTAAGGCATCGTGGTTGATCTTAAAATATAGAGGTTAAGCGCCCAAACGCTTAGCAGCCGTTTTACGGCCATCTGTTCCCCAGCTCCAGCACCTCCCCTCTCTCTCCCCGCACACAGCCTTACTTGCATTTCTCCTCCCCCTCCCCAGCCAGCTTCCCCCAGGCCGTGTTCCCTCCCACCTTTCCTCCCCTCTGTCCCTTCTTTTTTCGTGCACTGCATTTGATCTTTGTCAGGAAAACCCTTCGTTCAATCAGATTTTGGTTGCAATTAGGATTCAAGTAAATTCAAATAAACTTTTAAGTGTTACAAAATAAATCGACAATTACTGTAAATCGTTTTCCTCGCATTCCACTTTACCTATAAATATGTTGCGTATTTAACTTGCAGACAAAATATAAATACCTCTGTGTAAATATATGCTATGCGTCTTTAGCTTCAGGCACACAACATATACATATGTCTTTCATAAGGAAGTCAGAAAGCTGACTTTGGGCTGCCAGCTGCATGCACCATTAACTGCAACACCAGCGACGCAACAGGAAAACTGCACATTTGTTTTTCTCTGTCACCAGTTAAGGCATCGTGGTCGATTTTAAAATATAGAGGTTAAGCGCCCAAACGCTTAGCAGCCGTTTCTACTGTTGTCTGTGCAGAATCTCATGTCGAAAACCAAAATTCCTGTGCAACAAAAACTTAATAGAAAAGATTCGATAAGTTCTTCGCGGCTACTAATAAACACTCGCTTGCACTGTATGCCTTTTTTTAAATGCCTTTAGTAGCTGACAATTCGCTTCGTGGCTTTGTCGGTGTTATGAGGCGCTATGCAAATGCTATAATACAATAAAAGTGTACATTTCAGCCGTTGTTTTTGAGAATGGTTTTCGAACGTGTATTTTATTGTGCACAGGGTGTGCTATGGTTTGAAAAGCATTAGAATGAAGATGTTCTGTGCGATAATAGTTAAGCGGCTGTTATTACCCAAAAAAAGGAGTGACAGGGACTGAGTTCCTCCTTCCAAAAAAGGGGTGAATTAGTATCTTTTTTTTTAAGACTTGGCCAACTCCTTTTCCAATTCCCTGCACTAGCATTTTACCTCTTTGCTCCATTTCTTGCTACCTTTGCCCGTTTTCTTTCTCCTCTCTTTTTCCTTTCCCTTCTAATAAAATGTAATCTTTTTATGTATTATTTTTACTCACTGTATAATATCCTTTTAAACCCAAAAAACGCTGAAAACGTCAAATTAAAATATATCTTTAGCCTATTGTTCATTTTCTTACTTTTATTCTGCTGATTTTAAACTATCTTTAAAAGACCTTCCAAAATGGCCGCTTTTAACACTCACTGTACAGTTACGTCTCCCTGCGGCTAAAACACTTGTCCTTCTTCTGTGTCCATGGCTTGCATGGTGAATGACAGCGGCCAGTGTCAGTATTCGGAAGGAGCCGGCACCGGGGCACGAGGGTAGAGCAGGGTTCGGAGGTTTCTCTGTCAGCTGTAGTAGCACCTGCAGGCGAAGATGTGGTGCCTGAAGCTACCGCTCCTCACGGCAGTCTTTTGTTCTTTTTATTGGCATCCTGTCCTGGGCGCAGATGACATCGTAGTGGGCTGCGGAGGACTTGTTAAGTCTGACGTGGAGATCAATTATTCTCTGATAGAGGTGAGTGCTGCCTGTATAGAGCATTATGCAAGTCAGCTGTCGTGCTGACGGTGTAGACGAGCTACACCACATCTCAACACACTGCATGCTAGGTCTGAAGGCAGCCTTCCGCCTACCACCACTGTACACTTACTATTAAACACTTCTACGAGCCGTGTGCACAGCCAGCAATGCAGCTGACAGGGCCAGTATCGGCCCCCTGCTAGCCCTGGTTACTATTGGCAGAGAAGGGAGCCTTACACTGCCACACAAAAGCTAAATTCTGGAATATAGGCAACACTACGCCATTTAAGTTAAAATTAGAAGAAGAGATGGCGTGCCCTTAATCTGTCTTTAGGGGAAAGATAGTAAGTACATAGGAAGATTCTTATTATGCCACTGCTGAGGGTGTCTGAGAAGAGTTGGTGTTATAACAAAACGAGGAGAGGGTAGCCACACATCACTCAGGGACACCACTACATCACTCAGGGACACCACCATATCATCACTCAGGGACACCACCACACTACTCAGGGACACCACCACACCACTCAGGGACACCACCACACCACTCAGGGACACCACCACACTACTCAGGGACACCACCGCTGCACTGAGGGACACCACCACAGCCCTCAGGGACACCACCACAGCCCTCAGGGACACCAACATGGCACTCAGGGACACCACCACAGCCTTTAGGGACACCAACACAGCACTCAGGGACAACACCACATCACTGATGTACACCACCAAATCAATCAGGGACACCACCACATCACTCAGGGACACCACCACACCACTCAGGGACACCACCACACCACTCAGGGACACCACCACATCACTCTGGGACACCACCACATCACTCACGGACACCACCACATCACTCTGGGACACCACCATATCACTCTGGGACACCACCAAATCACTCTGGGACTCCACCACATCACTCTAATACACCACCACATCACTCTAATACACCACCACATCACTCAGCACCATAACAGCATCACTCAGCACCACAACAGCACTGTCCTTGCTGGCTAACAACAAGCATTCCCATAGCCAATAGGACTCGTATTAGGAAAGTGTAAGCTATTGGCTTTGTAAATAACAATGCTATTAATTTATATATTTTCAGTGCCAACACATATTAAAAAAATAATTGTCATTTACAATACCAATAGCCCACACTTTCCTAATGCGAGACCTATTCGCAACACCAGTGCTTGTTTCAGATAGGGTGCCATCCCCCTATGGCAGCCCTGCTTTGTCATCCCATTTACTGCCTATGTGTAGTGGCCCAGTTGACATTTTTTTGTTTTGTTTTATGGATGCAAACTATAGGTTTACAGTTCTAATTTCCCCTCAGTCTTATCAAATGCTCTGGAACACATTCCAATTACCCTGTGGCTTCAAATATAAATAAAAGAAGGGAAAATCCTCCACAAATTGGCTAAGGTCCAACAAGCTGTACTGCACAAGCACTGCGCTTGGAATTTTCTTTAGTCAATTCCTTCACCAGAGCAATCACCAATGTATTAAGATGGGCGGACAAACTTTTACATGCAGATCAAGGCACCTTAAGATTCTTACTAAAAATTGAGACATTTGAGCCTGAATCTACAAAATATACTTTAAGTCAGAATTTGATTACTGCTTTTAAATTATCAAAATGCACAACTGTACTCTTGAAATCAATTGAAGCTTTTCCTGAAACTTCTGACGCCAAGGATCAGCTCCTAACTGGATATTTTGCAATGTTCTAAATTACACCATTATGAATATTATGCTGAATCAATTACATACAAACAGGCTCAACAATATATTCGTATTTCCTTAAGGCATGGAATTCGGCGTTGTATACTTTTATTGCGGCTTAGGTTACTCCCTTTTACCTCATTGACTTTTAAATGGACTCACAAAGAAAATGCTACCAGTATTTGCTATCTTTGCAATGGTGGAGTGTAAGATCTAAAGCATGTATTGTCAGTATGTCCAAACCTGAAACTGGCCGAGGCTAGAAGGCGCTACTTAAAAACAATATAATTTAGATATAACAGTGCATCTATGCAGAGTCTGATATTGCTTTTTAAATCTCCCCCAGATGAATTTGTGTGTCACAACTTGTTTACATTTTTCAAAACTTTTAAAAATCTGTATTGAATGTTTTTAACACATATAGCTATGACAAATGTTTTGTATGAAATGTGTTCTCAGTAGAGAACTAAATCAAATGAATTAAACTTGAAACTTATTGATGCAAACTCTAAAAGCAGGGATATATTTCTGTAAAATTGAATAGAAATGCCTCATACCCATTAGTCGTGGTTGATCTTTCCTGGTTATGACTGCTAGTCCTATCACAGCAGCCACTAAGAGAAAGAAACAGCTTTAGAAGGACTAAATCATGTGGGCCTCTTATGATATTAAGCCAGCTGCCCTGTGATGCATGTGTTTGCCAGCAAAGAATTTCCAAGGATGAGCAAGGTTAGGCTCTAGCGGTTCCTCTAACTCTGAGAGAGCCAGTTATGGTTGGATGTCCTAATACACTCCACTCTAATGTTGGAAACTGCAAATAAGTCAAAACACTTAGATCTAGGCTGGCTTCCCCTCCTATATATACGTGCCTTCAACAAATTGCATACAAGGTAAAACTCCTCTGTTACTTCTTACTAACGATATAAGAGTCATCCTCAACCACTTTGAATTATGGGGGGAACTACAAATCTGTCTCATTCCATGTTTATAACTCCTTTATTATAATGTATGCCATTAATGGTAGGTATGTGATGGTGGAGTGTTTTCTTGCACATCTTTCATAAGCATTTAATGCATAAGCACAGCAGCACCACCACCCAATGTTTAGAACAAACCTCCTATACTTCAACTCTGATGTAAATGGAAGTGCTCCGTGACCCCATGATGGATATGAAGTGCTGTAGAAATAATACAAGAAAATACAATGCAGATTGGTGCTGTGGTGAATTCATTTTATTCAACTAAAAGTCTGCAAAAATATACCTTTCCTACCTTGACTTTGCATTTTATGGTTGCATTTTTAAGTAATCCTTGGAGAGACTTTGCCCGTAGACTTTTTAGGGCTTTAACTGCATATAATTTTGAAATATTGAAATTTGTACATATGGCTGGCAGACAAATTGCTGATCTCTATGTTGGTTTTCTTAAGATCGCAATACTGGCTCCTGATCAAAGGCACAAAGATAGATATTTTTTGATTTTATGGTTGACACTTAAAAAACTGCATGACTCTGGCCCAAAATACGTATGAGCGTAAATGGAAAGGTGCCAGCCCAATTGAAACATACGCTCTGATCTAAAGATGTGTTTGCAGATTCTTGGTCTCTATTGATGTCTAGAGGATAGGCGCTTTTTATGTTTGGCTGAGGCACAGCTTTAGCCCTCCCAAACAGCCTCATTCTTTCCCCAAAAACGATTCATAAAAATACATACCCCTATACGTCAGCTGTCCTCATTCGTTGGTCTGTTCAAGTGTCATCATTCTACTTTATCCCACCAAAGCACACATCATAGAGCAATGGGTCAGCCCACTTCATCTGTTGGCTATTTTCCACTGTAGGTGATTGCATTTTGCCGCATCACAGGAGCAAAGTCACCTGGAAAGGAGGTCACTTCAGTGCCAGGGCTGGTGTACCTTGGCAGCTGGGAAGCTTTTCATTGTATGCTTTTTCATTTTTTTTTACAGGGTTCTTCTTTGAGTATTGCATGTTTGCAGAATAAATAGGTGAACCATTGTACACTTGCCAAATTCAAACCTACTGACTTTGCCAACGCTTGTTTGGTCGTTGGACGCACATTGTGCAATTCGTGGCCTCCAAATATCCTGCACTCCTCCACCATAACAAGATGCACACAACTCATTGAAGCATGTTTTTAAAACTTTTTTTTCTCTTGAGGCATACTTATTTAACCTATTTGAAATTCTTCCTTAAGCAAGCACTTTAGGCTATGCAGGCTCTTAGTATTTTTTTACTTGCGTGTATTCCTTGTGTTTGTATAATTTACCAGGAAGTGGTGCTTTACATCTCAAACTATGTTTTAATGTTGTGCGAATGTTTTCACCCATGCATATTTCCTTGTACTGCTGGTTTTAGAGTTGTGACCTAGATGGAAGATGTATTCCTTCTTAGCAGTTAAATCAACTGTGAGTGTTTGTTGAACTTAAACAATGAATAAACAAAAAGATGACATAGGGAGATCGCGTGTTACACTGTAACCATGTGCCTTCTGCTTATACCATTGGTAGCTTCTACAAAGGTGCTGCTAGAAGCACAGTTTCACACTGAAGAATCTCAAACAGACTGACATTCTCACAAAGTGATGAAGTCCCGGGCTGAGATTCTCACACAAGCATTACGTCTCAGACTGGCAAAGGAATCCAACCTCATATCAGTCACTCACAGCAGTCTACACATGTGGTGCATCTAACATAGGCTAGGCGTCTCACACAAACTGTCACAGACATACCCCAGCCCCTCACGCACATGCAGAAAGTCCCACATTGGAGCTCAGTCCTACCCATGACCAGACTTTCAGAGAGTAACGAATGCTTTCTCACACACGTGCAAATTCCTAAGATTTTGTATTATGCAAGATTTACATCAAGTAATTGCTTACTGCTGAAACAGGAGAACATGGTTAGAAGACTGTTTGCCTCTGGGGAACTGCTATCGAGTGAAATGTCTTTTGAGATGATTTATTACCCGAGATCATAGTTGAGGCAAGTTTCTTAGTGTGAAATTCATTTTTTAACCAAAAGTGCTGTAGTGAAGAAAGCAACTGTACATGCTGTAGCAGCTTCCTTTCCTGCAGACACCTACCTGCTTTTCTTTGGGGAGTCGTCGTTGGTCATTGACATTTTAGATTTGGATTCTGGAGGGAAAGCATCAGTCATCATTTGTCTGCAGTCTATGCTACATAATCCATCATTGCATTTTTAAAAAAAATTGTTTTAGGAATTCGAAAAACTTTAGCTGGTACGTTGCAAAATATTTGATGTTTGAATGAAGGCAGGCCGCACAGTTTTTCCTCTTTTTAGATTTTTAGGTCGAAGGCCTAAAAGGCTGCGCTTGCGCAGTCTTAGGCCGGAGATTTAATGACTCTCAGTAGCGCAGAAGGTCCCGCCTCCCTGCCCTCTCTCTCCTTCATTGGCTGGCTTCCTAAACGGAGGCCAGCCATTGGAGGAGAGATGGGTCACTTCAAACAAGCCCCGTCTTTTTCGGATTTGGGGGCGTGATTTTTTGCATTCTTTAGCCCTGTGACGTCGTCCGTCACTCAGGACAGCAAAACCACGCCCCCAAATCCTCAAACTCCGGTAGCTTGTGTCCGCCATTTTCTATCCTTCGCAGTGAAGGTAAGACCGTATTTGTTCCCCTCCGTGCCTTCTTCCCCCTGTCTGTTTCCCGCCCGCTGTCTGTTTCCCACCCCTCTCCCGCTCTCCGTGTATTTTCGCTGTCCGTTTGTGCCTTCTTCCCCCTGTTCGCGAAGAAATGAAGTGGGCGGCGCTATGTGTCCGAGGACTGTTGATGCCCAGCGTGGGCGCCAGTCTTTGCTTGCTGGGTTTCACCAAGGGCCCCATCTGCATCGGGTCCTAAGGCCGCAGTGTCGTTGGTCGTTTTTAAACCGCCCTCCACCAATCCGATTAGCGTGCTCTAAAGATGCACGCTTTTAATATGAGCGCATGGTAGAGGAAAAAAAAACGAGCCTTGGACTGAAACCTTCATGGCCGAGGCTCGCCTCATCTGTCTCTGATCACGGGCTCTCTTTATGTATGTTCCCTCATCTGTCTCTGATCACGGGCTCTCTTTATGTATGATGTGTGTGCCTCTCCTTTCCCGCCCCCCCCGTTGTCCGTGTCTCCTTTTCCGCCTCCCCCCCCCCCTCCTGTCCGTGTCTCCTTTCCTGCACGGGGACCAGGGGGCTGACTGCTGTGCGGTGGGCATTATTGCACGGGGTCCAGGGCGCTGAACTGCTGTGGACACTAGTGCAAGTGAGGCAGTGTCCTTCCTGTACCACTTCGGGACGAGCACCGGTGAGAGGGGCCATGGGGTTGCTCCGCTCTGTGGGAGCACTAGTGCACGGGAACCTAGGAGCTGGCATCTGTCTTTATGTATGATGTGTGTGTGCCGCTAGCCGTGTCTCCTTTCCCGCCCCCCCCTTGTCTGTGTCTCCTTTCCCGCCCCTCCCGCTGTCCGTGTCTCCTTTCCGGCCACCCCCCCCGCTGTCCGTGTCACCTTTCCGGCCACCCCCCCCCCCTGTCCGTGTCACCTCCCCCCCCCTCGCACAGCTGAGGTGAAATAAAGTAGGCACCACGTGGTCCGGCCACCCCCCGCTGTCCGTGTCTCCTTTCCGGTATCCCCCCCCCCGTCCGTGTCTCCTTTCCCGCTCCCCCCCCTGTCAATGTCTCCTTTCCCGCCCCCGCTGTCCGTGTCTCCCCCCCCCCCCCTCGCACAGCTGAGGTGAAGTAAAGTAGGCACCTGCTCTGGAGTTGAGAAAGAGAGGGGAAGAGTGAGATACAGAGAGACATGCAAATTTCCCGCAGTTAATTTGGGCGATTAAAAGGGGGTTTCAAGGGAGATTTGTGGCCGGGCCTCCCCCAGCGGAGAAGTTGGCGATGTCTGCGAGATTAATTAGAGATTTGATAAAACACAAGCCCCTAATAGGGGCGACAAGGCACAGGCGGCTGCAGTGTGCTTCAAGTCGAAATTAAGAACATTTTACACAGCTTCCATTTGAGAGTGAAATGTGCGTGGATGCGGAGCGAGCTGCGGTGATTTATACACCGGGGAGACAGCTGTGTTCTGTCTGTCACAGTGTTCCTGATTTCGCGTGTCTCTGTCCCTATCTGCTTAATGTTATCTGCCTTTCTATGTTTAATACCCCTTCATTTCCGTATCTATGCTCCCTGTGTCTCTTTCTCCTGGTGTGTCTCGTTCTGTCCCTGGGTCTGTGTTGGCATCCCTGCCCCTATCAGCCTATGTTTAACGTCTCTTAATCCCCCTGTGATCCCCCGAGGTGGCCGAGGCCGCCGGCGGCTGGAGCTGCTGCTGTGACCGCGGGAGAAGGGCGCCGGGAGCGGGTAAGTCAGTGAGTGTGTGTGACGTCAGTGTTAATTAAATATACCATTATTCCTTAAGTGTTAGCGCAAACATTCTAAAGTTCTCTGTAATAAAAAAAAGTCTGTGCACCTCAAACACAAACGTCTCTGACTTCTAAACATAGTCTGTGCACGGGCAGATCGGTGCAGTGCCTCCTCCTCCTATACTTCAGACCAGTGACCGTTACACCTAAACGGTTACTCTCTCTCTTAACCAAAAGAGTAGTTACAGGACATTACAGTGTCCTAATGCCTGCTCCCGCTGCCGTATGCTAACTGAGAGTCAGACCAGTTAAACAGCTTTATCAGATTTGAAAGGGGGTGGGTGGACAGATGCTCGCCAGATGCAGTGAGCTGCAGAGCGGGCAGTTCATGACTCCCAGGCAGCCCGTGCGTCCATGCTGAGGCGGCGCGGGACTGTGCAGGAAGAGGCAGCCCAGGTAGGTAAGGGAAACGATCTCTCTCCCCTTTGGGCACCTAGTAGCTCCTGCAGCAGGGCCGGTCCTAGGCATGGGCGGTATGGGCAGCTGCCCAGGGCCTCGCGCTCAGGGGGCCCGCTGCCGGCTCTCGCGCAGGCAGTAAGGCACTTAGAGGGGCCTCACATCTTCCCTTTCGCCCGGGGCCTCAGAAGGCCTCAGAAGGCCTAGGACCGGCTCGGACCTGCAGCCCCTAGTATGGGTTTCTACGATAGAAACTTGGAGCAGAGCCGGGCGCTAACCTGCTGTGTGCTGCAGAGCCCATGCACGTATTTCTGTAACTGTTGCACATATGTTTGTACTCCTTGGCTACGTTTCTGCCATGCTTTTGCCTTCCATGTGCAATATCTTGTCGTGACTGTCACTCCCTTACAGTCCTATTATACCTGTCCGTCATGCCTAACATTAATGGGCACATTTCTGTGACCATGGGCACAGTTTGTAGTCTTTCACCACTCTGCATACTGACATACTATTAGTGTTGCATTAATATCTGCCGTTTATGTTACTACAATACATATCTAACTATGTAAATAACTCTGTATGTATATGTAGCTCTGTGTAAATACATTTTTAGTAAGAGTCTCTATGTGTAAGTGGCTCCATCTGTCTAAAAGTAGCTCTATATAAGTAGATCTGTGTGTGTGGGTAGCTATATGTAAATAACTGTATAGGTGGCTATGTATGTAAATAAATCTGTGTGGGGAGATCTGTAAGTGTCTAGCTCAGTATGTGTGTGTGTGTATAGCTCAGTATGTGTGTGTATAGCTCTGGCTCTGTGTGTGTGCCTCTGAGTGTGTAGCCCTGTGTACATATATTTTTGTGTAGGTATCTCTATCAATCAATCAGTGACACTTATAAAGCGCGCTACCTACCCGTAGGGTCGCAAAGGCGCTGGGGGGGGGGGGGGGGGGGGGGGGGCGCTACTGCTCGAACAGCCAGGTCTTCAGCTTCTTCCTGAAGGAGAGGTGGTCTTGGGTCAGGCGCAGGTCGGTCGGGAGGGAGTTCCAGGTCTTGGCGGCCAGGTAGGAGAAGGACCTTCCTCCTGTAGTCGCTCTTCGGATGCGGGGGACGGCGGCGAGGGCGTGGTTGGCTGATCGGAGGTGGCGTTTGGGAGCGTAGAAGTTGACTCGGCTGTTGAGGTAGCTCGGGCCTTGGTCGTGTAGGGCTTTGTGTGCGTGGGTGAGGAGGCGGAAGGTGATTCTCTTGTTGACGGGGAGCCAGTGAAGGTCTCTCAGATGTCCGGAGATGTGGCTGGTTCGTGGGATGTCGAGGATGAGTCTGGCTGAGGCGTTCTGGATCCGCTGGAGTCTCCTCTGGAGCTTGGCGGTGGTACCGGCGTAGAGGGCGTTGCCGTAGTCCAGTCGGCTGGTGACGAGGGCCTGGGTGACGGTCTTCCTGGTCTCGGTGGGGATCCACCAGAAGATCTTCCGTAGCATGCGTAGGATGTTGAAGCACGCCGAGGAGACGTTGTTGACTTGCCTGGTCATGGAGAGGGAGGGGTCCAGGATGAAGCCCAGGTTGCGTGCATGGTCTGTCGGTTTGGGTGCGGTGCCCAGGGCGGGAGGCCACCAGGAGTCGTCCCAGGCGGAGGGTGAGGAGCCCAGGATGAGGACCTCCGTATTGTCCAAGTCCAGTTTCAGGCGGCTGGTCGTCATCCACTCGGCTACCTCTTTCATCCCTTCGTGCAGGTTGGCTCTGGCGGCGGCGGGGTCATTGGTCAGGGAGAGGATCAGCTGGGTGTCGTCGGCGTAGGAGATTATGCTGAGGTTGTGTTTGCGTACGATGGCCGCGAGGGGGCTCATGTAGACGTTGAAGAGGGTGGGGCTCAGAGATGATCCTTGGGGGACGCCGCAGATGACTTCGGAGGCCTCTGACTTGTACGGTGGTAGGCGGACTCTCTGTGTTCTTCCGTCGAGGAAGGAGATGATCCATTCCAGCGCCTTGTCCTGGATTCCGATGTTGCTGAGGCGCCGTGCTAGGGTGCGGTGGCAGACCGTGTCGAATGCCGCAGAGAGGTCTAGGAGGATGAGGGCCGCTGTTTCTCCATTGTCCATCAGGGCTCGGATGTCATCGGTGGCGGCGATGAGGGCGGTCTCGGTGCTGTGGTTGGCTCGGAAGCCGGACTGTGAGGGGTCGAGGGATCCGTTCGTCTCGAGGAAGGCGGCTATCTGCTTGTTGACGGTCTTCTCGATGACTTTGGCTGGAAACGGGAGGAGCGAGATGGGGGTGTAGTTCTTGAGGTCGGTGGGGTCCGCTGTTGGTTTCTTGAGTAGAGCGCTGAGTTTGGCGTGTTTCCAGCTCTCAGGGAAGATGGTGGTGTCGAAGGATGTGTTGATGATGTCTCGCAGGTGGGGTGCGATGACAGCGTCGGCCTTGTTGAAGACGTGGTGAGGGCAGGGGTCGGTCGGTGATCCGGAGTGGATGGAGTTCATCATGCGGATGGTGTCTTCGGTGCTGATCGGGGTCCAGGCGTGGAGGGTGGTGGTGGGGGGTGGTTGCTCGGTCATGGTGTGCGTTGGTTGGTTGTTGAAGCTGTTGTGTATGTCCGCGATCTTGTTGTGTGCGTTGTTGTCCAACCGGTCCTTGAATGCTGTTTTCTTGGCGGCGCGGATCAGCTGGTGGTGTTTCCGGGTGGCAAGTTTGAAGGAGGTCCTGTTGTCCGGTGTCGGTTCCCTTCTCCAGACTTTCTCGAGGGCTCGGCAGTTCTTCTTGGAGCTCTTGAGTTCGTCGGTGAACCATGGGGCCTTCTTGCTGCCGGGTCTGCTAGGCGGGGTCCTCAGTGGGGCGAGTTCGTCCGCGCAGTTGCTGATCCACTTCGTGAGGTTGTCGGCGGCCTGGCTGGGGTTCGCTGAGCTGGCAGGAGGGTGCTGGCTCAGGGAGGTGGTGAGCTGGTCTGCTGTGATCTTGTTCCAGCTTCTGCGGGCGGCCTGTTGCTGGTGTTGGTGGGTCGTCGTTCTCTTGAAGGTGAAGTGGACGCAGCTGTGGTCCGTCCATTGAAGCTCTGTGGCGTGGCTGAAGTCGATGTCTGTGCTGGAAGAGAAGACTGCGTCGAGTGTGTGTCCGGCGAGGTGGGTGGGGGTGGACACCAGTTGCTTGAGTCCCAGGTTGGCGAGGTTGTCGAGCAGGGTGCTGGTGTTGCGGTCGTTGTTGTTCTCCAGATGGAAGTTGAGGTCTCCCAGGAGGATGTAGTCAGCGGAGGGGAGGGCATGCGGGCTGACGAAGTCGGCGATGTCCTCGCTGAATTGCGTGCGTGGTCCAGGGGGTCGGTAGATCAGGGTGCCTCTGAGGGTGGTGTTCGGGTTGGTGTGGATCTGGAAATGCAGGTGTTCGGCGCTGGTCAGGGTGTTGTCGGTGCTGGTCGTGAGACGGATGGTGCTCCTGTGGATGATGGCGATGCCTCCTCCCATCTGGTTGGCGTTTCGGTCCCTCCGGACGATCTTGTAGCCCTCTGGGATGGCGATGGCGATGTCGGGAGCTGAAGAGGCGTTCATCCAGGTCTCCGTGAGGAAGGTAACGTCAGGGGCTGTGGCGTCTAGGAGGTTCCAGAGTTCGATGGCGTGTCTGTGGACGGAGCGGGTGTTGAGCAGGATGCACTTGAGGTGGGTGCTGCTGGTGTTCGACTTGGCGGGTGCTGGTGCGAGGCTGGTCCGGATGCAGGTGAACTTGCAGGCGTGGCAGCTGAAAGGTCCGTGGGTACGTCGTGGAGTGGCTTGATGGCATTCTGGGAGTCGGCCGGTGTTGAGAGCAGTGAGGGTGGCGGCGGAGTACGTCAGGCGGGTCAGTCGGGGTCCTCGTGTGCCAGGGGTCCTGGCACTGGGCGCGGTCCAGGCGCGGACGGGCGTAGACGGGCTTACCTTTGGCGCGCCTTCAGCGCACAAACGGCGCACCCGCTGCGCGTGACCGCTGCGCGTTCGCACGGTCGCCATTTAAGGCGAAGTGCGCGGGTGGGCGGAGCAGCTGGGAGGCGGGAGCGGGGAGGGTACAGAATAGAAAAAGGGGCGGGGAAAAGCGGCAGCGGCGGGAAGGGAGGGCGGAGGGCGGCGAGGTAGGGGGACAACAAGGAAGGAAAACCAAAACACGGGGAAAATGAAATAAAACAAAACAGGCACAAATTATCGACAAAACAAGGGCAAAATGAAAATAAAACAAAACAGGCACAAATTATCGACAAAACAAGGGCAAAAACAACCGCAGCGGAGGCAGCCGGCAACCGGCAAACGAGGCAGCAGCGAGGCAGAGGGCAGGCAAGGGGCACACGCAGCAGCTGGTGGCCGTGCGGCGCGGGGGTGTCCCACAAGTGGTGTCCATGTCTGTGTAGCTCAATGTGTAGCTCTGTGTATGTAAATCTGTAAGTAACTAGCTCTCTGTGTGTGTATAGATCTGTGTGTGTATAAACTTGTAGCTCTGTGCATGTGTGGCTCTGTATATATGTGTATGTGTTGCGCTGTGTGTGTCTCTGTATGGAGCTCTGTGAGTATGTGGAGCTGTATGTGTGTGTCTGTGTGCCTCTGTGTTTGTGTAGCTCTGTATGTATGTAACTCTGTGTAAATAATTTTTTTTAGTGAATTACTCTATGTGTAAGTAACTCTCTCAGTCTAAAAGTAGCTCTATGTGTATACTTAGCTTTATGTAAATGACTGTATAAGTAGCTATGTATGTGAGTAGCTCTGTGTGTCTACATCTGCATGTGTCTAGCTATGAATGTGCGTGTCTCTCTACATGTATGTATGTATTGCACTGTGTGTGTGTGTGGCTCTGTATGTATGGCTCTGTGTGTATGCCTCTATGTGTAGCTCTGTGTAGGGTAGCTCTGTGTAAATAGCGCTGTATGTGTGGGTGGCTCCATGTAAAGAACTCTATGTAAGTAGATGTGTGTGTATGTGTGTGTGGCTCTGTGTAAGTATAACCTGTAGGCACATGCACCGCCCCCCAGGCACACGCACCCCCCCAAGCACACGCACCACCCCCAAGCACACGCACCACCCCCAAGCACACGCACCACCCCCTACAACTAAGCCCCACCCGCCGGGCTACAAGCTCCTTCACGTGAGGTATCCCTCACTTGCATCGGTGGCCTATGCTCCTACAATGTGCCTACAGCATTTCACAGCCTCCCCTGGGGCGGGACTTCTACATTCTGCCCTTCTCCTCCAGTGACATTGTAGGCACGAGCTTCCCACAGAAGGCGGAAATCCCGCCCCAGGGGAGGCTGTGAACACGTAAAGCACCTGTGTGTGTGCCTATGTGTGTGTGTGTGGCTCTGTCTGTGTGTGTGGCTCTGTCTGTGTGTGTGGCTCTGTCTGTGTGTGTGGCTCTGTCTGTGTGTGTGGCTCTGTCTGTGTGTGGCTCTGTCTCTGTGTGTGGCTCTGTCTCTGTGTGTGGCTCTGTCTCTGTGTGTGGCTCTGTCTCTGTGTGTAGCTCTGTCTCTGTGTTGCTATCTGTGTGTGTGTGGCTGTCTGTGTGTGTAGCTCTGTGTGTGTGTGCAGCTCTGTGTGTGGCTCTGTCTCTGTGTGTAGCTCTGTCTCTGTGTTGCTATCTGTGTGTGTGTGGCTGTCTGTGTGTGTAGCTCTGTGTGTGTGTGCAGCTCTGTGTGTGTGTGTAGCTCTGTGTGTGTGGCTCTGTCTGTGTGTGTAGCTCTGTGTGTGTGGCTCTGTATAGGTAGCTTTTTTGTTAGTAGCTCTATGTGTGGATGGCTCTGTGTAGGTGGATCTATGTGAATGACTATGTAGGTGGATCTGTGTAGGTGGCTATGTGTGTGTGAGTAGCTTTGTGTGTGTGGCTCTGTGTACGTGTAAATGCAATAGGTCATGCATTTGCAAGCAATTAAGCTATTAGCATTGTAAATGACAATGCAATTTATTTCAGGATTAAGCTATTGGCAATGTAAATGGAAATCCCATTTATTTATGATTTAAAAAAAAAATGAGCAATGCCAATAGCTCTAGCTTTAATCATGCCGAGACCATTGCATTGTAAATGCTTGTTTTTAATGCTGTTTGTTTGTTGCTGTTGACCTTTAGTTTAGACTTCAGTATTTCGGCAGGCCTACGTGGGTATTAAGGGGGAAGAGAGTAAGGGTAATGAGAATTTTGGAATAGTGAAGGTCCGCTGATATATTTTCTTCTTCCCCTTGTGTTTTTTGTCCAGCTTATACTGTGAAGTTTTAGTGTTTCGAATCTAGTTTGCCATAGGCAATTGATGCTTTTCCCAGTTATTTTAATGAATTATTCACGTTATCCACTGGTGACCCTCTCTCATTTCATAGTGACTGCTGCAGTTGGCTTTGCCAATGCCAGATGCCTTTAATGAAGCTATGTCATTCCAAAGTTAATAACAGTGACCACCTTTGCTAAAAGTATAGAAAACAATAAGAAAATATTTGTTTCTGTAAATTGCAGGTGGCCATCATGGTGCATGATGCAACGTGACGATGCAACTCCGTGGCCATTTGGAAAGAAACGACATTTTTTTTGTATACTTTCTACATTCCAAAGATGGCTGCTACTTTGCAACAGGCAGCATGATGACGCCCGCCCAATCCCTAAACTGACCGTCCTCACACAACCGCTATAGTCTGCACGCACTTCCAATCTCTGAACCAGCCCTCCTAATACAACTGCAATATTCTCAATTCTTCAGTTAGTGAGCTTAGAATAAGCATTGGTGCACACACGGGCTCACTTGCTCACTTTCTCCCTGCCATGGTCTGCAGCTATGAAGACCACTGCTGACAGTGGAAATCTTATTGGCACCACCTCCATGCATAAGAGCGATTGTTCTCCTGTCTTCAATTCTGGCTCTGTGACTTTGAAGTTGGATCTAAGTAATCAAAGCTTTTTATTGGCTGGCCGCACCTTCAGGAAGATATGGCTGTTATTACATGACAGGAGGCTTGGCCCACACATCGGGAAAAAATGTAAAGGGCTCACAAGTGCACAGGGTGAGTACACCTTGACCGCCAGGGCAAAACATGGTGGTGCCCCCTGTGGAAACACAATGTACATTTTTCGGCAGGCCTTGAAATCCTGATTGCTGGATTCAGGGGCGTCTTTGCGGCCTTGAGAGCCACAAATTCTGGTTAGGGTTTGCACACTAGGTGCAAACTTCATAGGTGGGGACTAAACACCCATCAAATACTTCATGGGCCTATGCTCGCCCTCTCTTGGATTTAGCAAGTCCAAAACTAGGTCCATGGACCAAAAACAAGTCTCTGAACATTTCCGTGGGTTCACAGGCCAATAGGTTCAAAGGGTCCGCAAACTCTACAAAATGTCTATATGAAAAATAAGAACAGGGCCAGGCCAAAAGGGTTGGCCACCTGTGGCAGGTTGGAAAACTGTTGGATATCTTATTCAGTGGTTCCAAAACTGTGTTCCGCAAACCCCCAGGGGTCTATGCACATTCCCAGGGGGTCCACAGGCAGCAGTTTTAAAAGCACTGCAAAGTTCCTTGTATAATCAGCCAGCAGTTTTTTTGGTAACAATGAAAGTGTGAAGATAACTCTTGTGATTACTATATCTGCTTACCTGGCGTGGACCCACGAGGACTGTGGACTGTGTGCTGCTTAATGACTTGGGCTGCCCTTTATCCCTCACCCCAGAGGGTTACCGCTACTCCGGCAACTTCTCGAAGCACCCGCTTCGCGGGTGCCGCTTCGCGGGTTGTAGCGAGGGGCTTTGGAGTTGATCCAGTGGCGGACCACCGGGGAGAGGAGGAGCATTCGACGTGCAACATCGAAGGGTGGTGCGAGGTAGGGACTCGCTTCACCAGGAGTCCCTGCGAAGCCACGCAGATCTTGGCCGCGCCCCCTTTAAACCACGCCCCCCGCCCGGCTGAGAATTAAAGCCCTGTGACGCCAGGACTCAGGTGGGAGAGCTTACCTGGCGTGGACCCACGAGGACTGTGGACTGTGTGCTGCTTAATGACTTGGGCTGCCCTTTATCCCTCACCCCAGAGGGATACCGCTACTCCGGCAACTTCTCGCAGCACTTAGCGGGTTGTAGCGAGGGGCTTTGGAGTTGTTCCAGTGGCGGACCACCGGAGAGAGGAGGAGCATTCGGCGTGCAACGCGAAGGGCGGTGCGAGGTAGGGACTTGCTTCACCAGGAGCATAGCGGAACGCGAGCGAAACACTGAGCGAAGCCCGGGCAAAGGGCGGGCAGTCTGTGGCAGTCAGGGGCTGTCTAAGGCTGGGCTGGCCCACCCCTCTGACACTGTTATTCGACACTTCGAATCCCGTGGACAAACTAACTCTAGTAAGAGTACCTGCTCTTCCTTCAAAGTTTGAGCTAATGTCTACCCGCTCGGGGAAGAGCTTGAGGGGAAGGGGCGAGGTGGGTCCTAGTGGTGTTATAGGTACTATGGATAAATTTATCACACGGGTTGCAGCCGTCATAGAGAAGGAGATTGTAATGAAGGAGCGGCGTCTTTCGCAGGAACTTCACCCGTCTAAAAGATCATCCTTGGGCCCCTTAGCTCAGGCAGAGTCACCTGTATGCAACCCTGTTCCCCTTTTAGCCACACCTCATGTGTTCGACGAACCGCGGGTTGTATCACTGAGGGCTAGTATCGATAGATTGGAGAGCCTGGCTGCATCATCCATACCTCCTCCTGAGGTTGGTGGCAATCTGGCCTTGCCTCCTACTGTATCCCCTGCTTTTATAACAGGCCCTGGGTCCCCCCCCCGCCCCCCCCCCCCCCCCTACAGTGGATAATCTTAAGTCACTGGGCACCCGCTGTCGGCTCCTAAGATCCCTGTAATTACTAAAAGGAAAAGGAAAAGGATTGCTAGCCCGTGTAAAGGAAGTTCCTTGAAACTGTTTAAGAAACCAAGGAAACAGAGGTCCAATGGCATAGGTACCAAAGACACGATAAATTCCTCTTCTCCTACCAAGGGGGCTGGTCCCATCTTAGAAAAAGTAGGTGCAGCTCCCTTTCCTAGCCATCAGCCATCAGCTTTCTGTGTCCCTGTTACTATTGCACAAATCGAGGAGCTGTTGAAAACACTGTTGTCCCCGATTGTGGACAGAGTAACAGGGCTGGGCGATAGGCTAGACAGGTTTGAACAATCAACCCTAGATAGCTTCTTCTCGCTGAAAGCACTTATTAAACTGCACTCTAGGTTAAGGGAGGAGGGGCAAGGAGGGCCCATTGAAAATAGGAAAACTATGGTGCCTCAGCAGGCTTTGCCTGTTGTACCCACTGCGGCTATTTTGGTAGCCCCTCAGTCGACCGACAATGCTCCCGTAGTGCTGCTTGAGGCTACCTCCGGGAGCATTGGCCAAAAAGCGCAAGTCCTTTCAAGTATCCCCAAGCCCCCTAAAGCCCTGGGTACGAGGCCGGGCCGGGTTGAGTTGCCGGGGGGGGAGTGGTTCTGTTAAAACAAAGGGAACACCAAAGGGGACGGGCAAAGGCAAAGCTACTACTCAGGCCTGTTCAGCCAAAACTTCGAATAATAGTCCTGCTCTTATTCACCCGCAAACACTATTAACAAAAGTTGTCCCAAAAGTTTCATCTTCCAAAGCTGCTCCAAAATCCCCTCCTGTGAACTTGCCCCCAGACTGTCATCCGTATGTTGCTGTCCTTACAAATGTACCCACCCTGAAGGCTGGTCAAAACGAATCCCCCCAAGCCCTAAAAAATAAAACGTTGCACCGGCTAGAGTCCAACAGACCCCTTCCCAGGGGCCTTGATGGTCTAATTATAGGAGTCAGAATGGTGGAGTGGGTGGGTTATGGTCACAAGCATGTGGAAGGAGACTGCGTGGTGGTCAACTTTAGGGATAGTAGAGTAGCACAAACTATTTGTGATTATAAACCTAATCCCGGGGGGCCGGGAATTGGTATAGTGGACCTAACGTTTTTTTATCCAAGAACAGTCACTACCCCGATTGGCCGAGAATTCGGCATGGGTTGGAGCAATAGCTCTCCCTTTTCTGAATTTCCTGCTAATCCTCTATTCTATCCTCAGGCAGGCTAGCCATCGCCTGGGTGGAGACCACCGGCATATTGAACCGATTGCATTGTTGGGGAGGCCCCCGGAGCCGGTAACTCAGGTGATGGCACTGAGCTGAGAGGGCTGACCATCGATTATGGCACACTCCCCCCAAGTATAGTAGTCCTCACTCCTATACGTGAGAGTAACCAGCTTCCCGAGGGGCAAGGTGGGGTTAGCAGCCTTGCGACCCAGGACCTTTTGGAGGGGGGAGGAGACCTCGACTCTGGCGGTGTCCCAGCTGTGACGGATCCAGTCCTTAGGATTTTCAGCTGGAACATCACGGGAATCGATAGGAAGTTGGGGTTGCCTGACTGGAACGCTCTTGTTGAGGGATACTCCATCTGTATATTCCTGGAGACGTGGGGTAAGGAGCCCTGTCATAAGGTGGGATAGTCATCCCACTTTGTTCCAGCTGTTCCGCCTTTGTCAGGGAGGGGTCGCCCTTCTGGTGGTCTCCTCATTTGGGTTGCTGTCTCCCTGGATTGTAGGGTGGAGGAGCACCCCACAAACTCACCTGATATCCTTAACATCACGTTAAAGGATTCTCGGGGATGCCTGCTCCTAGACATCTTCAATATCTATGCTAGAGGTACTAGGGGAGGCGTACAATCGCCCACCATTGCTCTTTTGAAAGATCTCCTTAGGCAGCGGCCAAAAAAATAGTGTATTTTGGTGCGGGTGATCTAAATTGTAAGTTCGAGCCCCTAGGCCTTGATGACATGCTAGGCATAGAAGAGGAGGATTCGAGAAAGGGGATTCCGGCCCTGGCTCTGCCCCCCATTAAAAAGTGGTCACAAGTGGCGTTGCAGATCAACGCACTTAATATGGAATTTGATCGGAGAGCGGTCAATGGGCGGTCCAAATCTGATTTGATGGGTGCACACACTTACAACAGGCCCAATCATACGTCTAGAATAGATTATATTCTTCTCGACGTATGTTTATGGAGTACCCTGAGTGACATGGAGATTATTCAGAGCATTGAGAGTGACCACAATCTTCTCTCTCTTGTCTTCTCTCCCGAGTGGCTTAGGGGCAAGGCTGGGTTACAACCACCGTTGGCACCCAACTCTCAGATGGCCAGTGCATCTAATTGTGGGAGGCGGTTGAAGTGGGCCAAGCTTGCCCTGTCTGTTGAGAAAGTCATAGCCATAGGGGCTCTGTTGGCTGAAACCCAGAGCAATCTGGGCTCATTGTCTAATGCACCTGAGGAGGCCACGCAGGTTTTTTGTGACCTAATTAGGGCCCTAAACAAGCTTTTCATCTCACCTAGCAGTGCCTCTGGTATGACTAATAGGAATAAACCCTTGACTAGACAGGGATGGTTTTCGACCAAATGCAGGACCATGAAAAAAGCCTTGATAGGGGCAGTTAAATCTAAGTCCCAACCAGCAATTTGGACAGCAAGGAAGGACTACTCCCACACCTTAAAGGCAGCAAAAAGGGAGTGGGAGGAGAAGTTTTGGGAAGACCTTTTGGCAGCAAGCAAGGGAAAGGATGCAAGGGGTTTTTGGAGTTTGATTAGAACTAGGAATAGGCCAGATGTATTGCTGGTTACGTGTAACATCCCCGCCCAGCTCTGGTATAACCACTTTGAGGCCCTGTATTCTCAACCTGAAGGGGACCTTAGTGAGTCTTTTTCCTTGGAGGGTGATGCAATTGTTAGTGGCATTGATGGTTTTACCGCGAGGGAGGTGGAGGCTATAATTAAGTCCCTGGTCCCATTAAAAGCAGCTGGGCCGGATGGGATTCCAGGTGACTTGCTACGAGCCGATCCCAAGGAATGGGGGCAACTGGTCGCTACGTTATTAAATGCAATCACGAGGGGCGCATTAGTACCTGATTCCTGGAAGGGGGCGGAGGTTGTCCCGCTCAGTCTCATCGACTCTTCCCAAAAGGTGGCAGGGAAGGTGATTTTGGGGAGGGTCCTCCAATGGGCTGATGACCACAAGATACTGTCTGACTTTCAGGCGGGATTCCGTTCAGGTACTGGGACGATCGAACAGGCCTTCAGGCTGATGCTCCTGTATTGGAAGGTGGTGGTGCTGGGCAAGGGCAGTCTTTATTTGGCCTTCATTGACCTGAAGACTGCCTTTGACCTAGCACCTAGGGAGGAGCTATGGAGGATTCTGCAGGGGCTGGGGCTGCCCCCCTACATCCTGTCACTTTTGATTAAACTTCATACAGACAATTATGCACAGGTGCGGTGGGGCACGAATGGGGAGAAAACCAATAGGATTCCGGTGTGTAGGGGTATCCGCCAGGGATGTGTGTTGGCTCCCACACTATTCTCATTGTATGTGAATGGTGTGGTAGAGCACCTGCTCAAAGAACCAGAAGATGCTCCGTCCCTGGCGGGCACTCGGATCCCCACCCTGCTCTTTGCCGACGATACCCTACTCATTGCAAAGATACCTCAGGGTCTCAAAAAGCTCCTCAACTGCTTCCAGGAGTTCTGCTCTCTTAGGGGCCTGATGATCAACGTAGATAAGAACAAATTCCTGACTATGAACCCTCCCAAAAAGCTGCCCCCCCGGTTCTAAATACCATTCCCCTGGAGAGGGTCTGCCAGTTCGATTATTTGGGTATTCGCCTTAGCAATTCCATGAGCTGGACCCCACACATTCAAAAGATGCTGCTCAGCCACAAAAGAGTGACTGGCGTCCTACTCAGGGAACATCGCTCATCCTCTAAACATTGCATCTCCCCGGTTATAGACATATACAAAGCTAGCGGGGTTGCTGCCGCCCTGTATGGGGCAGAGTTGTGGGGCACCACAAACGTTGAGGTATTAGCTAAAGCGGAAAGCAAATTCTTGAAAGAACTTATGGCTCTCCCACTGAGCACACCCACAGTCCAAGTGCTTCTCGACTTGGGCCGCAGACCAATTGCGGACCAGGCGCGACTCCGGCCTTTGCTCTTGTGGGCCCGCTTGTGGAGGGTCCCCGAGCTAGCCTCATATGCAGCAGGTCTGTCTGAGGTGATTGCAATGGAGGGATGGCATCGAATAAAATGGCTAAGGGATGTTAAGAGTCTACTGGGGGAGTTGGGTTTGGAAGACTCTTGGGTAACTCTTTCTGCTCCTCCCAAAGCCACCCTGAAGAAACTATATTGGGATTGGGTATCTTCCAAACTCCTTGGCAATCCTCGACACTGCAATTCGACCGCAGCATTCCTAAGAATCAAGGATGTGGTTGCATATGAGCCTTATCTGGACCTCATCTCTATCCCACTGGACAGGGCTCTCTACTTCAAGCTCAGAGTGGGTACCTTACCTCTAGGCAACCTGGTGTCCAGGTGGAGAACATCTTCCCAGTCCTCGCCCTTCTGTGCTCTGTGTTCGACACGGGTGGAGACGGTGGCACACATTTTCTTCGAATGCCCGGACTACTGTGCTCCAAGGAGGCGTTGGCTCATACCATTGTGCAGGCTTTTAGGTACACAACAGCATTTGGTGGCCCTCCGCATCTTACTGACTGATACATCCTCCCCCATTGTCTGTTGTGTTACAAAGTTTTTAAAATGGGCATGGGTGATTCGTTCAAAAAGGCTTTCCATTTCAATTTAATTCTTTTTTTTAACTATTTATTGTAACAATTCTGATTGTTTTATTCTTTTTTAAATTGCAATGTATTTTATTCCTGGCCTTGAGAATGTATTCTTAATGTATGTACTGCTTTTAAGATATTTATGGATCGAAATAAAGCATATCACTCACTCACTCACTATACCTGCTGGAGAGGGATCGGAGTTTTGGCCAGTGGCAGCTTTGACTCAACTAAGGTAGCACAGTGGGTTAATATGACTGCAGCAAATAATGTGTACCATGCATTTGAAAAAACAATATTTTATGTGTATAGCTCAGTGGGTTACTGTTTTTGTCACAGAGACTCTGTTACTGTGCAGTTCATAAGTTACAATCGTAATCTAGCACAGCGAGCTATGGCCGGCCATCTAAGAGCTGTATGCAAACTGCATGGTACAAGTTTGTAATTAATGTTTTTCCTCAATCTTTCATCAGCCTGACACTGCTATACAAGGTTTGTTTGAGTAGGCATAACAATTCTTATTATTAAAGTCATTGGTAACCACTGTGTTATTTTCTGAATCCTAAGTTTCTTCTTCTCCACACCAAGCACTCATAAAAAATGCCTACTAGTGTGGATGACAAGCGCTTCCTACACTCCTAGTCCCCTTTGCCTTAATAACATTTTCTATACACTGATATACACACATATGTGTGATTTATTGTCTCTGTATGTGTGTGATCTAAAGGGCTCTGACTCTCTACTCTACTATGAGAAGTGCTATAAAACAAATGAAACATGTGAGAGAGGGGCTATGGAGAGATAAGAGGCATTGTTGGTCGGTGATGGTGAGGGAATCATTGAAGATCCCCAACAAAAATTGTTGCATCCTGGTGCACAGTAAGGAAATCATTTACTATGCTTTAAAAACGAATACAGTTCAATAAATAATAGCAAATGGGTTGTAGAATGCGCCATTGTTTATGAGTTTTCTTGCCCCTCATAGCCCCCTTTGTAGTGGTCAGTCTCACTCACTGCAATTGGTGTGTACCGTACGGAGATTGGTCTGACAACATTTACCCAGGGATGCTTTGGGTTTCGAGTCCAGACCTGGCAGGAGCGGAAGCCTTGCACCACAAATAAAAACAAACATTGAAAAGTTAGTCGACTAGATGCAGCACTAACCTTCCCATTAACATTTTTTTATTTTTGCAAGTTCTTTCAAAATAAAATAATAATGTTTGAAATTTAAACAGTACAAATTGCTTGGGGGTCCTCAGCTTCCAGTAGTGACTCAGTGGGGGGTCTTCAGAAGTAATACGTTTGGCAACCACTGTCTTATATGATAAACCCCTCCATTAAATAAACTGAAAAAATGACAGTGCTTGTCCACTTACAGGTGGTTCGGTGCACAGGATTGTCTTGCACATCGGGGGTCGCCCACCATAACTCACACACCAAATTCAATACTTGCAAGCTCACAATATTTATGCTAATGAATAGCAACACCTAAAAACACAATGTAATTAGATAACAGCACATTCTCAGACAAATAAATATTAGTTTGTTTATAGTTGTCTCCTTCACGATGTTAAGTATATTGTGTTATGTAATCTCATCTGTAGGATTATTTATGCCATTTGTAATTGCATCTTTCACATCAAGGGTGAGGTCATGAGGGTTGTATTTAAAGTGCAAGTTATCGTTTGCATGATTGTTGTGTGAGTTTTGAATTATGATTGTAACTATGGCTATATTTGTTTTCAACCAATCTCTATCGAAGTATATATAACATAGACGAAAAAGCATTTTGGGGAACCCCCCTTTTTCTGGGGCCATCACGTGACGGGTGACTACAACATTTTCCAGACGACAACTGAAGAGAGCGTCAAACTAATTTTAAAAAGTTCGGGAAGATTCATCAAATGGCACCAAAGTTATTAGCAGATGGCAGATATATAGATGTCTATATCTGAATATGTGGCGGTTGTGCAGGTGGGGACGCAAGGAGCTTCAACATTGTGGAAAGGCAGTGCGAGACATCGGGTGAAAGCTGTTTGCAGACTCTGCCCTACATGCATACTGGCGACAATCCTGGCAAGAACCACTGCATGCTGGGACATGTAGTTTGTTTCACCCCGTTACATTGAAGTAGGTGACACTGATCTCCGCTTGTGGGTGGAGCCAACTAGAACTATTTGAGCTGGGGCAGAACTGTTGGGCGGCAAATCTCACCTGTTACACCTGGGGCGCTGAAGAGGCCACACGGCCGAAATGCATACGCCCATGCTCATCTGTTTCAACCTCAATAAAGAGACTCCGTTGTATTCCCCTACTGTGGCTTCTGGCTTTCTGTGGAGAAAGTATTCGTGGCATATATATATATATATATATATATATATATATATATATATATATATATATATATATATATATATATATATATATATATATATAGACTTTATATAACTCGTGTGGCCTCACCTCAAATTGGGCTCCTGCAATTTTGGATTTACTTACGGCCGGTCCCGGTCGTGAGGAAAGGCCCACCGCGGCAACAGCGGATCCGTGGCTGCACTGTGTGGCGTCAGAAATGGGACGAAGAGAAGCTAACATCATAGCAGGTTGATGTGTGCTTCAGTTCTTATTGACTGCTACGAAGCGGGGCAACGACACTCGCAGGACTGTGTACATCAGCAAGAATCGATTTTAATTTATGATGACAGTGCACCCACTTGGTGAATACTGTGCGAACTACAACACCCAGAAGTCTATTGGCAATGCACACTGTGGCAGGTGTTGTAAATGAAGGTGAGCAGCAGCGCTGTCATTCGTTTGAAAGCCACTGAAGAAAGGGTTTTCCTGAAACACGTCTGGCTCAAGAACAGTTTAATGTTGTGCTTCTTGACAAGGTGCCTGCTGGCGAGCACTCAATTATTAAAGTGGACTTTATATAACTCGTGTGGCCTCACCTCAAATTGAGCTCCTGCAATTTTGGATTTACTTATGGCCCGTCCCGGTCGTGAGGAGAGACCCGCCGTAGCAACAGCGGATCCGTGGCTGCACTGTGTGGCGTCAGAAACGGGACGAGGAGAAGCTAACATCATAGCAGGTTGATGTGTGCTTCGGTTCTTATTGATGCTATGAAGCGGGGCAGGACCCTTGCAGGGCTGTGTACATCAGCAAGAATCGATTTAAATTTATGATGACAGTGCACCCACTTGGTGAATACTGTGCGCACTACAACACCCAGAAGTCTATGGGGCAATGCACACTGTGGCAGGTGTTGTAAATTAACGTGAGCAGCAGCGCTGTCATTCGTTTGAAAGCCACTGAAGAAAGGGTTTTCCTGAAACGCGTCTGGCTCAAGAACAGTTTTTTTTTTCACAACAGATTTTATTGAGCAGTAAAGGCAAAGGAAAATTATGGCTCCCAACAATCAGGAGATCACCACCAACAGTTATGGCACAGTTTATTACGCATGCACAAATGTCCGATCAATAAAAAGAGAAAAGCTCAAAAAAATAACCCCACATCCCCCCCTACCCCACTAACTCCCAGTACCCTACTACCCCCCAGATCCCCCCCATTCCCCCCCCCCCCACCCCCCCACGCACGTGTGTATAAAGCTGCGAGTAAGACTTAGGTGCGGTGTGACAGGAATGCCACAGAACTTAGGCCAATGCAACACATCTCATTTATATGTCTTCCTCACGTTCCTCTGGGGGATCCAACGACCGCCCCCTGTAATCAGCCCACCGCTTCCAGATTTTAAAATGCTTACGGGGGCAACCCCTTGCCTCAAACACCGGTTTCTCGAGCCCCATGTAATAGTCCAGTCCTGCCTTCCATGCAGACAAGGGGGGGGGCTCTCTCTCCCTTCCACGCCCAGGCCAGATCTCTCTTAGCCACAACAAGTCCTAGCAACAGTAAGTGGCGTTTGTAGATGTTTCCACCAATACCCTCCATGACATGCAGCAACCCCAGCCGGTGAGTGCGGGGGAGATCCCAACCCAGGACCTCAGACAAGCAGCCCCATACACCCCTCCAAAAGCCAGACAGTCTAGCACACGACCACACCGTATGCAACAGCGAACCCGGTGTAGCCCCGCAGCGCAGACACTCCGGAGACTCAATCAGTCCCGCTTTCCACAGTCGCTCTCGGGTGTAATAGGGCCTATGAAGATACCCTCCAATCATCCTCGCCCGGAGGGGAAGCAATGTAGAGGAGCAGTGAGTGACCAGCGTCTGGTAGATACGGGAGACTTTCTTATCCTCCAGGTCACCCATAAAGACCTTCGTCTCGACCGGACTAAACTCAGGGAGAGACTCCAAGTGAGCGATACTGGGGGTGAGTGCATGACGCAGTGGGATCGGGGCATGTGGAACTCCGCGCTGAGCTCTTGAAAAGATTTGAGGGTAGTTCCGAACATGACTTGGCCCAGCAACGAAATCCCTATGGCCTCCCATCCCTCAAACCCAGCCAGAGTAGAGAGCTCCGGGAGCAGGCCGTTATGCTACAGTGGCGTTTCTGCTGTCAGTTTGCCCCACCAGCCCATCCGGCGCAACGCCTGTCTCCACACAGCAAAGACCACCCTCGTGACAGATGGCAGTATCCGCCGCAGTCGGGCTGAGTATAAGATGGTGTGTAGCGTATTTTCCCCCATGAGCGAGCGCTCCAAAGCATATGCCGTGTCCCCTCTATCACCATACCACCATTCGTTAAGAATAAGCAACTGAGAGGCCTGGTAATAAGACAGCAGATCGGAGGTGGCCAGGCCACCACAATAGGTGGACAAGAAGCACGTCCGTAGCGCCACCCTGGCCGCCCCTCCAGCCCATAGGAAGCTGCCCAGCACCGAGTTGACTTGCCGAAACCACTGCGGGCTAATAGGGTAGGGGTAGTTTTGCAACTGATATAGCAGGCGTGGGAGCTCAACCATCTTGAAGATTGCGGATCTGCCGAATATGGTTAAGGGCATTCTGGACCACGTTTTGGTATCAGACTGGACTCGCTCCCACACAGGCACGATGTTGCGATCCCAAGCAACGCTCGGTGATTCCGAGAGAAACACCCCAAGGTATTTCAGCCCGTCAGACGCCACCCGCAGTCCTGTCGCCCAGGGGTCTGCTATGGCTCCGCCCCCCAGCACCCACAGAGTAGACTTGTGCAGGTTCAGCTGAAGGCCGGAAACCTCCCCAAAGATACGCATGATGTCTAGGACTCGGGGCCCAGAGCGGTGCAAGTCTGTGAGGAAGAATAGGACGTCGTCAGCATACAATGCAATTCTGTCCGCCAGATCTCCACTCCTTCAAACCCACGCATCTGTGCATCCATGCGCACCCAAGATGCCAGGGGCTCCATAGCCAGGGCGGGCTCAAGAACAGTTTGATGTCGTGTTTCTTGACAAGGTGCCTGCTGGGGAGCACTCAGTTATTAAAGTGCACTTTATATAACTCGTGTGGCCTCACCTCAAATTGGGCTCCTGCTATTTTGGATATATATATATATATGTTGTGAGAGGCATCAATAAACTGCACTGAAAACCTCAAACCTTTCGTGGTGGTCCGTTCCTGGTAAATGAGTTTACTCTTTCGTATCAGGATTTGGTATATATATATATATATATATATATATATATATATATATATATATATATATATATATATATATATATATATACATATGCATATACATATGCATATACATATACATATACATATATACACACACCTATATTAATTACTGCCAGTTGGTAGTTGTAAATGTAAATGTATTGAGACTTATATAGCGCACGTATCACCCAAAGGCATCAAGGCACTTGATAACCCCTACTGGGCATCCCCAAGGTGAAAGCCAGGCATCTCGCAGCGGGTGGGCCGCCATAGTGGAGATTAAGCAAGCTATTGCCCAGAGTTGCAGCGTGGGACCCCATGATTAGAGTAGGCACCAAGGCGAGAATTATCGAGTCCGTGGACATTTTTGGGCTCAGGACCCTGCAGCGTCAGGAATTGAACCCTGGTCCCGGGCCAGACCTCTGCATCAGGGTCGGCCGCTCTAATCAGTGAGCCACACTCCTCCAATAGTTATAGTTAGGACCTAGTTTCCGTAGATAAAGCATTTTTTGTTTTGCTAATAACTTTGGCGCCATTTGATGAATCTTCTCACAATTTTCAAAACTAGTTTGACGCTCACTTCAGCTGTTGTCTTTTAATTTTTTTTGTCATCCATCAGGTGAAGAGCCGAGAACAAGGGTGGTTTTCCCAAAATGCGTTTTTGTCCATGTCTATTTCCATTGGGACTTTAGACAAGACTACAGTCCAAACCGCTAGACGGAATTACATCAAATTTGGCAGAAAGGTAAATCTTGTTCCAGATTAGTGCCTTTTGGTAGTTTGGTGTAAATCCATTCAGTAGTTTTAGAGATATTAACCAAAATCCAAATTTGTACATCTGGGGGCGCGGATTCTCAGCGAATCCGACTGTCCCCGTGCTGTAAACTGATTGGCTGCCAACGCATTAACCAAGAAGTGTTGGCAGCCATCTTGGGACTTGGCTTCATCTTGGGGCCCCACTGGTGTTTACAAAAAAAAGTTTTGCAGCAAAATTCGAAAAAAACAATTGTGATCTCATGTGCTTGTGTTAACATGAGCCCCCAGGTGGGTCAGGTCCGAGGGGCATATTAAAGAAAAGGAGGGGGTGCTCGGGGACCCCCCTCCTAAGGCTCTTAGAGCCCCAGGGAGGTGGTGGTCCCTGGGCTCTAAGAGCCTTAGGAGGGGGGCCGTGCGTGCCCTCTCCTGTTTTTTTAACATAATGGAGGGGGGCCTTGCAGACCCCCCACCTGGGTTTCCTCAGAGCACTTGGAACCACCACCTCCCTGGGGCTAAATATAAAAGGAATGGGGATTGTGCACAGATTCCCACCGGGGACCACCACCTCCCCGGGGCCAACCCACTTTAAAAACTGGGAGGTAGCTGCAGGGCCCCCCTCCCAGGCCATATATGGTTCGCAGATCACCACCTCTGCTGGACTGGCACATGCAAATCAGAGGAGGGCGTAGTGCACGGCCCCCCTCCTGGAGCCAATAACGGCCCAGGAGACCGCCACCCCCAGGGCTGGCTCCTGCTATATCCAGGGGTGCCTACCTCCGGGATAAAGCTGTTTGCTCTTACTTTGCTGGAGCTTTGACAGCTCTTCCCAAGCGAGAGCAAATACAAACTCTGCTCTCAGCATGCGAGAGCTGTAAAACTGCTCCCGCTTGCTGAGAGCGGAGTTTTCATCTGTTTCCCTATCCACTGTCAAGCGGGCATGGAAACAGACAAAAGGATTGCTCTCACAGATAGGGTGCTGCATGTTTAGAAGCCCCCTGTCTGTGAGAGCAATGCTGGCTCCCACAGAAGGTGGGGAGCTGGCTGGGCCTGCGGGGGCCTCCAGGCTTCCCCCATGGTCCTGGAGAAAAGGAAGAGAAAGAGCCAAAATAAAGGTTAGAAACTAGCAGAAAGTGGCAGAATAAAGGGCAGCAATTAGCAGAGAGAGGCAAGATAAAGATCAAAAACATACAAAGATAGGCAAAATAAAGGTGTGAAATGAGCAGAAAGAAGCAGAATAAAGGTCAGAAACTAGCAGAAAAAGGCAAAATAAAGGTGAGAAACGAGCAGAAAGAGGCAGAATAGAGGTCAGAAATGAGGAGCAAGAGGCATTATCAAGGTCAGAAACTAGCAGAAAAAGGCAAAATAAAGGTCAGAAACAAGCAGAAAGAGGCTAAATAAAAGACAGAAATTAGCAGCATGAAGCGAAATAGAGATCACTAATGAGGAGAAAGAGACAAAATAAAGGTCTGAAAGAAGCAGCAAGAGGCAAAATGAAGGTCAGAAACTAGGAGAAAGAGTGAAATAGAGATAAGAAACAAGCAGAAAGAGGCAAAATAAATGTCAGAAACGAACAGAAAGAGACAAAATGAAGGTCATAAACGTGCAGCAAGAAGCCAAAATAGAGATCAGAAACGAGCAGAGTGAGGCAAAATAAAGCTCAGGACCAAGCAGAAAGAGGCAAAATAAAGGTCTGAAATGAACAGAAAGGGTTAAAATACAGGTCATAAAGAAGCAGAAAGAGGTGATATAAAGGTCAGAAATCTGCAGAAAGTGGCAAAATAAATGTCAGAAAAGAGCAGAAAGAGGCATAATACAATTCAGAAATTAGCAGAAAGAGAAAAATTAAAGGTTAGCAATAAGCAGAAGGAGGCAAAATAAAGGTTAGAAATGAGCAGAAAATGGGCAGAAAACTAGCAGAACCCACTCAGCCACGCATGCACCTACTTACAGAACTACTCAGACACTCTCATAGCCACTCACAGACCCATTCACTCATACACCCACTCACAGACAAACTCAGACATGTACACCCACTCACACAATCAGACACTCAATCTTCCACATACAGAGTCACTCTTACTATCTCTTGCCCACTTACACATCTACTCGGAGACTCATGCACTGACTCACAGACCCTCTCAGAGACTCACTCACCCACCCTCACGACCCACTCAGACACTCATATACCCACCTACAGCTCCCACTCATTCTCTCCCTCACCCACTCATAAACTAAATCAGACAGTGATACACCCATTGAGACACTTGTGAACTCATTCAAACCCTCAGGGCCTGATTCTGATGTGGTTAGGAAGGCCTCCTAACAGCACTTTCTCTGTCCGAATCAGATTGGGAACGTGTCTTTCCGACCGACTCGGAAAGGTTTCTGACCGACTGAATACGATGCGATTTAGGCGTTAGGAATGTCTCAATCTGAACCAGATGGCATTTGGAATGACTGAGCCGTATGGAGCAGAATCGTACGTCTCTACGGGCTGCGTTTCCGAACAACCGAGTACGATGCTGGATTCAGATAGGCTTTCGGAATCGTGCCGTCCGACTTGAATCAGCAGTTGGAATCAGACTTTTTAGGTGCCCGTATCGGGCCCCCCTGCACCCGGAGGCTTCCCAATTGGGTCCCGTGAAGATACCCATTGGTCCTCCCTTACCAGCTATGAACAGTGTGGCAGGCATCAGAGGGTGTCCGACACAGGATGCCCGATTTTCCCCAGCCACCCCTTTCTTCAATGGGAGCCTATGCATTTGGTCGTAACATAGACTCCCATTGAAGCCAATGGGAGTCAGATTGAATCGTATCTGGAAGCATCTGGGTGCATCGTACTCGTTCGGTGGGACTCTCCCGATCCGAGTCGGTTGGAAACCATTCCCAAACAACATTCAGTCAGGTAGATTTCCAAACCGCATCAGAATCGGGCCCTTAGTGTCAAAGGTTAGTGGGTACAGTTAGGAAATAAAAATATAGGAAATCGTTATAAATTAACTTAAAAAACCAAAGGTAACAGGGATGTTACAGTTAGGAAATAGAATTTAAAAAAACATAGCAATTCACTGAAATAAACAAAGTTACAGGGTTATTATAGCTAGGAAATAGAATTAAAAAACTATTAACTGAATTAAAACAAAGGTTACAGGGGCGTTATAGTTAGACTGACATTTGAATTGTACAGAACCAGAGAACTTCAGCACGCAAAGAGACGCAAAGATATCGATCAGACATGTTCCCTATATCCTATGCAACTCGTGTATCACTCTCAGATTGAGTTGCCAATCGCTGTAGTCCTTCAGGTGGCGAGAGTGCCAGTCCGCCACCACATTTGACCGACCCGGGATGTACTCCGCCTTGACAGAAATCTGATGGGTCAGGCAGTAATGCCAGAAATCCTTCGCTATCTCGACCAACATGGAGGATCTTGTACCGCCTAGTTTGTTGATGTAGCGCACCGCCGATATGTTGTCCATCCTTAATAGGATGCAACAAGACACCTTTTTGGGTGCTAGGGTTCTGACTGCGAACGAACCTGCGAGCAGCTCGAGACAATTTATGTGCAGCTCTAGCTCCTGCAGAGACCACCTGCCACCGGTGGAAATACCTCCACAACGTGCCCCCCTTCCCCAACTGCTGGCATCGGACTCTATGATCACTTCCGGAACGGAGCCGAAGACGGCCCGACCGTTCCAGGCCTCCACGTGGCCTAACCACCACTGAAGTTCCTGTCGAACCTCCAACGACAGAGGAACTAGATCCGCATAGGAGAGACCCTCCTGCAGGTGCCGAATCTTCAATCTCTGAAGGGCCCGATAATGTAGGGGCCCCGGAAAGATAGCTTGCACAGAAGAGACCAGGAGACCCACCACTCTGGCAATCGCTCGCAAGGTCACCGTCTGTCTGGATAATAGGACGCGCAACTCCTTCTGAATGTCGCGCAGTTTCGACCGCGGGAGACTCAACTGAGCCTTTTGAGAGTTTATGACAAAGCCCAGAAACTCTATCTTCTGGGTTGGGCAGAGAACCGACTTCTTCTCGTTGACTACAAAACCCAGATTTTGCAGCGTAGCAATGGTCAAGCGCAGGTGCTGAGAAGCTGAATCCCGAGTCTGTGCCATGATCAGGATGTCGTCTAAGTACACTATCATATGGAGCCCCTGCTCCCTGAGATATGCAATCACCGGTTTTAACACCTTGGTGAAGCACCAAGGAGCCGAGCAGAGACTGAAAGGCAGGACCAAATACTCGTACCACTGATCTCTCCACTGAAACTGTAGGAACCTCCGATGAGGAGGAAAAATCAGAACTGACAGGTAGGCGTCCTTCAGGTTCAAACGGACCATCCAGTCCCCCTGCTTCCACAGATCCGTCAGCAGATGGATACCTTCCATCTTGAAATGTTTGTAAACTAAGAACTGGTTGAAGGTCTTTAAATTGAGTACCAACCTGTAACCTCCGCCCTTCTTCTGTACTAGAAAAATATTGCTGCAGAAACAGCGAGGGCCCGCATCGCAGCATGCTATCGCACGCTTCCGCAGCAACTCTCCTATTTCTGAAACGATAAAAGCGTCTTCTGTTTGGGAAAAAACCAACTGTCTGGGAAAAACATCCTGAACGGGAACCTGAAAGAAATGCAGATGAAAACCTCGAACAGTCTCTAGGACCCATGAGTCCTGAGATAACTGAACCCAATTGTGAAAGAAATGATAAATACGACCCCCAAAGGTAACGGGTAAGGATCTTGAGCACTCACCTCCTGATTCTGAGGCCTGGAAACCGCCAAGGTAAGAACCCTTGTTGAACCGTCGCTTGTTGTATCGCTGCCTGGTAGGGTAGAAGGTTCCCCCTCTGGTGGAATCCCATTCTCCTCTACCTCGTCCAAAATTGCCACTGTGGGGGCCTTGGAATTGCTGACAGCCAAACAAGCATCCCCGGCCTCGTACAGCCCTGTGAAAAACACCCGTTTGCAGGGCACGCTTGATACCGGACTGAGCCTTATCTAAGGTGGTAAAGGTCCCAACATACTTCGCCACATCCTTCACAAAACGATCGCCGAACAAGTTGCCGTCCGCCAGGGGGCCTGGTTCTGCGGTGGCAAGTTCAGTGAGGTTAGTGTCCATCCTCATAAGAAGGGACTTGCGTCTTTCAGTCGAAATCGCACAGTTCGCATTGCCCAAAAGACAAATGGCCCTCTGGGTCCAGCCTGCCAACACATGCGGATCCATGGCCGAGTTGGATCCTTGGGCTTCCAATGCCATCTCCAGAATCTTGGCCAGAGGACCGACCACATCCAGGAGTTTGTCCTGGCAGCCTCTCCATGTACGGTCTATACCTTTCTTAGGGTCCTTTGCGAACTTCTTAAGGAAAGTTAACATACTAGGGTCAATGTCAGGAGTCTCCGCAGCTTTGTCCGATATGTCCGGACGAGGGCACTCCAACGCAACCTGTTTCGGACCTCTTTGTCGAAGCTCTTGCAAAGATTATCATGTATGTATGCCGCAACCTCTGGCGCTGGAAGCCAGTCAGAGGAGCGCGGGTGTACAATGTCTGCCGGATCAAAAGTAAATGGGGTGGCTATGGACTGAGAAGACTCCACATTCTTGGACTTCTTGGTCCGTTTCCTGGCAGGAGATTCATCGGTATCAGTAGTGGTAGTAGTGTCCGTGTCGGTATCAGTATCCTGAACCTGGTATGTCTTACCCGAATCTGGAGCAGGCAGAGAGGACATAGATTGGGAATGAGGCCAAGCCTCCGAAGGAGCCTGAGAGGCAGAAGCGTCCTTCATAGCAGAAGTAGGTGAGGTAAATCCACGCATTTTTGTGAATTTCTCCAATTGCTTAGTGATCGGCTTCAGAGCACTAGCCAGAGCCTGCTGAACAGTACCAGGGACTGCCTTCTCTAGGGCCTTGTTGACAGAATCTTGAACAGAAGCGTCCAGAGCCTCAACAATCTTTTCTTCAACAGAAGGAGGGGATATCACTTCCTCCGTATAGACATTCTCCTCATCATAGGTCACCCAGTCCTCCATGGTGGCCCCAAATTTATATATAGATTTGCTCATACCTTAGCCCAGAGCAACTAAGAGGAGTAACAGGGGGAGCCAACCCACAGCACAGCAAAAATATATATATGGGCAATCAGGTACCCAGCTCCTCAGCCAAAGGCTGTGTAAAGTTATTGCAGCCCTCAGGCGTAAATATGGAGCCAAAATCCTATGAAAGTATAACCAGTCCAAAGAGGTGTGCTCCCTCTAGGCCCAGCAGTTGTTGCAGCTTGCCAAGCGCCAAGAACCTCCTCCGATGGAAGTCAGCAGGAGAATGTTCGAGAAAAGCAGCTAAACTGACTAAAAAACGGGCAGTAGCAATGTGCGTAGCCCAATCCTACTGAAAACCAGCCCAATTGGGCTACGCACGTCGAAACTATTAATTAAACCTAGAAGCAAGTTGGATGGTGGAACCTTTCTTAACGAAGCACCTGACCACAATAGCCAAATTAATATTTCCCCTCTAAATATCACAGAGGGAGTAGTGTGCACACTGACAACCACCCACCATCACAATGGCAGTTCTATATAGAACTTTGAGATACAAAGCTTAATTTTAAGCAAAGGTGCACCACAACAAGGACATGTGTAAACTAAGGTCTTCTAGTTTGCACACAAGATATATTCAAAAGAAATTTTTCATATGAAACAGGACAATTTTTTTCTCAAAAAAGATTTTTCTTTATTCATTCCAAATGTTAAAGGACACAGCCGACGCGTTTCGTCCCTGCGGGGACTTCTTCAGGGCTGTATTACAACAAGACAAAATACATATAAATACATTATTAAAATTGTAAAGTATTTGTAAACTCAGCCGAGCTACAAATTATTACATAATTAAAAACAAACGCATGTCAGTGTCAACATGTCATCGACATGTTTTCTACAAGATACTAAGTATATTTGGAACATCAGGTTAAAGTGAGTATTGGCAATCAAAAAGAAAAAAAAACCCTTAACGTGATTATATACATTTTACATGTCCTATCATGTAATTCATCTTATGGCCACTATAATATTCTAGACAAATTGACCAATTTGGCCTAAGCGTACAGATTTGGAGAGATAATATCACAATCAGGTCATAACTTCCAAGTAGTTGCTTAACAGTTCGGTATTGTTAACAATTAAAAACAGGAAACATATCTTCTGGAGTTACAAAAGCATATTCTAAGGGAAGCAAGAATCCTAAGAGATTTATAAAGAAGAAAATGTAACAGATATAGTGGTGAATGAGAAATAGTTCATGGAAAACCAACACATGTGAGTCAGAAATAGTTCATGGAAAACCAACACATGTGAGTCAGAATGTCCTAAAGCATTCAGTACGCCGAATAGAGACCTACCAAAATGAGTAGTAGAAGCTCCTTAAGCGCGACGATGTATTGTTGGAGAAGCAAAGTTGCAACCCAATGGCCAGGCCGAGTGTGGTCACAGGATCACTGGTTCAAAAACATCAAGTGTATCGTATGGTTCAATGAATCTGACGGAAGCGAAAATAAAAGAAATGATGAGCACAGGGCCAACTATAACTACGAAGATGTGCATCAGGTGGTGCTTAGTCAAGCATACTTACAACAAGTTATTCTGTTACAGTTCGATAGGGGACCTAAGGTTCCTGGGACTAGCATTCATATGTGGTTTGAAAGCTATTAAAACAAATTATATGCGAGAGTATTATAAGAACAGAAAACATTCAAGATATTGTACATAGAATCTATGCTAACGAGGAGGCGATTGATTTTAATTTGACCACCAATCCGTCGAGAAACCATTGGGGAGGTCTGTTAGCAGAAGAATTATACAAACACAATCTCTACTCTTAAAAAACGTATGAAGCACAGTTGGAAGAAAGCCCAATGTCATCTGTAGGCTTTAAATTTATGATAAGAGAATTATAAATATCACACTTACATGTGGATGCGTGTTTTATAATGATGCATCCAAACGAGTCTATTCTTTTAAGGATTACGGCGAGTCAAGAGCAGTGCTGGGAAGAAAATAATGAGGAGAGACGAGAATCACATAGCCTCTAAGTGTATTACTAGACTTGACCGTATCAAATTGACAAAGGGGAGGATAATTTATTGAAACACATATTACCGCTAGACGGAAACCCAATGTCATTCGTGGCCTTTAATTTTATGATAAAAGAATTATTAAAGCATTGCACTTACAAACGGATGTGTATTCAATGATGAAGCATCCAAAGGGATCAATTCTTTCAAGGATTACGGCGAGTCAAGGATAGTGCTGGAATAAAAATAACGAGGAGAAAGGAGAGTCCCATTACCTCTATATAAATTATCGACCGTGACCATGTCGAATTGACAACAGGGGGGAAAACAAGATGTTTTAGCGCACGTATTACCTTAGCCCTTTATTCAGTGGCTTCAAGCAACATGTCCCCTTTCTTGTTTTGTCTTAATTTATGTTATAATGTGCAGTAGTCCGTACTCGTTCGAATCCAGCTGCAGATTCTAGATGAGAAAAGAGAGTTGTATTGGGAACATGCAAATTGTGGCACCCATAAGAGTGAATTTCAAGGCATTTTTGGTCTACTCCCGGGGCTTAAATGTCTGCCTCCCACATTACAGGCATCAGACAATAGAATGGCACGACTGCTAATATGGGCATGCTATGACGCTCGCCCCCTCCCCTGTTCCCAGTGTGTAACTATGCCGGGGACTCTATCTATCTTTTGAATATATCTTGTGTGCAAACTAGAAGACCTTAGTTTACACATATTAATTAAACCTATCTACTGGCTCCGAGCGTCTGAGGCCAATTAGGGAGGGCCAAGAGCTCTATATTCTGATAAAATCTCGCCGTCGGCGAGTCGGTACCATGCCCAGCAGTGAACTCAAACATTTGAAGTGTCCCCAAAAGCAAGCGGCATCCGCCGCGATCTCCGCGCCTCCGCGCGTGCAGGAAAAAGGTCAATATCCCCCGGGGGAGCAAGCGCGATACCAGCGCTGCTCCCGCAATCACAACTCAGCGCTCCGGTGAGCTTGCGGTCCCCGTAAACCACGGGACGATGCGCGAGCTCACTCGGAGCCGAGAGCGGAGCAACGAGCAACCAGCTCGAACCACTGCGCGCCGCAGCCCGAATAACAAATCTTAGCCCGAAGGGAACAGCGCTCAACAAGCACGAGCGTCACTCAGCAGTAGCATATATAAATATATTAACACGCCATTATACAAGCAATAGCGATATAACTATCTATTACAAGTCATTATATAAAGAGCAAATAAGTAGGCACTTAACTGGCTGCGTGAGCAGCAAAGAAAGAGGACTATATCCGGTATTGCCTGGGTCTTATGGGCCTTTACAGGAAGTGATGTGTGTGAGCATCATGGGAAATGTAGTTTTGTTTTACATATACAACGTTTTCATTGGCTGCTGTGTGTAGCATTAAAAGAAAGAGAAGCGTAATACGAAGCCTTCGGTCCTGTAATAGAATTTCCGCGCCCGAGCTGGAATCTCCGCTTCCGAGACGGAATCTCCGCACCTGGGCCGGAATATCGACATTTAGTTCTAATGATCATTTCAAGTACCTACCATCCCCCACCATGCTCCAGTTGAAGTCAATTAATGCTAACTGCAAGACCAGCACCACAAACCACATAAAAGCAGCACACATTCAAGGAACAGGTTTGGCCAAAGAGAGCTCCTGTTTTCATTTGCTGTTCATCGCTACTGGAGAATGTACAACATTTGGAGGAAGAAGAACTTCACAACTGAGGAGACCACCATGATTGTGGAGTTTATTGTGAGGCACCACAAACGCCTATATGGTGTCTCACCTTACTGCACCAGTGGCACACAGAAGGCAGCTCTAAGGCAGCAGTTAACCACTGCTGTCATAGCAATTGGGGGAGGATGTGCACACAGTCATTGACAGCAAGAAGAAGTAGCAGGGCAAAAAGGTGAGGGTGAAGGATAAGTACTCCAGGAACGAGTGGAACAGAATTCTCCCTGCCCAACTATCTGGAACCCACCTACATCTCACCCCACTTGAGGAGGATGTCCTCACTACAATCCACCCCCACATGCTCCATGGGCTGCCTGTGAGTGATGTCCACAATGTGGTACCAGGTAAATGCGATGACAAGAAAATAAAATGACTGTCCTTGTTGCACTGCCATTGTGAGTAAGGAAGTTGTCCAAAGTTAATATAAAAATATAGTCAGTCAGAGGCTCATGTGTGTCTCTCTGTTTGTTGCACCACAAGTCCCAGACTCCTTTCTATTAGAAATGGGAAATCCCTTCATCACTATTTAAAACATGGGCCAAATACTGCATCTGTATATACCGAACACTGTTAAGCAGCAATGGACAAAGTGCCCCTTCCACATATCCAGAGGCGGCTGGGTCAGTCAAGAACGTAAGGTGGTGGGGGCTGCAGTGCAGAGGAAAATCAACAGACAAGGTAATTGAGAAAATAAATACAAATTATCCTAAAATTAACTCACCTTGTGCCTGCCAAAATCACAAAGCCAAAGGTGAGAGAATACTTATTGTAAAACATTTCATTCCCATATTCCGTTCTTCATTTCCCACTCTGCCACATCATTACATCCCCAACGCCCCTCTGCTCCTACCTGCACCGGCTGTGGCAGTACTTTACAATACTGGTAGCATACAGAAGATATGAGGAAATGTCTGACAAGTTCCACATGTACATTTTCGATTTGTTGACTTTTCTCTCTTCTCACCTAATGACACATTCAGCCAGAGTACAGACAACCAGAAGAGCAGAGGTCCCTGCATCTTCTGGGAGGAAAGGCATACCACCCACACTAACTGGTAAGTCAAACTTTTCAGGAGATGGTCAAAATGCATACATTGTCAGCAGACAAGAGAGAGACATATAGAGCCAGAATCTCAAAGGTAACTGGAGAGGAAAAACTAGCTTTACAACTATTGGAATTCTTAAAGGACATTTACCTTTAGCAAATGACATTTGTGAATAGCAAAAGACAAAATATATCTAGGATTATCATACCTTTGTGATTTCTGAACATTACATGTATTCCACCAACAGTTCCAGAACTGTGAACTCAATCCTGGAATCGAGTGCCACAACAAGTCAAAAAAAGGAGTCCACACTATATTGTAATTGTTTTTGTAGAGTAAATCAAGAAATCAAATGTTAACAAATATAACAATAATGAACAAGAAGTGAGGTAAAATTGTCATGATTATTGAGAATGCATCCACTGTCCAACTTAGAATGTTCTTTCTATACATGAAATTGTCCAGTCCACCGAGCTGGTTATATATGTTATCATCAGATGGCATGTTTTTGGCCATTAACAAAACACGATAGTGGACCTTACTTCAGGATTTGTGACCCTGTCAATTTGATAGACGTTGGTTCGAGGCAGTGGGGCCTTTATAAGTTGAATGAGTGATCACTCATGATAATTAGTGCTACACACTTCTGCAACTGTAGTGCCCACACTGCTTGTGCTTATCCTTTGTGCCTGAAATTGAGTGCATCACATGTGGCAGCAGAAATGTAAAGTTGCAAACACACTTATCATTGTAGGTGCAATGATGTCCTCCCAGATTTCAAGACCCATATTGACTTCTGCTACAAGGTTGGCTGTGACATCTGGTCAGGGACCACACACTGTGCAGGTGTGGGGCCATGGTAAGTAAACCTAAGAATAATGTGCCTGAATGTTCAAACGCATGAAATGTGCCTTTAATCTCCGCTGTATGTTGTATGTGTTTTACATCACTGTTGTCCTGCATCACAATATGCCTACATATGGCATTCAACCACATACAAGATCACACTATGGTGGCTAGTGAAAGGATGACACAAAATGTATGAGAAGTGAGTGCAGAATGGACAGAAAATAGTATATAGTGTCATATGAAGTGTCATAGACATAACTGGATTGTAAACTCTCGGGCAAAATATAAATGGAAAAATCATATTGAAATTGGTATGCATGAGGCTTGCACTGATGTCAGTTGTGTACTTTTGTGATGAATATATCGGTTGCTAAGGTGAATCTTCATGAAGGGAAATTTTAAAATCTCTTGGCTGAAAAGCATAACGCAAATCCAGTGTAGGCGGCAAACATCAAAGCTTCTCAACTTACCTACAATGTGGGATCTGAGTCAAATGTTGCATTCTGCTTGCCTCCTCTTCTACTGTATTCACCTATATAAGTAAGTGTATAATATATGAGGTTAGGATGTCAGCTGTACAAGACATCATCCGTTTAGTTCTACCATGATGTTAAAAATGGAGTATGGGAACAGAGGACACTCAAAGAATGGACATAACAAATGTGTGACCTCTTACATTCTACAGAATACACCTCATCCTGACGCCCGAGTGTGTCTAAATGAATATCTCAGGATTTACGTACCTTGTTGTGGGACGGAGGGTCCCCTAGAATTGCATTGCACAATCTCCATAAGGGTGTATACGATGGAGGACTGGCGCTCCCAGATGTCAAATTATATTACTGGGCTTCGCAACTCCAGGTGATAAATGAATGGGTCTATATGGACAGTAGTGAACCCGCATACAGAGTAGATAGGATGGTTATGCCCGGGGCAATTGTGAACCCCTCCTTTATGCCCTGAGGTCACAGATGGTGTGGCCCGAGCACACCAGAGTAGTGTTGCAGTGTTGGAGAGAGGCTAATAAACTTCTAGGCTGGGCGTGCACACTGACCTTGAGAACCCCATTGTGACTAGGTGAGCAACTGCGGGAGGTGTCTGCTCTGACAGGGTTCAAGGGATGGAAGTTAATTGGCATTGAGTACTTACTTGACATTTGGATAGGAGATTCCCCCCGCTCCTTTGAGTACCTCCAAAGGGAATCCAACCTACACCAGTCGCAAAGATATCATCATATACGGCTCCTACATGCCCTTTGGTCACACACACCTGGAGGTACGTCATTCCGGAGTACTCCTACTAATGGAAGAAAGGTGGCTACTGGACCCCATCATTGAGAAACCCACGTCCACTATCTATCGGAAATTAATAAACAACATACCCAACCCCCTGACCGCTCTTAGGACAGCCTGGGCCTAGGATCTGAGAGATATCGACGATGAGGATTGGCAGGATGCGATACAGAGTCCTAGAGAAATTGCGATCCATTCCAGGTTCAGGCTGGTACAGCTAAAAATCCTGCACCGTACCGACTATCCTCACACGCACCTTTTTGCATGGGGCAAGAGTCACTCTGCACTATGTCTAAGGGGCTGTCAGATGGAGGGTACTTTCTTTCATATACTATGGGGGTGTCCAGAGATCATCCCCTTCTGGACGAGGCTCACAGACATCATGTCTAGGGTGGTGGGGGGAACGGTTCCGTTGGAGCCTAAGTGGCTTTTATTGATGATCAGAGACACTGACTGGTCCAGGTATGTGAAAATATGGCTAGCCCTGGCAGCGGGAAGGGCAACACAAAATATTGCTCGGGGTGGGGGGCACAGACACCCCAGATTTGGGAGGAATGGGAGCGGGACCTTAACTGGTGCCAGGGGGCTGAAGAAACTGCATACAAAAGCTGGGGGTGTACAAAGAAATGGAAGAAAGTGTGGGGGCCCTGGCGGACGTACAAAGAATCATCTGGGGAGGACAGAGAAGGGTGAGAGAGATGATGATAGTTGATTGTCCTCGCTGATCCCCATTGACTATTTTCTTGTCAACTTTTGTGTTATCTCCAAATGTGCTTTATAGATATTGTTTTTTACTGAATGGTCTCATGAGCATTGTTTATAAAACATTTTTTTTTTAAATGTGTAATCTCTCATTCCAAAATGAGCTTTGTGACTTCATGGGTAGGGAAGCACAAATGACACTCAAAATGTACCTGACTATTGCACATCTCACATATGAACTCTGCAATGCAATGTTTGAACTGATGTGCAAATGTGAAACTGGTCAGCCTGGTGATGTACACTCCTTTCGACTTGTCAACAGACAACATTGTACTCATGAGACATGTTACTCTTAATGGTGAAGGTGTAATCAATGTAATGCGGTGTCGCCCTGATTATTTATCCCCTTCCTTCAAATATCAGTAACCTTCTCATACACATTTGTCTATAGGTGTGTCATCTCATTGATGTCAGTGTTGTTTGGAGGTAACAGCTGGCAACTGCTGCATGTGAGCAGGGGCCCACATGTAAAGTCCATGAGGTAAACATGCTACACATTGACCAGGAATATCCTATCAATGGTCATTGAGATTGACATATACATGTAGCTACCATCCGGTGTACTGAATTATGGACATGTATGTCTCATCACAGCTGCTAACAGGATGACACCAGTGCAGCGTACAACACCATCCTGAGGAATGCAAGACATCCTGGCTGCAGCAGTGAGACCCTCTCGCACTTGTTCATCAGGTAATCATGGCGTGAAGTGTTTCCCTATCATAGATTGCAAAACCATGACAAAGATCAAAATCCCCTTCTGCATAGAACCTGCAGTCAGTGTTTACAAAGTTACATACATATTATAAGTGTCACGTGCCTGTTTGCAAATTAGTAATGCAGATCATTGAGAATGGTGTCACTTCCCTCTACAGCTGCTGATCAGGGATGGCTTTGTCAATAAAACCTATGAGGTGTATGGTTCAGCAGTTGATATCAGGGGGGATCGCAAAGGGATACTAAGCTGGGGCTGGAGCTGGTTAGTTTGCTTATGCAATGTACATCTCTGTTTAACAACTCAGTGCTATGGTGTGAGCTGCCACTTCTAGGGGTACCCAAACCAGGTCACATGTGCGTCACCTGTTAATGCAAAGTACAGTAGAACCAACCCTTGTGTTGCACCACATCTTATATTAGGTCAATTAATCATCCTGTTGCAACCTCTGTGTTTCAGGTGATGATGATGATGAGGAGGATGGACCTTCCACCAGTGTTGAGCGACAGGCAATCAAAAGGGAAAATCCACTGCATCTCCAGGCAGTAATTTCGGCTGCAAGTACTGCGCAAGAAGAGGAGGAGGAAGTACCTGAGGAGGCTGAAGGATTGGACGATGATGGTGACTTTCTGTTCATCCTCTCAGAGGATGAAGATTCTGATGCCATGGACAGAAATCTTCCCACATTGCCCACATTTTGCAAGGCAAAAGATTGCCTGTCCCCAGCATTGAGCTAACCAGACTCAGCTCACACACACCCCAACACAGACATCACTCCCTCACAGCCCTCAAATCCAGGACAGACGTGGTGGTTCCCCTACACACTTCTCCCTCTACAGTGTATCCCAGGCATTCTCTCCACCATCTGAGGAAAGTACAAACCCTGTTGTGGTGCAGGTATCCCCTGTGCACCATTCTCCTGACCACAGGCTTCAACCTGCCACCCACACCCCTGCTGTTGGACCTGCCGGTCTCATCCATGGCAGACCCCTGCAGAGAGGCCCTGCACCTGGCCATGTTGGCCAATGAGAACAGGACATCTTCCAACAGCAGACAGATATGAGGCAGGGCATTTGTGCCATAGGGGCTACCCTGTCAGACATGTCTGAGGCCCTGCAGGACAAGAGCCAAATCCCCAGGTGGTAGACAGACGGACCCATGTTTTGGATAGGGTGGATAGATCTTGGCAATACATGTCTAAGAATATCAGAGACATGATATGCATCCAAAGGGAACAGAGTTTAAGACACCATGCCTTGGCCATGAAGATGATGGAGGGCATGATGAAAGTGATCCAAAGTCTCCCTTCATGGTCAACGTAGGGAGTGGAGCCATCACATCTGCCTGCAGCACATTATACCCACACAACTGTTCCACAAACTGCACAGGACCACAGCAAGAGTACACACCCACCACCGCACCCTGAACAGGCTCTCCCACCACCTGCACACCCACCACCACACCCTGAACAGGCACTCCCACCACGTGCACATCCACCACCACCTCCTGAACAGTTACTAGCAATACCTGCACCACGAGCCCCTGTCCACACACAAACACCAACTGTACATACACCATCCGCAAATGCACATGATCTTCACCCTGTACAGGCTCATGTACAACCCCCACCTGCACCTCAGCGACAACCCAGACATTACCCCTCACAGTAATCCTCACCTCTGAAATTGCGAAGTCGCAGGCACGATCCCCATTGATCACATCCCAAAAACATTTTGACCAGTGTGAATATGTGTAAATAAAAATAAATTCTCTTCACAAGTCAAGTCTCTGTCGGTTATCATGTCCTGATAGGTAAATGTATTCCAATTTTGCTGGCCTAGATATGTGAGGATGTATGTGTGGGCATGACACATGTATAAGTGTGACCCCATCATTGCACCAAGCCATAATGTGCAGAGCAGATGACTCGTAAAATATATGTCCATATTTTGTACAAGACATTCACAGTGAAGTTAAACAATACAGAGAAAGTATGATTCAAAATAAGATGTTATGTAACAAAAAAAGTGTGAGATTACAAAAACAACAACAGTTTGTTTGGAAGGGAGAAAGGAAAACAAATGATATTCTTACTACAGAAGGAGAAGGGAACTTGGATTGGGGTGGGGCAACATAAATGTAACACATCAGGGAGCATCAGGGGAACCAGTCTATTTAAAAGGGGCAAAGTAAATAACTGTCCTCAAAGAAAAAACAGGTCAAGTGTCCGTCGGGTCATCCTCTAGTAGCACAATGTCCAGATGCGGGCTCCTGGCTGGCCGGTGCAGAACCAGGCACCACACGGGGTTGGGACACATGAGGAGTACGGGGGGAAACAGTGTGGCACAATGGACAGGGGAGACATTGACGGTGGTGTGGGAGGGATGTTGGGATACCACAGACAACATGGCTGCAGTCAGGGAATTGATACTGGCAGTGAGGGTGGCCAGAGCTCAGGCAGTTTCCTCTCGCATCATGCACAGCTCTAGACACATCTGCAGCATTATTCAAGAGGACATGTCTGGTTGACCCTCACATGCCCACATCAAGTCCTCTCGTACAGCCACAGGACGAAAAACACAGGGAGGGGTTTGGATTGAACATGAGGGGTGTGGTGTTTCAGGTTTGGAGCCAATGTTGGTATAGACCTGGCAGCTACGATGAGGGGGGACTGGTTTTAGGCGATGCAGCTGGAGGCCCAGATGGAATGGGGGCCTCTAGAGTTAGGAAGGTGCTGATGGCAGGCCCAGGTTGTGCAGTGGCCTGCCCCAGGGACACCTTGCCAAAAGCAACTGGTGAATGGTCCGGGAGAGGGAAGATTCTCCCCCCGGCCAGCAGTGTCCAGTTCTCCCCCCCTTCAATGTCCTCAGACTCCACCCAGTCCATAGAACCAGAGGTGTCTTTTTGCTCAACCCGTGTGGGTAATATCCCCCTGCCTCCTGACGTCGAAGGTCCCACCTCATCCTCTTCTTCCTCACTAGTTGAAAGAGGTCGTAGCTGCCGGGGCATCACAGTTGTCCTGTTCCAAATTGTGTCTGGCTGTTGGTCCTTTTGGCCAGCTGAGCCTACTCAAATGTAAGACAAATCATGATGTAGTGGTTGTACACGTCAGGAAAAGACACATACCTAGATGAGCCTAGGTCAGACATTATTCTCCTCTGATCACACTATACAGTTGTCAGTGTTTATGAGCTTAAATTACATGTATGTTCATTGTCATCACCGGATTTGAGCCTGACATGGACATTTCACGCGATTTGTTGTGGCTTACACATCTGTACTGGCCAACCCTCAACTTTAGTAGTCTTGTGATCTGTGTATCCTGTCACTGCTGTCAATACGTAATTTCCTGTTGCAGAGCGTCGGGTCCGCATGTGAGGCTCACGCTCCGCATACAGAGTGTGTGCAGTTGTGCCGGAAGTTGCGAAAATGGACCGGATCCCATACCTTCATACAGGAAATGACATACAGGAAGGGGTAGACAGTAAATACATCACAGGAAGTAGTTGACAGCCATTTTGTGTTCATTTTGATTTATCCACCAACACAGATCAAATCCACTGCCATCCTGTTGTTCTGTAGTGGAGAAACCTGAAATGACAGTGTAAGAGAAAATCATAGACATGAAACAAAAGGGAGAACAGACTATCTAATGAGAATTGGGCTGGGACAAGGGGGGCTGACACAACATCAAACCCCAGTTTAGTTTTCTCCTTTGTATTACAGTACATGTAGTCCATATTTAGTGCTCAACACAAGAGTTGTGTGTTTTGTTACTGAAAATTGGGGGTAAGCTGTGCTATGTATCCCAGACACATAGTGCCAGATTCACGTATAACATTGTCAGTCAGTCTGTGGACCCATCATTTGTGGGGCAGTCAAATCTGTAGGGGGCAAAACCTTTGACAATCCAATAGTTAGGCCCTTTTGTGATTCAGAAACCCATCCTCATAAGGTTCGGGCGGGTCTCTGGGAACATGTACATCTTTTCCTCTGAGTCAATAGATTCCTTAGGGACATCCACTACACTGATTGCTGACATGGGCACATGACCTGATGCACGGTCAATCTTTTGACTACTGTCAACAGCCAAGGTTTACATGTAGTTAGTTTGGCTTGCAAAGCAGTCTCAGGATAGAATTTTTGGACAGAGTCTTAATTATCCAACTTTCATCGACAACAGACTGCAAACCACATTCTGTCCATGACACAACAGGTTGCTCATGTGAAAAACGTGGAAACCAGCTGATCACAGGTTTGCATACCTTGACCTCTGTTATGTGCAATGTCCCGGTTTCCCAGATTCAGAGCTAGCCGAGGTAGAAGAGGCATATGTATGCCATGCGTTAAAGCTATATTGTGCAAAACACAACAGGGTAATATCATCTTGCACACAACTTTAGGGGAGCACATCAACACACCCCCTGTACAGTCAAGACATCTGAATCACGACTTCAACAGACCAAAAGTGTGTCTATTATGGCTCGAGTTCGTATGTCTGCCCTATTGTACCTAAGCTGAGGTACAGTGGTTGGATGTCTGTAAGGTGTGAGGAGTTGTGGGGAGAGTGTGTACTCAGCATCGCCTGCGGAGGAAAGAAAGGGCAATTAGTTACATTTCCCTCTTTAATTTACACAAAACATGATCTATACTTTGGTACATGCAGTATCTGTTGAGACCGTGTATGGTACTTGATGATTCTTATTGTACAATGGTTGTGAATGTAAGGTGGCATTCAAACATTTCATTGACACATATCCCTAATTTTTAGTGCTTGGTTTTTACCCAGTAGCAACATGTTGCCAAATTTTCCAGCAGCCATCCGCCGGGCAAGAGGTGACATGCGGAATACAAAGCTGTCATGGTTACTGCCCGGAAACACTGCATGCACACCAATGAATCTTCCACTGGCATCACAAACAACCTGCACATTGATGGAATGCCATCGGTGACTGTTGCAGAAGATGTGTGCATTGCGGCGGGGTGGCCGAAGGGCCACCAGGGTACAATCAATTGCACCCAGCGCACATGGGAAGCGAGAAATGAGATAGAAATCTCTAGCTGCCCTTTCTCTAATGTCCAGTGTATGGGGCATTCGTATGTGATGGTGGGCTCTTGCATTGATGCAGCTCAGTATCTGATGCAAGCACTGCGACTGGCTTACCTGAGAGATGCCCACAAGGTCACTGGAGGCCCTTTGGAGCGACCCTGTCGCAAAGAAATGGAAAGCAGAAAGCATCTTGAGATGTGCTGGAATGGCATGGGAGCTGCATTTCACAGAGTCAAGTTCCTGCTCCCACTCACATACCGTCTCCAAGATCACTTCTGGAGGGAAAGGGTATCTGGCCCTGACATCTTGGCTGGACATCCCAAATTGGTTTATCCTTTGTCTGAAGATTCTCTCTACTCTCCTCCTGCTCCTCCTCAAGTCTTCTTGCCGCACGGCAAGGGGCAGAGCAACAAACACATTCAGCGACATGTTGAAAGAGTTTGTGTGTGTCTGCTCTACTTTCATACATGCTGCAGGGCTGGGATTGGCTGTTTGGCTGCAGTGTGTCAGCTGATGCATTGTGGGGATGGTAGGCACTTGGGCAGGTGTTTAGCATTGAGGAAAATGATCAACCGGCCAGAGTGCGGGTATTCCGGCCCGGAAGCGGAGATTCCGGCCCGGGTGTGGAAATTCCGTAACAAGTGCTGTATTTCTCCTCCAGGTGTGGAAATTCCGCTCTGGGTGCGGAAATTCCAACCCGAGTGCAGACGTAAAGTTAGGAGTCGTAATCGATTTCTGTGAATACCAAAAATCGTAAGTGCCTTCTGTGAATACCAAAACTAGTATGTTTACGATTTTGTCTCAGATTAGTTCTGTAAATCGGCCCCAATAATTTTAAGCCCCAGTTGGATACCTATGGGGGGAAACATCACTTACAACGCAACTTTTACAACGACATACCATTACAACGGAACTTTTACAACGCAAAAACTTTTACAACGCATGTATTTACAACGCATTTTTTTACAACGCAGGTACCTTTACAACGCATACCATTACAACGTAAGTATTGGTAAGTATATAATTATATTTTAAATGTTATATGTTTGGGGTAAAGGGGTATTTTTAGGGTTCAGGGTCAGTTTGGGGTTTTTGGGTAAAGGGGTATTTTTGGGGTTCAGGGTCAATTTTTATTTTTTGGGTAAAGGGGTATTTTTGGGGTTCAGGGTCAGTTTTTAGTTTTTGGGTAAAGGGGTATTTCTAGGGTTCAGGGTCAGTTTTTAGTTTTTGGGTAAAGGGGTATTTTTGGGGTTCAGGGTCAGTTTTTAGTTTTTGGGTAAAGGGGTATTTTTGGGGTTCAGGGTCAGTTTTTAGTTTTTGGGTAAAGGGGTATTTTTGGGGTTCAGGGTCAGGTTTTAGTTTTTGGGTAAAGGGGTATTTTTAGGGTTCAGGGTCAGTTTTTAGTTTTTGGGTAAAGGGGTATTTTTGGGGTTCAGGGTCAGTTTTTAGTTTTTGGGTAAAGGGGTATTTTTGGGGTTCAGGGTCAGTTTTTAGTTTTTGGGTAAAGGGGTATTTTAGGGGTTCAGGGTTAGTTTTGGGTTTTTGGGGTACAGGGTAAAAATAAATTAAAATTAAATTTAAATTAAATTAATTAAATTAAATTAAATTAAATTAAATTACATTAAATTATATATTTTTTCAATTAATTTACGATTATAAAATTAATATATATATACCAATACTTACGTTGTAATGGTATGCGTTGTAAAGGTACCTGCGTTGTAAATACATGCGTTGTAAATACATGCGTTGTAAATACATGCGTTGTAAAAGTTTTTGCGTTGTAAAAGTTCTGTTTTAATGGTAGGTCGTTGTAAATGTATGCGTTGTAATGACACCAATCCACCTATGGGACCCCCCCAAGATATATACATGGCTTCCTAAATGCATGCTCAAGCACAAGTGCTCGCTTCAAAGAAGTCAGACCTCCTGGGAAACATCCTTTACACCGCAGATGTTTCAACGCAGTGCTGTTACGACGCGTCCTTTACAACGCAAGTCGTAACCACGACTTGCGCTGGAGGGCGCTACAGGATAAAGAATAGTATATTTACTATTCCAACACCTTCTCTAGTGTCCACGCGGACTGGTGTTAGAATAGTAAATTATACTATTCTCGATCTGCGCCCCCAACGCAAGTCGCTGTCACGACTTGCGTTGTAAAAGATGCGTTGTAACAGCACGCGTTGTGACGGTACGCGTCGTAACGTCATACATCCGGCCTCCTTCATATTACCATATCAAAACAAAATCAGCAGCACTTGGGAGGTTTAGTTTTAGCTTATTTGTTTTGCATATGCAAACAGTAACAGCATCAACAGCATACGCATTTTGATAAGTCTTGGTCACAACTGTTTGTATTTCTTTAACGTTGGTTTATATACCCCATCTTGCTTATAATGAAGCATTTTGGGAGGTCTAGTTTCGAACATAAAAACAATGACTTTGAAAAGCCACTATTTCAATTATAACACTTCAATAATATAGGCATAAAATAACATTATTTATACATATTGTCCCATTGAGTTTCTCTCTTTGATATAGTATTACATTTTGTTTGCTTTGATCTCAATAACTTTGATACGTTTCATTTAGTGAACTTTCAATAGCAGTCGATGATTGTAACAGATCTTTGTGATTTTCTTGTTATATTCCTCTGAGTAAGGAGATTTCTTAGTGATTTAAGCATGATGAGTTGTTATTTTGTGTCCTCCCACTTCTCTCTGCTATCATTTCAAATGGATGTGTCGTCTTCATTGCTTTTAAGTCCAAATGGGATCTTAGTCGGAAGTCTGACAATGTATATTGATCTCTTCTGTTTGAGTAATCGAACTGAGCCACCTCCTTTTATGTTTTCCAAGTATTCCCTGCCTGTTCTTTCATCATATGTTTTGTAGTTGCATAGGATGGATCTTTGTTTTCTATTGATCTGATATTCTCCAATATTTGTTTCCTTAGCAGCAAATGGTGCTTTCTACATTAATTCAGGTTACAATAACTTTCCAGGATATATACAACGATAGTTGTCTCACAAGTTATTTACTGTTGGATTTTAATATGATCCCAATTTTATCCTGGATTTGTTCCATGTTCTTACCAATTTTACAATCTTTGCATGTTGTGCATTTGTTAAAGCAAACTTTTTGGCTATCTAACCATCTCTTTTACTGTTTATCTTCAAAATGACTTCATATTACAGACTTGTGTGAGGGACAGGCACTCAATCTGGGGTTTGTATACGCTGCCCCTGGCTGCAGAGAGATACGCTCACAGCACTTAGTACCTCGCTTTTGGATATGCCAATGGGCTCCTTGATCCTAGGGGGGGACATGAACGATGTGATGTGATGTCAATGACACAAGATAGATGTCTGGGCCAGGAGGATACTCGGTGCAGGACCCACCTCAAATCCTTCTTGGACTCTGTGGGGCTAGCGACGCATGGAGGGCACAACACATGACAGAAGGCCATTACACTCACCTTTCAGCTAGACAAGCCAGTCTGTCCAGGTTAGATTACATATTCACTCATGTTGATGGATTAGGCCATTTTCGAGACACTCAACGCTTAACACGTGGCATTTCGGACCATTCCCCGTTGCTTGTCTCCTTCACGGGTCCAACCAAAGCGTTAGATCTGGTGCCCTGGTTAGCGGCGTGGCACCTCAATGACAGGAAAATTCGAGACCAGCTGGTGGAAGGTACCAAACAATACTTCTGCCTCCTTGACGGGTTGGTCGATTTGCCCTGTATCCTATGGGAAGCTTACAAGGCAGTACTACGCGGACACACCCAGGCTCTTATTGGGGTCAAGAAAAAGGAGGAACTGGCACAGGATCAGACTTTAGAGAGTGAGACTGCATCACTAGAGGAGGACAAACTGAGGGGAGAGACCCCAGGGGCCGACTTGGCCCACCATATATGTCTACAACGGTGGGGATTGAAAGATTTGGTGGTGAACGCACCGTGGGCCCGCGCATTGGCCATACAAAGGCAGCTATATGACATGGGGGACAAGGCCACCAAGATTATAGCCTGATTAGACAAAAGAGACTGGGGTACAAACTGGGTCACCAAAATACAAGACCCTGAGGGGAGAAAGCTCATGGTGAGTGGAGACATGGCCGATACATTCGCAACATAGGATGAGAGCATCTACACATTCATGTCCCACAGATCAGGGGGGACTGTGCTGAGCTCTTGGCAACACTGACACTGCTGGTCCTTTCAGAGGAGGAGCTGGAGACCTTGGATAGGGACTTAACGGTAGAAGAGATTGAAAGGGCACTTAAGAGTTCCAATCGGGCAAGAGGCCGGTGCCCAATGGCCTCCCCTGGAGATATTTGAAAGTGTAACCCACAGGATCGCAACTCACCTCCTCCACATGTTCCGGGCCGCAAGAGATGCAGGGGTCCTACCAATAGACCAAAGAACGGATATGATCGTGGTGATCCCTAAATAAGGCACAACCCCAACAGCTTGCAGCTCATACTACCCTATATCCCTTCTTCAATATGGAACCAAAGGTACTGGCAAAAGTATTGGCAAATAGACTGACAGCAGTCATAACAATAATGGTACAACCGGATCAAACTCGCTTCTTGCCAAGACGGGGCATCCAATTAAACCTACGGCGTTTATACGTAGTGATGTACATGACCGCGGATCCCGACTCGGAGGAGGCGGTGGTGCTTTCTTTGGATGCACGAATGGCCTTTGATAGCATCAAATGGGCCTACATCTTTGTGGTTCTGCCAAGACTGGGATTCGGACCCAGATTTTGCTTGTGAGTCCACCTACTGTATAATATAATGCTGCACTTGCCAGAGTACTTGTGAATGGAGCCACTTCGCCAATGTTATATGACATAGCTTTGGAACCCAGGGGCTTGGGTGCGCCAGGACTCACTTATTTGGGGGATTAGGAATGGGGTTGCATGAGAGGAAAAGATCTTCTTGCAAGCAGACGATATTTTACTTTACGTAACAGGGCTCCTCTTCTCTATCCCTAGGATTTTCCACATTTTTGACCTATTCGTGAGTTACTCGGGATACCAAATTAATTGGGATAAATCCCTAATTTTCCTTTCATGGAGAGAGTTGACCCATCCACCCTGGTGCCCGGCACTGGTGGAAAAGCAGGGATTCCGCTACCTCAGAGTCCACATGACAAGAGATGAGGGGGAATTCTTACAACCTAACTTAATTACTCAACTAGAAAGTTTCCAAGCAGACGTGACTCATTGGCAGGCGCTCCCGGTCTCCAGAATGGGTAGCTCAGTGCTCTTCAAAATGAGGATGCAAGAGGAGGGGCAAGGCAGCCTGTTGCTGAATGCATCACTTGGAATAACCGGAATGTTACACACTGTATATGTGCCTGCGCCGGGTTGGATTAGTGTTGGGACGAAATATGCACAGGCTCCCTGCGAGGTGCCCAAAAGCTTGTGAGTCCGCTGTGCTGTACTATTGTAGGTCTGAACAACTGCTTAATAAAAAGAATTATTAAAAAAATAACTTCGTATGATTCAATCTTTTAATCAAAGTTGTTTTCCTGTTTGTAATTGAGACAGTGGGGTTTAGTATGTCGCCTAACTCAGGATGACGTAATAGCAAATTCCAATGTTTTTGAAAGATTCTCTAAATTTGTTGGCTTTCTTTGCTGTATGTTAATATAAATCTTGTATCATTTTCTTTTGATTGTTAATCATTAATGTGTCGATTAATGATCTGTCCTTTGTGGATTACATTGTAGCTGTAACCTCTTTGATCGAAGTGCTGCCCTGTTTGTTGACAATTGTTTCAAAATCCTGATTCAAGAGCAATTCCTCTTCAGTCTTAGAAATTCCCCACAAGGGATACTTTTAATTAATGGTTGTGAATGAAAACTCTGACCATGCTGTATCAAATATGTTGATGTTTCTTTCCTCTACAGTGAAGTTTCGGATTTTCCATTTTCTACATAAATGGTAACATCCAAAGAGTTGTCCAAAAGGTTGATCCTGCTTTTATCCAAAGTATATGTAAATTTAAGACTCAAATCATTGTTGTTAAAACTGGTGAAATATGATTAAAATGTTTCAGCAGTGTCACTCCATATGATGAATAAATTGTCAATGTATCTTGTCCATAGTACAATGTTCTCCAAGGATGTCCCACGGCACCCACTACATAATCAAAAGGGGGAGGGGGCAAGCATCTCGCCACCACATGCCAATATTTGCCCGGTGGGAATCCCCAGAGGCATAATTAAAATTTGGGGAGGGGGCCACATGGCCTCCCTTCCCAGGCCGCTTTCAAACCTGGGACCCCATGTCCTAGGGTCTGGACACAGTATCAATTGGGTGAGAGCACCCAGCACTTTCACAGGGCCAATATTGGCCCTGGGACCCCATCCCCCAGGGCCTGGCAAGTAATGGAAGGGTGCCTTGGAGCCCACCCAGGGCACCCAATCCCTGATAGGATTGTCAGTGAAGTCAGGTTATTCTTTTTTGCTCTCTCTGTTTCTGTTCCAAATTTTTTTTTTGTGACTAATTATCTTGTGGGTTTACATATTTCTTTAAGTTAAAAAGGTAATAATGGCAGGGCGGAGAAATCCATGTTTTATTGAGGGAGAATTGTCAGTCATGGTGGATGAAATTATTAGAATAGAACAATAATTGTTTTGAGCCCAAGTACTAAATACAACCATAGCACAGAAAAGGCAAATGTGGTCCAGAATAATTGACAGAATGAATACTGTAGCAAACAACCAATGAACACAGGAGGAAATTAAGAAAGGTGGAATGACCTGCGGGGGAGAGTGCGTTCCCTAGCCTCCAATCATCACCTGGAGGCCCAGAGAACTGGCAGTGGTTCTCTCAGCCCTCCCTTACAACTTTTTCCCTGGGAGGACAAGGTGTTGCAGATTCTACATCCTGAAGGCTTGACATGAATCTCTGGAGAAATAAAGATTGACAAGATCCAGTTTTGAATGTGTCACTGAACATAAATGTCCTGTTTGCTTTTAATCCCTTGCCAGCGGCCGGAATTCCGCTCCTGTGCGGCACATTCAGATCGCGGGCGTGGTCGTGACGGCTCCCGGCCGTCATCAGCACACGAGCACTGTGTGCCATGACGGACGGGAGCCGTCACCAGCACACAAGAGGTTAATGTAGCTGTTAGCAATGTTTTACACCCATTTTAAAACATAGAAACCTATATATATTATTTATATATATTTTTGTCCTGTTTGTGTAAATGTACTATGCAGTTTTTAAGCTTACAGGTTTCAAACTCCATTACATTTCACATGATGCCATGGTGTGTGTGTTTGTACACCAAATAACGTTTAATGTATGTAATTTATATTATAAATTCAGTTTTTTTCAGCACATCTTCACTAGGTATATTCAACTTACAGTTGTTGTTAATGTTTAATTAAAATGACTACAACTACCATTTTGCCTTTCTTCTGTTTTGTGAAAATAATATCGATATACCATTTTTCTAAGTCTCTTTTTTCTCTCATATTTTCACGTATGTTAAAGTGTCATGTATTTATCAGTCTTCATATAATGTTCCCTTTAGAAAAATCTTTTAAAGTTTATTTTTGCATGTTGTCCTTTTCTTTTAAAGTAATAGAATTGATGGTATATGTTTCACTAATCAAAAATTGTTTACCTAAAAGGTTTCAGTTATGTGATGTTGTATGCTGAATATAAGTGGTTTTGTCTAAAAATGTACTCTGCAGTGTTTATATGATGACTAATACTAAACACCCTTCTAAGTTGTGTATTTGTCCGATTTATAGTCTGCTATGCTTTGGAATGTTTATTTTCACATTTCCCTTCTCTAATGTGTTGTGTAGAACGTCTGGCATACTTCATATATACTTTCTAATTATTTATTTTCAGTTCAGAACATCTTCTTACCTGCTTTTTTGAAGTGGTTCTGTGTGTAATTCAAACTGTTTGTGTATTCCATTACAATTTGTATTTCATGTAATTCATAATAGGTCCAACACCCAGATCACATGGCCAATCATTGACTGCTGAGGATCCATCCATCAGGGAGGACTCCACTCTTGAGACTCTGGATGATGAGGAGCTGCCTGGTCTATCTGATCTGCTTGGGAAGATGGCTCCAGTGAATTTCACTCGGCCCACACCTACGCTTCCCACCCCAGCTGTTACCACGCCTCAGCCTATGGATACTTCCACTTACTGTGTCCAACCCAAAATCACCCCAATCTTGTGCCTCCTCCAGTCCTGGATGCTGTTAAAAACCACCACCACCTCCAGTACAGCCGGGAACCAATGTGATGGGGCACACTTGGTCAAAGGCACAGGGTAGTGGGAGTAGGCTTCATGGGAGGGAATCTGTGGGTGAGAAAAATGAGGCCACTGGGTTCACTGTCACCCAGGCCACCATCGACAAAGTCTTTGGATTCCTCCATCTGTCCCAAGACATGATGGTCCAGGACCTGACAGGGCTCTGGAAGATGAAGCAGTTGCAGAGGGAGCACAATGTACAAATGGAGAATCTGGGTCCAAATTTGGGCTCCCTGAATGGGGTGCTGCATGAACTTTTCAACCATATGTGTATGGCTTTTCCAGCACCATCTAACCCTTGCTATGGCCCAACAGCATCTGGGCCAAGTACATGTGCCTTAGCCACAGAAAGAGAGGCCCTGCCACAAGAGGAACCAGCTGCACCCACCTATGGACCTCCCATCTCAGGAGTGGACCTTCAGCCAGATTTCCAACAGAGGATGATAAGACCTCCACCACCACCAGCAAGAGACGTCAACCCTTATTTCCTCCAGTGTGTCACTACCATTCACTCTGTGGACTATTTACTGTACACATATCCTTGTCTAATGCTAGATGTACTTTGGACATTGGATTTAAAACAATTCTGGCTCTTCAATAATACTTGCATTCACCATGACTGTTATTTTTGTTTTGGATTGCTTTGTGGTTTGCATTCTGTTTTAGCAAATGTTGATTTTGTTGAATAAAAGTAAAACTAAAAAAGTAAAAGACTAGTATTGTACCTATTTTCTCAATGTGTTTATTAGTTCTCATTCCATCATACCTTTCAAAATGTTAGTAATTAAAATGATTATTCATACATTAATGCATTCCATGTTGGTAATGTGTCTCACATATGTCTGTACTGACAACAAATAATAAAACCCACAAATAAACAACTAGTAATCTAATAAATAATTGTAAATATGTATTTGTTAAAGATTTTATAAATAATTACAACCCAAGATCAACCCAAATACTCATTGCCATTTTCACATTAACAGATCCAGACTTTGCCACCATGGAAGAACGGTTTATAACGCTAAATATCAGATTCAATAGGCAAACTAATATGGATTTATATCATCATCTAGAGCAAAATCTTCTGCCTCACAATAGGAATCCAACATACATCAATACCATCAATAGTCAAATCATGGCAGTACTCCTTATTGTGGCCACAGAATCATTCCAATACACTGTTACAGTATCTGGTGCAATGTCACAATCAACTTTAAGTGGTTTTCTACAAGAAGTGTCATAAACGTACCACAAAATATGAATTTTACCAATGTGAAGGGAGATTAATATGCTTTGGCTCCACTACACGTGTGGTTAGGCAATTTAATGAGCACATATTGGCTTGGTGGCAACATCCGACAGAAAACATGTCTAATGCAATCTAAAAAACTCCAGTTCAATCACTGTACAAGTTGACTTCCTATAAGATATGTACACCCAAAGTCTGTGTGTGTCTTTCACGGGCTCAACCCATGTTCCCTTTGTTCTATGTAACAGGAGCATATACCCGCCATTGTCACAACTTTGAAATGTCCAAATGAAGATAACATGGTGCAGGAACCTAAAACAGATTAAAGCAAAAAGTATGTTTTAACTACTTTACAGAATAGACACATTGATAATGAAGACTGAACACATTTCCTAAGAACAATCAAAGATTACCAATGTATATGTACACAGTAGTCAATGTATCAAAACTCTGATCAACAAAAATCTTTGCCTTGGATTTTTCTTAACTTGACTTGTCAAAAACATTTCCTGCGCAGACCTTTATCGTCATTAGATTGGAACTTGGTTTAACATGTGTTAGAAATGGAGGTCTCTAGTTTGCAACGGTTTGCACCTTTATCCAAACAGGGGCCCTTCCTTCTAGTCGAGATAAGGGAATACACTCCAAGTTTAACCCCTGCTCACCCCCTTGGTAGCTTGGAATGAGCAGCCAGGCTTATCTCAGAGGCAGTGTGTAAAGCATGTGTACATAACCAACAGTAATACAGTGAAAACACTACCAAAGGACACCCACCAGTGTAGAAAAATATAGAATACTTTATATATTCAAAACAAGACCAAAACGATAAAAATCCAGCTTGCAGTACTTAAAAATATGCACTTTGCAAGAATAACCTTAAAAATGCAGTTCCTTGAAGTCGGTAGCTCCCTCCAGTGCTAGAGCGGTGTTGAAAACAACAGAATTTAACAGTTCCGTCTGACCGCGTCGGTCATGGTGTCGGCAGTCTCAAACAGTATCATTTAGTGCGGGCCGGTTGTGACAGCCTTTGTGGTTGAGATATGAAGCACAGCAGTGTGGCTTGCAGTGCCCCCAAGGCGCGGTGCAGGCAGTGGCTTAGTGACGGGCGTCCAGTGGCGTTGGTAAGGCCACGGCTCCGGTGCAGAGTGAGGCGGTGCTTGTTGCGGTGCTGATAGATCATGGTGCAGGCGACAGTGCCGGTTCCGGGGAGTTGGCGTCAGTCAGTCCGGACTGCAGTCTGGGACCGGGCGGTGCGTTGTGAGACTTACAAGCAGTGCCCCCAAGCCACGGTGCGGTCACGGGTTTCGAAGACAAAAGGCAGCGACAACTTCAGTGAAACTAGGGTGACAAAGTGAAGCAAGGCGGTTAGGAGTGCGGTGCCCACTGGTCACAGTGGAAGCAGTGGCTTGGTGGCAGCAGTCGTCATCGTCGGTGAGACCAGCGTTGCGGTGCGAGATGCGACGTTGCCCTCTGCAGTGCCTTCAGGACATGGACCTAGCGACGGAAGACTAGCTACAACTTCTGTTTATATCAGTCTACTCTGCAGGGAATTTGATGTGCTATATGATGACTCAACATCATCAGAGGAGGGAACTGTTATAGTGGAAATTTCATCTCAATTGTAGGGGTGCATCATAACCACACGTAGAGCGCACCCGTATATAAGCATTAGTTGTATTAGAATTGTAAAACGTATTAACATGAAACCTGATATATTTAAGGCCATTGGCAAGTAACACGGAGATTCAAGGCAGAAGTTGAATGTAAGTATCAGAGAACATAACCCTGAAAAACTGCAGTGTGCAACTGACAAATATACATGTACTAGATGTGCTTAATAATTATGTAATTTCGTATGTTGGCAAATGGAATAATTGGAATGACATTAATGTTATGTGAATCTGCAAAGCATATATGATGCTTCCTTGTGCTAGCTGCATTTCAAAGGTCTGAAGTGCAAGTCCCTGAAAACTCTCGCTTTAGAATTAACAGTTTGAATTTTGTATGTGCTGTGGAACTTGTTATTTCTCATGTTTTGTGTTGCAGTTGGAAGAAGCGCTCTCAATGAATAGAATAATGTCTTTGTTTTACTAGTTAGGCCAGGAGAGGAAGAGTTACAATCGCGTGGCTTGGGTTGAAAAAGGAAGGTTGTTGTGCTTCACATACAAGAAGGACTGGGAACCAAGGACACATTGTATCAAGGAAAGAGCACCGTTGTCTGTGGAAAGTCACCTTCAGGGTTGCACCAAAAGCAGATGGCGTAACTTGCACCTCACTCTGGCAATGCCACCTCAGATAACTTGTTGTTGACGCTAAGGATAGTGCTCCACTTCCTCCTCACCTTCAAAGAGAGAGCATCTTAGAAGGAGCTCTATCTTTGGTAGCTTTCTTGCTACTTGACCCATTGATCGTGGAGAAACTTCTTAGAGAGACTTCAAATGCTGACTAGCGGTGGGCAGAGCTCGCTGAGTTGAACCCCATGGAATTCTGCTGAGTTACATCAAAACTGTGAGATTCAGCGGACTGCGCACACCCATGGAGTTTCATCCACACTGTGTAAAGTTGGTACATGTTCATAAATGTTGAGAGTAAACGTAGATCAAACTGTGTTTTTTAGCAAAAGAGCACACAGGGAGCGTTGGGGAGAGCACGTGAAGCAGCAATGGTGATAGCTTACAGTGTGGGGTTCCAGCCTGGGACTCCGCTATATAGTGTGGCAGTCCCTATTGTGCCAGCAAGCCTTAATAATCATTAATGCTTTTCAAAGAAATTATTACAAATATAATTAGTGCAGCTGCACAGTTTCTCCAGGCAGACTTTCCCACACTGGAGCAGATTACGGGGTAAGCAGGCTAATAAAATAACTCACTTTATCACTACTTTCTTCGTACAGCAGATTAATAGTCCTCTTGTGCTCTCCCTATAGCCTGTGCTATCAATGAAAAGGCACACCAGTGATGCTCTCTCGCTGAGTCTCACAGTACTCACGGTGCATGCCATTCTTTCTTTTTCCACTCAACCTTTCCTCACCTTAAGCTGGTGTACCTCGCCGTCATTTTGAATAGCACCACCAACATAGCTGAGACAGCACTATGGGGGGAGAGAACCGGGGATTCTATTTAACACTCACTGAGCCCTATGTAGGACGTGAGCTTTCTTTTTGTCTGGTATTTGCCACCCACGGGAAACACCTTCTGATATTAGCCCAATGCGCCACTCCGGACGTAAGCAGCTCACTACATCTCCATCACTCAGCGACCGTGGGCATCTCTCTCCAGCAGCTCCCCGGAAGGGAGGTTGACGTCACTTCTGTATGCATTTGCGATGTGCGCAAAAATAAATGAAAGGTAGAGTCACGAGGTAGATTTCAACTTGTGACCCCATAGTTGTCATGTTGGAGGTAGGCATATGTCATAGACTTCCAATCTAGACAGAAAGACACCCCCATGCCAGTAAACTTCCCCACACAGTGGAGGCGAAGTATTTTTGCTGAACTCCGCACTCCAAGCGGAGCGCTGAGTGGGAAAACTCTGCAAACTCTGCCCAAGGAGTAGAGTTTACTGCCCAGGGTTAGTGCTGACACATTTTACCCTTACTCCTGAAAATGCGTATTTAGGGATGTCACCTTAGTGTTACAGTAGGGATAGATTTAATGCTTTTATTGATCAATCCTTTCTGGGATTTGGGCTCATGCTTCCTGATTTTCGATATTCTACTTCTTGAATTAATTGTATTACTTATGCTGCACCGTCTAAAATGGATGCGCAGAATTGGCTTCGTGCTGATTCCTCTGTACTTATATACTCTTGTGTTGAGGTGTCTTGATGTCCAGTTATTTTTGTATTTATTATGAACCTAACTAACCTTATGTAGTTGTCCATGGGTTATTATGTATCTGAAGGAGTTATTGGATCATTGATTGTGTCATAATGACTTTTCTTACCTTTACACTAACATGCTGTGAAAAAAGAAACATCGGATTTGTGACTCTAGAACAGATGTAGAACTTATGGGTCGACCCTTTCACCGTCTTCACATAAAAATTCAGGAAATGTAATACGTTTTCTAAAATCTGTATCCCAATTAATCTAACATGGAGGTTGTGAGAAGACACTACAAGTTGCTAAACACTACTTTACATTTTCATGGAGACTCAAATGACTAGACCACTCAATGGGTGGCTCTACTTTAGTCTGAGTGCTAAGGTTGAGTGAGTCGCAATCCCATCCACAGAGACCTCTCTTGTTGCATGTTTCCTGGAACTAACAGACATCTTTCTGGCTAATGAAATGCTGACAGTCACCCAGGAACTTTCCAACTAAGAATCCACACAGTTTGCAGCAAAAGTATGATATTTTCCCTTCTCAGAGGGCCAGCAGGTTTCTGGTTGGGCTTTGTGCTAGATTGCATGGTAAATATTTCTCAGCAGTGGTGTAGCCCCTCTTGACCCAGTTAAGGGTACAGTAACAAGGATTAAGAATTCTTTGGTGGATGTACCATACAATTCATATTCCTAGCCTGCTTAGACCAATTGTTTATCACTCTTTTAGCATACATTTCAACACTTTGATCTAGCGCAAAACTTTCTTAACGTCAAAGAATTGCAGAATCAATATTTGAACAATCACTAAATAACAAAGTTTCTCACAAGAGAAAGAAGAGAGCCTTCTTTTAGGACCAGAACACTCACCCACCCCAAGGAGGCATACTTCATTATAAGGTTTCTCTTCAAACCACAACAGCCTGAATAAGGAGTACCTATTTGATATTAAATCAGCTCTATGAAACTTTGAGGTGTAGTTGAACTGAGCAAAGTGAAAAGAATGTTATGTGGTGAAGTTAAAACTATCTCCTGGTCAGACCATTTAACTTTATTCTGCCTACCAGGGACAGGATCAAAAATAGTGTAGTGAAGCGGTAAAAGGCTCATTCCTGACAGTGTGGATTGTCCAACCTGCTTCTGACCTAAAATTAGCCTTAAATAGATGTGTGGTGGGCATTTGTAAAGGCTTCATAGAGTCACTCTGCTCTAAAATACAGTGATAAGGTATAAAATTGTAAAGATACTGGTACAAACAGTAATCAACAAAGATCAAAGGTGATCTACCTGTCAGATAAACAACGATACACCGTCAGAACATTGTACATTCATAGGAATCCATGTGTCGTTCATGCATACACTTAATGTATTCACAGATGAATTTCAAGTATGGGTTCTTAGAGTTGAGCCAGGTTTTGAACTCAAGAATAGTATCAATGTCACTGCTCCAAATCACCAATACGCCATCAATATATTGCTTTCATAATCTCAGATGCATACAGAACTGAGTAATTATGGGACTCTCAAAACTGTGCATGTAGAGTTAAGCAAGACTGGCCTTAGATGACCCGGACACTTGTAACTAGAGACCATCTTCAAACTGAAAACGTTCTTTGACCTGGCTAGCTTAGCAGACTCCATAATGAAAACAATAGATGTGATGTAGTCATGGGGGCTGTTTAACAGCACAGACTGGATGGTTTCCAAAGTTTCTTCCTGGGGAATACAAGTGTAGAGAGACTGTATGTCAAAGAAAATCAAAAATTCTGTAGTGGTATCAAAGGATAAATCCTCCAAGATATTCAAGGTGATTTTAGTGTCTTGAAGATAAGAAAGCATGGCACCACTTGAGGGTGTTAAAAACACATCCATGAATTTTGAGAGTGATTTCAAAAGAGATTCAAGGCAATTCACTCGCCCCCCTTGTGGGGGGCGAGTGAATTGTAGGTAATACTTAAATGTACGGAGTGGCAGGTTTGTCTGTTACCAGATAATCCACCTCTCTAATTATCCACTCTGCCTAATTTGCTTCATTCACAAGATTTTTTTTATCACTGTCTGTAACAGGTTGGTAGGATCTTGTTTCAAGGGACGATAGTAACTAACCCTGGGCGAAGCACTACGCTACGCTTGCGGAGTTTGCGAAGTTTGCGCAACTTTGCACTACGCGAGCTGCACGTAGCACAGTGCGAACACGCGTAGTGCAGCGTAGCGTAGTGCAGAGCTCATTTTTTGCTTGTTCGCGGTCCTGAACGTCATGTTCGCGACCGCGAGCAAGCAAAATGACATCCCAGCGAGATTCTCAACGCGGGGAGGTATGATTTCTCATTGTGAGTGGTTGCGCATGCTCACGACAGCTCTCAATGAGAAACTACCAGTTCGCGTTGAGAAAGCTGCAGCTCGAGTAATAATCTACTCGAGCAGCAGAAAACTACAGCTCGCACTGTGCAAGATTGCGTTTTCAGTGATTGCACAGTGCCGGATGCTTGTTCCCACTGTGCAATCATTGAAAACACATCTTGCACAGTGCGAACATGCTACTACGCAGCTCGCGTAGTGCTTCGTGAAGTTCGCGTAGTGCGAAGTGCACTTTGCGTAGCTTTGCGTAGCGCTACTTTGCGAACTACTCCCACCCTTAATAGTAACGTCCTTCACTTCACTGTCTAAGACATTCTTCTCTGTACGTTAATGTGTCCAATATGACTGTCGCTCACCCTTTACCCCTCAGCCTCTTTTTGTGTTGATTGTTATTGCACAGCTTCGGCTGTGGGCTTTTTTTGTTTTGATAAAATTGTATAAAGCTTTTTTGGGATTATGGCTGAACTCATGGGCTTAGGGCCCACAGCTTTCCAAACTTTTCATGTTGGTGACACACCTTTTAGGAAATCTTCATTTTGCAACACGGTAATGCGAGCGGGCTTAGTGAGCAAGCCCGAACCACCAAAGGGGAGAGCATTTTGAAAGACTAGTGGGCAAATGGTGCATTTTCAAGAAAATGTGAGAAAGCAGGAAGGTTAATAAATCAATTGTGAATCTGTTCTAACAAAGACAGTGACTGGCAAAACTGGGTGTAAGCAAGGTTCGTTTTTGGCCTGAAACAAGAATATAATCATGCACACATTGACACATGCCCCAGTGATTTACAGAACAAAAAGTATGGGTGCACGCACTGCCAACCCTTTTGACCATGCATAAAGTCCGCCTGATGCCTTGCTGAATATGAGTTATACAAAAATCCGTTCAGGAAGGGGGAATTGTGAGTGGTAAAACAATCATGCAACATATCAGCCGGACTCTGTGCATTGAACTCAGGTGTGTCTGCTTTCCTCAGCGGACTACCATCACTTCCTATCTCCCTACATTGCTACACTACCACCTTCGGTACCACTCTACCTCTCTAGATAGCATAACATGCACCCTACTACGCTTCATTAGCATCGCATACCATTACCAGGCAGCGCTGTACTTTCACCACAGCGCTGCAATTACACTGTCTTCACAATTATTTTTATGGGTGGTTTATTTATTTTATTTTAGGAGTTTTATATAGCGCTGAACAGACCCCAGGGTATTGGAGCACTTTACAGCTTTGTTTCTAGGTAGTTAAGCATATTAGAATCATCGTCAGCAAAAAGAAAAGAACGTTCGGTGACGTTTATAAAGCGTGGCATGTATTTTGAGTGTTTTGTTAGCTTTCTAGAAAGTTCCCGGTTCTTTTAAAAGAAAGGTGGTGGTGTTAGATTTTTTAATGCAAGCAGCAACAGATTTCTTTGATGAGTTGTGTCTTCAATTTCTTTCTGTTTAGCTGACAGGTTGATTGAGATCTCAAAGTCAGGTACAAGTTGATCCAAAGAGTGGCCTTAAACGTATAGCGACCTTCCTTCCTGCCTCTTTCTTTTGAACCTAAGATCGGGTAAAGCTTTGCTGGTTCTCATTTACTACCCATTTCCTATACAAGGACTTGTGTGGCTGTAGGCACAGCCCAGTGCTGTGAAATAAAAAGAAGGCTAACCGGACGTTAATTATTGCAGCAAATGCAACACATACTAAATACCTTTCTCGGTGTTTGTTTTCTTCTATACCTCCCAGCTAAACTGAGTTCAAGATTGAACATCAAAATGTTTCCAGTATTCTATAATTGATTTCTGCACCCCCAGGTTTCCTTCAGTTCAGCAAAGAAGGAAGCTTCTGGCCGTCCTTGCTTGAGCGAGCATAAGTTTGCTCAATAGACGACTCATTAATCTTTTCTGCAACTATTCACAAGGACCAATGCACCTCGCAGGTCCTATTTACCAAGGTAATTCATCCAGTGGTTAAAAGCAACACGTGCTAATTCAAAACCGCTCTCCAATATCAACATTGTAATTTGCAGAGGTGCAGGTACATAAAACATGATCACCGCCTGTGCAAAGGAACCAACGAAGTTAGAAAAGGGAATTTATAAGTTCGAGCTGGTATGTGATTTTTACAGGGTTTTTATAGATGATTTTTATAGTCTGTGAAATGGCGTATGTCGTGAGGTGCTTTACTGAACAATGCAGAGAACAGGAATATAATGGAGTGACCTGCTCCCTAAGATTCCAGTTGTGGCTCTGTACTTCCCTTCAATGTGATGTTGGTAAGTTTTTTTTTTCCTCACAGAGCTTCAGTTAGAAGCACTGTAAATCGTGTGTGCACTTGACCTGTCACTGCTTCTTTTCTTAAGTGGTTACCGTTTCGGATGTATGACGTTACAACGCATACTTTTACAACGCCTACCTTTGCAACGCATTTTTTACAATGCAACATCCATTACAACGTATTCCATTACAACGCATGCATTTACAACAAATTTGTAAAAACTACCTTTACAACGCATTCCATTACATCGCATACTACCTTTACAACGCATACCATTACAACGCATAACATTACATTGCATATAAGGTATTGGATAGTGTAGGGGTAAAAATTACTATTCTAACTCCAGGGGGGTGCAGCAGTAGGGTAAGTGTTGGATAGTGTAGGGGTAAAAATTACTATTCTAACTCCAGGGGGTGCAACAGTAGGGTAAGTGTTGGATAGTGTAGGGGTAAAAATTACTATTCTAACTCCAGGGGGTGCAACAGTAGGGTAAGTGTTGGATAGTGTAGGGGTAAAAATTACAATTCTAACTCCAGGGGGTGCAACAGTAGGGTAAGTGTTGGATAGTGTAGGGGTAAAAATTACTATTCTAACTCCAGGGGGTGCAACAGTAGGGTAAGTGTTGGATAGTGTAGGGGTAAAAATTACTATTCTAACTCCAGGGGGTGCAACAGTAGGGTAAGTGTTGGATAGTGTAGGGGTAAAAATTACTATTCTAACTCCAGGGGGTGCAACAGTAGGGTAAGTGTTGGATAGTGTAGGGGTAAAAATTACTATTCTAACTCCAGGAAGGTGCAGCAGTAGGGTAAGTGTTGGATAGTGTAGGGGTAAAAATTACTATTCTAACTCCAGGGGGTGCAACAGTAGGGTAAGTGTTGGATAGTGTAGGGGTAAAAATTACTATTCTAACTCCAGGGGGTGCAACAGTAGGGTAAGTGTTGGATAGTGTAGGGGTAAAAATTACAATTCTAACTCCAGGGGGTGCAACAGTAGGGTAAGTGTTGGATAGTGTAGGGGTAAAAATTACTATTCTAACTCCAGGGGGTGCAACAGTAGAGTAAGTGTTGGATAGTGTAGGGGTAAAAATTACTATTCTAACTCCAGGGGGTGCAACATTAGGGTATGTGTTGGATAGTGTAGGGGTAAACATTACTATTCTAACTCCAGGGGGTGCAACAGTAGGGTAAGTGTTGGATAGTGTAGGGGTAAAAATTACTATTCTAACTCCAGGGGGTGCAACAGTAGGGTAAGTGTTGGATAGTGTAGGGGTAAAAATTACTATTCTAACTCCAGGGGGGTGCAACAGTAGGGTAAGTGTTGGATAGTGTAGGGGTAAAAATTACTATTCTAACTCCAGGGGGTGCAACAGTAGGGTAAGTGTTGGATAGTGTAGGGGTAAAAATTACTATTCTAACTCCAGGGGGTGCAACAGTATGGTAAGTGTTGGATAGTGTAGGGGTACTATGTGTTGTAATGCTATGCGTTGTAATGGTATGCGTTGTAATGACTGCGTTGTAATGACATGCGTTGTAGTGGTGTGCGTTGTAGTGTCATGCGTTGTAATGGCTGCGTTGTAAATGCATGCGTTGTAATGGATGTTGCGTTGTAAAAGTTTCGTTGTAATGGTAGTGCGTTGTAAAAGTTGCGTTGTAAAGGTTGTTTCCCTACCGTTCCTGTTGCCGAGATCTGTATATAACCTACAAGAGGACCAGATAAAGTAGGGGGCGCAAAGGAAGGAAAAGGGCAAGTGACAGAACGGGACTGGAAGTTTAAAGGAAATAAGGAGTGCGAGAAAATAAACACTGCAGTGCTATCAAGAATTGCAAACCTTTACACAGAAAGAATGAATTTACTCTTACAGATTTAATAACCACCTCCACGGCTCCTAATGTATCGATACTGAGTCTGTCTTTGCAGAATTCAAATCTGTGACTCTGCAGCTGGCATGCAAACAATCGCGCACTCTTGGACAGGATGCTGACAAATGCTCCGTCTCTCACAACTCAAACACAAGAGCTTTGTTCCTCGAACCCCAGGGCAGAAAACAACAAACTGTTATGAGCGCACAACAGAAAACGAAGTTACAGGCCGACAAACTTACAGAGCGCCTGGGATGGGGAGCAGAGGTGGTCACAGCGTTGCAAAAGGAACACGGCCGCACGCTCAGCTCACGCTGGCCTAACTCTTCTCGTTAACAGCGTACCGCGTCACTGAATGCAAACGTCGAAGAGGGCATTCGCCCTTATCTGCCCGCAGACGTCATCATCATGCGACACACCCACACATGGGAGGCGACAAAGTACCGTGTTGCGACACACAGTTTGGAAAGCTCTGGCTTAGGCTATGACGGCACTGCAGTACAGCTTGAGACACGGGTCCCCCAGACTGCAACTCAGAGAGATGATTGGTCAAAATGAACTAATCTTAAGAAATTACATAAACGCACCACTATGCATGTTGCTGTTAAAACAGATTATTTACATGGTAACTGTGCACCACAAGGCCTCATTGAGACCAATGAACCAAGGTTATTCATTGACGACAACACTTTTAAGAAAGACTGGTCTCTTATAGCCTGACGCTGTACTAGAGACTGGTTAATATTGATTATCAATACAGCGAAATGCTTTCTGATGCTCTCCCTATTGAAATCCTAGAGACACAGTTGAAAATTATAATGTCGGCTACCATACACAAGAAATGATTTGATGAGAATAACAACAGCCAAGGACTATAAAGACATCACTACACAGAATAAGATAACCAAATTCAAGATTGATCTGGCTCGCTTTTCACACAAGAAGGTATACCCTTATAAAAGCGAACAATATCAGACCCAATACTAAAATCAATGTAGAAAGGGATGGAAGGGTTGGAGGAAGGACACCCAACAATTGGCCTCCAAATCTGATTGGAGCTCTGGCAGTGATGATTCTGGAGCCAGACATACAAGCAACTCTAATGTACGGAAATCAAGACCTTTCAGAACATCAGGACATTTTTATGGTCCGTTGAATTTATTGGTGGACTCCACATTAATAGGGCTTTCAGATGCTCCCAATCCAGCCACCATCCAACTTTCCAGCCCCAAACCAGCCTCCTGTGGGGCAAGGCAGAGGCAGATAGCAAGACAAAAATATAAATACCGCACTTGCATGTGAATCATTGAATCCGAACACCACGTCTTCCTGGGAAACCTCAACTTCCACCTGGACGACCCCACTGGCACCAACTCCACTGACCTACTGGTAAGATTGGACAACAGAGCCCAAGCCAAAGCAGGACACAGGCTGGACCCCATCTTCACATCCAGCAATAGAATAGTATACAGCCACATCAGCGAACTCACCTGGTCGGACCACTCAATTGTACACTTCACCCTCGCTGGACCTCCCTGCACCACCCCCACACCCAACCACCTCAGCGCCCCCTCTGCAGCTGGATCAAGGTCACTCAGCACCAATGGACTGACACCCTAAGCATCACACAGCCCAACGTCTCCCACAACTTGAACCAAGCAGTAGAGCACTTGAACGCCTGGATCACCAGTGCCGTTGACCGAGTCGCTCCCACCATGACAACAAAAATGCACAGATCCATTAAACAAGACAGCTGATACACCTCGGAACTCAGTGCGTCGAAGCACAGATGCAAGAACTGGAAAGAAAATGGCACACCAGCAGGTATAACACTGACCAAGCCACCTTCAAATCCATCCTCAACAACTACGACTGCCAACTCAAAGCCATGAAAAAGGAGGCCCTGACCCACTGAATAGAGAGCAGCGCCAATCAAACTAAAAATCTCTTCACCATTGTCAGAGAGTTCACCAGCCCGTCAGCTGCTGAAAACTCGACCCCCCCCCCCCCACAGGAACTCTGCGATGCTCTCGCTGACCACTTCAACAACAAGATAACAACCATGTACACAAACTTCGATCCCCAACCCATCAACCTCCTCAGCATTCAATCGACCATGAAATAGGCTGTTTGTCACTACTAGGACATGCCAAACATATAAGTACATGTCCTATCTTTTGCTCACATGGCCCCATGGCTTTAGGGTTACTTAGGTCCTACCTTAGGAGTGACTTATACGTAATAAAAGGGGAGTCTAAGGCTTGGAAAGTAGTTTGAAAATCCAAGTCAAAGGGGCTGTAAACTGTACACACAGGCACTGCAGTGACAGGCTTGAGACACGATTGAAAGGCTATTTCTGTGAGTGGCACAATTAGTACTTCATCTCAATAGCAGCATTTGAGGTACAGGCCCTGGGTCTATAGTCTATCCCGTTACAAGGGACTTATCAGTACATTGAATATGCCAATCAAGTATACACCAATGTCATCATGACTAGGGGAGAAGCACATGCACTTTAGCACTGGTTAGCAGTGGTAAAGTGCTCAGAGTCCTAAGGACAACAAAAAGAAGCAGTCAAAATGAGAGGCAAAAGGCAAAAAGTCCAGGGGAAAGCCAGTCTAAGGATGCCAGGTCTAACGTGTGTCTCCCCCACCTGAAAGTGGGGGGATCTACCCAACTTCTTGGGAGTTCTCCTCACTAAGGCGGAAAAACCTACATAGACCATTAGCAGTGGGGTGGTCAACTCCAGGTCTGCGTTCCACCCTGAAGTCCATAGCTTGCAGGGGAATGGACCACCTCAACAGTTTTGGATTCTCACCCCTCATTTGCATGAGCCACCTGAGGAGCCTGTTGTCAGTCTGAATCAGGAAGTGAGTGCTAAACAGGTATTCAACTTCTACAGTGTCCAGACCACGGCAAAAGCTTCTCTTTCCACAACACTCCACCTCTGTTCCCTAGGGAGTAACCGCCTGGAAATGAAGGCTACGGGTTGGTCTAGGCCCTCCACATTAAGTTGGGACAGTACTGCCCACATGCCACATTCTGAAGCATCTGTTTGAACAATAAACTCCTGGGAGAAGTCAGGGACTAAGTCAAGGACTTTGTAAACAGGAGCTGTGCACATGGCCTACTCCAAGGAGTCAAATGAGGTTTGGCATTCCCATTTCTGAGTCACATTCCTGGGCTACTTCTTCGAAGTCAGCTCAGGCAAGAGGGCAACATTGGTACCATATCACTTGACAAACCTTCTATAGTACTCAGTGAGGCCAAAGAAGACTCTGACCTCAGTCTGGGTTTTGGGGGGCAGCAAGACCATGATAGTTTCTATCTTGGCCTGAACAAGTTGCACCTTCCCCCTGCCCACCAGTTGTCCCAAGTACACCACACACCCCTGCCCTATCTGACATTTGCATGCCTTGATAGTCAGGCCTGTCCATTGGAGAGCCTGAAGAGCTTCCTGGAGGTGAAAAAGGAGAAAGACAGTTATGTCATCCAGATAAGTAGCAGAGAAGGCCCCAATTCCAGCAAGGACCTGGTTCATCAGTCTCTGGAATGTGGCTGGGGCATTCTTTAATCCAAAGTGTATCACCCTAAACTAATAGTGGCCCTCTGGAGTGGAGAAGAATGCCATCACATTTGATCCGATCTGCTAGTACCCTGATGTAAGATCAAAGGTACTTAAGTACTGGGCAGCCCCTAACCTGTCAATGAGCTCATCTGCCCTGGGGATGGGATGAGCATCAGGCTTTGTTACAGAATTTAGCCCTCTATAGTCCACCCAGAACCTCAGTTCAGTTGTGGCATCCGCTGGGACAACTTTTTTGTAGCAGAACCATAGGAATAGATCAGGGGCTACTTGAGGGTACTCTCACCCGAACTCCAGTATTTTGGACACTTCAGCCTAAATGCTGGACCTCACCTTATCTGAAAACCTGTAAGTTTTATTTTTAACAAAGAGGTTGCCTCCTGTGTCCCCATCATGGGTGCACAGGTAGATAGTCCCAGGGATAAGGGATACCAGAGAAGAGTATTGCCCCAAAACGTGGTGGCAGTTTGTCTGTTGTTCAGGATTTAGAGTGGTGGAAAGGATTACTCCTTCCACATACATATCCTTTCCTTGGAGTACAAAAGGTCTGGGAGAGGTTCAATCTCTTCTTCCTCTTCTCCACCAGTCACCAACAGCATAGCGAGTTTAGATCTCTCAAAATATGGTATGAGGTGATTTACATGCAGCGCTGTGTGGAGTTGCCTAGGAGTCTTGAGGCCCACCAGGTATGTAGCCTTACCCTTTCTTTCAACCACCTCATATGGCCCATTCCAGCGGTCCTGTAGGGCCCTCACCTCTACCAGCGCTAGCACCCATGCTTTCTGACTAAATTAAAATTCCACATTGATAGACGTTTTGTCATACCACGGGGGCCGGACCGGCCATAGAGGGCACTGGATGTTTCCCCTTTGGGCCATCAAGGTGAGGGCTGGCTTTGGTCCCCTGGGGAGCCCCTTTTGTTACCAGGGGCCAGTTTTGCAGCATGGCTGCAATGTTGGCCCTCTGTAACAAAAATAGCTGCAGTGTTTTCCATGCGCATCCCCCTTCCTTTCCGTGGCCAGCCCGACTCAATTGCCAGGGCCGGTGTGCGTTCCATGTCTTGCCCTGCATACCACTCCTTCATGACTTCCTGGCTGGCTTCAAGGTTACTGGAAGCTTGCTTCAATAACTTAGCCATCTGGCTTCTGAAGGCCAACACGTAGCCCACTACATCCTAGGGGAACCTTCTGGGAGCTTGCTCCCACCCTACTTTCACCAGACTCAGAGGTCCTCATGCTGGGTGCCCATACAACAGTTCAAAGGGGCCGAAATTGACTCCACTCCGTGGCACCTCTCTGTAAGCGAACAATAGGCATGGTAAGAGGATATCCCACTTTTTTCTCAGGGCCTTAGTCAGGCCTATGATCATGCCTTTCAGAGTCTTGTTTAACCTCTCAACAAGTCAATTGGTTTGTAGATGGTAAGGAGTGGAGAACCTGTATGTTACTCCCCACTCCTTCCACATTGACAGTATATAAGCAGACATGAAGTTTGTGTCCCCGTCGAACATAACTTCCTTGGGGAAACCAACTCAGGTGAAAATCCTCATCAGAGCCTTTGCCACTAAACGGTGCAGTAGTAGTCCTCAGGGGGATTGCCTCTGGGTACCAAGTGGCATAATACACCAGTACCAGAGTGAACCTGTTGTCTGATGCAGTCTGGGGGTCCATAGAACCTACAAAGTTGATTCCCACCCTCTCAAAGTAGGTGCTAATGACAGGCAAGGGATTAAGGGGGATTTTAAGCCTCTTCCCAGTCTTCCCGCTGGCATCGCAGGTCACACAAGTCGTACAGAATGCACTTGAGGAATTCTTGATCCTAGGCCAATAGAAGTTGGGGACAAGCCTTGCAAAGGTCTTGTCTTGACCCAGTTCTCCTGCCGGGGAATTTCACGAGGCAGCTCCAGTGGGAAGGCCCTGTAGCATTGGGGAACCACCAGGACCTTTGATGTCCCATGCCCAGGAGCCTTAGGCTCACTGTACAGGAGGTTGTCCCAGTAAATGTGGTGACTACCAGAGGCATCACCTGCTGCTTGGGCTTTAGCCTGTTGTCTCATGCCCACAATGGTTGGGCACTCCCTTTGTACCTTACAGAACTCCTCCGTGGTGGGTCCTCATTCCACATGCCATTCAGCAAGCTCAGGCACGCCACCAAGGGAAGCAATGTCCTGCTCAGTGGTCTTGTGGGCAGCCACAGCAGTTACCCCATCCATTTCACTGGAGGTACATTCACGGTTGGTTTACCATGCCCTATGCATATTCCCTTCTTAGCAGTTGGGTTGGTCATTTTACCAGGCTCCATCACTTTTTGACTCCTATCTTGGGAAGCCATGGACTGTAGTAGAACAGATTCACTCAGGTATCCCTAACATCTCCATATGAGCCTTAAGTTCCACTTCCTTCCAGGTAGTGTGCTCCAGGTCATTACCTAACAAACAGTCCACAGGCATGGAAGGGACCAGTGCAATATTCAGAAGACCTGAAATCCCCCTCCCACTCAAATGGAACCAGGGACACAGGATAGTGACCCTCTTTGTTGTCAGCCACCACAACCTGGTGGAATGCATTAGGTATGACCTGCTCTTAGGAAACCAGCTGACCCCTTACCATAGTCACACTGGCCCCTGTATCCCTCAGAGCCTTCTCATCTTGCCCATTGATGGTGACCCATTGCCTATACTTTGTAGTATTTAAGGGCACATGGATCTTAAGAACCATCTCACTGCCACCCAGGGACAGTAGGGTACCCCGTGTAAACTTCCCCCATTAACTAGGAGAAATTCTTCCCCAGCACTACGCTAGCCACCCTGGAATCTTTCCTCTAATGGTAGGTGGTACTCTTTTTGGACACTTAGTAGTGTCCATACTCATAGCACTTGATGGACCTGGGCTGCTGACCTGTGTCAGGGTACAATTGAGGCTTCATGATTTATTGTTGCTAACCACACTTTTCCAGTTTGCAAAGTGGTCTCTCTGGAGCGCATTGGGAATGTGCCATTAACTTCTTGTAGTACACCTTAAGAAATCATCTCGGAATTGTTATTCAAAAAGGAAAACAATTCTCAGACATTTTCACATCGATCTCCCATATAACTTTTTCCTATAGGGTTTTTTCAGTCTTTTTGTTGATTCTTTGGCATTGGGAAATGTACTTGGTTTTGATACCTGTCGCTGGACTAACTAAAATGCAAATGCAAAGTTGGTACAGCTTTTAAAGTCCCTCAGGCTCTTCTTCAAAAGAAATTAAAAAATGCTTCATTATGACATAAGGTAGCTGCATGTGGATTTTTTTAAGCAATCACAAAGAAAAGTCTGAATAAACCATTCAGGAGACGGAAGTGAACACAGGACCTTTTTGGCACAAAGGTAGCAGGGGCGGCCTTAGGCATGTGCAAGCTGTGCATCTGCACAGGGCCGCCAAACCCCAGAGGCCGCCATGCCAATACTGTAGTCTTGTGCTGACTCTGCCTAAGTATGAGAAATTATGACGTCGCACGTTCATGCGTCCTCGTGCACACACCAACTATATTTCGACTCCTCAACCGGCACTGGCGTTTTCTAAATCCTGAGCTACGGCCGGCATTGTAAGGTAAGCGAGCTTGCTGCTCGATACCCCTCTTCTTCATTTCTCCTACGCTGCGCCAGACAAGGCACACACCCATAGCTGAACCGGCTTTTTACCGATTCTTTTTGCTGCATGATACCCTGCGTGTCCCGTCAGAGGCCTACCGCCCCCACCTCTCTCATTTATCAGGAGGCGTTCCCCCGCCTTTAAATAATACCGCAACAGCATGTGCCCATTTTTGTAAACCTTTGCCGGGCGGGGAACTTTCTCTAACTCAGGAGGCCCCTTCCCCGCATACAATGACCATGATTGACTGTGTAACCATTGCCAGCATATATGAAACGCGAGCACGCCCTACGTTTGGTTTAAATCATGCCGCCCCTACCTAGCCATTTTAACCTTTGCCAGTACCAGTAATAACTGTGGGTAGGCGCACATATTTTAGGCCACACTCAGCCTTTCATGTTGAGCCCAGACGATATTAATGTTTCCGGGCAAAGAGGCCACCGATTCTTTCTCTGTGAGGGGGCCGTGGGTCCGGGGCCCCTGTCAAGGCCCTGGCAATGCAGCAGGCTGTGCCAGTCCCTCACGTCATGTGTCACAAAACCCTCCTCCTCCTAAATTGTATCGTCTGAGACAAATTCGGAAGGGTAGGAGCAGCCGCAGGTACTGGTCATCTAACGCCTTTTCTGGACGTTTTATTAAAACACCTTCCTGAGCTCCGGGGGGCTCCGCCCCACCCGGACCCCCTCTTCCGGGGCCCCCTACCTAGGCTCCCTGCCCAGGGCCGCCATGAGCCTAGAGCCGCCCCTGAAGGTAGTTAGTTGGCACTCTTGGAAGTACTCATACGAACGGATGCAGATTTTATACTTTTTGAAATTCAGAAACATTAGCAGTAGTAATCCTGCACAGCTGCACCAGATGCAGGTTATTGCAATTGTCAAATGGCAATTTTATATGGTTGCTGTTTCTCCAATATCCTTTTTATTCTTATAGGAAAATTATTTTTACCCATGGAGCAATCCCTTCTTCTAGACCCAGGTGCTTAATGAAAACTGGAGCGAACCTCCTGCTCCCCTTCACACCCTGAAAACGGATCTACTTGACCCATTTGCAGGAGCACAGAGCATTTGCAGAGTGCAGAAGGGCCATGGATGAGTTTGTCAATCCCTTATCATGCGTTTCTGGGCGCGCGCTTTCTCTCAAGGCAAGCCATGCCTAACTCTGCCCTCTCCACATTTCTTTTATGTGAATTATTACTGTGCATGTGGACGTAGTCGTAGCGTACAATCACGCAAAGATATATTTGCACTTGTTATGTAGCCTTCGGTGAATACCTGATAGATGAAAATTGAGCCATTTGTAGCCGTAATCATGCATTTATACGGCAAGACAGGCTTTGTGAATTGGGCTCATATTGTTTCTAATTCTCCTCTGCGATTGCTAGCTCCCAGTAGACATGAGAACCACACACTCTCAAGTACCATATTTTACAAAAATGCTTTCAAAAAGGTCAACAAAACGTCAAATGACTATTATATCTGCTCTGTCCACTGCTTGCTTTGATGCATTTCTCATCCACTACTTTAACTACCACCTTCACTGTCTGACCACAGATGCTTACGAGACCTTCACAGTACAGTACATGATCTGGCATAAGTCAGAAAGGTTCAGTTCTATTCATTCATCTTTGTCAGCAGTGATAGATGAGGCGCGATCATGTTCAACTGCATAACTCCACTTGCATGGCATTCTGCTGCCACAAGGTGTTCAATAGTGGTATTACAGGCATGCAGACGAGACTCGTAGGTTTAGTGCTTACCTATTTAATGTTTGTTTTTCGTCTCGGTGAGCAAAGGTCGCACCCTACATCTAACGTCGGTAGTTAAAAATCTCTGAAGCCCACCAGTGAAGGACAGCATACGATGGAGACGATCAAAGCTGCTTGACTATGCACGGAGAGAAGCAGATAAGGGGAAGCACAAAAGTTGTATGGAGCAAGACTGCCACCTGGTGACACCTTGTGCCATCTACGCAGTTCCTGCCCCCTAGTATATCCTTCCCAGGAATGTTAATGTGACAGGTGAGACCTACAGTAGGGGTAAAGCAACCAGGGATAGGCGAAAGAGGAGTTTTTTCCCTGGCTGGACTGATCCCCGCCAACAGTTTGTTAACTCCGAGTGAGGGACATTTCGTAACAAGCATTTGCAATGCAACAGGTCTCGCATTATGAAAGTTTGAGCTATTGGTCTTGTACATGATTTTTTTTTTATTTATGTGTTGCTTTTGAAAATAGCTAAATTAATAGCTTTGTCATTTACAATGCCAATAGTTATAACTTTCGCAAATGTGACACCTATAGCATTTGTAATGCAACATGTTTTGTATTTACGTGACTTAGATGTATTGATATTACAAATAACAATGGCTTTTAATTTTTTTAAATAATTAATACTTAAATAAAAGTGATTGTAATTTATAATGGCAATAGCTTAAACTTTTGTAAATAACTTTTGTGAAGATTATGTTCAGTGTATTTTATTGTGACAAAAATCCAAGAACAGAAGTGAAATATTAACATCTTTTTGTGATATTTGTAATAAAGTTTGAAACATTGAGAGAACATATTTGAACCAGTTGTTGAATGGTTGCACAGATTGATGCTGTGATGGCGCGGAGTGATGTTGTGGTGGCGCTGAGTGATGCTGTGGTGGTGTTGAGTGATGCTGTGGTGGTGCTGAGTGATGCTGTGGTGGTGCTGAGTGATGCTGGGGTTGCGCTGAGTGATGCTGTGGTGGTGCTGTGGTGGTGCTGAGTGATGCTGTGGTGGTGCTGAGTGGTGCTGTGGTGGTGCTGAGTGATGCTGTGGTGACGCTGAGTGATGCTGTGGTGGCGCTGAGTGATGCTGTGGTGGTGCTGAGTGGTGCTGTGGTGGTGCTGAGTGATGATGTGGTGGTGTTGAGTGATGCTGTGGTGGTGCTGAGTGATGCTGTGGTGGTGCTGAGTGATGCTGGAGTTGCGCTGAGTGATGCTGTGGTGGTGCTGTGGTGGTGCTGAGTGATGCTGTGGTGGTGCTGAGTGGTGCTGTGGTGGTGCTGAGTGATGCTGTGGTGGTGCTGAGTGATGCTGTGGTGGCGCTGAGTGATGCAGTGGTGGCGCTGAGTGATGCTGTGGTGGCGCTGAGTGATGCTGTGGTGGTGCTGAGTGGTGCTGTTGTGGTGCTGAGTGATGATGTGGTGGAGCTGAGTGGTGCTGTGGTGGTGCTGAGTGGTGCTGAGTGGTGCTGTGGTGGTGCTGAATGATGCAGTGGTAGTGCTGTGGTAGTGCTGAGTGATGCTGTGGTGGTGCTGAGTGGTGCTGTGGTGGTGCTGAGTGATGCTGTGGTGGTGCTGAGTGGTGCTGTGGTAGTGCTGAGTGATAATGTGGTGGGCTGAGTGATAATGTGGTGGGCTGAGTGATAATGTGGTGTTGCTGAGTGGTGCTGTGGTGGTGCTGAGTGGTGCTGTGGTGGTGCTAAGTGGTGCTGTGGTGGTGCAGATTGATAATGTGGTGGTGCAGAGTGATAATGTGGTGGTGCTGAGTGATGCTGTGGTGGTGCTGAGTGCTGCTGTGGTGGTGCTGAGTGATGCTGTGGTGGTGCTGAGTGATGCTGTGGTGGTGCTGAGTGATGCTGAGGTGGTGATGAGTGGTGCTGTGGTGGTGCTGAGTGATGCTGTGGTGGTGCTGAGTGGTGCTGTGGTGGTGCTGAGTGATAATGTGGTGGGCTGAGTGATAATGTGGTGGGCTGAGTGATAATGTGGTGGTGCTGAGTGGTGCTGTAGTGGTGCTGAGTGGTGCTGTGGTGGTGCTAAGTGGTGCTGTGGTGGTGCAGAGTGATAATGTGGTGTGCAGAGTGATAATGTGGTGGTGCTGAGTGATGCTGTGGTGGTGCTGAGTGTTGATGTGGTGATGCTGAGTGATGCTCTGGTGGTGCTGAGTGATGCTGTGGTGGTGCTGACTGATGCTGTGGTGGTGCTGAGTGTGCTGGGGTGGTGCTGAGTGATGCTGTGGTGGTGCTGAGTGGTGCTGAGTGATATGTGGTGGCGCTGAGTGATGCTGGGGTTGTGCAGAGTGATGCTGGGGTTGCGCTGAGTGATGCTGGGGTGGTAGATAGCTTACCCTATTACCTAGCACTATTTTTTGACAAATAACTTGAGTTGCTTTCAAATAATGGATATTTTTACAAATCGTGAACTTATTTACAAGTTAGAACTCATTCGCAGGTTGACACAGCAATAACCCCTATTGTATGGACAGCAGTTGTAACAACAACTCAATTACTATTCGTAGGTCACCCTACAAACCATGCAAGCACTTTGAGACATGGCAACATTTGAGCCATTTTTTTTTTAAAGTCCAATATATGATAACAGGAATTTTATTCGACAGGAACGCATCCTCAACGCTTAGAGTTTCTCAATATAAGGTTGCTACATAATATTGTCGTGTACAACTCTTCGGAATGTAATGTTCATGCGTTTATAAACGAACGTGTTATTGCACAACAGTAAGATGTAATGTAATCAATTGACATGGTATTACATAAGCATATATCTGATAAACAAATTGCATAATGAAAATAAAATCGATATAAAGAGATCACCGTATAAAGTATAAACCGCAAAACACAACTTGAAACCCCTTAGCTCGCAATCGTTGTCATTAGTACACAACTCCATCACCCTTCCTCCAGTCTTTAACTCATTCATCACATGACCAATGATTTAAGCACTGTACAAAAATTACGAATAATCTGAGCTTCTGTTTCTACCTCATTCACTTGTTACTGTCACTACGTACATACTCTTACTCACTCCATCTGTCTAGGATTAGATACATACCGCAGACAAAATGTTAAAAACACGTCATCTGAGTTCACGTATTTGCATGTATAGTGCTGGAGAATATTCCTGAAGTGTTTGCAGTGAACAGCGCTTCGTTTAAGACCTCTTCAGTTCAAAGCTACTTATGTGGCAGTAGGGAACAGAGGGCTACAGTTCTACAAGCTCCTGTCGAAAAGTTCTCATAAGACACAAACTACTTCAAGATAACAAATACAATAATTGTGCGGTATTGCCATAGCTCCTATGCCCAAAGACTGCGGCTCCTAAGCACGGGACTGGAAGGGGTGATGAAAATACATGGCAAGGAGAGGGGCGAGAACACAGGGGTGGAGGGGGCCGCAAGAGCAACACAAGACACACATGCAGGGTGAGAGCAGCACAGGACACAGAGTGAGAGCAGCACAGGACACACATGGAGTGAGGACAGCACAAGACACACACAGGGTGAGAGCAGCACAAGATACAGTAGGCAAGGGCAGCCGACGACAAAGAGGGTAAGGGCAGCAGAAGACACACAGGGCAAGGGCAGCAGAAGACACAGAGGGCAAGGGCAGCAGAAGACACATAGGGAAGCAGTAGACACACGGGGAAAGGGTAGCAGAAGACACAAAGGGCAAGGGCAGCAGAAGACACACTGGGTTAGTGCAGTAGAAGACACAGAAGGGAACGTTTGCCACACAGTAGTTAATATTGGAGACAAGGAGGTAGCCCATTCAGGTGGAAACCCAATCTTAATAAATAATCAGTGAGGAAACTGATCAACATACCCAGAATCACAGTGTGACCAAGCCGGTGGTATAATATAAAGCAAGCTTTGGGAGTAATTGGTCGTCACGTTTGTGAATAAACGGGAACTTAAATGTCAGTTTACTGCCTACATGATTAATCAGTATCTTAAAACAGAATATTTAAAGTCCGCCAACGAGATGGCATTTTAGACACGTGCAAGTTAGGGAGAGCGCTGGGAGAGCCGCATATCTGCTGTTTTGGTCGATGGAGGTTCGTTATCCTGATAGAGGAGACTGATTGGCCCGTGGGGCGGAGGCGGCAGACCGCCTGGAGGAAGCGGGGGCTGTAAGTTTGACAGCTGGGGAGGAGGTAGTGAGGGGTCTGGTTGCAGGGCGGATGGTGGGGGGGAGGGGGCGGGCCGTAGCCATAGGGGACTGTTGCGGGCAAGGGGAGGGGAGGACATGGACGTGGTTGGGAAGCGGCGGTGTGCGGGAGCAACAGGGGGGAGTACTGGGGGGGCTTGCAGGAAGGGACGTATGCATGAGTTGGATAGTCTTCATGCCTTTCATCCTTCTGAGGCCGGTTGGGTTGGTTACAGTTTCTGCGGTCGTTCGGGAGACATGGCGAGGGGGATCAGGCGCTGTCTGGGAGGGGTGAAGGGCTGTATTGCAATGGAGGGTGCGGGGAGGGCCGAGGGTGATGGGTGCAGGTGGTGCCGGATTGACCCGGAGTCAGCATTTATTCGGAGCAGGCAGCAAGTTTTCTAAATAATTAAGATTGCAAAGTCATGGCAGCAAGCTGAGATGCGGAAAGACGTGATAAAAAAAACCAAGAGAAAAGCAAACTCGATTTGACGCACTTCATCCGCAATTACTGTTCAAAACAAATTGCGACGGGAGGAAGGCAAACACTGGAGTCGTGCAAATGAGAACAAACTGCCACGGGCAAAGGCAGAAATGTTTAAAAATTAATAAATTAATAGAAGCGGGAAGGGCAAATTCAACATTTCTGGGCGGAAAGCATCAATGTTAAAATGTGCCTTCTAATGAAGCATTCCACTTACAGGGGGCAGGGGAGCGGATCCCTTTGAAGTTAAGCTCACGGCCTCGCGGCCGTGAAAGTAAAAGCGGGATGTAATTAGGGGGGAGGAGAAGTGAGGCCGAGCGTGCACTGCGCACGCTGGGGAAGCAACAGATGCCTGTGGGAGGGAGGCTAATGGCTTTGATGTAGACACGCTTTCCGCACAAGTGCACCACACAAACTGTCCGAAATCCGCAATGGTTTCAGACCTTGGTTTGCCCACTATACTCTTGTCTATTATCCCTTGCGGGATTAATAGGCGAGACCTAAAAAGGGGGCATACGTCAAAATGGTTGAAGTAACCATCAATAATCTAGTGGAGAGGGCAATAAAGATAATTTGTACTGAGCTCATAAGATAAAGAAGTCTAAGGTGGAGGAGCCCAAAATGAACAGCTTTAAGGGTTTCACTATCAGTCAGTGGTGCTGGAAAAATTCCCACATTGTTATGTTATGTTATGTTAGTATGAATTTGTAGAGCGCACGTTCAACCTGGGGTTTCTTGGCGCTGTGTACCGCTGGGGAACCCGTCCTGGCTTTCCCTGTGAGATGGTCCCTATCGGGCATCCCCAAGGTGAAACCAGGCATCCCCGGCAGTGAGGGGGCCGTTGTGGAGATTAAGCAAGCTATTGCCCAGAGTTGCAGCGTGGGACCCATGGTCAGAGAGGCACCGAGGCGAGATTTATCGAGCCCGCTGACATTGGTTCCGAACCCTGCCGCGTCAGGAATTGAACCCTGGTCCCTGGCCGACCTCTGCTTCTGGGTCTGCCGCCTCTAACCGGTGAGCCACACTTCTCCACATTGGGGCCCACAAACTGCTTAATATATGAACAAGTAGAGAATGTCAGACTAGGAGAAATCTCCTTCATCCACAGTTGAGCAAGTAGGCCGCCCGTTGAATCTGAGTTTATTTACGTTGACATTTTGTGAACTTAAGTGAATGCTAAGAAGTAAATTTGCCAGAGCAATTCACAAGACGCTTCCTCAGAAACTAAAGCAGCAAAAACAGCAATTATATGTCATGTATTCTGCTACAATCAGACCACTGACATAATGAAGGTCCTAGTCCTGGCATATTCAGAGCTCTACCGTGAGCAGAAAGATAGCCAAACAGAGCCCTTTCATAAATAGCGCCTATGCATATGTGGCATACATGAATATTAATATATTTCAGATACATAGAGCACTGGTTCAGTGTCTGGTATATTCAGAGTCTAATATAATAAAAACAGCGTATGATCTGAGCCTTGCTAGAACCCAAACCATATTTAAAGAAAAAGGGGTGACCCTGTGTCCCTCAGAACCTGGGTAATCAATGGTTATGTTATGTTAGTATGAATTTGTAGATATGAACAAAATAGTAGGAGAATTTGTAGAATTTGGAGGCTCCCGTTGGAAAGATTTTGATAAGTAATTTAGATTAAAGAAAGCAAACAAACCCGCCCATGTGTTGGGATCAGACAGATATCAATTGTGGTTACACTGCATGATGTTAAAAAATGCAGAGGTTGATGGAGAGTCACCCTTTCGGACTGCAACGGGGTACGGCGAATCAAAACGGCCATGTTGGGCACTTAATTGAAGTCATGTACCAGACCACAGGAATCCTAGAAGTTCAAATACAATTGCACCTTCTACAGAACGCCTGGGCATCCAGAGTGTAAATGTTTTTAAAAAGTCCAAGGAAAGGGTGGACAGAAATGAAAGTTTCCCTCTTTCAGGTTTTGATAATCCATCTCCCATGCCATTATTGGCTTTGAACCCCTGACTAAATAAGTATCCAAACTATGAAGTTGGCCAGTACCTATATTGTGGTTTTCATTGTGGTGTCAGGGTCCCTGCTTCAGGAGTAAATGGCTCAGTTTTTACAAAATCAACTTTAATTAAAACTGAGCTCAGAAGCAGCCCAAAGAGTGATTGAAACAGACCTCTCCCGGACCCGGTGGACGAGGGTAGATCAGAGGACGCCTTCACAATGCGGCAATCCTTGTGTACCCAGGAGCAGAGCATTGTGTTTGGCTCCACCGGGCAATGTTGAAGCCTGTGGACCACAAATAGTGGGTAGATCCAGGCAGGTTAAAAGAAAATTTGGGGTAAAAGTATAACCCTGATGTGCAAAACTTTGTTTTCTTTTTTCCCATAAATTGTTGATAGCTTACTTATTTACATAGGTCCTGAAGAAGCGCAGGGTTAATACACCATTAGCGAGAAAAATGTTGACCCACACACTTTAACAAGGACACAAATACGCACGAAAACTTTTCGGGCAAGTGCCTTGTACACTGGTTTTAATTAGGACAGGAGACCCCCAGAATAAAAATGTTGTCCTTCCAGGTACTCACAGTCCTATTTTACTCCACTTCACTGCATCTACACAACAACAGCCCCATACCCGCACCTAACCATACGGCAGTTGGATAGAAGATCTCCGACAAAGAGTGCCTTTTTAGGGAGCCCGTTGGGGATTGCTACGCCGCCCCATTGAAGAGCAGCCCAGATGATGAAGCACTCCCTGGATGACTTCTTATTGCTGGGGACTAGTGGTTCGGACAGTTGTAACAGGGCTCTGGCAACATTTAAAGGGAAAATTGCTGAGTTTGGGATACCCTTGGCTCAACCTCAAGCAATAAGTCCACCTACATAATTTTTTTGAATGAATATCGAAATTGATTGTGTTAAAAATCAATGCCTACTCTCACTGGTGAAGGAGAGAGCATTATAATCCCTGGAATCATACCGGGGGCAAAAAAAGGTCATATTACATCAGTTTCAGGTATTAGTGAGCCAACTGAATTTGGCCTTGCGGATAATTCCAATGGGTCACCCGTTCTCATTCACCTTAGTATCGCCATGTCAGGGTTAACAGAAAAACACCATAGAACACATTTGTCTTCAAGTGTGAAGTGAGATTTGAGGATCTGGTTGTCATTCCTCAAAGATTTGAATAGATCCAGAGTATGGTCAGCTCCCCCTGTCTCTGGTCCAGTCAGGAATTTGGTTTATTTCCGGAGGCAGCAGGTGGTGTGCACAAGCCAGGCCCAAGTTTTGTGTGTCCTCAGGATTGGTGAGAAACATTACGTTCCTGGAGTTATTTCCCATTGTGGTGGCTTTACATATCTGAACCGGCCACTTTTATACCCAATCTGTGATTTTCTGGGAACATACGTTTTGTACCCTTCCAGCACAAAATAGTATGCTTTGACCAACTGAATACCTTTTCCACGTTGTGTGTGTGCTGTACAGTGCAACATACATGCAAAGTCGAAAAAGAAAGAGGAAATAAAAGCATTTCTCTTTGATAGTGCGTAGTTGACATGGGTGTTCTTTTTTATGCAAAACGCTGCCTGCTTTTTTTTTCTTAGTAAATAGGGTTTTGCGTCAAAAACCATGAGTGGTTGCATGGGAACACCCATGCACCACCTATGGAATGCCCGCTTGGTGCTAATTAATGCAAAGAAGCTCTATGCTCTGCTTTTTATTACTTTCAAGTGAATTTCCATCGCAAAACAAATTTTACACTGGAAAGTAAATTGGTAAAAAAAGATTGTGCATTACTTTTGTGACATAAACATGCCACAAAATCTTAGTAAGTGTACCCCATAATGTTAAAATACATTATACAACAAGCAGGTGGTACGAGGGGGGCTTAAGGGGCAGTGGAAAGGAAGAGCAATGCGGATTGATAAGGGTATTAAATGAATAAACACATTATTTTGTGAAATAACCGAGAGGGAGAGTGTATGTGTTTTTAGTCTTTGTGTGTAAACCATTCCTGATGAAGTCCGACAGACACCTCTCCATAACCGACTGAAAGCACCTGCACCCAACTATTTCTCATAAAATACATTTATTAGGGGGTGTAAGACCCCAAACACCCCCCCCCCCCCCGAAGCTATACCTCTTCAGCTAGTCAAGCAGGTTGAGGGTAGATGGTTACCATTAGCACACATCATCTTACATATTGGGGAGCACTGATTTGGCATCGCTGGACAGAATTGCCGTTTTTGAGAACGTAATGATAGAAATTGCCTGGTTAGCTAGGAGGTGTCCAGGTACGGTCATTCCATGGTCTAACATCATTCCTAGTTGGGTAGGGAGGTCAGGTCGGTCCACTAGTAGCCTGAATTAATCAGTCCGGCAGTTGAACAACAAGATGGAATGGTTACTGAACACAGTGTTACTAAAAACCATCCCCCATGGCTGCCTCCAGATAGGGGGCTTGGTCACTTTTGGAACCGTCCAGACTTGTGTCGGGGAAGGAGTTGTGTTTGGCCACAAAACCGGTAGACAATCTCGGCAACAGGAATATAAGTGCAGGCAAATTCGGGATGGAATTGGTTTGTGGGGTTTTATCCCAATCTAGGGCAGGAATACTGTGGTCTTTATTCAGGGGATAGAGACAACCGCTACAGCGAACGTTTATGGCCTTCCATGGTACACCATAACGTGGCCCCAAACCTTGGTGGAAGTATGGTGGCTACGGCCCAGGCCTTGTTGGAGAGATGATGGCTTTACCAGAGGACCACGGTATGACTCGGTTACCCAGGTCCGTCTCCCACTAGGTGCCAAGGGATCTCAGTTTTAGATTGGCTCTGGTAAAATATTTGGAGTCCAATGTAATGCTAGTCCTCACTCCCTTTATCTTGAGGGACAAGCTGTAAACTGCAAGTTATGGAATCTCAACCCATGACCCCCGAGCCAAATGAAGTGGCAAGGGCCTGAGGGGTGGTCAACCAGGACTCCTGATAAGTATTTGATAGGAGATTTCATGTGTTAGTAATTTTGCTGGATAAGGTTCTTTATGATAAAAGATATTTCTATAATCGTAAATAGTTTTCACTTACGTTTTTGATGTTATGTCGCTATTTTATTATAATGTTTATCCTGTTTGAATAAATACAGCCTCAGAATTATTATATTTTTTAAATGCCATATTGACAACTGCCTAGTCTATGGTTTTGACGGCTGGAAACCCCTTCCAAGTAGGGTGATCGTATGTTGTCTTTGGGTATACTCACCCACAAGGTCCTGATAGGTCCCCTGCCAGCGAGCTTGGCCTTACACCGTCCTCTGTGTGTGCTCAAATGGCAGCCATCTTGAATTACCGGATCCTGTGTGAGTTTGACTTCAGTAGAGGCTTCCACTTTTCCCCTTTTGGGGTGTCCGAGTTGTCCAGAGTTTGCCCAGTGGTGGTGCCTTCTTGGGACCTTCCTCTTGTCAGGCGTGGCTGATGAAGGCTCCGTGAATATGCACAAAGGGTAGACAACGGAATAAGGCTAACCGTGTTCCAAGTCGAATGGTTTAGTCTTCGAGCTCGTCAAAAATACATTCAGAAAGAACTTAACAATCGGAAGGAGGAAAATTAGCTGAAGATTTCGTGCTGTGATGAAGATTGATTCCCAGGTTTTTCTTTTATTGTGTGAGGGTTGATCGGTAGGTACTTGAATTACTCATAATATCTTTTAATTTGTTTATTGTTTTCCGTTTATTCAACAACAATCCTACAGTTCTTGTCTCCATAATGTTCATTTTAACATACAAGCCGACCATAGATTGACTTAAGACAGCTCCCCTGTATTTCCTTCATACAATATAAGCGAGCACGCCTCTCAGTTCCCCCCTTTCCATTAGCAGTACAATGGAAAGTTCCACCCTCTGCCTCGGCCCACTGATCCTGCTATTTTTCCGGCATCCCTCCAGCTTTCCAACGCAGGGACAGCTGTCATTTTGGCCAATATCAATGATACATCTACAAATGTACAAAACGTAATTCACCTCTACAAGCATGTCATGGTGTTGCGGGCAACGGACGCCGACCCCTTCCATTACTTTAATAAGATGAGCCCAGTGGTGTTCTGAGGAGAGGCAGGACCATAACATATGCTGGACACGTGCTTCTCACGGCTGGAACCGTCTGGGGAAATCGCATGTCTACCGTTTCTACAAATATTATGTGACTTCAGATGGGTGTTGGGTTATTTGCGATATGTTATATCGGAACAAGTGACATTTGGCATTTCTAGAAACCGAATTTCCCATTCTCTGTTGGTCAATGCACCTTCCACATCACTGGATCACGTTTCCCTTCACGTTGATACTTTTTTTTAGTCATTTCAGTTACTACCCGAGTATGCGTCACGCCCTTTTACTCTTTCCCAATGTCACCATTCCATTGTCTGTTAACCATACCCGTTTGAACATTACCAATCAGGAACAAACCTCCCCGCAGGCCATACTGTTGCAGAATGGTGTTAAATGTGTGTTGTTCGTTTCGGTTCAATAACTGAGCGTATTGCCTTATCCCACCGCCCAATGTCTGCTTGTTTAACCCCCATGAGGAGACCGCACAGTGCAGATCACGTGGGAATGCTACAGTCATAGGTGCACAATCCCTGTCTGTCAACAATGCCGGGCCAGAGTCCTCGGTTACCAGAATCCTCTACGGTACACTTCTGCTTAAAAATGAATTTCAATAGTTCTGTCACATCATTTTGCCCCAGACGATACATGACTGCAGCTGCAGGGCCCTCTGCACCCACCTTGAGACTCACCCACCCCCAACCAGGAAAGGTACTCTCTGGTGACGCAGGTCCAGACTGTAGCTGCGTCACGCGACATTGGAATTTATGGTTGAGGGTGCCAGGTCCCCATCATTTCACTGGCCGCTGGGATTCCCGCAAAAGTGTCTTATTTAACCGCAATACTCTATTTAATTTCGCATTTCCATTTTAAAATGGCAAGTTCGCCATTCCGTTCACGATTTCCGAAAAATAGACGTGCAAGCTCCTTCCGCCCAGTCGGCTCTTGGCCAGGGCATTGGCTCCTCGCTCCAGCACCGCTGCTGCACAGCTGTCCACTTGCTGTTATCCCATACAGAGGCAGAAGGCACATTTCTCAATTTCCAGGAATTCCTTTCAGGTAGAGAGACACGTGTGTGTGTGTGTGTGTGTGTGTGTGTGTATCCCCTCTCCCCTCTCTCTCCCCCCCTCCCTCTCTCTCTCTCTTCACACAATGTGGGGGATTGATGGGTTGGAAACCCTTAAAGGGCCTACGTCATGCCCAACGGAATTATTGGGCGGGGGGGGGGGGGGACACTGCTCTACGAAAGTAGCTGTGTTGGCCCAAGGATTGGGGGTCATTCTCCTTGCCTGCATAGGGTCCCAGGCACCCAGCGACGCCTTCGCTTCAGGACCCTCCAAGGGGCAGTTTGGTCAATCCTGCTGCCGGAGGGTGGCACGTTGCGCAGTTCGCTTTTGTCTCACGCCAGTCAAGGCAGCGCCCACTGGAGAAAGGCCGATGCTTTTTAAAGATTTGAAAATAGGTCATTGATCTGGAGAAAGTGGTCAATTGCAGAGGCGTGTCAAATGTGATTTGTGTCGTGTAAGATTCAGAGCGTCCAGATAGAGATCAAATAGAAAAGTATAGAAAGCGCTTTAGTCCAGGATAGAGCGAGCGAGAGAGCTACCACCTACAGTTGACGTTTAACCAGCCGCTACATTTGACCATGTTATTCATAATAGATGGATGGATGAATGAATGAATGAACGGACTGACTCACAGGCTTTGATTTGGTGACATGTTACTGAGTCTGCCTGCTCCTCGTGCTACTTAACCGGTCTCTTTTGCCTTCTGTGCTGCTCTGCGTAAGAGGGGCATTCATCCACAGGGCCGGCTTGGTGTGCAAGGACCCTCAGCCGCCTGCCTCCCTACCCCGCGCGCCAGTCCAGCTTTCTGCGCGCAGAGCACAGGTGCATCCGCGGGGGGAGAGAGAGGCGCACTGAGGACGCAGGGCAGCCATTCTTTAGGTGCACTGCTTGCTTCCATTTCAATTTTCCACCTTTTTGTTGCTTTTTATGTGAGCGGAAACATTCATGCGTACATGTTGCTCTGTATCAGACCCCATTAACTCCAATGAAAGCAATACATATGTTTACCTGCTATTATTTTCACTGCGCAGACAACCAATTAAAAGAAAATAGTTTTCTCTAATTGTGGGATAATTACCACCAAGTCCAGTTGTGCAAAGAGAGGTGGTCACCGGGCCCGTCGCTTTCCGTCCATGGAGCCCCTCCCCACCACTTATCCACACTCTCTTCAGTGACCTTCCGCTGCTCCTTGGTTTTAGGATCTAAAACCAGGTGTTCAGATTCGGCATCCTTTTGTAGAACCTCTCCGTGCTACACTTGGCGCTATATGGTTTTCTGGTGCCACTCTGTTTAACTTATGCCTTGTTATATACGCTCATGTGTTCTCACTTGGTACTGTAAAAAGAGACACGTTTGCAGTCTTCAGATGTGAATTGGTGCAGGCAAAATTATGCTCATGAGGAACCTAAAAGGAGGTGGGAGGAGCGGGGTTGACAGCCCATGCATTCTGCTGGTTAAACACCCGTGTGTAATTATTTACCTATTCTTGGGTTGCAAGAGTTTTGAAATGCACAAACGTCTAAATCATGATATCTAAACTCTAATCTAGATTGCTGTAATCTATGACAAAAGCATTTCAGCATACAAAGTAGAAAAGCGAATTTGTTCATGGGGAAGGTGAATAGTGATACAAACGTAATATCAATACAAGAGAAGAAGGGGGTACTGTGGAAATCCCTTTGAGGAAAATGGAACAGGCAACGGAAACTTGTAACGAAGCATAACAAACGGGAGGCGGCTCGGGCGCAGCACATCTTCCGGAGACGTGCGCGTTCACAGAGCTGAATCGGCTCGTGCACAGGCCAGTAGCGGCTCGTGCACAGCTCTATCTCCCTTGCCAGTTAACACGGTGACTATAGAACTCGCTGGCGGGAGCACTTCGCGCTCCAACGCCAGCTCGACCTAATAAAGTGAAATACACCTTATCAAAGAAGCTAAGGTTTTAACAAAGGATTTCCTGAATAAAATAAAACACCACCATATCTCTGTTTACAGGTATCTGTAATTGACATGGAGTGAGATTCCGCAGGTTTTGTGTCCATACTGCAGCATACAGTGCTTTTCATTAGAACAGGGGTCTCCAACCTTTTCTGTAATGAGAGCTACTTCTGATCAGTGAAAATCATCGTGAACTACTGAAGGCTAAGCAACTTGCGCATTTTCCCCAGAACCCTCATGCCCACCTCTATTGACTTTAAGCCTAGTGTCCATAGAACCAGATACTATGGTTTGAATAGAATATTTTGACTAGGGGCACTATGACAGGACTTCCATGTGTGTCAGTGAGAGGGAGGTCTTTGGGGATTTATAAACATGTGTGCAAATGAATGGGATAAATGTGTATGGGTGACTGAGAGCCTATGTCGTATGTACTTGTGCCACTGGAATACCTTTCGTTATATGTGGCACTGTTACATGTACAATATAAACATATAACTATTTTTTTAATTATATTTAATTAGAGAAATAGAGAAATTTAATGTGCCGAAAACATTCTGTAAAAATGTTCATGATATGGGACATTTTTCTGCACTTTACATTTCTCTCACCTAAAATGATGGGTGCATTTTTCAATTATAAATATGGCACAATGTCTACCAGCCACTGGGAGCAAGATGTCTGCTGTGTTTGAAGGCGACACGTTGAAATGGATTCCATAAAACTCATCATTTAAATGTAATCTCATTTCTACGTGTCACTTTCACAAACACCAGGCATCTTGATCTCACCAGCCTGTAGACAATGTATTTATAACAGAAAAATGCAGCCATTTGTTCCAGTTCCAGATGAAGGCCTTGGGGGCACCTATAGCCCAGCCCCCCTGAAAAGGTGCCTGCAACACGGTGCAGGGATTTAAACAAAGTACCATTTCTCTATAGGAGCTTGTGCTGTGGGCGGTTTCCGCCCATGCCCCATGCTTCCATAGGGAAATGGGAATTTGCAACAGCACTATTTGCGATCGCATAGTAATCTGCTTCTGACTGCTGACCAGAGGTCGGTCGGTTCTAAAACCGCAGAGATGTCGGTCAGAGGCAACTCTGACGGACATCACAATCGGCCCCTAAGATGCAATTGCCTTAATTGAAAGTTGAGAAAAACATTAGGACTAAATGTTTCATAGAACATTTTTCTTCACTTTAAATTTCTCGCATTTGAAAGAGAGTTCTGCATTTTTCAGTTATAAATTATGGCCATGTGTCTACTTGCTACTAGGAGCAAGAGGCCTGCTGTTTGTAAATGCAACACTTTGAAATGGGAGAAAATTAAAATGAAGAGTTAACTTAATCATTAAGGTAACTTTTCATTTTCATTTTCTACCATTTAAAAGCAATTAGAAACATAATTTTGTTCTTGCACTCCAATATTGAGTTGAAAAAGACCTATTTAGGAGTTAAATACCTCAGTACTTCAGTTCTTCACCTCAGTGACCTGGGTCATACATCTTACTGCAGCACTATTCATTATCAAGCCCAGCTATCTGCAGCCTGAAGATAATGATGTAAAATAAACACAGCCTTCCCTTAACCTAAAAAGGCAAATGTGACTCTATGCTTATTTTAAAATGAACTTAAGGCTGTGAACTACTGGCAATTAGGTAATTGCTTTTTGAAATAATGATACAGGTGACCCTTGGTGTTGCACTGCTCCTGAATCCTGCTGTGTCGATGGACCACATGCATCATTATTTCAAATAGTGATTACTGCAAAACGCAATTAGGTAATCACTATTTGAATGTATGAAACAACCTACCTCATTAAGAATAATGAGGCAAGTCGCAATTTGTGACCCAATAGGAATAGCTAAAATCACAGGGATAGTGGCTTCTGGGGTCAGCAGACCACCATGTCCGTGATTGCATTTAAATAAAACAGTCATTTTTTTAAGGAAAACAAATTGCGTTTAAAAAAGAAAAATGAAAAGTGTTCTTTTTATTTTTCAAGAGCCTGCATTGGTTCGTGGGACCACCACCCACTTTATAAAAACATTTTTATGAGCATTCACAAAGGGGAAGAAGTCCCTTGGGGAGCCATTTCCATTAGCGAATAGATTACTATCTACTTGGAGTAGATGGTGAAATGCGAATGTTTTGCGACCACATTTCAATTGCAAAACAATCCTACATACCACTGTGCTTCAGCAATAGGAAGGGATGTCCTAGACATGCCCCTTCCTAATACCGAATCGGTATATATTCGTAACTCCAAACTGCGATTCGGTAACATGTTACCGAATCGCAGATTGAAATTCATACATACCAAAACACATTTTGCCGGTTGCGAATGGCCCAATTCTGCGAATTAGCCCATTTGTGACTGATATAATGCATGATACATGTGGTCCTAACTCTGTAGAAAATGGTCTGGCGCTGGAAAGTTCTCTCTATTTTTTAAAGTTCACCACCTCACAACACCGAGAATATCTGGCCTCAAAAAATATGTTTCAAATCTCTGAGACATTCACTCCAGTCTTTCTGACAAGCACATCGTCTTCCCTCCCTTACTACTCTGAAATAAACCCTCCTGTAGCTGACGTTTTTCTAATCGATTAAAGGAATGTTTGCTCGCATTGTCCAATGATACCAAGATGTCACTGTATGTCTCGGCCATTTTTGATGACTGACTTTCGATTACGCAGTCTTTGCATCAATTTGCATTTGAAGCTGCTTTTAAAAAGGTTAATAAATAGCCTGCACCTTCGCTCAACCTGGATGACGTGTAATAAATAGTACAAAAGGTCCTTGTTGCTGTTAAAGCTTCACAAGGAGCAGATTTCGCAATCTCTTCCACTTTCCAACGGATACAGCGCATCATGCATAATTATGGAGGAAATAGAAGGGAAAATATAACCCTTTTCTTAAAGTGAACTGTCCTGTTCGTGGTGAAGTTCATGACGACTCCCTTCTTTCATACCATGTTGGTGGTGAGGCTGCAACCCGTTTCAGTGTTCGATCCACAACTTCCATGGAATTCAGACAACTGGTGGGGAGTCGCGCAACAGGGATCCATGGATTATTGTGGGAAATACTCGAAATGCCTCAGGCTGTTGCCCTAGGGGGATCAAAAAGTGTCTGACAAATCTTGACGGCTTCTTGGACAGCTGCTGCGGGGGTGTGAGGAGCCTTTTGTAGGGATGAATTGTGGACGCCTGGGTGAGTGTGAAGATTGCAATGTCTGGACTGACTGAAAATAGTTAGCACGCTGCAGAATAAAAGACTTAGCTAGTGACTGTTGGGCTCTTTGAAGATTGTCATATTGGCCACAGTCTTAGACAGTGAGAGTCAATGGTCAGATATCACTAGCATGTACCCACCTCAGTGCGCATCTTCTACAGTGTTTGGAGCCAGTTATATCCCGGTGGACTCCCTAAAATGCGAGGACAGGTATTAGTATAAAGTGGACTGCATTGTCACTTTAGTAGCATTTCTAACACCCCTGGCCTCCTTCTATGCCAGATAATAAATTAATCCCATTTACTGCAACTATTGGACGTTCCTTGGAAAGGCCTCCAAGAATTCCTATCTTGTCACAACACCACCTGAAATCATTACACCGCATACCTCTGGAGACCAGCTCTGAGAGACAATTGAGGTGTCAGTGGGGAAGAGAACACTTTTCTTGCTTGCACTCGGGCCAACACACTTTTGCTATGCCACTTACTTACATACACTGGGTAGACTGGCAACTGAAAGTCCAAACACACTAAGCTTTGCATGATGTTGAGTGATTTTCTCCATTAAAGTAATATGAATAAAAAAGTGGAACCGTTCCAGTGCATGGAACCCAATCAATCAATCAATCAATCATTTGTAAAGCGCACTATATACCCGCGAGGGTCTCAAGGCGCAGGGGGGGGGGCGCTACTGATCGAACAGCGAGGTCTTGAGTATCCTCCTGAAGGTCAGCAGGTCTTGGGCCTGTCGTAGGCTCAGTGGGAGGGTGTTCCATGTCTTGGCGGCGAGGTGGGACCGGTGGTTGTACTTCGGATGCGCGGGACGGTGGCGAGTGAGAGGTCGGTGGAGAGTAGCTGGCGGTTGGGGATGCAGAAGGAGAGCCGTCTGTTGAGGTAGGCTGGGCCAGTCTTGTGGAGTGCCTTGTGTGCGTGGGTGAAGAGCTTGAAGGATATCCTCTTGTTGACGGGGAGCCAGTGCAGGTTTCTCAGGTGGGGGGTGATGTGGCCGTGGTGTGGTACGTCGAGGATCAGTCGGCCGAGGCATTTTAGATGCGTTGTAGTCGTTTGATGAGCTTGGTCGGGGCTCCCGCGTAGAGGTCGTTTCCGTAGCCGAGTCTGCTGCTGACTAGGGCCTGGGTGACTGTCTTTCTTGTATCTGTCGGGATCCATCTGTAGATCTCGCGGAGCATGCGGAGGGTGTTGAAGCAGGAGGAGGAGACGGCGTTGATTCTCTTGGTCATTGAGTGCATTGAGTCAAGGATGATTCCCAGGTTGCGTGCATAGTTGGTGAGTGTCGGGGCTGCCCCCAGTGCCGTCCGCCACCAGGAGTCGTCCCAGGCTGAAGGGTTGAAGCAGAGGATGAGGAACTCCGTCTTGTCCGAGTTCAGCTTCAGATGGCTGGTCTTCATCCAGTCGGCGACGACCTTCATTCCTTCGTGGAGGTTGGCTTTGGCTGTGATGGGGTCCTTGGTGAGGGAGAGGATCAGCTGAATGTCATGGGCGTAGGAGATTAGGTTGAGGTTGTCCTGTCGGTCTACGTGTGCGAGCAGGGCCATGTAAATGTTGAATGGTGTCAGGCTGAGGGAGGTTCCCTGGGGTACGCCACAGATTATCTCGGAGGCGTTGGAACGGAATGGGGGAGGCAGATGCTCTGGGTTCTGCCGGAGAGGAAGGAGGTGGCCCAATCCAGAGCCTTGTCTCGGATCCCTGCGGCGTGGAGGCGTGCACGTAGTGTGCGGTGGCAGACAGTGTCGAAGGCGGCAGAGAGGTCTAGGAGGATGAGTGCGGTGGTCTCGCCATTGTCCAGCAGGGTATGTCGTCGGTGGGGAGATGAGGGCAGTCTCGGTGCTGTGGTTGCTGCAGAACCCTGACTGGGAAGGGTCCAGGATTCTGTTTTCTTCAAGGTATCAGGTTAGTTGTCTGTTGACGGTTTTCTTGATGACCTTGACCGGGAAGGGGAGCAAAGAGATGGGCCGGAAGTTCTTGAGGTCTCTTGGGTCTGCCTTAGGTTTTTTGAGTAGGGCGTTGACCTCTGCGTGTTTCCAGATCTCTTGGAAGGTCGCGGTCTCGAGGGAGAGATTGATGACGTTGTGCAGGTGGGGTGCGATGGTGTTGCTTGCTCTGCTGAAGCCGTGGTGCGGGAATGGGTCTGATTGGAGAGCCGGAGTGGATTGAGTGCATGGTCTTGATGGTTTCATCGATGCTCACTTGTCCCAGGCTAGCAGGGGGTCGTGGCCGAAGGTGTACGGAGGGTATATTGTGTTGATGTCTGGTGGGGCTGTCTGGGTGTTGAAGCTGTCTTGGATGTCTGCTATCTTGTGGTGGAAGAAGGTGGCGAGGGAGTCGCATAGGGCTTGCGATGGCGGAATGTTGTTGGTGTTTGAGCTGGGGTTGGAGAGTTCCTTCACGATGTTGAAGAGCTCCTTGCTATTGTGTGCGTTGTTGTCTAGGCGATCTTTGAAGAAGGTCCTCTTGGCCACCCATGCACTCAATTGTTTATTCCAGTGCTTAATTTATAAAATAAAGAGGGCCAGTGCCCGAAGCTCTGCTTAGAAGTCCGCAGCCAGCGCTATTAAATGTCAGTGCACTGAATATCAAGGCTGTATAGTACTGAATATACCTCATGACTCTTTATTTGACTATTACACACTCTCTCTCCCTCTATCTCACACTTGTAAGCTCCTACTTTCTCCCTTAGTGCTGGTTTTCCATCTTTGCACAATGTCTGTTTTCACTCTCTTGCTGTCGGGACATGTCAGATGAGGAAAAATAAGTGCCAGTCCCCCAAAAAAAAGATTTCCGATGGCCCCCACTGGCTCAAATTAAGCACTAGTTTATTTGTGTTGTTCCTCATCACTGTTTCCCTGCACCATTGTGTGAATCGTGTATTTTCTGTGTCTCACTGTAAGTTTGTTTGTTGCCCAATGCAGTGTGTCCTTATCCCAGTATTGGATTATCTCAATATTCCAAGTTTGCCTCGTGGTCCTCTATGGACTTCGGGTTCATCGACACGCATTAACTGCATGCATTGAAGTCGTGACTCAACCCCATGCACCACAGTCATACCTGATGGGGTTCTGTCATAGAAATTTGTTTGCGACAGTCGTTACAGGGCTTAAAACCTGTTGTTTTGTGGCGAGATTCTCTTGCACACTGTTGAAATTTAGCTTACATTCCTGTGGTGGCTCAAAGAGATGAGAAAGGTAGAAATGACGAACACCCACTCTTAGTTTCCATAAACAATTTATTGAAATTAAAATCAGCACATCGTACCGACCCAACTTGTTTTGGCACTCAGCCTTTATCACAGGTTGAATGTCAATAAACTGTTTATGGATTTGCAACCCTGGGAGTGCACGTTTTCATTTCACCATGATGTATTGTCAGCTGACTGAGAAATAATGATACCCTGCATAACACTCTATTCAAAGGTGGGGTTTTATCTGGGCACATTGGTGCAAAGTAACAGACAGACTACCTACACTGCCAGGTGAGAATTTACCATTCTTTAAAACTCAAACTGTCTCTGAATGCCAAGAAGGCTTTTCACTGGTGGAATTGCCTGTCCTGACTGATGGAAAAAATATAGCTCAGAAACCCATTTGAACAATAATGTTCGCCTCTCTTAGGATGGTCTCTCGAGAATTGTAAATCATGTCAGTTTACTGCATGACAGAAAGCGATGCCTGTTGCCCCCTCTAGTTTCTGATGGACGAGGAGCTACTCTCTCAATGCTAATTGTACACTGTTTATATGCATGATCATAGGGATACATTTAGTTTATGTCTAAGATGCTATCCTATGCCATAGGTCCTTCTGGTAGCAGGAGCTCATTGGTGTGATTCTAAAAGGTGCATCACCAGGGCTAAACAGCAACCAGCCTTGACAGGTTCCTCCTCAACCAGCCCTGGGAGCAAGGAGGAGGGGTGGTAGCCGTGAGGCAATGCTCTGCTTTTCTTACAGGGGGCCGATATTGCAGCACTGCTGAAAAACTGGATCCCCGTTAGAAAAGTGGCCCCCGCAGCCACAAAACTGGCCACCACCTCTCCGGCCCACTGGGGAAATGCCCGGTACCTGCTACGGCTAGTCCGGCCCTGTGCATCACGTTTGAATAACTTTTACAAATATCATCAGTAACAAGTCTTGTTACAAAAAGAACTGCTGTTAATGTTAATGTTAACTGGAATTGTAGAGCGCACTGTTACCCTGAGGTGTCCTGATGCTAGGCTCCTGATCTGGGCTTAGTGGGTCCCTATTGCTGTCATATTATTGCTGAAAAGTCAGGTTTTCAAGGCCTTTCTAAAGGTAAGCAAGTTTGGGGGAGTACAGAACTCTAAAGGAAGTTAATTCTTAAACCTGAGTACTACCAATGATTTAGAATTGACAGATCTAAGTGCCCTATTGGGAATATCCCACCTAAACGTATGAGTGCAGTGGGAAGGTCCCAGGTTATGTAGTGCTTTATAGGTGATGCACAGTGCTTTAATTTTATCCTGCTTTTCACTGGCAGCCAGTGCAACTGTTGAATACCAGTTCTCACCGATGAAAATTTGGATGTGTGTGAGAGAACTCTAGCTGCAGTATTTTGCAGTACCTACTTTTTTTATGCTGTTGATGTACATTCAGGTATAGACATTTGTAGTAGTCTCGCCTGGCCATAACTAAGGCAGATATTAAACATTTTTGGGAGTTCGGAGAAATAAAAGCTAAGATTCTATTAATCTTTCTGAGAATAAAGAGAGTGGATGAAGTTAATGCATTAACCTGACTAGAAAAGGAGAGCTTGTTATCTATGATTACTCCCAGATTTTCCGCTTTATCGATCACCTTAGGTAAGCAGCCCAATTCTTCCGGCCACCAATTCGGGGACCAAAAAGAGGGATCATTTCCAAACACTACAAACACTGTTTTATTGGAGTTCAGTTTTAAACAATTACTGCTCATCTAGGGGCTGACTGCTGTCATACAATCATGGAATGTTTTTCCGATAGTACTCACCTGATTAGTAACAGCCATTACAATCTGAGTATCATCAGCGTATGATGTTAGGCAAAGTGGAAAGATATAATTATTGTTGCCTGGGCTGCTATATAGACACTAAAAAGCATGGGACTAATGGAGGACCCCTAAGGAACTCCACACCGAAGATAAAAATGTTCTGACTTAAAAGGGTCTAAGGCTACAAATTGCAACCTGTCTTCAAGAAAGGATCTCAAAAGGTTGAGGGCTGGTCCCTGCACTCCTATGGCCACTACCCAATCCCCCAGGATGGTGTAGTGGACTGTATAAAATGCGGCCAACAGGTTTAACATAATAAGGGAGGCCTTGCCCACATTATCCAGAGTTTCTCTAATTTCCTCCACAGACTTAATCAGAGCTGATTCTGTGCTATGGCCTCCTCTAAAGCTGTGTTGCGTATCATCCAGCCAACTATGCTCAGTGATGTGCTCTGAGAGTTGAATGTTCATGGCCCTTTCTAAATGTTTTGTGGGCAATGGAAGATGAGGAATTGGCCGGAAATTATTGATATCATTGGAGTAGAGATTGGGTTTCTATAGGATAGGTAAAATTGAGGCGACTACCCACAATTTGGGAAAGCTGCCAGAAGTGAGGACTGAATTAAAAGTTTGGTTAGGTTATCAGAAACAACGTCCTGTGCTTATTTTAAGACTGTCACTCTGCAGGGATCCAAAAGTGACCCTGATTTAGCCTTGGCAATAAGGAACACCACTTGCCTAACATCAAAGGTAGCAAATTTAGAGAAACAAGGCCCTTCTTGTTCAGTCAGAGGTTTCCGTTCCACTTGAGTTGCAGCCCCCTCCTACAAGGTCCTAGGTTGATAAACGTAATAAAAAATGTTTTCCACTTCGCTCAGGAAGTGTTTAGAATTTTATCGCACAGTTGGCCTGTGCATACAAAATATGATGTGCATGGAGATGTAAGAGACAAGACTGCATTAAACAGTTTTTTAGATGAATTTTTGGCACTCTCAGGGCTTTGTAATTGTTAAGACAAGAATTATACTTTTCCTTCTCCCTGGTATCCTAAGCAAATCTCCAGAGACGTTCTTGTTTTTTACAAATTAGTTTAACATTTTTCAATGTATCTGAATACCAGGAGGGGGGAGGGCCGACCACGCCTTACTTTGATGATAGATTCCGGGGCTATTAAGGAAGCTGTTGTCTCCAACCAATGAGTAAAATTACTGGCATTCCTATCCTCATCATCAGAATAAACCGGTTGAGTGATGGTAAGAAGATGTTGAAATTGCTGCTGGTTGATTAAATTCCAGCTGCCTGCTGTCCACATATTGTGTTTGATCTGCGGCACAGTGGTGCCACCAACAATAGTAATCTTAAAATGCACAGCTGACTGATCAGACCATGTGATCTGCAGAATGTCCTCGACCGTGAGATGGGGGATGTTTGAAAAGATCCCATCGAGCGTGTGGCCCGCGGAATGTGTAGGACCTTTCAGTAACTGGAGTAGCCCAAGCTATTCATAATGTCTATAAGACGTGCCGACTCTGAGTCTGAATTTGCTTCCAAATGGAAGTTGAAATCGCCCAGCATAGTCATGTTGGACGAGGCCAGACCATCTTCCAGCAGCCTACTGACCCTAACAATAAAAGATGCTCTAGGACCCCGTGCTCGATATAATAGGATTCCTTTAAATTTGTTTTGTATGGTCGGTTGAATGCTGAAAGCGAGTGCTTTGCAATCCTGTGAGTGTATTGCTGAAAAGGTAGCTGTAATTGAGTCCCTATAATGTATAGCCTGGCCCCCTCACCTCCTACCTGTTCTACCCAGGGTGAAAATAACAAAACCTGGGGGAGTGGCTTTAAAGTGACAGGGTCCCAATGCCACATCAGTCCAAGTGACAAATACTATATCCCTGTGAAAGGTTTCTATGAACTCAGCACACTCTAGGCTGTGCTTTACCAATGATCTTGCGTTTAGCAACACACAACGTGGTGGCATATCACTCCCCTTCGTTACTATAATCGAAGCAGAATTCGTGGTTGCCGCCATGTTTCTTGGTCCCTGCAGGATCAATGTGGGATAAGTGGCCCGGCAAGCAGAGCATGAATGACTGTTCTGTTTTTGATCAAAATCGATCATAGGGCAATTATAAACTGTCTTACTTCTGTGTTAATGGTCAGTAATTCGCTTCTTGAATGCCGTATCCGTTTGACATTATCTGGGTGAAAACGAGCAGGGGAACGGGTGCTGAGCGCAGTCAGAGCAGGGGCGGGCGCAGACAGGCTTGCCTGCATGTGCGTCTGCTGCCCATAAGCCATCATTTTTCTTGTCAAGCCACATGTATTATTTATGTGATTCAGTGCCAATGACAAAGCTGTAAAAAACAATATGTAGGCCAAACCGTGAATGACCAATGTACACGATTCAGGAATTACAAATCAGCAATAATTACTAAGAAGCTTGACCGATCTTTAGTCAATTATGTTAACCTAGTAGATCATTTGCTGTAAGATTTTAAGATTTTTCCTTTTGAATATGTCTTAAATGAAGAACTCCAGAGAAAACCTCTGGCTGTATTGTTCAAAAAAATAATTGCATCTACATGGACTGAACATCAATGGCAATACCACCGGATTACTGCATATCTGAAGAGATCTCAGGACTGCACTGAGTACATATTCCAAATGGAATCTACACTCACAATGTTTTTTGAAAATCCAGCTGTGTCGGCTGTGCAGACACTGAGCAAGCAATCTTGTAATACCCGAGGAATTATGTATTTTCAGATGTTACAGTCATGTTCTCAAGATTCTCATGGATCATGTCATGAGTGATGTAATATGTGGGGTAATCAGCAGTGCATTGCAAGGGTGGGAGGAAGTTACTTTAGGGCGTGAGGTATACTTACTAGAGATAGCTATAATTGGTGACTTTCAGTGTTTTTTTTAGTGTAAATGAGGTGACCAAGGGAGAAAAAGCCCCCTCGACCAATCAGAAGGCTTTCTTTCTTTTTTTAAGTTGTGCTTTCGGGACTCTCGCAAGAGTCTCACAAACCAATTTATCCAGATATACAAATATTTTTGATGCTTAATTCTCAAAAAATAGCAGATTTACACCATCTAGTTTACTGCTGAGGTTTGTGTAATCTGAGTCAGCATTTTTGGTTGCAGCTCTGTTAAAAACCCCAATGGCAATTGCACAGGCATTTGATGCCTCCTTTTTGTTGACCCCCACTTGACAGATCACCACAAACCTTTTCATGAAAGAAGTAAGCAAAAAAAGAACACTTTTATTGGGAAAGTTTTGTGAAGATGCATCAAACGGCACCAAAGTTATTAGCAAACCAAAAAAGGCATTCCCTATGGAAATGCAGACCTAACTATAAATACTCAGTGTCAACAGCCACTGGGTAACATATATATATATTTACACACACACACACACATGCAAACAAGCACACACACATACATATATATATATTGTTAGAAATGGGGTTTCTGGTTGGCCTGGGTATGTCCCTAAGCTAGGTAGAACCCACCACCCTAGTCAGGGCAAGGTAGTTACACGCTCAAGATACCCCCTGCTCACCCCCTTGGTAGCTTGGGAGAGCCATCAGGCTTATCCAAGAGGCAATGTGTAAAGTGTTTGAGCAACACACTCACACAGCAGTGACACTGTAGGCACACCACAAAAGAGACTCCACACAAGGTTATATAAAAAATACCCTTTGTATTATCCATAAAAGCACATTAGATCACAATCACATATATTACACTGTGCCACCAGGCACTCGTCATGACTTCACAGGGATTACATAAATCACTAGGCCAATTGGGCCACTGTCATAAACATCAGTCAGGGCAACAAGTAACTACTGGTAGGTTTACCTTTAGCATAAAAACATCAGGCATAACCAACATCTTCATCAGTGCAGCATTGCAACAACCTGGGACATGCACATCTTTGTACCCCTCACTGGTAATGTAATCCACAGCCTAATTACATCAGGACATAACACATTATGCATGAACCTAATCCACAGTGCACCCTAGTAATAACCAGCAACATAATCTGGGCATTTTAGCACAGTCAATCACTTCAATAGTGCGCCAGGGTAAACACTGGCCAGTTGCACACATTAGGGAAATATCATGCCCACATCAGGCAACTTCCTGAACTAACAGGCCCATGAACCGTCGTGCCCATAACCAGGTCTCCCCTCTGCCCCTTGTGAGGGCACACAACACGTACCCAAACACTAGGGTATAAATGCAGCCGGTCGATGTGGAGGACAGACAAGTAACACCCTTATGACTGCGGAATTAACTACAGCTGCCCAGGCACACGCGTGGCAGCTGCTGATGGCCAGGATTTCTTGAATCCCAAAGAAACTACCCCGTGACCGCTTGTGCCCTCACCAGGCCTCTTGCACCAAGAGAGAAAGCAGGCGGCTCCCCGCATCCATGTGGGGCTGCCTCACTCCAAACTCGCTTCCCTGGGATGGGCCCAGGGGAACTCACTTGGCAAGGCCAGGGCCTCTCACTGCTCAGGTAAAACATGGGGCTCTCCTCGCTGTCCCGAAGGCATGAGGCGCCGCTCCCTTCTATTTTGCGTGCCCGTCGGCTTCCTCTTATTCGTGGGAGCCCCTCCCACAGCCAGGCTCAAGCTCTGCCTGGCTTCTGGTTGCTTCTCTCTTCCTAGTGGGAGCCCCACTCACAACCAGGATCAGCCTCTGCCAGGCTTCCAGTTTGGCGCGGCTTCTCCTTAACGGCACGACTGCGCTTGCCGCATTTAAGGATAGAGCCCACTTCTCGGGCTCCTGGAAACAGAGTGAAAGCGCTCTCCACACACTTCTGGGGTGCAGGACACAGCGCTTAGGGCCATAGCAAGTATGAAGCGCTCCCCACACACTAGTCAGGGATAAATTAAGCTCCCATCACGAGCTGGACGAGGGGTACACACCACTGGGACCCTAGAGAAAACTAGGGCAGAGGACAGGGTCAAGGCTGGCCAGCACACAGGGTCACACTGCAGATTGTCAGTCCTTTGAGCCTCTCAGCAGGCAGCTCATCAGTCCCCAATGGCAGTTCCTCTTGGCCACAGCAGTCCTGTTGCCGTCCAAGCAGTGTTTTCTGTTCCAGTTCAATAACATGGGGTTGCAGCCCCAGTACTTATAGTCCAAATGTCTTTGTTCTCCCCTGGCACAGGGCTCTGAGCCCAGTCCAACCCAGTTTTGGGGGCACTTAAAAATACATGTACAAGTGCACAACACCCCCCATTCCCAGTGTAAGCCTTGGCTCCAGACACATCACAGGGAGGCAGAGTCAGCATTGTGGAAGGCACACACAGCCATATTCAGGTGCAGGTGCTACTCCTCCCACCACTCCAAATGCAGACCAGGCCTATTCAGCCTATTGCTGAGTCACCCAGGCAGGGCAGGACACACCTCAACCCCCCTGGAACTGGCTGGAGTGAATGCACATCCCCTCTCCACTGTCAGTCAGAACCAGATGGTCAATACACATCTTGCAGGCACAAAGACACATAGCACAAAGAAATGCCCCGTTCTAAAAGTAGCTTGTCTAAAATGGTAATAATAAATCCGCTTTACCAATAAGCAGGATTTATCACTACTATTCCAAACATACCAAACTTGATCATGCTACCCCTGTCATGTTGGTAATTACCACTGAAGCACAAAACAGGGAATTCCCAATGCATCCATATGAGAGGGCAGCTTCACACCAGTGAGAAACCACATAGGCTGTTTGCCACTACCAGGACAGGCTTCAGAGTTAAGGCACATGTCCTACCTATTACCTACACCTGCCCATTGGGCTAGCTAGGGCCTAACTTAGGGGTGACTGATATGTAGTAAAAGGGAGCTGCAGACATGGCAACCACTTTATATGCCATGTCACAGTAGCAGTAAACTGCGCGCACAAGCCCTGCAGTGGCCTGAGACAGGTTTGAAAGGTACTTTAGTGGGTGGTGCAAACAGCGTTGCAAGCCCACTAGTAGCATTTAATTCACAGGCCCTGGGTACATGGGATACCACTGTACAAGGGACTCACAGGTAAATTAAATATGCCAAACAGGTGTAGACCAATCTTACCAAGTTTACAAGAGAGAACACATGCACTTTAGCACTGATCAGCAGTGGTAAAGTGCCTAGTGTAATAAAACCACCAATGACAGGTCAGAAAAAATACTGGAGGAAGGCAAAAAGTTCTGGGATGACCCTGCAAATATATATATATATAGCTACATGAAGGTAATGCCCAGAAACTCACATACTATGTCATTGATAGTGTACCAAAAAATGCGAGAGGAGGCAACCGTATACTAGCCCTACGCCGACTGGAGTCCAGATATATAATCCTTCTGAACTCCAAAATCCCGTTCGGTTTGAACGCGGATGAAGCCCTGAACGTACACCTATGAATCAGTATGTACTCTTCCCATCCCTCTAAACCCATTCTTTAACATCTGCTGTTCTACTACTACTTAGAACTGTTTTAACCACAAGCACAGTAACAAAGTCACCTTCCACGTAACTAATCACAAGTAGCACTAGTAATCACTTTTAATTTGTGAACCTTCTTTATCACCACACCAATCACACTAAAACAAGTCACGAGCCATTACTCCACTTGGAGAAGAGAGAAAGCCAATTTGTTAAATACTGCATTAAGTAACTGCGCCGGCATGTATATGTTTAACATGAATGTCACTTATAGCACTTGACTTAGCTGACGCTAAAGTTGGGAAAATGAATATTTGTAAAAGACAGAGAAAATACTACTATACATGTATATCATTAATCGTATACTACTTTAAGTATGGCACATGCACTAGGGAGCAACATAACCTACCTGGGTCTGTACTCCTCGCATTGGTCCTACGAGCATGTGCGTACACGGGTGGTCACGGAGGGATAATTCCAGCATCACCACCACTGATCGCTAGCGCAACCAGCAGTCACCACTAGAACTAATGGCAGACAATGCACGAGTGCATAAGACTTGAAATGAGTGTGGACGCACGTTTAATTTAATTTAAATTTATTTTATTTCATTTATTTATTTTATGGAATGTAACTTAAAGTGTTCTCAAATTCATGAAATGTACAAGTGTGAAGTTAACACATGTAACAATGAATGTAAGGGACCATTTAGCAATGTGGTTCAATTGAGCGTTACCAAGTTGCATAAACATAGGTAAAAGACTGACATGATGTTACACATGCAAGTCATGAAACTTTTCTATGTCCACACATGAGGGTTAAACATGTAACCATAACAACCCTGGGCCAATGAAAACGTGTAACACATCAAACACCTAAGCAACCATGTAACATTCATGTATATTTAAAGTGTAACAAAATGACAATGCAGATGTAGTGAACAAGGCGGGGGCAAGCCGCCGAAACGCGTCTATGCAGCAAATGAGCCATTAAAAATCGTTTGGATTTTGATTCACGGAGTCAGCGCCTTATTTTTGATGGAAAGTTTGGTTTGGTGTCGATATATATATATATATATATATATATATATCAATGCTCGAAGGTGTCCACCTTTGAGTAGCACGCGAACAGCAGCTTGGTTTATGTATAGGTGAGGACAGGGATCCACTCGTAGACGCCGCTCCGTGCGGGATCTGCCCGACGTGTTTCGAAGCTCCATCTGCTTCTCTTCAGGGGCTTTAACGGAAGCGGTGTGCGCAACCGCCGACCCACTTCCCCATTTTATGTATAACACACCCACCGATGGGAGGCTCAAATGAGACTGTGCATTCTGGGAAGTGTGGTCCGGGAAGCACACAATCAAGTCCTGTATGGACTCCACAAGTGGGCCCGTCCTCGATTCCAAGTACGACTGCTGCTTCACAATAGTGACCCCCAGGGTACCGGGGTGGTGCATACTCCGCGGCTGGACGGCCGCGTATAAATCAATGCTCGAAGGTGTCCACCTTTGAGTAGCACGCGAACAGCAGCTTGGTTTATGTATAGGTGAGGACGGGGATCCACTCGTAGACGCCGCTCCGTATGGGATCTGCCCGACGTGTTTCGAAGCTCCATCTGCTTCTCTTCAGGGGCTTTAACGGAAGCGGTGTGCGCAACTGCCGACCCACTTCCCCATTTTATGTATAACACACCCACCGATGGGAGGCTCAAATGAGACTGTGCATTCTGGGAAGTGTGGTCCAGGAAGCACACAATCAAGTCCTGTATGGACTCCACAAGTGGGCCCGTCCTCGATTCCAAGTACGACTGCTGCTTCACAATAGTGACCCCCAGGGTACCGGGGTGGTGCATACTCCGCGGCTGGACGGCCGCGTATAAATCAATGATCGAAGGTGTCCACCTTTGAGTAGCACGCGAACAGCAGCTTGGTTTATGTATAGGTGAGGACAGGGATCCACTCGTAGACGCCGCTCCGTACGGGATCTGCCCGACGCGTTTCGAAGCTCCATCTGCTTCTCTTCAGGGGCTTTAACGGAAGCGGTATGCACAACCGCCGACCCACTTCCCCATTTTATGTATAACACACCCACCGATGGGAGGCTCAAATGAGACTGTGCATTCTGGGAAGTGTGGTCCGGGAAGCACACAATCAAGTCCTGTATGGACTCCACAAGTGGGCCCGTCCTCGATTCCAAGTACGACTGCTGCTTCACAGTAGTGACCCCCAGGGTTCGGGGGTGGTGCATACTCAGCGGCTGGACGGCCGCGTATAAATCAATGCTCGAAGGTGTCCACCTTTGAGTAGTGCGCGAACAGCAGCTTGGTTTATGTATAGGTGAGGACGGGGATCCACTCGTAGACGCCGCTCCGTACGGGATCTGCCCGACGCGTTTCGAAGCTTCATCTGCTTCTCTTCAGGGGCTTTAACGGAAGCGGTGTGCGCAACCTCCGACCCACTTCCCCATTTTATGTATAACACACCCACCGATGGGAGTCTCAAATGAGACTGTGCATTCTGGGAAGTGTGGTCCGGGAAGCACACAATCAAGTCCTGTATGGACTCGACAAGTGGGCCCGCCTCGATTCCAAGTACGACTGCTGCTTCACAATAGTGACCCCCAGGGTACCCGGGTGGTGCATACTCCGCGGCTGGACGGCCGCATATAAATCAATGCTCGAAGGTGTCCACCTTTGAGTAGCACGCGAACAGCAGCTTAGTTTATGTATAGGTGAGGACGGGGATCCACTCGTAGACGCCGCTCCGTACGGGATCTGCCCGACGCGTTTCGAAGCTCCATCTGCTTCTCTTCAGGGGCTTTAACGGAAGCGGTGTGCGCAACCGCCGACCCACTTCCCCATTTTATGTATAACACACCGACCGATGGGAGGCTCAAATGAGACTGTGCATTCTGGGAAGTGTGGTCCGGGAAGCACACAATCAAGTCCTGTATGGACTCCACAAGTGGGCCCGTCCTCGATTCCAAGTACGACTGCTGCTTCACCATAGTGATCCCCAGGGTACCGGGGTGGTGCATACTCCGCGGCTGGACGGCCGCGTATAAATCAATGCTCGAAGGTGTCCACCTTTGAGTAGCACGCGAACAGCATCTTGGTTTATGTATAGGTGAAGACGGGGATCCACTCGTAGATGCCGCTCCGTACAGGATCTGCCCGAAGCATTTCGAAGCTCCATCTGCTTCTCTTCAGGGGCTTTAACGGAAGCGGTGTGCTCAACTGCCGACCCACTTCCTCATTTTATGTGTAACACACCCACCGATGGGAGTCTCAAATGAGACTGTGCATTCTGGGAAGTGTGTTCCGGGAAGCACACAATCAAGTCCTGTATGGACTCCACAAGTGGGCCCGTCCTCGATTCCAAGTACGACTGCTGCTTCACAATAGTGACCCCCAGGGTACTGGGGTGGTGCATACTCTGCGGCTGGACGGCCGCGTATAAATCAATGCTCGAAGGTGTCCACCTTTGAATAGCACGCGAACAGCAGCTTGGTTTATGTATAGGTGAGGACGGGGATCCACTCGTAGACGCCGCTCCGTACGGGATCTGCCCGACGCATTTCGAAGCTCCATCTGCTTCTCTTCAGGGGCTTTAACGGAAGCGGTGTGCGCAACCGCAGACCCACTTCCCCATTTTATGTATAACACACCCACCGATGGGAGGCTCAAATGAGACTGTGCATTCTGGGAAGTGTGGTCCGGGAAGCACACAATCAAGTCCTGTATGGACTCCACAAGTGGGCCCGTCCTCGATTCCAAGTACGACTGCTGCTTCATAATAGTGACCCCCAGGGTACCGGGGTGGTGCATACTCCGCAGCTGGACGGCCGCATATAAATCAATGCTCGAAGGTGTCCACCTTTGAGTAGCACGCGAACAGCAGCTTGGTTTATGTATAGGTGAGGACGGGGATCCACTCTTAGATGCCGCTCCGTACGGGATCTGCCCGACGCATTTCAAAGCTCCATCTGCTTCTCTTCAGGGGATTTAATGGAAGCGGTGTGCGCAACCGCCGACCCACTTCCCCATTTTATGTATAACACACCCACCGATGGGAGGCTCAAATGAGACTGTGCATTCTGGGAAGTGTGGTCCGGGAAGCACACAATCAAGTCCTGTATGGACTCCCCAAGTGGGCCCGTCCTCGATTCCAAGTACGACTGCTGCTTCACAATAGTGACCCCCAGGGTACCGGGGTGGTGCATACTCCGCGGCTGGACGGCCGCGTATAAATCAATGATCGAAGGTGTCCACCTTTGAGTAGCACGCAAACAGCAGCTTGGTTTATGTATAGGTGAGGACGGGGATCCACTCGTAGACGCCGCTCCGTACGGGATCTGCCCGACGCGTTTCGAAGCTCCATCTGTTTCTCTTCAGGGGCTTTAACGGAAGCGGTGTGCGCAACCGCCGACCCACTTCCCCATATATATATGTATATATATATATATATATATATATATATATTACCTACTGCCGGTCGCCAGTAGGTATATATAGTTAGGACCTAGTTACCATAGGAAATCCCCAACATTCTATTGGGAATAACTTTGGCGCTAATTGAGGAATATGCGTGTAATTTTCCTTAAAATTGCTTCGCTCCGCTCCGCTCCTTCCCTGAAAGTTTCGGGGGGAGAAAAAAGGGGGTCCCAAAACGTGTTTTCCCCATGTTAATTTCCATAGGGACCTTTAGACACGGCTACAGCCCCAACGGCTGAATGGAATTACACCAAACTTGGAAAAATGGTAGGGCCTGGTATGCAGATGTGCCTTTGCTATGTTTGGTGAAAATCCCCCCAGTAGTTCTGAGAACATAGAATTTGAAATTTTTCAAATGGCATTTTCTATGGGACCTGTAGACGCAGCTTTTTTTAAATCAAAATAACAATACCTAGGCAACTTAGGGGTCCTGTAGGGATATCAGGTACAAAAGCACAATGATAATAAAAACACAAATATTGTGTGCAGTGACGCAGTGTACAGGATGGATAAACTATATAACAGGTTCATATAAATCTAGTTTATTTGGAATGTATTACAAAGAATATTTTTATTTAAAAAACATATACACAGTCAGTCAATAAAGCAGTTGATACATGGAAATTCAACATATATACTCCATCACATTTACATGAATAAAATTATACATTCATAAAAAACAACAACCAAGTGGGTAAATGAGGAATCTCAAAATTGCCTAGGTATTGTTATTTTGATAAATATTGTGCCCTGACCTAGGAACTTGTCACTAGTTTCAGGTGGTCCCTTTTTTATATGCTCACCTGCAGACACGACTACAGCCCGAACGGCTGAACGTAATTACACCAAACTTGACAAACTGGTGGTGACAGGTATTCAGTAGTGCCTTTTCTATATTTCGTGAAAATCCCTGCAGTAGTTGTTGAGAAAATTGAATTTGAACAAATTATATATCTATAAGCGCTCAACATTCTATTGGGAGTAACTTTGGCGCCGATTGAGGAATCTGTGTGTAATTTTCGAGAATTTTGGCCAGCTCCGCTCCGCTCCTTCCCTGAAAGTTTCGGGGGAATTCGTCAAGCGGGGGCCGAAAGGGGGGTCCCAAAACGTGTTTTCCCCATGTTAATTTCCATAGGGACCTTTAGACACGGCTACAGCCCGAACGGCTGAATGGAATTACACCAAACTTGGCAAAATGGAAGGGCCTGGTATGCAGATGTGCCGTTGCTATGTTTGGTGAAAATACCTCCAGTAGTTCTTGAGAAAATTGAATTTGAAATTTTTCAAATGGCATTTTCAATGGGACCTTTAGACACGGCTACAGCCCGAACGGCTGAACGGAATTACACCAAAACTTGGCAAAATGGTAGGGACAGGTATGCAGCAGTGCCTTTTCTATATTTGGTGAAAATCCCTCCAGTAGTTCTTGAGAAAATTGAATTTGAGCAAATTATATATCTATATGCGCTCACCATACGCGCACCGTAGCGTACGGTACGCGTACCGTACTCGTATGTGCGCGTACCCTTACGTGTGCGCGAGCGAGTTTCTGATTGGCTGGCAGTCGACTGTCAACCTTCCAAACTGTCCAACTAGGAAGTGTTGGCCACCATCTTGTTTTTCAAGAGAACTGAGGCACAAGAGAGCCCAAAACAAGAGTGGAAAACACGAAAAGGGGGCAGGGTAGAGACCCCCCAACCTTCTAGCCCTTCTCAGGGAGTCCCAAAAGGACCCCCAAGGGCAGAAAAAAAAATCAAAAAACAAAAATCGTGGGGTACGCGCACCGTACGCGTACGGTACGCGTACCGCAAGCGTACCCCACGATTCTTTTTTTGATTTTTTTTTCTGCCCTTGGGGGTCCTTTTGGGACCCCCTGAGAAGGGCTAGGGGGTCAGGGGGTCTCAACCTTGCCCCCTTTTCTCGTTTTCCACTCTTGTTTTGTGCTCTCTTGTGCCTCACTTCTCCTGAGAAACAAGATGGCTGCTCAGGTGGTCTCAGAAGGATAGTAACATATATAAACGTTATCCGCTAATAGAACTAGCATTTACAAAACCTTTGACATTTATTGAAAAAAAATATAGGTTTCACGCCTGATATATTTAGGAATTAGCATTTAAAAAACCTTGCAATTCACTGAAAAAACCATAGGTTTCAAGCCTTATATAGTTAGGAATTAGCATTTAAAAAACCTTGCAATTTCACTTAAAAACCATAGGTTTCAGGCCTTATATAGTTAGGAATTAGCATTTAAAAAACCTTGCAAATTCACTTAAAAAACCATAGGTTTCAGGCCTTATATAGTTAGGAATTAGCAATTTAAAAACCTTGCAAATTCACTTAAAAAACCATAGGTTTCAGGCCTTATATAGTTAGGAATTAGCATTTAAAAAACCATTGCAATTGCTCCTATATAGTTAGTTGTACTAACTATCATTCATGACATGGTCAGTGACATCACTGATGACATCTCAAATGACATCACTGATGACATCACTGATGACATCTCATTTGATTTTTGTCTATTATAGACAACGACAGGGTACAGCGATGGGCACTTGTTTTGCTCCCAGCTTTGCTAATCTATTCATGGCAAGCTGGGAGCAGCAAGTAGAGAGAACTCATCCAATGTACCGCAGCCACATGAGGATGTGGCTGCGGTATGTAGATGATTTGTTCATCATTTGAGAGGGCTCTAAGACAGAGGCTGAGCGTTTTATTGCTGATCTCAATAGAAACGATCTTAATCTTGCCCTGGAAGGGCAGATGAACACTCAGATGATGGTGTTTCTGGACTTATGCATCAGAGTATCTGGCAATAAATTGACTACCAAACTATACCGCAAAGACACGACTGGCAACACATTGTTGCACGCCGAGAGCGGACACCCCAAGACTCTGATCCAAAGCATTACCATTGGCGAGTTCCTCTGGGCTCGGAGGAACTGAAGCATGGATCAGGATTTTCTCAATGAAAGTGAATGCATGAAACAACGCTTCATTGAAAGGGGATATCAATCCACGGTTATAGAGGTAGCATTCAATAAAGCTAGCAAGATGAGCCACTCTCCGTTGTTGGTTCCTGAGAAAAAGCCAGAATCATCAGATCAAGACAACGTGAGATTTATCTCCACTTTTCACTCCAGATCCTGGCAGGTCCAGAGTAGCCTCAGACGCCATTGGAATGTACTCAAGACGGAGCCCACTTTGGTAGACATCTTGGGGGATAATCCAAATATGACTTACAGGAAGGCCCACCCACTTAGAGACAAGCTGAGTAAAAATGAGGTGAGCATCACTTCACCCAGAAGCAATGAGATTCAAGGCTTCTATACTTGCATGAAATGCAAAGCATGCAAGTATAGCAACAATGTTAAAAAGGTATTTTTTCCTGTGGAGGCTGTAGAAAAAACCATCGGCAAATATCTGACTTGTTTGTCTGAGTATTGAATCTACATTTTAGTGTGCCCATGCTCTAAAAAGTATGTAGGAAGCACAATGTTCCCTGCAAAAAAACGAGTTTTAGAGCACATGAGTGCAATTGATAACAAAGACCAGACATCACCAGTTGCTCGCCATTTCGAGGAGCTTCACAGGAGCAATCGTAATTTGCTCAAGTTCTTCGTAATTGACAAACTCCCAGTTATGAACAGAGGAGGGGACAAGATTCGTAAGTTGAGACAACTGGAAAATCGATATATTCTCGAGTTAGACACCCTAATACCAAGAGGCCTCAATTCTGAAGAAGAAATTAAATGGCATTTGGGTGAATGATTGGTATCCTGTGGTTATGTATCTATATCTGGAATTTTATATTGAGCTGATGAATGTTACTCTGATCAACTGTTATACTTAGTCATGTTTTATAATGTACACTGTATGAACTATGCTGAGCCTGACATCTACTCAGTGCTTCGTTACATGATTTTAAAAATTCTTTTTCTTTTACTTGTTATTCACACACAATTTATTGCAAATCACTGTTTTATTTAGAACTGAGGACCCGCATAGGCAGTATGTAGTGTATACCAGTACACTTTCCATCTTATATTTGATCAGCTCCCTTTTCTTCTTAATTTTAGGAACCGGGAGAGTAACTGTTCACTGGACAAGAGTTCCCACTGGGGTGTGACAAGAAATAATTATTTTCGTGGACTTTAAGTTTGGAATTCCAACTGGGGAAAATAGATGTGTCCCATCAAGGTGTACATCATGTGACAAGGAAAAACATGCAGTATCATTACTCGTATGAACGTTGCCCATTGGGGCTTATTTACTTTTAATTAGCTTACATGCCTTGAATGCCGCAAACAATGAATTCATGTAATGACTTGTCTTAGGGTTCAAGTCACAACGTCATATAATTTGTTTACTGCTTGTCATGTGGTATTTGCATACCATGCATCTAATTTGGGAATAATGATTTTGGTTTAGTCATGTGGACAATTCCAAAATATTGCTATTATTTCTCAGACACATTGAGTTACTTATATGTGCAATATTGAGAGAGGCGATCTGTAGTTTTGGCGGTACAATTACACCACTCCATGATTGCCGCGATATTGTGGGCGTGTGTCCTTTGTTGATTTCTATTACTTTTTCAGGTGTAACTTTATTTATTGTTTGATCACTTTCACAACAATACCCGTGACCAAGGTGAGTGCTTCGCCGAAACGCGTTGGGGTTTGTTCCTTTGCCCGTATTTCACATGCAGCAGTTGAAATAATAAATACCTTTGGAACACGCAAAAGGTGACTGGAGTGATCTGCTTTCTACCGGAGAAGAGTGCATCTGCGTAGCGGTGACTACGCGCTGTGAACCTGAATATATATATATATATATATATAAAAATATATATATAAATATATATGTATATATATATATATATATATTACCTACTGGCAGTCGCAGAAGGTAGTTATAGTTAGGACCTAGTATGCATAGGAAATCCGCAACATTCTATTGCCAATAACTTTGGTGCCGATCGACGAATCTTCTCGAACTTTTCCAAAGTTTTGGCCAACTCAGTTCTGCTCCTTCCCTGAAAGTTTGGGGGTGATTCATCAAGGGAGGGCCGAGATAAAAGGGGGGTCCCAAAATGTGTTTTCCCCATGCAATTTCCCATAGGACCTTTAGCCACGGCTACAGCCCGAACGGCTGAACGGAATTACACCAAATTTGGCAAAGAAGTAGTCCTCAGTTCAGAATTGTGCCTTTTGCTTATATGGTGTTAATTAACCCTGGGCGGAGTTGGCGGAGTGGGGCTTCGCGGAGCTACGCGAAGTGGGCGAGAAACTACGCCCACCTCCGCACTCCGCGTAGCCCCACTCCGCAAAACCACTGGCCGCCAGCCCCGCCACCCGCCTCCCGCCTCCCTCCCGCCCTCCCTAAATACTTTAAAATAAAGGAATGCAATAATTTAAAAAGCACTTACCTTGCGGCCGCTGCCCGCCGCGTCCCCGGGGCTCGCTATCTTCCGTCTTCTTCAGTAATGCGCATGCGCGGGCGGCCGCGCATGCGCATTTTCTCGTGAAAATGCGCATGCGCGGCCGCCCGCGCATGCGCATTACTGAAGAAGACGGAAGACAAAAGATAACGAGCCTCGGGGACGCGGGGGGCAGCGGCGGCAAGGTAAGTGCTTTTTAAATTATTGCATTGTTTTATTTTAAAGTATTTAGGGAGGGCGGGAGGGAGGCGGGTGGCGGCCAGCTACGCTCCGTCTGCGGAGCGTGCGTAGTGCCGCCTGGCTCCGCCAGCTCCGCAAAATGCGGAGTAGGCGGCACTACGCACACTCCGTGCACGGAGCGTAGCTGGCCGCCCACCCCTAGTGTTAATCTGTTCAGTAGTTCCTGAGAAAATTACGGTTAAAGTAATTTATAAATCTATGGGAGCGGGGGATCCGCGGACTGTGCGAGGATTGTCATCGTACCATAAGCGCACTGTTCCGATCACTCGTTCAATGCTAATTGGCTGTCAAACCAGTGCTTAATTTGTGCCGGTGCTTTCAGGTGCTGAGCACCAGCACCTATTTCTCAGGGCCGGGTCTATTACATTTTTCTCTGAAGCACAGCCAGCACTGTGCACAGGCCATTAAAATGCCCCAACCCTGGAGCGAGGCTTTTGCACCTGCACATTCAGATTTGGTTCATGCTGCCAGTTTGCTAGCTTTGGTGCACACCAGTGCCTGGTCTCAAGGGTGGGGGACAGGCAGGTGTGTTGTGTCATGCGCAGTATAAACTGCACACATAATCAACTGGAAGAACATTTCAGCTGCACCTGCCAGCGGTCTGCATTTTCCAGTGTAGCTGAAGCTGAGAGGTTAGGTGAGTTGTGTGTGTGTTATTTTACACACAACTGTTATCCTACAGGTAACAGAGTGACAGAAAATTGCTCCTTGGCCGAGGGACACCCTCAATAAATTCCTGCACAGCAGCACCAGCAGCAAACTGCCTGCCTCAGTAGCACAGACAAGGCCTTGCAGCGTAACAAAATACGGGAAGAAGCTGAGGGTGGTACGCATGTGAAAATTTTCTTCCTGCAAGTCAGTGTATTAGTAACTAGATTATTCACTATTGATGGCATTACAATAGGAATTAGAGTGAAATCTGGTTTCACTGAGATTTGTCTGATACGGAGAAAGCTTTATTTGAAATAAATCATGATAGGCGGGACGTTTGCGAACAGTACACTGCTTGTTACTGAGTGTTTAATAAAGCATTCTGTCGAGAGGGGCAGTGTAATGAGGCGTGCGCAGGCAAAGGGTTTTCTGACGATGGCAGGGCGCATGGGGCTTCCGGAGCTTTAACGACACAGAACGGGGGAAAGTGTTTGTATACTCATACTCGCTCCTACCTGTCTCAGCACTGCCTCGTCCCTATCACACCCATCCTCTCCCTTCTACAACGGGCACCGTTGCAGCTACAAGTACCTTCATGAATACCTCCCATCCCTGTCACTGTGACTGTCCCTCACTGCTACCGCGTACAGTGCCTCTCTCTCTCCACAGTGGCCTTCTCCCGCTATCACAGTGCTCCCCTCTCCACAGTACCTTTCTCACCTGTATCTCAGTGCCCCTCTGCTTACAGTCCCCTTTACCTCCGTATCACAATGCCCCTCCCTGCCACAGAACTCGTTCATTCCTGTTACAGTGCACCTTGGCTCCAGCCCTCACTCTCACAGACATCCTTCCCCACCATCGCTTTGATTAAAGCTTGCACTGGGCCCTGAGCATCCATACTTTTAGAGTTTGCACAAGAGCCCACAAAGCCCTTCGCAGTCTTGGCCACTCAAACCAGGAGGCTTTCCTAATTCCCCCCAACCGGAGAGAGGATACATGGGGAATTTATCAGTTTCGACCTGGAGAAAAATAGCATTGATTCAAAACATGCTATCAGATGGGCTAGGCTGTGTTGGGTGCTCTGTACCTCCCCCCAACCCCACAAGTCTGCTGAGATCTATTGCCCACATTGTCTCTTCACCTCCAAAGAACCATGTCCTGTAAACCCCTGCTGCATACTTACAGCCTTATGTCCCTGTCGAAGAGAGATCAGAGTTTTGTCTAGTTGTAATTTTGACTGTAGTGCAGAGGGGTAATGCTCAACATGTACCATGCAGATGACACAACTGTATTTATGTGGATAGCTCAGTGGGTTTCAGTTTTTTGTCACAGACGTCCTTTTCTTACTCGCTGATCATAAATTACAATCCAAATATAGTACAGGCGGCAGACTCAGTTGAATTTTGTGCTTTATTAGTTAAAAAGTGTGTGTGGAAGTCTCTCTGAATGGAGTTAAATGTCTGACTTTGTTTGAAAATAGGGGGCAGTGGGATTTCACGACTTATAGCCTGATCATGTAATAGAACTATTTATTTGAAGCATGGGAGCGTGGTTCTCCATAAAAGCGTAATCCCAATGGGATAACTGACACTTTATTATGTTTTATCAGGAATACCTATTATGATGGCACAAAACATCTTTTGACGGCATAAAACTTAACACAGTTAAAGAATCGCTATTGTGTGTCTTGGACAACACTGCTATGCATTGATGAGACAGGCCAAGAATGATATGCTCCTGTAACCTCTCAACTTTACATAATTAATTACTGTATATTTAATAAAGCCGAGGTGTACTCTTTTCTTGCTCTCCATCAGTCTCTGCTTTTCTTCCTCCCCTTCTCACCACACTCCTTCCTTTCTCTCCAATCTTCCTTTACTATCTGCACTACATAGGTGGCAGTGGGATTTCGTGCTACATCCTCATTTTTTCTCAATCGCCACCTCCCCTCATTAAATGCTTGTTCACCTTTCCATCTTTCCCTTCGACTCTACTCCTACATGCTCCCCGCAGTCCACTCTTCTTCCCTTGCCTTTCTTCTCTTTTCAGTTTTCCTTCTCATCACCTTCCACTCCAATATTGCAATCCCAATCTCTGCTTTCCACATTTCTCTTCACATTCTTTGTCTACCGTACCTATCTTTGCCTTCGGACCTCTTTTCCCTCACTCTCCCTTTTAATTTTTTCCTTCTTTCACATATGTTTATATTGACTCCAGGAATCTGTGTTCTATCTTAGGGTCATAAATTGAAATCTTGTTGTCGCCACTCACTCTTTCATCTTTAGATAAAATTAGTGCAATTGAGCTGTATAATAACATTTTTAATTTGGTGTCAAGGCCCCCTCGAATGAATATGTGCTTTACAAACATACGTGGTGTGTTTCTCCCTCATCCCTTGATTTCTTCCTTTCACATTCTTTTCTTGTTTGCTCCTTCTTTCATCCATTACATATTTCCTTAGTCCAGTACTCCTCTTCCTGCCTGCATTTGTTTATGCCTTCCTTAATGTATTCCTTCCTTCATTTCTTCATCCTTTCCTTTCTTTTAACAGCTCAGTACAAGCACATTTTCTTTCATTTGTAAAGCTGCCTCAAGTCCTCAAATGACCTTTTCTAAAGCTGAATTTTGAGATTTGCACACATTCTCTAATTTGAGTTCACTTTTAAGTTGTTGTCATAGGCTTCCTACATGTTATGTTATATTGATTTGCATAGCGCACTTATCACCCAGGAGGGTGTCTAGGGGCTTGGCAGGTGTGAGGTGCCTGAGGTGCTTTTGTGAATAGCCAGGCCTTCAGCTTCTTGCGGAGCTCAAGAAATGAGATGGTGGCTCTGATTTTTTGACGCTTGTGGATGTGAGTGCAGCCAATAAAGCAAGTGGGTGGAGCCACTGGGGGAAATGGGGGGAGCTGGGGAAGGGGGCGTGGCCTCTATAAAACTGTGAGCACCTGCACTTCATATTTTACAAATTAAGCACTGTGTCAAGCGGTTGTAAACATTCGAAACCAGGAACTGTTGGCAGCCATTTTGTGCCTCGGTAGAAGCGAGGCTGAGGTAGTCAGTGGAATATGTGTTCAAAACGGAGAAAGGGAGCAGGGTAGATAATAATTTTACCCTCTAGACCTGCTTAGGGGGTCCCAGAAGGACCCCCAGGGCCCACATTAAAAAAAAAATGGCAGGTGAGTCTAGGGTACGCGGACTCTGCCGTAAAAAAATAAAAGAAAAGAAAAATGCAGCTTGTTTTATAATTTGTCCCTGGGTAGGCAAAATCCCGGGGGAAAATTAATAAATGTCAGGGGCCACAGAAGGGCCCCACCAGCCCCGGGGACCGCCATTCCCTGTGGCTACAAAATAAATTGTTGGGCGTGGCTCCAAAGCCCTTCCCAGTACAACTTGTTGCGGAAGGTTGGGGGTTTACGGCCCTTCAAGCTCTGGGGACCACCAACCCTCAACGCTTTGTGTATTGTGGGAGGGTGCTTCATGGCCACTCTCCTGGAGTCTTCGAGTGTCCTGGGGACCGCCACCCCCCAGGGCGGCTCCTGCAGTGTCTTGGGGTGCCCACCCCAGGACACTGTTGTTTGCTATGAGAGGGCGGGAGTGTTTGCTGCACGACTTCTACGCGTCGAGTGCACAACTCTAATGCGTTGGGTGCGTGACTCTAAGCAAAAAAATATTGTTTTCAGATGTACTTACAGTTAATGTGTTTAGTTCTTAGGTGGCTCTAAAAAGAGCCCTTGTGTTTATTTAGAGATTTTGGTACCTACATGTAAGTACCTATGCAGAGTCTAAAGTTCAAGATGAAGACTCTGTTACCCTCATCTGTAAAATGTGCACCATCTCTCCTATAGATGCCATGCATATTGAAACGGAGATTGTTGTGGTAAATGGAACCCATTCTGTAGTCTCGGAGAAAAGCAGAAACAGATTTATTCACATGATTCCTAGCTTTCTCAATCAGTGGAAAAAATTGATTGGACCAGTTCCATTTTTGCCTTTGGCATATGTTAGAATAGACAAAGGCAGTTTTGTGAAAAAGTGACATCAATTCTGCAAGGGTGTCCTTCATAAGCATTTCTAGACCTACCCCAGTCAAAGTGCCTAGGTTATTGCCACCACAGTGCCCAATTATGAGGTCAGGGTGTTGGAGATGCAAAAAGGATTTAACCAATGCCATCAACTGGTGCCACTTTAACCCTCTCTGCCCAATCCATTTAATGTCTACATTTGGCAAAGCTAGGTCTTTGTGAATTCCTTTATTTTCTGCATGCCTTTGGCTCCAGAAAATATAGCTGTGTCCCACAATCCACACTCTAAGCATCTTGAAGGGATTTCTGGATGCACTCAGATTGTCTCTGTAAAGGAAATGACAGTTTGAAAACTAAGATTTTTCTAAAATGGTGGATAAGATGCAGTTTTGAAAAAAGAAAAGAACGGTTGTTTGACAACATTCTACACTGAAAACAAGGGTGCATGTTTCTGTTTTTTAAAAGCATGATTCTTATTGGTCAAGAAAATCTGATTGAAAAGAACATTACATAGGATAAGCTGATATGTTGAAATGTCAAGCACACTTGCTGTTTTGATTAGCAACATTGGGTGATGAATGTTTGACCTGTGTGCTTAGTTAAGTGTTCCATGAACTGTTTCTATGGTAACATGCAGGGTTCAAATTTATGTGAATTGGAATGGGTTGAAATGTGTAACCAATAGCAATGTGTGTTTGCTTTTGAATTAATGTGGGAAGCAATGTGACTTGATGTTCAGGTGTATATGTGTTCAAAATGGGAGGGAAACTTTGCCATTCTTTGGTTCTGCAGAGAGGTGTATAGAAAAGAGATTCTGTATAAGAAAATCTGGTGTGTGCCTGACATACTTATTATTGCACAAAACAATTTGAGAGGTAAGTTATTCTTTTGTGAGGGGATGTATGTGGTGCATTTTGATTTTAATCAGACTAATGTGTTTCTCCTGCTAAAGTGCAGGGAGTACTTTTTTTAGATAGAATTTTCTTGTGAGCGTGTGTGCATTTAGGAGTCATTCTGAGACAAGCATTTATGTATTTCATGTGTTTGCAGATAGATAACTATGCTGTTTTCATGTTTTGGTAGAATTAGAAAACAGTCATATTTTATGTATTTGCAAAATGAGTCAAGCTGCTACACTAAAATGCAGTACTCATTCTAGACTACGAAATGTGTTTTGGTAAAATGGAAGGGATAGTGTTGTTTGTCTGGAATCACACAGTGAGTCTTCTGTGCATTTAGTAATCACTTTGAGAGAAGCATTTTGGTACTTCATGTGTTTCCTGACATGCAATTGATTAAAAATGTATTGTGTACTTACATTTTTGTAGAATTAGAAAATAGTCATTGGTTATGTGTTTTCAAAATGAGTTTATCTTTAATAGTAAAATGCAGTTATAAAATATGTGGAAAGGTTGCTTGATGTGTTTGCAGACAAATAAGTACATGTACTGTTACAGTGAGACAGGCTTTAGGGTACGCAGTGCTTGAAACTCCCATGTAGTAGTCTAACCACCTTCACACTTGTGCTTCAGGCTTACATTTTTCCAGTTAGCACCTATACACTCCATTTATAAGAAATACTGTTATTTGTCTAGAATCACACTATGAGTCATTGTCTGTTTGGGAAAATTGAGATATAATAATGTGGTTGTTTTATAAATTTGTAGACATATAAGTACATGTAATCTTGCAGTGACATTACCTGTAGCATGACCCCTTACACTACTCAAAAACCACTGCACTACCCTAAATCCTAAAACACTACCCCAGCACAATCCCCTACACTACGCAAATATCACTACACTTTCCTAAACCCTAAAAAACTACGTCAGTATGACCTTCTCACTACCCAAATACTATTGCAGTACCCTAATCCTTAAAGCTACCCTAGCACAACCCCTTGCACTACTCAAAGACCACTGTTGTACCCTAAAAGAATACCTCAGTACGACCCCATACACTACACAAACAGCGGTGGACTAGCCTAAATTCTAAATTTGCAGCCAGGACGACCCCCTACACTACATAAATACTGCTGCAGTACTCTAAACCCTAAAACAGTACCCGAGCACGTCCCCCTAGACTACTTAAACACTATTACACTAACCTGAACCTTACATCTATCCTACCATGACACTCTACACTACTCAAACACTACTGCAGTACCTGAATCCACTATCAGAGCACAGCCCCCTAGACTACTCAAACACTATTACACTAACCTGAACCTTACATCTATCCTAACATGACACTCTACACTACTCAAACACTACTGCAGTACCTGAAACCACTATCAGAGCACAGCCCTCTACACTACACAAACACCTGTGCAGTACCATAAACTCTAAAATACTCTCCCAGCACGATCCACTACACTATCCAAGTACCATTGCACTACCCTAAATGTTAAACTTACCCTAGCACGACCCCTTACACTACCCAAACACCACTGTACTACCCTAAAATAGTACTTTAGCAGGATTTCCCAGACTACATAAACACCACTGCACTACCCTAAACCTTAAATCTTCTCTAGCACGACTCCCTACACTAACCATTCACCACTGCACTACCCTAAACTCTAAAACACTACCTCAGCACGACTCCCTACACTACCCAAACATCATTGCAGTACTGTAAACCTTAAATCTACTCCAGCACAACCTCCTACAAAACCCAAATACTATTGCATTACTCTAAACCTTAAATCTACCCTAACATGACCCCTTGCACTACTCAAAGACCACTAAACTACCCTAAAGAGTAGGTCAGTATGACCCCCTACACTACACAAACACCAGTGGACTACCCTAAAGTCTAAATCTACCCCAGTACGACCCCCTACACTACATAAACACTGCTGCACTACTCTAAACCCTAAAACAGTTCCCGAGCACACTCTCCTACACTACTCAAACACCATTGCACTACCCTAAACCTTAAATCTACCCTAACATGACACTCTACACTATTCAAACACTACTGCAGTACCTTAAAACAGTATCACAGCACTACCCCCTACACTACACAAACACCACTGCACTATCCTTAACCTTAAATCTACCTCAGCATGACACCGTACACTACTCAAACACTACTGCACTACGCTAAAACACTATCAGAACATGACCCCCAACACTGTACAAATAACACTGCACTACCCTAAACTGTAACATATTTCCCCAGCACTACCCCTACACTACACAAACACCACTGCACTACCTTAAACCCTAAAACACCATTCCTAGCATTACCCCTACACTACATAAACACCACTGCACTACCATAGAACACTACCCCAACACGACCACGTACAGTAACCAAACACAAATGCAGTACCCTAAACCTTAAATCAACCTCAGCACGACTTCTTACAGTACGGAAACACCACTGTACTACTCTAGAACAGTATTCTAGCAAGACCTTCTACTCTACCCAAACCCTACTGTAGTAGTCTACTGCTACATTTATAAGAAATACTGTTATTTGTCTAGAATCACACTGTGAGTCAGTTTTCATTTGGGAATATTGAGATAGAATGATTTGGTTGGTTGATGTGTCTGCAGACATATAAGTACATGTACTCTTGCAGGGAGCCAGGCTATAGGGCATGCAGTGCTTGAAACTCCTATGCACTATGCAAGTAGTAGTCTAAGCATCTTCACACTTGTGTTTCAGGCCTACATTTCCCCTGTAAGCAGCTATACATCCATTTATAATAGTGTTATTTGTCTAGAATCACACTGTGAGTCAGTGTCTATTTGGGAAAATGGAGAGAGAATGATTTGGTTGGTTGATGTGTTTGCAGACTTATAAGTACATGTACTCTTGCAGTGAGCCGCAGTGCTTGAAACTCCTATGCACTGTGCAAGTAGTAGTGTAAGCATCTTTACACTTGTCTTTTAGGTCTATGTTTTCCCAGACAGTATCTATACACTCCATTTATCAGAAATACTGTTATTTGTCTGGAATCACACTACACAAACCCGTAGTACGATCACCTATACTACATAAACACTACTGTACTACATTAAACACTAACACACCAGCTTGACCCGTACACTACCCAAACACCATTGCTCTACCCTAAACCTTTAATCTACCCCAGTACGACCCAAACACCACTATACTACTTCATTTATAAGAAATACTGTTATTTGTGTAGAATCACACTGTGAGTCAGTGTCTATTTGGGAACATTGAGAGAGAATGGTTTGGTTGGTTGATGTGTTTGCAGATATATAAGTACATGTACTGTTGCAATGAGCCAGGCTTTAGGGCATACAGTGCTTGAAACTCCTATGTACTATGTAAGTAGAAGTGTAATCACTTCACACTTGTGTTTGAGGGCTACATTTCCCCAGTTAGTATCTATTTATTCCATTTATAAGAAACATTGTTATTTGTCTAGAATCATAGTGTGAGTCAGTGTCTATTTGGGAAAATTGAGATAGAATAATTTGGTTGGATGATATGTTTGCAGAGATATAAGTACATGTACTCTTGCAGTGAGACTGTCTCCAGCATGACCCCTTACACTACCCAAATATCACTGCAATACCCTAAACCTTAAAACACTACCCCAGTTCGACCCTTTCACTATCCAAACACTATTGCAGTACCCTAAACCTTAAATCTACCCCAGCATGACACTCTACAGTACTCAAACACTACTGCACTACCCTAAAACACTATTACAGCACTCCTCCCTACACTACACAAGCATCACTGCACTACCCTAAACCCTAAAACAGTACCCCATCACGATCCTCTACATTACCCAAACACCACTAAACTATTCTAAAAGAGTAATTCAGCAGGATCCTCTGCACCACATAAACACCAGTGCAGAGCCCTAAATTCTAAATATACTTCCAACATGACTCCCTACAGTACCCATTCAGCACTGCAGTACCCTAAACCATAAAACACTACGTCAGCATGACCTCCTACACCACTCAAACACCATTCCTGTACTGTAAACCTTAAATCTACTCCAACACGACCTCCTACACTACACAAACTCTACTGCATTATCCTAAACTCTAAATCTACTCCCAGCACGACTCCTTACACTAACCATTTACCTCTGTATTACCCAAAACCCTAAAACACTACCCCAACTCGACCCCTACACTACCCAAATACCATTGCAGTACCGTAAACATTAAACCTACCCAGGTACAACCCCTTACACTCCCCAAACACCACTGTACTACCCTTAATTAGTAATTAAGCACGATCCCCTACAATACATAAACACCACTGCACAACCCTAAATCCTAAATGTCCCAATAGTACGGTCCCCTACACTACCCATTTACCACTGTACTACCCTAAACCCTAAAATACTACCCCAGCACAACTGCAACACTACCCAAACATCCTTACAGTACTCTAAACCTTAAATCTACTATAGTATGACCTCCTATACTACTCAAACACCACTGCACTACCCTGAACTCTAAATCTATTCCCAGCACGACCCCTATAGTACCCATTCAACAGTGCACTACCATAAACTCTAAAACAGTATGCCAGCACAACCCACTACACTACTCAAACAGCATTGCATTACTCTAATCCTTGAATCTACCCCAGCATGACCCCCTACACTACTTAAACACTACTGCACTACCGTAAAACACTAGCACAGCACAACCCTCTACACTACAAAAACACCAGTGCACTATCCTAAACTCTAAATCTACTCCTAGTACGACCCCCTACACTACATAAACACTACTGTACTACATTAAACACTAAAACACTACCCCAGCTTGACCCCTACACTACCCAAACACGATTGCTGTACTCTAAACCTTAAATCTACCCCAGTACGACCTCTTACACTACACAAAGACCACTGCACTACCCTAAACCCTAAATCTACCTCCAGTACGATCACCTACATTACCCATTCACCAGTGAACTACCCTAAACCCTAAAACACTACCCCAGCACAACTTCTACACTACCCAAACATCATTACAGTACTCTAAACCTTAAATCTACTCCAGCACGATGTCGTACACTACAAAAACACCACTGCACTATCCTAGAACACTACCCCAGGACGACCCCCTACACTACACAAAGATCAGTACACTACCCTAAACCCTAAATCTACCCCCAGGTCGACCACGTACACTACCCATTCACTAGTGCACTACCCTAAACCCTAAAACACTACCCCAGCACGACCCCCTACACTACTCAAACACCATTACACTACCCTAAACCTTAAATGTATCCCAGCACAACCTCTTACACTAGCAAAACACCACTGCACTAACCTATAACAGCACGCCACAACGCCCCCTACACTACACAAACACTACTGCACTATTCTAAACTGTAAATCTGTACTGTTGCTAAACCATAGTGACTGTTTATGTACCAAGTAGTAATCTATTTACTAGAGTAAGAGTGAACCAATTATTAATTCACTCAGTGTCTCTCCTTATAATTAAGCATGGACCAAAAATCTGTTCGGCTCGCGAAATTTGCGGATTTTAGTCAATTTCGCGATCCGCGAATCTCACGAAATTGCCACAAAATTCTCAAATTTGCTCGCGGGAGGATTTTATTTATTTTTTTGATGGCCAGCTCACTCAAGGGACCAAAGTTACAAGCACACACGGTCACTGGAGACAAATCTTCTGGCCCTTTGAGCAGCTGCAGTGTAGGAAAAGCACTATACATTTACCCAACGAGGTAGCACTTACTGATTAGCCAGTAGAAGTACTTCAGTTGAGTAGAGGTATTGCACAAAACGGTGACATCTTCGTGGATAACTATGCAGGGCAGGATTAATTCTGGCACGAGGCTCCTGTCATAAAAATTAAACCTCAACAGGAAGCACTCACAGATATAAATAAAGCAGGTGCCCGAGTTGAAGCTCAAATTCAGTAACGTTTTAATCAGCCCAAAACATTAGTGAGCACGATCGAGCCTGGGCAAGTGTGCTTTAACCCCATATCTGCCGTCGAAAATTAGCTGTAATACTCGAGGGAGGTCTTTGCATCCATGAGTTTCTCGAGCACAATCCCATGGTAGTTCCTGTGACCAGGAGGCTGCTTTCTCCTCACCTGCTGCCCTGCTCGCTCTCTGACCCTTTATACACACGAGGCATGTTGACACTCATAGAAGCCCCGCTCGTTTGGCCCCGCACCACACACTAACGGAATCAAACGTCTTCCCGCCCTTTCCCAACTATGATGGACAGCTCACTCAAGGGACCTCACCGCCTTTTGGCACGGTGGCAAAGTTACAGGCACACACGGTCAGTGGAGACAAATCTTCTGGCCCTTTACGCAGCTACAGTGTACGAAAAGCACTATACATTACCCAACGAGGTAGCACTTACTGGAATAGCCAGTAGAAAGTACTCCAGTTGAGTAGAGGTATTGCACAAAACGATGGCATCTTCGTGGATAACTATGCAGGTCAGGATTCATTCTGGCACAAGGCCCCTGTCACAAAAATGAAACCTCAACAGGAAGCCCTTACAGATATAAATAAAAAAAAGGTGCCAGAGTTGAAGCTCAAATTCAGTAACGTTTTAATCAGACCAAAACATTAGTGAGCATGGTCGAGGCTGGCCAAGCGTGCTTTAACCCCATATCTGCCATCGACGATTAGCTGTAATACTCAAGGGAGGTCTTTGCATCCATGAGTTTCTCGAGCGCAATCCCCGTGTAGTTCCTGTGACCAGGAGGCTGCTTTCCCCTCACCTGCTGCCCTGCTCGCTCTCTGACCCTTTATACACAAGAGGCATGTTGACCAGCATAGAAGCCTCGCTCGTTTGGCCCCGCACCACACACTAGCTGTCTTAAATGTCTTCCAGCCTTTCCCAACTATGATGGACAGCTCACTCAAGGAATCTCAGTGCCTTTTGGCGCAGTGGCAAAGTTACAGGCACACACGGTCAGTAGAGATAAATCTTCTGGCCCTTTACGCAGCTGCAGTGTAGGAAAAGCACTATACATTAGTGAGCACGGTCGAGGCTGGCCAAGTGTGCTTTAACCCCATATCTGCCTTCAAAAATTAGCTGTAATACTAAAGGCAGGTCTTTGCATCCATGAGTTTCTTGAGCGAAATCTTGTGTGGTTCCTGTGACCAGGATGCTGCTTTCTCCTCACCTGCTGCCCTGCTCGTTGTCTGACCCTTTATACACAAAAGGCATGTTGATACGCATAGGAGCCCCGCTCGTTTGGCCCCGCACCACACACTAGCAGTATCAAACATCTTCCCGCGCTTTCCCAACTATGATGGACAGCTCACTCAAGGGACCTCTGCGCTTTTTGGCACGGTGGCAAAGTTACCGGCACACATGGTCAGTGGAGACAAATCATCTGGCCCTTTACGCAGCTGCAGTGTAGGAAAAGCAGTATACATTTACCCAACGAGGTAGCACTTCTGGATTTGCCAGTAGAAAGTACTCCAGTGCAAATCTCAAAAAAAATCCACGAGTTTGCGGGAAAATCCGCGAATTCGCAGATTATTTTGCATGAATTCGCGGATCGCAGATCCGCAAAATTCACCCATAGTTACTTATAATATTGTGATCATTTAGTTAATATGCATGTACTCATATAGTGCTCCCGGTTTTAGTGTTATGGAGTGCTTCAAACTGGTATGTACTATGTATGTACTGCTCTTACCACGTTCACAGTTGTGCTTCAGGCCTACAATTTATTAGTTAGAATTTATATGGAATGTGTTTGTATAGTAATAAAAAAGTGTTATTTTAAAGTTATTAATAAATACTTATTTATGATTATTTTTTTACAGATACTGTTTATCATCATTAAAAAAAAGTTATTATGCCGGAGAAAAAAAGAAGAAGAAAAGGTCTGAAGAAGGAAACTTACTTGAAAAAAACTCAACCACAAGTATTCGAAAACCAACATAATGTGTCTAAACAGAGAAAAATGTCTTGAAGGAGCACAAAGGGCTTTATAAAAAATATTACTAGATTCAGAAAAAAAATGGAAATGTGCAAAGCAGTGAAAATGTTCCAAACACAAAAAAAGTGCAAAGAATAGGAAAGGAAATAAAGGCACTGTACATAAAAAGGATACAACTTATAGTAAAAGAAGAGAAAATCAATATACAGAAATCTGCGAACATTTTTTTACAACAGAATACTCCATAATTTGATGAAAGATACAAAGAAATATAGAAAGAGAACAGTATTTTATGAAAAGAAGAAGCATATTGAATCTATTGTTGAAAAGGTGTCAGGACTGTCGAGCCTACCACCCGCTCGACGAGCTCTGTTTGCGCCTTGTCTAACACCAGTTGGTGGAAATCGGGAAAGAAATCTTTAAATGGGCACACTTGGAGCTACTGGTGGCGGAAAAGCGCTTCCAAGATGGCCACCGCTAAGTAGAAGTCTAGTTGTCATTAACAATCACACCGGTTTGGAATCTTGGTGAAGCGTGCTCTTCCTTACGAGTGCGCACTTCACTGAGATGATTCCGGCGTTCAGTACAATATTTTGAAGCTCCGTGAAAATCTTAGAATAATTAACTTGTAGTTAGCAGTAATATTCGAAATTCCTTACCTCTTGATATCCTCAACGTGGAACTTTGTTCTAGCGCACTTAATCTCTTGGCGAGTCAGAGAAGTCTGGGAAACGCCTCTGGTTCGTGACTCCTCCTGCTTCAGAGCTCCAGCGCAGTTAACCCTTGAAGCTCAGGAAGAAACGAGAAAGAAGAAGACATTAAATAAGCTAAGTGAAAAAGACGACTGTAGCAAAAAGTGACATTTATGATAACTGTACTTACCTTGTAAATTGCTTTGGAAGCTTAAAGACTCTGACTAAGACTTTGGAAATTCCTAGATGAAAAGGAAAAAAGGTTGTTAATGCTAGAAGAAAATAATAACTAAGAAGGACAGATCAACAATTAGCAACTGCAGAATTATTAGGAAGTTTAAAACCGAGAAGGCATGAAAGACACCTTAATAAAAAGCGGTAGGTTACAGAGACCAAGTAATTAAATAACACAGAGGAGAATCCCCTAGTAGGTGAACTAATGTTTGTTAGTGTGTTACAGATAAAGCTAGAAGGTGAAAAGACATAACAGGAACAAACTCAAGACATCCAGCACATACCAATAAGAAGAGTGGCTAGTTCAAGAAGTGTAAGGGGTATGTTAAGAAGATAATAAAAGTTGAATAAAACAAAGAATAAAAGATTCAGAGTAGAATAGGTTGCTTAATAAATGTTTGTGCATTAGTATTTCAGGTTTCTTCAGTAACGACTAACATTTGAAGAGAAGGAAGAAACAACTGGAAGGCCGAAGATCCAGAACTAGTCTCTTCTATTCTTTATTATTTTATCCACTCCACCTTTCCCCTTTGGGGTTAATTGGAGACGTGATCATATCGGTCTCCGAGGAATCCTGGAGAGGGAGTTGGGAACATTCGTCTTCTGCTCCTGTGCAAGCACATTTGGTAAGAGTTCTAAATAATTATCAGTGGACCCTGACAGAGTGAAGTGTCCACGTTTTAAAACTTGCACCTGAGCAGAATGGCTGAAGGAATACATTTGCAAACCTTGGGAGCGGTTTTAGATGCCAAACAAAAACAGTTGGTAGCGGTTAGGGGGGAAAATCAGAATTTAAAACAAGAAGTATTAAATTCAAGAAAGGAAACAGCAGAAATGGCCCAAAAAATGAGACAACCATTTAGTGTAGGAAGAGAAGGTACAAGTTCAACAACTGGAGAATCAAATAAGTTAACTACGCACATTATCCATTCCCTGTCCCCAGTCATACCATTAGCTCCTCCTGAGATATTTAGTGGGAACCCGCAAAAGGCACAGGTTTTCATCACTCAATGTTCCCTACACTTCATGCGTCGCCCTTCCATTTTCCCTGACGCACAATCTAAGGTTGCCTTTGTTTTATCCTACTTGAGTGGAGATGCTGCGTCATGGTCAATGCCATTGGTTTCAAGAGATGATGCACTTCTACAGAATTACGAAGAATTCAAACGAGAGTTCCTTCGAATCTTTGATAGGCAGAGAGTATCTCAGGCGGTGGATAACGAATTGCTCGAACTGCGAAACGGAAATAAAGATCTAGGGCCCGATGTAGGTACCAAATACCGGTCGGAAACGGCCGATTTCGGCCGTTTCCGACCGGTATTTGGCCTACTGAGATGTAGGGGACCTTTTCTTGTCCGATTCGGTATTTTACCGATTCGGTAAAATTACCGAATCGCAAAAATACCGAATGGGTAATTTTACAGATTTTTTAAATTTGGGATGTAGGTGGGACTACTTTCAGTCCCACAGGCCCTTCAGATTCGGTATTTTAACACCCAATCCAATTGGGTGTTAAAATACCGAATCCAGGTGTGCATGCACATGTGTGCATGCACACCTATGCCATGTGACAGACAGACATGCCCTTAGGGCATGTCTTTGTGCCACATGGCTCACATGCCTTTTTTTGGGGTGCTGGAGGGTGTCAAAGTGACACCCCCTGCACCCTTGCACAAATCGGTAATTACCGAATCGGTAATTACCGATTCGGTAATGCCCATTGATTCCTATGGGCTTCAAGGCCCATAGGAAGCAATGGGGGATACCGATTCGGTATTTACAGAATCGGTAAATACCGGATCTTACAGATTCGGTATTTACCGAATCTGAAATACCTAATCTCCCCCCCTCTAATTTACCACTTCATAAATACCGATTCGGTATGATTCGGTATTTATGAAGTGGTAAATGTAGATTTACCTACATCGGGCCCCTAGTAGCTTACTTAGCCCAGTTCAACAAGTTAGTGATGGAAACAGACTGGCCAGAAAGCAATAGAGCAGCAAAATTCTATTGAGGCCTAAAAGATTCATTAAAGGAGGTGTTGTGGAATTTTGACTTGCGATCTGAACATCATCTGCGCCAGCTTGTCACCTATGTACTACATGCACGGCAGCTATTCTAGGTCACCTATGTATTACGTGCAGGGCAGCCATTTTAGGTATCATGGTCTCCCTGTCCACGATCGATCGCCAGCACGTCCCTCTGACCCAGCAAGCATCCTCCGCGCACCCTGGCTCCCCCTTCCTCCTCCTTACGAGCAGGACCCTTCTGCATGACCCTGTCCTTGGGAGTCACGCTAGCGCCTGACCAACACCCCCTCTCCTCCCATGAATGCCCCTCTGTTGACAAACCTCCCTCCTGCGCTGGATTGTCCACGCGGCATGAATACCACTCCATTGATGGCCCCTCACCCCGTGTCCGACTGTCCACACAGGTCCGAGGCCATTGCCTAAGCCGGGAGATATCATTTACTGCCCTTTATTGTATGAGGTCGCTCTCCTTCAAAGGACCCTCTATTGATCCAGGCCTCCCCACCCCCTGTGATATGATCAGGCGCACACATCCTAAGACTCGACGAAACACTCAGCTGCGTGACGACCCCCTCCTCTTATCAGCAGGTTGAGGACCTCTATTGTGAAGGTATATGGGGGTGGGATTAACACGAGGATTACGGGGATGTCTTTTCCATGCCCTACAAAGTTGTGATTGTATTAAAGGAAGGTCACATGCCATAAACCAGTGTATAAGAGGCCAGGCCTCCGAGAGGCTGTTAGAGCACCTCGACATGATACCTTGTTGTCTGATCTGATGTGTTCTGCTCCGTCGGAATAAACTTCTGTTTCCTGCCTTCTGGTCTCCGGCGCCTGCCTCATTGCTTGGTAAACTTGAATGGTACAAGGGCGGTTAGCGCCGGGCAAATCTTGAGAAAGGTCCTAGCCCTACCTTTTTCTACAAATTGGCGTCCCAAAGCGTGGGGCCCATCAGCGACACGTGGATCCAGTGGGAGAGGTCCCGATGACAGAGTGAACGACTGCAACGATCGGGAAGAGCTCATGTCCGATAGACCCTCGTCTGACAGCCGATCATCCGACCTTCACTAGTTCTGAACAGACCTCTCTCGAGTGATCTACGGTCCTGACTGGGAACCATCAGGAGTGCCGCGAACAACACGAAGGAGAGAGGACGATCGGGCGCTGGATCCAGAGGACAGGAAACCGTCCATGCGGTCCGGGTAAGGTCGTGTAAACACGACGAATTGAGGAAATTGTTTTTGGATAATACTAGTATTACGCTTTGTTGAAACCCTCTGGAGATTCACTGTCTGCAAACGGGGAAAAGCAAACAGGCTCTCTCTTTGCAAGCAGTGAAGGATAGGTAACGCAGACTTTTGTCCCCATTGTAATCCGTCGTACCTATCTTCCTCCCCCACTGTTTCCCGAACTATCGTTCGTGGATTATTGTCTGGAGATTCTTTGTCTGCAAACAGGGAAGAACAAGGCCTCTCTTTGCAGGTAGAGAAAGAGTGGGTAGCGATAATTTTTCGTGCCCACTTATTCTCCCCACTGGATTGTTTGATTGGCCGATTATTCGGTATTGGTTCTTTTGAGGTATTCACGGCCTCCAAACAACGTAGAATAGAAATATTCTGTCTAGTCTTTGTCCGCCGTGATAAGATAGGTAGTGCAGACTTTTGTCCCCGTTGTAATCCGTCATGCCTGTCTTCTCCCCACTGGTTGGTAGCCTGTTTAGCCCGGACCGCTTATTAGAGATGAACCATCCAGCTCCACTGGAGGGCACCCCTAATAAGGACATGTTCACTAAGTATGGACTAGTCGCTATAGCTTACACTAAACTATGGCATAAATATACGAAAAAGAACCTTGAAAGTCAGTGGCCACTGATAGGTTCCTTTGACGAAAATAAAATAAAAACATTAGAAATAGCGCTCCAGAAGAATAAGACCACGCCCACTATGCTCGACAGTATCGGCATGTGGCGCAAAGAAACGGAACAGCGAAAGAAAAGAGAAGAAGCAAAAATAGGGAAAGAATTACGAAAGGCAGCCCACCTAGCCGCAAAGCAACTAGAAGAAGAAATAAAAGAAAGAAAGGAAACTATGCAAAACCAAGAATCAGGGTCGACAGGCCAATGTCCTGTTAGGACCCCCTCTGCGCTCTACCCTGAATTGCCCTCCAAACAACGAGCGAACGACGAGCTACTACTAGGTCCCCCAACCATCTACATGCCCCCTCCATATGCCCCCTGCCGGCAAAGCTTCCACGCTCCGAGTGTGAGCGAAAGCGATCTCAGCGCTAGTGCACCAGCCCTCACGGCCTTTGCACCAGCCACATTAACAACCTCATCAGACGACCCCGAGTCTAGCAAACAATCATCGGCCAGATTAAATAGATTAAGCAAAGATGAGCGGGACGGGATCGACAAAATAGCAAAGACCTTGGTAGAACGAAGGGAGAGCGAAGAGTACACAATGAACATATATAATTCACATGCCGAAAGCCACAGACGGCATTTTATTTTGCGATTCAGCTACCACACCCTGAACGCGTATGAAGATAGGTATCAGAGCAAGGGTCCCGCTAAATTAACAACGCTGTATAGGAAAATTGATGTTGGAGATGGGACTGAGCGTGAGGCGACGGAGCTCTTCATGCAAATGCTTGAGGTCTTCCGCCACCTCACAGAACAGAAACCAGAAGCCAAGGTTACGGTCCCTGACACAACCTCGGCAGAAGTAGCCAATACTATGATGCCTATCAGAGAAGCGGCTCCTTACTGGATCCCGCCACGGGGCCAGGGAACGAGCGATGATATTAACAATGAAAATGCAAAAGGAAGGGTTGTGTACAATTGGGTTTACCAACCATGGGACCGACAAGATATCCTAACCTTCAAGCAAACCCTGCCCGACTTAAGAAAGAACCCGACAGCATTTTACACCGAATTAGGCACAGCCTTGGGTTCGACAATAATGACCTTAGCAGATATTGACTTGTTCTTTGGGCTATGTCTGCCGGCTGACGTGTGGAAGCAAATCCGGAAGGCTGACCACACGGATCTGTTTGGACATACCTGGGACCAACTCGGTAAACTAGATAGACAGCGAGAACCGGGGAGCAAACCAGTGAAAGACATACTGGAACTCCCAGATAAAATAGTCCAGAAATTAAAAACACTGGTCCCGGAAAGAAAAGTAGACTGGTCGATAGTCACGGCCTGTCGACAGAAACCCCAGGAAGATGTGTCAGAATACTTTTCCCGATTCGAGACAGTGTTCTCCGACTACAGTGGCCAGGACATGACCACTGCAACCGGACAGCACCTGTTCGTACAAAATTACGTAAAAGGCCTAACACAAGAGGTCTCCCAAAAGCTGCAGACGAGCGAGAGTAGTTGGGGAGCCTCCAAACCTGCAGCTATCCTTCAGATGGCTCAGTATTACGAGCACCAAAAGAATGAGAATGATAGGGCGTCCGAGAAAAAGAAGAAAGATTTAAAGGAAAGGGTAATGATAGCCCAGATACAGGGTATAGCGCTAGGACGGGAACATCAAAGGGGGAACTACCAATCAAACGCCCCCAGAGATCTACCTCCTAAGGATCACACCCCGACATCTCACACTGGACGGAGAGACATTAGCAATGACCAATGCGCCTTCTGCAAAGGGTTCGGCCATTGGAAAACCCAGTGTCCGGTTTTGCTAGAGAGGAATAGAAATAGGGATTCCAGGGATGTGGCAGGTGGTCCGAGGAATAGAGTACAGGGACGAGGGAACTCCAACGACACTAATAATGACAGATCAGGAAGACTGAATACATTTGACCATCCCCGACAGAACCAATATCAGCTATCCGAAGGTGAAAATGCCCCCGATTTTGCATAGGACTGCCAGGGGCAAGGGAGGGATCCAGTCGAGCTCTGTGTTGACCAGCAAGGTCCTTATGTCACCGCTAAGGTCTTGGGTACAGAGTCTCCATTCTTGGTAGACACTGGGGCGACACGTAGTGTGTTATCAAAACGACTGATTCCAAGGGCACCCTTGTCTGGCTCACACATAACGTCGATAGGTTTCGATGGGACGCCCTCCACTAACCCCCTGTCCGTACCTATTACCTTTGACCTAGAAAGCAACACTGCTGACGCGACATTTCTACTCTCCTCCAACTCCCCTGACGCCATTATGGGCGTTGACTTACTGAAGCATTTTCGAGCTACCATTAGGTGTTCCCCAGATGGAATACGAGTCATCCTGTACGACAACCCAGACATGCCCAGATCCTGTCCCCCACGACACATGTGCTGCATAACTGACGCTGACATGTCCTTGCTTGACACCCTGCCTCCGTACCTGTGGGCCAAAAATGACTCTGATGTGGGGCGAATGATGATTGACCCTATCCACATAACTGTACGACAGGACGCTATGCTCCCGAAACTCCCGCAATATCGGATATCCCCAGAGGGTGAGAAGGCACTGGTAGCGATCATTCAGTCTCTGGTAGATGCAGGAGTGGTTGAAGAAGTGGTTAGCAACGTCTGCAACAGCCCAATCCTACCTATTGTTAAGAAACAAGGTGAAGGAGATGAGAAAGCGTACCGCTTCATCATCGACTTACGAGAGATTAACAAAGTAGTTGTACCCCAATATCCTGTGGTCTCTGATATCACCACCATTCTGACCCTCATCCCGTCCACTGCCACCACCTTCTCTGTTATCGACCTTAAAAACGCATTTTTCTCTATCCCCATCCATCCAGACAGCCGTTATCTTTTCGGCTTCACTTTAAAATCTCGCTCGTACCGATTCTGTAGAGCTCCCCAGGGGTACACTGAAAGTCCCAGCATTTACAGCCAGGCCCTCAAAAGACAGCTGGATGCTTTCCAGCTACCAGAGGGAGTGGTGTTGATCCAATATGTCGATGATATCCTTTTGGCAGCCGACACCACCCCGCTGGCAACGACAGCCACCGTCCAACTCCTACACTTCCTTGCAGAAAATGGCCATAAAGTCTCCAAAAAGAAACTACAGTTCTGCCAGCCACAAGTAACTTACCTAGGCCATCTTCTGTCCAAGGAAGGGAGGAAACTTACCCCTGACCGAATCCAAACTATCCTAGACACCCCCATCCCAAAAACGCAAAAGCAGGTCCGCTCTTTGGTTGGCCTAACCTCTTTTTGCAGACAGTGGTTGCCTAATTACAGCCTCATTGTGAAACCATTACTTGCCCTGCTGACCAAAGATGTCCCCTCCCCGCTTCCTTGGACCACTGAGTGTCAAGCCTCCTTTAAGGAATTACGGGATGCACTCTGCTCAGCACCCGTCCTCGGAACGCCGGATTACTCCAAACCCTTCTCCCTCTTCACCCACGAAAGGGAGGGATGTGCATTGTCTGTCCTGACTCAATCGATTGGCCCTAAGCAGCGCCCTTGTGCCTATTTCTCCGCCACTCTTGATCCTGTAGCCAGAGCCTTACCTGCCTGCCTTCGAGCAGTAGCTGCCGCTGCTGTCTCCATCCGTCAGAGCGAGGGAATCGTACTTTCCAACTCCCTCACTGTATTAGTGCCCCATGCAGTTGACACCCTTTTGAACCAGACAAAGACCCAACACCTGACTAGCGCACGACTGACAGGGTACGAGTTGACTCTGCTTGCACCCCACATCACACTTAAGAGATGCACGACTTTGAATCCTGCCACATTGTTACCCCTGCCTGAAAACGACCCCGACGTTCCTCCCATACACGACTGTGTGACCCTCACAGACGAACAGACTAGGAGTAGGGTTGACCTCCGAGACACTGCTTTTCCTGACCCCGATGGAGAGCTATGGGTAGACGGCTCATGCATCAAACTCCCAGATGGCACCACTTCAGCTGCCTATGCAGTGACGACAGCCCAAACAGTAGTTGAGACAGCCTGCATCACACAACGATCTGCCCAGGCAGCGGAGCTGATAGCCCTCACCCGAGCCTGCATCATAGCCGCAGGGACCACCGCGAACGTGTATACGGACAGCCAGTATGCCTTCGGAGTGGTCCACCATTTTGGGCTCCTGTGGAGGGAGAGGGGATTCCTGACGTCCCACGGCACCCCAATCCTCCACGGAGATTTAGTGTCCGCTCTGATTGAGGCAGTTCTCCTCCCCAAACGATTAGCGGTGATCAAATGTCAGGCACACAAAAGAGTGACAGACTTAGTCGGACAAGGGAATGCATTAGCCGACATCACTGCACGAACCACAGCTGAGAATAGGACAGTGACACGCATATATGTGACTAGGTCACAAGCAGAAAAATGGAGTGACACAAGGGAAATGATCAGAGACATACAGTCGGCCAGCACCCTTCACGAATTGACTAAATGGGCAAGGGTGGGTTTGAAGGACGAAGAGGGTTGCTGGCGAACAAAAGATGCAAACAAATGGTTGCTGCCCGACTCATATCTGATTCCCATACTGACAATGGCTCACTCCCCCGCACACATAGGATCTGCACCCATGATCGAACTCATTTCCAAAGTCTGGCATAACGACAAAATCCCCGACTCAGCCAGACGCCTAGTTCAGCAGTGCCTCATCTGTCTGCAACACAACCCCGGGAAAGGGACTGTAGTACCCCGGGGAGAGTTCGGGACCCCCAATCACCCCTTTGAGGTCCTTCAGATGGATTACATCCAACTAGAGAGATGCCAAAACCTGAAGTATGTACTAGTCATTGTGTGTGCCTTCAGCAAATGGGTGGAAGCCTATCCAACCCGTGACAACACTGCCATGACTACTGCCAAAGTACTACTGAAGGAATTCTTCCCTCGCTATGGCCTTTGTCGGATTTTATGGAGCGACAATGGCCCCCATTTCATAGCTGAGGTTATCCAATTATTCCTAAAAGGGTTGGGGGTGAAGCAACGATTTCATGCGGTCTTCCACCCTCAATCCGCTGGTCTAGTGGAACGCCATAATGCCACCCTGAAGCTGAAACTGGCAAAAATAGTGGCCACCACTGGACTTAACTGGCCGGATGCCCTCCCACTGGCCTTGTTATTAATGCGCTCCACTCCCACCAAGCACCATTTGACCCCCTACGAGGTCGTGTTTGGGCGTCCGATGAATCTCTGGACTGCTCCCAAACCGACCTCCATTCATGACGTCCCGGACGTCCTACTACCTGATTATTTGTGCAAGTTAACTAAAACGTTGTCTGTCATCCATCAACAGGTGCAGCAGGCTATCCCCGATGCTTCCAGGGGCCCCGGCCATGACATCCAACCGGGAGATTTCGTGCTGATACGAAATTTCCAGCGAACCAAGAGTCTGGAACCTCGGTGGACGGGCCCCTGGCAAGTGCTGATCACCACCCGAACGGCGCTCCGAGTGGAGGGGAAGAGGCATTGGCTGCATGCGCATCATTGCCGAAAAGTCTCTGCAAACCTGGCCACGACAGAAAACGTCAGCACCCAAGAAGAGCTCCTGAGCAAAGACCGACCGATATTGGACTGTTATCCCGATACTGGGGCACTCGAACTTGCAAAATTCTCCGATCCCACTGTGCCGTCCAGAGAAGGGTATTTCCTGCGTCGAAAGGGGGGAGTTTCGGCTAAGTAGGCCACGGACTAAGTTAAATCTCAGAACGGTGACCTAAACACAATCAAAGGTTGCCGGGAGAGAAGCTAAACGAAGTCTGTGGTTCTGCCCGCTACCGAGCTCCCTTGAAGGTGATGGAAGCGCCAGATAAGAAGATGATGGAAGCGCCAGATAAGAAGATGATGGAAGCAACAGGAAATACCCAGTATAGAAATCCAAAGACTGACAACTTGCACAAATCAAAGACAATCGCACTCTTCATTGTCTTCCTCTTCTGCCTCCTCCTCATGACCTCCTTCTGGATTCTGGAAGAAAGCACACCGGCTCATGAGGCATTGCTACCTACTGTGCAGCCGACCCCCCTGAAAGAGCATCACCTAATCTCTCTGTCGCCTCAGCTCCGAGAAAGGCGCAGGGAATTCTGGAACAATTCCTTTGTGCAACTGTTGCACCAACACAACATTGCTGCCAATGCTACGAACTGTTGGATCTGCGGGTTGCTCCCGCATGCCACCGGACACTCTATTCCCTTCATCCCTTCACCCTTCTCAGTTCACGGCTCTTGCCTCGCCTGGCTGATCCTCATGCAAGAGAGCCACAAGGATAACGCCACCTCTGGCCGGACAGTGTCACACTTCTACTCTGGGTTCTGGCTGAACAGAACCGGAAAGACTCCTACTGCCCTGTGTCCTGCGCTCACGGGCGCCACCTTCATCAAAGACATTCCAGCCAAAGAACGAGTCGAAGTACAGGTGCTCCACAATCCAGCCAGGACCACCTTCTCTCATCTGCAAAAACAAACTACCGCAACACTGACTGTGGCTCTGTCTGTCATCAATGTCACAGGACTTGTGTGTCTCGAAGGCCATGGAACGCAGCTGGTGGGTCACAGCGCCTGCCAGACCACCAGAACATTGGACTCAGCTGACCCTCCTTCCTTTGTTGCTTCTCCAAACATGTACTTTGTGTGTGGCACCAAGGCTTACACCTGGCTCCCGAAGGGTTGGAAGGGTACCTGTTACATTGCCTTCGTTCTCCCACCCACATATGTAGCCCCTGCCAACCATCACAGGCAGAGGCGTGCAGACGACCTTGGGCAAGCCGACTCCACCGGAGCACAGTTCCTAGATGCAGCAAAGGGACTTGTTCCTCTGTGGGGCCCAATGGCAAACAGCCGTGCTATCCGGCACCTGACCCAGGCAGTAGAAACAACGATCAACATCACTGCCGGTATCCTCGCCAACAACACTGCAGAACTTCAGGCGGTCCGCCTCGTGACCCTCCAAAATAGACTTGTCCTAGACGTGGTCCTAGCCGACCGAGGAGGAGCATGCCGCATCATCGGATCCAGCTGCTGCACATATGTGCCTGACAACTCGCCTTCAGTCTACAAAGCCATTGAACACCTCCACAGACTTTCCTCAGAGGTTCACCAAGAACAAGAAGGATGGTCGCTTGGGAACTGGTTTTGGGACACTTTGAAGAATTGGGGTTGGAAGTTGTTTTCCTTTGTGTTGATACCTGTTGTGATCTTATGTGGGTGTTGTTTAGGTATCCAATGTCTGCCACCCTTGTGCGGCCTTGTTTCTAACTGTATGTGCCCAAAGACTTTGGACTTCCGAAATGAGCACATGAGCCCCCTCTATGAAGTAGAAATACGTGGCCTTATGGGGATAAATCCAAACTGACAAGTTGGCGAGATATGTTAAAAGGGAGGACTGTGGAATTTTGACTTGCGATCTGAACATCATCTGCGCCAGCTTGTCACCTATGTACTACATGCACGGCAGCTATTCTAGGTCACCTATGTATTACGTGCAGGGCAGCCATTTTAGGTATCATGGTCTCCCTGTCCACGATCGATCGCCAGCACGTCCCTCTGACCCAGCAAGCATCCTCCGCGCACCCTGGCTCCCCCTTCCTCCTCCTTACGAGCAGGACCCTTCTGCATGACCCTGTCCTTGGGAGTCACGCTAGCGCCTGACCAACACCCCCTCTCCTCCCATGAATGCCCCTCTGTTGACAAACCTCCCTCCTGCGCTGGATTGTCCACGCGGCATGAATACCACTCCATTGATGGCCCCTCACCCCGTGTCCGACTGTCCACACAGGTCCGAGGCCATTGCCTAAGCCGGGAGATATCATTTACTGCCCTTTATTGTATGAGGTCGCTCTCCTTCAAAGGACCCTCTATTGATCCAGGCCTCCCCACCCCCTGTGATATGATCAGGCGCACACATCCTAAGACTCGACGAAACACTCAGCTGCGTGACGACCCCCTCCTCTTATCAGCAGGTTGAGGACCTCTATTGTGAAGGTATATGGGGGTGGGATTAACACGAGGATTACGGGGATGTCTTTTCCATGCCCTACAAAGTTGTGATTGTATTAAAGGAAGGTCACATGCCATAAACCAGTGTATAAGAGGCCAGGCCTCCGAGAGGCTGTTAGAGCACCTCGACATGATACCTTGTTGTCTGATCTGATGTGTTCTGCTCCGTCGGAATAAACTTCTGTTTCCTGCCTTCTGGTCTCCGGCGCCTGCCTCATTGCTTGGTAAACTTGAATGGTACAAGGGCGGTTAGCGCCGGGCAAATCTTGAGAAAGGTCCTAGCCCTACCTTTTTCTACAGTGTTGGCGCAAATACAGAATCGACCCACAGAAGTCTCAGCTCTATTAGATCTGGTTTTGGAACTAGACTTTCGTCAAGGAGAAAGAAAGGGCAAAAGAAGACGGGAATTCAAACCAATAGTTCCACGATTTGACAGAGCAAGATCGGAAGTGGGAAGACAAGGTGAAGGTCCAAATAATCCAGAACCGATGCAAATAGGGACAATAAGAGGGCCACTCACTAAGGAAGAAAAAGACAATTGAAGGGTGGGAAATCTCTGTAAGTATTGTGGGTCAAGTGGACATTTTGTTAGAAATTGTCCGAAGAAACCAAAGAATTCTGTAGTGGGCTTGTCTGCCTCGCGCGCCCTGCACGCGATGCCTGAGGCATGGCTCTCGTGCCGCCCGTTGGCGCGCGAGAGAGAGTGACAGTTGGTGGTGGACTCGGCACTCTTATGTGCATCGGGCTAGCGAGTAGACGTGCTGGTGGGAACTGTCCATAAAATATTATCTTTAAACTATAACTGTTCCTGCGAGTTATTACAAATTCTTTTAAGCTGAAGGAAAACTCGCAGCACCAACTGTAGGAGGAGTTGGACAGGTGGATGCAAATCAAGATTCATCTCCGATAGAACACCAAGTGGCAAATACTTTGCAGTCATCCTCCCCTCACTTAATAATGTCCATGACAGTGAAATTTAGACAAGTCATCCTCAATGAAGTAGCAGTCATGGTCGATTCTGGAGCAACCGGAAATTTCTGTGACTTAAAATTTGCATTAGTGTCGGACTGAAAGTCATTCCCAAGACTAAGAGTGAATCGGTCAGAGCTGTTGATGGAACTAATCTTTCTTCTGGGCCCATAATAAGTCACACGGAATTAATGGAAATAATTACTGAAGATGGGCATCGAGAGGAAATTCAGTTTAATTCAATTGATGCTCCTCAGTTTCAGCTCATATTAGGACTTACATGGCTTACGGAGCACAATCCAGCCATCAACTGGAATACCAGGAACATCAAAATGAATTCGAAATACTGTGAAAACCATTGTTTTGGAGCGAAAAAAGTAAAAACGAAGAAAACCCAGCACATTCGTTATGTATGGCGGAAGCTTCGGTATGCATAATTAACTCTCAGGAAATACCACTAGAGTATCAGGATTATGAAGATAGTTTCAATGAACATGTGGAGAAGTGTGGCTCAGGGGTTAGAGGCGGCAGACCCGGAAGCTGAGATCGGCCCTGGACCAGGGTTCAATTCCCCGCCTCGGCGGGTCTTGGGGTCAAAAATTCCACGGACTCGATAATTCTCGCTCCGGTGCCTTCTCGACTCACGGGTTCACACTCTGCGACTCTGGGCAATAGCTTGCTTAATCTCCACAACGGCCCCTCGCGGCGGGATGCCTGGCTTTCACCTTGTGGATACCCTGCCGGGGTTCTCTCACAGGGGAATACCAGGACGGGTTCCCTAAGCAAGCGCCGGGAAACCCTTTGTGGGTAGCTGTGCGCTATATAAGCTCAAATACATTTACATTTACATTTACATTTACAACAAGAAGCAGAGCAATTGCCCCCACACTGTGTTTATGATTGTAAAATAGATTTTGAACCCGGTTCAAATATGCCATGTAGTCAAGTCTATGCTCTGACAGAAAAAGAACATCAGTACTTGAAAGAGTATATAGATAAATATCTGGTAAACGATTTTATTGCGGCCATCTCAATCGCCGGTGTCATCGCCTCTGTTTTTCGTGCCAAAAAAGGAAAAAGGGGAATTGCGAACGTTCATCGATTATCGTGCCATAAATAAAATCACAAAGAAGAATAGATACCCCCTTCCGCTGATCTCAGTCCTGCTGGATCAGGTCAAAGGGGCAAAAATGTACTCAACATTAGATTTAAGGGGAGCCTATCACTTGATCCGAATAAGAGAAGGCGATGAGTGTAAGACGGCCTTCAGGACCAGGTTTGGGCTATTTGAATATTTTTGTTGGTGGTATTAATAAATCCCCCCTCAAAAGAAAACCTTTCTCAATACACAGTTCATTGGCAACTTGAACATACGTTTTGAAATCAGCTGAAAGATTCCTAACAGGTGGCCACTTATTGGAAATGTACTCTTTTACTTTGTGAAGAACTGGATCAGATTCGAGCAAATACAACCATTTGGATTCATTGCAGACCTGTACCGATCGATTGAACTCGTTTACATAAGACACTTCCCATTCAGTGTTCTCATCAGCTTTTGGTTCGGAAACATTCAAAGGTAAACGCGACAAAAAGTCTGCCCGTACATTATTTTTGCCAGCTATATGTTGTATAGAAAAATTGTACTCTTGCAATTTTGCTAATAGCCTTACCAACCTTGTAGACAATTTGCTGTTTCCCCTGCCGTAGCCATCCATTAAGAACGTTAATGGTTTAAGATCAGTGATTAGTTCAAAACGATTTCCCCATAAGTACATTTTAAGTTTTTCTACTGCCCATACGCAAGCAAGGGCCTCCCTCTCTATTGTACTGTAATGTATCTCTGCATCGAGTAGTCTTCTCGAAATGAAGGCTAAAGTGTGAACATTACCGTGGACTTTCTGTTTGAAAACTGCACCAATGACTACAGAACTGGCATCGACAGTGAAGATGTTATTACCCTCTGGGTCATATGGTTTTAAAGAAGGGGCTTTGACAATGGCATACTTGATCTTAGAGAAAGCGGATTTTTGATTTTCTATCCACAACATTTTTTCTCCTTTACGCAGTAGCATGCGTAATGTTCAACCACTTCAGAATAATTTTCCACAAAACGTGAATAGTATTCGCTGAGACCCAAAAAAGATCTCAGAGAATCTTTATCTCCGGGTTCGGGAGCATCAGAAATGGCCCTCACTAAATCGAGTTTGGGTATAATTCCATCACCACTAAGTATGTGGCCTAAATACTCAAGTTCTGTTTGAAGAAATTTACATTTGTTTTTTGAAAACCGTCATGCCCCTCTCATTGAGTTTGTGCAAAACCGTGTCTAAAATTTTGTTATGCTCTGTATTGGTACTGGCAATAATGAGAATATCATCTTGAAATTTTTGTACGTCTGTTACGTCTTAGAATACATTCGATCAATTTTTTAAAAACGCTGGCGGAAGAAGCCAGACCCAAAGGAAGTCTCCTGTACCAGTAAGCTCCTAATGGAGTAATAAACGTGGTATAATCTTTGGATTCTTCGGATAACTTGACCTGGTGATAGGCCGATTTGAGATCGATTAGGGAAAAATATTTGGACCCCTTGGTAGCTGCCAAAATGTCTTGGATTTTCGGCTAAGGAAAAGAATCAACCAAAATATTCTTATTCAAAGACCTCAAATCGGCACATAAGCGTACGTTGCCATTTTTCTTTTTATCATAACAATGTGGGAAACCCACTCTGCTGAATCAGCTTGTTCAATTACCTCCTCATCAATTAACTTGTCAACAACCTTTTTAAGTTCAGATTTAACTGGAGTGCTCGCAACCCTTGACACATCCTATCCTGTCTTCGAAAAGAGATTCAGATTTACAGAGTACAGATTCAACATTATCTACTGTAGGTGGTGGATCAGATGGAGAGATAGAAGAAACAAAAGAATCGTCCAAAATGATATGATCACCAGCCCCTGGTTTGAGAATAATTCCCAAACGTGCTCAATCCTTCAATCCTACAATATTTTTGCCACGCTCAGCAACATAAACTTTTGTGACAATAGATCTTCCTTTTATGTTGAAGATATCTTGGAAATACCCCAACATATTTATGTCAAAGTCACCGAAAGCCTTGGGGTTGACATCAGAAGCAAGCAACCCTACATGAGGCCAATTTTCTTCATATTTCTGGTCGGACACTATAGTTATAGGTGAGCCAGAATCTGCCATAATATTCAATTCTACTTGACCTATGTGCGCTATACCCAATGGACCCTTGGTAGATTTGCTCTGATCACCTAAAGCAAGAACAATGTTAGAGCACATATACTCATCGAAGTCTTGAACTGTATTAACTTTTGAAAATTTGTACGATGTGATATTATTACAAACACCTGCGAAATGCCCTACCTTGTAGCATTTAGTGCATTTTTCCCTTGAGCAGGACATCCTGTATAATCAGCCTTATGATTTCTTGAACCACACCTAAAACAGACAATAGTGTTAGATTGTGAAGAGTTTCCTGCTTTGCTTTTCTTGTCGTTAACATTAACTACTTTTTTGTTATCTTGAAGAAAATACACATTAGATTTTGAATCACTCTCTGAAGAAAGTTCCTTAGAGGTTTCTAGAGAACGTTCGATGCCCTTAGCAATGTCTATGGTTTCCTGTAAAGAAGGGTTCCTGCAAGCTAAAAGTCTTTCCCAATTTTTTTTTTCAAAACAATAAAAAGTAAATCGATCTCTAATATATACATCGACCATTTCATTAAATTCGCACTTGGTTGCCAAAACACGCAAACATGCAATGTATTCCTCTATTGACTCGTTTTCTAATTGTTTGCGCATTGCGAAGCGTTGTCTGCCAATCATTATATTTGGCTCTTCGTCAAGCTGTTTCTCTAATCTCTTAATGGCTTCTTGGTATTCGTCTAGGGGTATGAATTGACCAGGTTGACCCTCGTACTCTGGTAAACTGTCAAAGATTTCCTGACTAGCTGCACTTAACAACCCAAACATTATAGCTTTCTTTCTCTCTGGTTGAAACTTCTTCCCCTAAATAGCGACCAAATAGTTCTCGAAAGCACGTAACCAATTCTTCCATTTCATTACTGGTTTGCCTGGATCGATTAAAAATGCTGCAGGTGCACTGATATTTGAATTATTAGACATATTTGTTACTGAGTCGTTTTCTATTTTGACTAAAAAGAAAATGTTTGCAAAGTATCATAAAATGTATTCAAACTTCTAATAACTAACAATGAACAACTTTTGTTATAGCTGATACTAATACTTAAATTATCAAGGAGAAAGTACTTGCTTGCCTTAGAAAACAGAAAAGAATAACCCAAAATTATCGTGTGTACAGTATAAATATCACAAATCTCAGTACTTAAAGAATGATAACATTTTCCATGTAAATAATGTAATTATCTAGTAGCGCGTGATGCATTTACTAGGAAGAAAGTTTTATTTAAAAAGTCATTCACCTCGTATTTAATTTCAAGTTCTGATGCTTTTACTCACTTAAACTCGTTTGAAATGTATTTCCTGCAAGAAACAAAATGGAGGCACGCTACGTTTTACGTAATTACGAGTGCAAGGAACCTCAGTAGTGTTGCTTCCCTCACAAAAGTAGTGTTGCTTCCCTCACAAACACTTACATGTAATCGGGTGACCCTGTAACCCTCAGAACCTGGGTGGGTAATAGAACAATAATGATGGTTCTGCCAGACTGAAATACACAGTAATATAGTATTCCCTGGTTTGTTACTCACAACATCCGTCCCTATAAGGGTACAATGATAGTGGTACCTATACCAATATGAAACAGGGCACACTGGCCACAGTGAAGATTAGAGTAAAGTTTTAGTCATATACTTTTATCTTCTCTGAATTGTATTAAAACATTGATTATAGCTGTCCAGACAAACACAAAACATATATACTGCATACATTTTGAGCAGGACTCATATACATTTAAAACAACATACAAAATTGTCAAGTCACGAAATTATTAGTAGAATCAACTATAAGAGAAATAATCCTCTAGGCATATCAATAAATTCTTGGTTCCTAGTAGATTTTATAAAGTTGATTTTACGATAGAGGAAATGCGTCGACGTTTCGACACTGGGGGGCGATGCGCTGGTTGTGCTCATCAGGGGCGGGTCTTCATCAGGACTGTACGGTTGTGGGACAGCCTTTTCTGGACCTCGGCTCCTCTTGGGTACCTGGTCCTATATACGTAGTATTGGTGATCCACCGACTCAGCCAATATCGAAATAATTCTTAGATCTCTGTATTGATTATTTATACAGCGTTGACACGATCGGTAAGGCGTTGTGTCCGTGATCTTAAGTTATTTAAAAGATGGTGAGTATGCCAACTGCATTTGGAAATACAGAGATCTAAGAATTACTTCAGTCCTCCAACCCAGGGTCTTTACCCTTCGGCTGGACCTGTGCCTGGCAACCGAGGACTTCCGGGGGAGTATACCACCCCCCACACCAAGGGAAACACACTCCTCGTGAGTGGTACGAGAGTCTGCCTGGCACAGGTCTCCAGTCTCCTGTCCACTTGACAGAGCATGAAGACCCCCCAGGCCAGAAGTGGCCTCAACAGGGTCAGTATTGGGATGCTCTGACTTCAGAGCTGGCAACCCTTGACCCACTGGTCCTTTCCCACAGTCCACGTGTCACACTTTGGGATCTCCCTCAGGAAAAGGCCTCGCAGTACAGACTAGGCCCCCTCCTAGTATTCCCTAATGGTACAACCAGGTCCTGGGACTTGGTTTCAGGCACCTTGGGACACAGCCCACTCCCACTCCTTCTCCTGTGAGACAGGACGTAGGACCCTACACCCCTCTCACAACACTGGGACCTATCTGGGCTACCACACACCTTCCCTACCTCATTTGGTTGGGGAAAACCTGAGCCACCCCCTTCAGGATCACTCTCAAAAGCTTTTTAAGACCTTGTGGAATTGACCAGAAGGTCTGCCTCCAGGGCAATCTCCATGGAATCAGAGAACTCACACTCCATTGTGTGTTGGTTTAGCCCTGAAAAGCAGAATTAAAATATGCTCTCTAACACTTGGATCACACAGCCCCCCATAGTTTTTAGCCAAGCTACCCTTTGCCCCACCATCCAGTACCTCAAGCAAGTACCCCACAGCACTCTCTTGAGATTGGCAAGACAGTGTCTGACTGTCTCTGTCACTCAACCCACACTCTTCTGGGCCGTCTCCACACTCACACACCAGGACTCCTACCATGGGGGAACCCCTCTCCCTGCACTTCTTATCTAGAGTCAATAGAGTGTCTCTCCCACCACCAGGAAAATTATCCCCTGTGTCAGTTCCCCAATCCACCTAAGGGATACTGCACATTACTGGAGCTACCTTATAACCCTGAACACCATGGTGTATGTCAACCCCCTCCCAGTCAGGCGCCACATCTCTGGGTGTGTGTAGTTCTCCTTCAGCAGTAGACACTACATTTTTGCTGCCACCATCTGAGCTGGACTCCACCTCCAACCCAGCCAAGCTCACTTCATGAGCTACACACATTTCCTTTTCAGCGAAGACACTAATTTCCTCAAGCCTCTAGAGCTTCTCACCGAGCTCTCTCATTATCAGCTCATGTGCCAAGATCAATTTCTTCTCTTCCAAGGCATACACCCTCTTGCTCTCCTCTGCCTTTGCCTGGATTTCCATTTCCATCTGCTTAACCTGGAGTCTTATGACTTTCAATTCATGATCTCTTACTTTTTGGTGTTCCTCCAACTTCTCAGGGAAAAAACTTTCAGCGGAATGGTTGCTGCCGGCCTTGTAGAATGCTCTTTCCACAGGCAGATCCTGTAATCTGAAACCATCCCCTTATGCATCCTCTTCCACTTCTGCATCATCTGTCTCCCCGGCCTCTTTGGCCATCCACCAGTCCCTTAAGGCCTGGTGGATTCTGGAGCTGCTCTTCATGGGACATCCAAAGCTCCTGCAGAACTGCTTGAGTTGACCTACTTTGTAACCACTTAACATTTTAATATCAAACTTCAGTTTTGCAACATCACTTGCTGGTTTACCCTTCTGAGACATGATGGATGGATACTTTAAGGATCACTCAAAAATAGGACCAAACACAAAAGACAGTATGTGGGTGCATAGTGATCTGCACTAATATAGTGATGTACACCAATCACTTTGGGTCAAGTACAAACACAGATACAAATCCTCACCGCTGACCACCAGTGTTAGAAATGGGGGTCTCTAGTTGGCTGAGGTAGGTACCTTTGTCCAAATAGGGACCCTTGCTTCTAGTCACGGTAAGGGGGATACACACTTTAGATAACCCCTGCTCCCTCCCTTGGTAGCTTGACACGAACAGACAGGCTTATTTTTTTTATTTTTTTTTAAATATTTTTTTCTCAAACAAGACAAGCACATTTCGTCATCAAATGGCAGTTGTACAATCAGCAACATGGTACTAAGATAAATCGCTTTCAGTAGAACATCTCCAACATTCAATTATACAGTAGAAGTACTAAAAAATACAGCCCATAATATCCGTTAACACTTACAACGTCATAACATCAGCCCAATTCTCTGGAGATAATCATTCCCGCCATTGCTGCATAATTGCAAATAATTACTCATCACTAAACAAATAGCACAAAATGCTGTCCCTGTTCCTCCCACTTATCCCTCCCCCCTCCCTAATGGCGTAACAAACATTTGTAAATAACAATAATAACAAATCATAGCTGTGTCAATAGTAGATGTGTATAACACAGTAGACCAGAAAGCCGCATTGTGGTGTCCCCTGCCGTAGCCATCCATTAAGAACGTTAATGGTTTAAGATCAGTGATTAGTTCAAAACGATTTCCCCATAAGTACATTTTAAGTTTTTCTACTGCCCATACGCAAGCAAGGGCCTCCCTCTCTATTGTACTGTAATGTATCTCTGCATCGAGTAGTCTTCTCGAAATGAAGGCTAAAGTGTGAACATTACCGTGGACTTTCTGTTTGAAAACTGCACCAATGACTACAGAACTGGCATCGACAGTGAAGATGTTATTACCCTCTGGGTCATATAGTTTTAAAGAAGGGGCTTTGACAATGGCATACTTGATCTTAGAGAAAGCGGATTTTTGATTTTCTATCCACAACATTTTTTCTCCTTTACGCAGTAGCATGCGTAATGTTCAACCACTTCAGAATAATTTTCCACAAAACGTGAATAGTATTCGCTGAGACCCAAAAAAGATCTCAGAGAATCTTTATCTCCGGGTTCGGGAGCATCAGAAATGGCCTTCACTAAATCGAGTTTGGGTATAATTCCATCACCACTAAGTATGTGGCCTAAATACTCAAGTTCTGTTTGAAGAAATTTACATTTGTTTTTTGAAAACCGTCATGCCCCTCTCATTGAGTTTGTGCAAAACCGTGTCTAAAATTTTGTTATGCTCTGTATTGGTACTGGCAATAATGAGAATATCATCTTGAAATTTTTGTACGTCTGTTACGTCTATTAGAATACATTCGATCAATTTTTTAAAAACGCTGGCGGAAGAAGCCAGACCCAAAGGAAGTCTCCTGTACCAGTAAGCTCCTAATGGAGTAATAAACGTGGTATAATCTTTGGATTCTTCGGATAACTTGACCTGGTGATAGGCCGATTTGAGATCGATTAGGGAAAAATATTTGGACCCCTTGGTAGCTGCCAAAATGTCTTGGATTTTCGGCTAAGGAAAAGAATCAACCAAAATATTCTTATTCAAAGACCTCAAATCGGCACATAAGCGTACGTTGCCATTTTTCTTTTTATCATAACAATGTGGGAAACCCACTCTGCTGAATCAGCTTGTTCAATTACCTCCTCATCAATTAACTTGTCAACAACCTTTTTAAGTTCAGATTTAACTGGAGTGCTCGCAACCCTTGACACATCCTATCCTGTCTTCAAAAAGAGATTCAGATTTACAGAGTACAGATTCAACATTATCTACTGTAGGTGGTGGATCAGATGGAGAGATAGAAGAAACAAAAGAATCGTCCAAAATGATGTGATCACCAGCGCCTGGTTTGAGAATAATTCCCAAACGTGCTCAATCCTTCAATCCTACAATATTTTTGCCACGCTCAGCAACATAAACTTTTGTGACAATAGATCTTCCTTTTATGTTGAAGATATCTTGGAAATACCCCAACATATTTATGTCAAAGTCACCGAAAGCCTTGGGCTTGACATCAGAAGCAAGCAACCCTACATGAGGCCAATTTTCTTCATATTTCTGGTCGGACACTATAGTTATAGGTGAGCCAGAATCTGCCATAATATTCAATTCTACTTGACCTATGTGCGCTATACCCAATGGACCCTTGGTAGATTTGCTCTGATCACCAAAAGCAAGAACAATGTTAGAGCACATATACTCATCGAAGTCTTGAACTGTATTAACTTTTGAAAATTTGTACGATGTGATATTATTACAAACACCTGCGAAATGCCCTACCTTGTAGCATTTAGTGCATTTTTCCCTTGAGCAGGACATCCTGTATAATCAGCCTTATGATTTCTTGAACCACACCTAAAACAGACAATAGTGTTAGATTGTGAAGAGTTTCCTGCTTTGCTTTTCTTGTCGTTAACATTAACTACTTTTTTGTTATCTTGAAGAAAATACACATTAGATTTTGAATTACTCTCTGAAGAAAGTTCCTTAGAGGTTTCTAGAGAACGTTCGATGCCCTTAGCAATGTCTATGTTTTCCTGTAAAGAAGGGTTCCTGCAAGCTAAAAGTCTTTCCCAATTTTTTTTTTCAAAACAATAAAAAGTAAATCGATCTCTAATATATACATCGACCATTTCATTAAATTCGCACTTGGTTGCCAAAACACGCAAACATGCAATGTATTCCTCTATTGACTCATTTTCTAATTGTTTGCGCATTGCGAAGCATTGTCTGCCAATCATTATATATGGCTCTTCGTCAAGCTGTTTCTCTAATCTCTTAATGGCTTCTTGGTATTCGTCTAGGGGTATGAATTGACCAGGTTGACCCTCGTACTCTGGTAAACTGTCAAAGATTTCCTGACCAGCTGCACTTAACAACCCAAACATTATAGCTTTCTTTCTCTCTGGTTGAAACTTCTTCCCCTAAATAGCGACCAAATAGTTCTCGAAAGCACGTAACCAATTCTTCCATTTCATTACTGGTTTGCCTGGATCGATTAAAAATGCTGCAGGTGCACTGATATTTGAATTATTAGACATATTTGCTACAGAGTCGTTTTCTATTTTGACTAAAAAGAAAATGTTTGCAAAGTATCATAAAATGTATTCAAACTTCTAATAACTAACAATGAACAACTTTTGTTATAGCTGATACTAATACTTAAATTATCAAGGAGAAAGTACTTGCTTGCCTTAGAAAACAGAAAAGAATAACCCAAAATTATCGTGTGTACAGTATAAATATCACAAATCTCAGTACTTAAAGAATGATAAAATTTTCCATGTAAATAGTGTAATTATCTAGTAGCGCGTGATGCATTTACTAGGAAGAAAGTTTTATTTAAAAAGTCATTCACCTCGTATTTAATTTCAAGTTCTGATGCTTTTACTCACTTAAACTCGTTTGAAATGTATTTCCTGCAAGAAACAAAATGGAGGCACGCTACGTTTTACGTAATTACGAGTGCAAGGAACCTCAGTAGTGTTGCTTCCCTCACAAAAGTAGTGTTGCTTCCCTCACAAACACTTACATGTAATCGGGTGACCCTGTAACCCTCAGAACCTGGGTGGGTAATAGAACAATAATGATGGTTCTGCCAGACTGAAATACACAGTAATATAGTATTCCCTGGTTTGTTACTCACAACATCCGTCCCTATAAGGGTACAATGATAGTGGTACCTATACCAATATGAAACAGGACACACTGGCCACAATGAAGATTAGAGTAAAGTTTTAGTCATATACTTTTATCTTCTCTGAATTGTATTAAAACATTGATTATAGCTGTCTAGACAAACACAAAACATATATACCGCATACATTTTGAGCAGGACTCATATACATTTAAAACAACATACAAAATTGTCAAGTCACGAAATTATTAGTAGAATCAACTATAAGAGAAATAATCCACTAGGCATATCAATAAATTCTTGGTTCCTAGTAGATTTTATAAAGTTGATTTTACGATAGAGGAAATGCGTCGACGTTTCGACCCTGGGGGGCGATGCGCTGGTTGTGCTCATCAGGGGCGGGTCTTCATCAGGACTGTACGGTTGTGGGACAACCTTTTCTGGACCTCGGCTCCTCTTGGGTACCTGGTCCTATATACGTAGTATTGGTGATCCACCGACTCAGCCAATATCGAAATAATTCTTAGATCTCTGTATTGATTATTTATACAGCGTTGACACGATCGGTAAGGCGTTGTGTCCGCGATCTTAAGTTATTTAAAAGATGGTGAGTATGCCAACTGCATTTGGCAATACAGAGATCTAAGAATTACTTCAGTCCTCCAACCCAGGGTCTTTACCCTTCGGCTGGACCTGTGCCTGGCAACCGAGGACTTCCGGGGGAGTATACCACCCCCCACACCAAGGGAAACACACTCCTCGTGAGTGGTATGAGAGTCTGCCTGGCACAGGTCTCCAGTCTCCTGTCCACTTGACAGAGCATGAAGACCCCCCAGGCCAGAAGTGGCCTCAACAGGGTCAGTATTGGGATGCTCTGACTTCAGAGCTGGCAACCCTTGACCCACTGGTCCTTTCCCACAGTCCACGTGTCACACTTTGGGATCTCCCTCAGGAAAAGGCCTTGCAGTACAGACTAGGCCCCCTCCTAGTATTCCCTAATGGTACAACCGGGTCCTGGGACTTGGTTTCAGGCACCTTGGGACACAGCCCACTCCCACTCCTTCTCCTGTGAGACAGGACGTAGGACCCTACACCCCTCTCACAACACTGGGACCTATCTGGGCTACCACACACCTTCCCTACCTCATTTGGTTGGGGAAAACCTGAGCCACCCCCTTCAGGATCACTCTCAAAAGCTTCTTAAGACCTTGTGGAATTGACCAGAAGGTCTGCCTCCAGGGCAATCTCCATGGAATCAGAGAACTCACACTCCATTGTGTGTTGGTTTAGCCCTGAAAAGCAAATTAAAATATGCTCTCCAACACTTGGATCACACAGCCCCCCATAGTTTTTAGCCAAGCTACCCTTTTCCCCACCATCCAGTACCTCAAGCAAGTACCCCACAGCACTCTCTTGAGATTGGCAAGACAGTGTCTGACTGTCTCTGTCACTCAACCCACACTCTTCTGGGCCGTCTCCACACTCACACACCAGGACTCCTACCATGGGGGAACCCCTCTCCCTGCACTTCTTATCTAGAATCAATAGAGTGTCTCTCCCACCACCAGGAAAATTATCCCCTGTGACAGTTCCCCAATCCACCTAAGGGATACTGCACATTACTGGAGCTACCTCATAACCCTGAACACCATGGTGTATGTCAACCCCCTCCAAGTCAGGCGCCACATCTCTGGGTGTGTGTAGTTCTCCTTCAGCAGTAGACACTACATTTTTGCTGCCACCATCTGAGCTGGACTCCACCTCCAACCCAGCCAAGCTCACTTCATGAGCTACACACATTTCCTTTTCAGCGAAGACACTAATTTCCTCAAGCCTCTAGAGCTTCTCACCGAGCTCTCTCATTATCAGCTCATGTGCCAAGATCAATTTCTTCTCTTCCAAGGCATACACCCTCTTGCTCTCCTCTGCCTTTGCCTGGATTTCCATTTCCATCTGCTTAACCTGGAGTCTTATGACTTTCAATTCATGATCTCTTACTTTTTGGTGTTCCTCCAACTTCTCAGGGAAAAAACTTTGAGCGGAATGGTTGCTGCCGGCCTTGTAGAATGCTCTTTCCACAGGCAGATCCTGTAATCTGAAACCATCCCCTTATGCATCCTCTTCCACTTCTGCATCATCTGTCTCCCCGGCCTCTTTGGCCATCCACCAGTCCCTTAAGGCCTGGTGGATTCTGGAGCTGCTCTTCATGGGACATCCAAAGCTCCTGCAGAACTGCTTGAGTTGACCTATTTTGTAACCACTTAACATTTTAATATCAAACTTCAGTTTTGCAACATCACTTGCTGGTTTACCCTTCTGAGACATGATGGATGGATACTTTAAGGATCACTCAAAAATAGGACCAAACACAAAACACAGTATGTGGGTGCATAGTGATCTGCACTAATATAGTGATGTACACCAATAACTTTGGGTCAAGTACAAACACAGATACAAATCCTCACCGCTGACCACCAGTGTTAGAAATGGGGGTCTCTAGTTGGCTGAGGTAGGTACCTTTGTCCAAATAGGGACCCTTGCTTCTAGTCAGGGTAAGGGGGATACACACTTTAGATAATCCCTGCTCCCTCCCTTGGTAGCTTGACACGAACAGACAGGCTTATTTTTTTTATTTATTTTTTAATATTTTTTTCTCAAACAAGACAAGCACATTTCGTCATCAAATGGCAGTTGTACAATCAGCAACATGGCACTAAGATAAATCGCTTTTAGTAGAACATCTCCAACATTCAATTATACAGTAGAAGTACTAAAAAATACAGCCCATAATATCCGTTAACACTTACAACGTCATAACATCAGCCCAATTCTCTGGAGATAATCATTCCCGCCATTGCTGCATAACTGCAAATAATTACTCATCACTAAACAAATAGCACAAAATGCTGTCCCTGTTCCTCCCACTTATCCCTTCCCCCTCCCTAATGGCGTAACAAACATTTGTAAATAACAATAATAACAAATCATAGCTGTGTCAATAGTAGATGTGCATAACACAGTAGACCAGAAAGCCGCATTGTGGTGTCAGATGTAGTTACATGAATGAAAGCATTTTATCCGTTCTCTTAAGGAGGTGCTACCCCCTAAAATTAGAACAAATGACTGCTTTGTCTCATTTAAGAAACAACTGAAAACATTCCTCTTTCCCAGGCCAGATCAATACTTTTTCAATCAGAGCTGATGTCAAATCACTTGCAACTTTCTTCAGCGCCGTGATGTCCTTTTAGGATGAATGTTAGCGCTTTACAAATAAATAAATACAAAATACAAATACAATCTCTCGAGGTGGAGTCTCCAAACCTGACGCGCTTGAGTCTACCAGCGTCTCACAAGTTCTTGCCAGCTCCAACGCCCTTTCGCTGTTAGCGCGGGTCGCCAACTGCAGCCTCGTAATTCCCTCGCATTCCACCCATTTTATAAATTCAGTACGCCACCTCTGAAAACTAGGCCCCTTCTTGGCATTCCAGTGGGCTGTTATGTCTCTCTTTGCTAGCAGAAGTCCCAGGTCTATAAACTCACTTGTTATCTTATTCCTAGAGGTGTGGGGCACCAGTGCAGCAAGCAAAGACCTATAGTGGTGTCGATGCCCCTGTCCGTAATAGTACCTAAAAGAGAGACCATCTCCACCCAAAATGTACCAAGTTGATGGCAGTTCCACAGCATGTGGCAAAAATCTGCTCCTACCAAACCACAGCGCGGGCACATTGCTGAGGTCACATTAAAATATTTATTTATTTTTTCCGGTGTAAGGTATTCGCGATAAAGAATAAAGAAATGAACTAGTTGGAAGTGCCCACTCCTAGTGCTTTTCTATGCACCTTCCACCAGTCCCACCCATGCCCTCTCAGGAATTTCGTCACCGAAATCAACTTCCCATCGCCGCTGGAGCGCTACTAGTGGGGACAATCGCTTGGTGGTCATTCTACGATATAAGCAGGTAACTGCCTTGATGGTGCCAGCAGCCAGGACTACATATTGACAAACTATGGAGGTGGGCGGTTCCCTGAGTCCCATTTTCCAATGCGCTTGAATAGCTGTTACAAGTGCTAAGTGCAACAAGTAATCTCCCCCAGCCAGTTCATACTTATCCTGTAATATCTTATATGGAAGCACTGAGCCATCTTTATATAGGTCACCTATGATGGACAGTCCCCTCTCCGCCCAGTCTATTAGCGGTGCCAAGCTACCGCCATGCGGTAACGCACTACAGATCACCAACGGAATCTCAGGGGCATAAGGACTCACTATTTGTGTGCGTCTTTGACTTCTATTCCAGCAGAGCTTGAACGTCCTCATCTCTCAAGTAAGAGAGGAGGCCGGGAGCAGCAATAGCAACAGCAGTTTGGAAAGCGTTTACTTATGTGGCTGATTCCTCTCCCCGTCATCAGGCTGCGGAACGTTCATACCAACGCTTGAGTAAACCACTGTAGTTGCGCCGCTAAATAATGCGATTCAAAGTCAGGGACCGCCAGTCCCCCCGCCGAACGCAGCCTCATTAGCGTGTTAAGAGCCTCTCTCCGCCGTTCCCCAGCCCAGAGGGACCTAACCACCATCGACTGGAGTTGCGTAAAAACAGATGCTGGGATCCAGATCGGCAACATCCTGAAATAACACAGCAGTCTGGGGATCGCTACCATCTTGAGAAGGGCTACCCGCCCGGCCACTGAAAGCGGGAGCACACCCCAAAACTCAATACAACCTTTAAGTGCTGTGATGGCCGTTTTTGAACAGACAGGCTTATCCCAAAGGCAATGTGTAAAGTATTTCTACCAACACTCACAGTAAAACAGTGAAAACACCACAAAAGGACACCACATCAGTTTAAAAAACATAAAGTATCTTTATCTAAACTAAAGAAGACCAAAATGAAAAAATCCAACATACAAAGTAAAAAAATGGCAAAGTGTTAAAATTCGTCTATATTGTCATTTGTATATATCGTATTTAACCTCTGTTACCCTGGACATTTTTTTTTTCCTTTACTCCCTTCCATCCTCCCCATTCTCATGGTATATTCCAGGCCTTTGTGCGATGACATGTAACAGTTGGAATCATTATTGCAAAGGATCTGTACTGTTGTGGTGGCCTAAGGGCTGTTGTTATCTACAATAAAGCTTACTGAAATTCCTTCTGGCTACTTCGTAATACTGGCGACAAGGACGGGATTTGAACCAACGTATGCAATGCACAAAAGATGATCAAAACAACTACCATACAAGTGAAATAGGTTTAGAAGGGGTGGACCTCAGTGTGTATTCTGGTTTGTGTTCTCCTTACAGGTTAATTAATTAGGAAGTCTTCCTGGAAAAGTTCAAGGGGATATGCCATAGCATTCAACAAGCAGATGTTGTTCTGGGTGTGTACAATAAAGATCCTATACCCCTTATGGGAATATTAGACATGCAAATTTCATTCAAAGGTTTTACAACTTTTGGGAGGATTTACTAAGTAGGGGCGTAAAATCCGTTCCGCTCGCGGAATTAGCGGATTTTTTTTAGGCAAAGTCGCAATCCACAAATTCTCGTGAATTTCCCGAAAATTTGCCAATTCGCACGCAGCGGATTTTTTTGCTTGGTGATACAATATGGCGGCGCGTGGCATTCACTTACCGTCATTCAGCGTTTGCAGAGTTGTTTTTCTCCTTGTTTTGCGTGTGCTGTGCCATTTTGGATCTTGCTGCGGGATCCCGCGGGAGTTTGTCGACCGCGATTATGTCATCGCGTCTTGCCACCTTGCACAGCGAGAGTTTGTCAACACGAGTACGTCATAAAGGCCCGTGATCACGCATCGCGGCGGGAGTAAACAATTGCGAACACGTAGATGCGTGGGCAGCAACAATCTCGCACTCGGGAAATTGCTAAATTTGCAATTCTGCACAAGAAATCCACCAGCAGGCAGCATAAACTCCTCAGGTTGACATTTGCCTGCACTTTTTTTTGCAAGGAGTCCATTTTGGGGGGGGGGGGTGGGAGGAAGGAAGTGCCCCACAGTCTCCAACTTCCTCTTCCTGTCCAGCAGGCTCCTCCCAGTGCTTTGTTCATGTCCTGGTCACCTTGATTTGGATCTTGACCTGGAAGGATTACTTTTTGTGGATGCTGCTGGATATTTGGATTTGAGGCCTTTTTGAATTTCTTTGGATCACTTTTGGATTAGAAATTTCACAAGTAAGTTTGTTTGGGGCATTACAGTTGCTGCAACTACAATTTTGGAACTTTTTCAGAACATTAAATAAAATTCATTGTGGGTAGCCACAGTATCCAGTAGGACCGGGGTTAGTTATGGGTGCATGATACAAATGTTTTGTTGAATTTCAACATGATTTAGGGCATGGATTGCATTGGACTGTGGTGATTTTTGTGTGTTTTTCGATTTTTGGGCTGGTGTTGGGGCCTTTTGCCCAGGGGTACTCAGTGGTGCATGGACTGAGCCTTTCTGTGGGGTCTCTTTAATGTAAACATCATGGAGGGCATGGATGGCATTGGATTGTGGTGATTTTTGTGTGTTTTTCGATTTTTGGGCTGTTGTTGGGGCCTTTTGCCCAGGGGTATTCAGTGGTGCATGGACTAAGTCTTTCTGTGGGGTCTCTTTAATGTAAACATTATGGAGGGCATGGATGGCATTGGATTGTGGTGATTTGTGTGTGTTTTTCGATTTTTGGGGGTGCTGTTGGGGCCTGTCCATGTGGGTGGGGGCCATTTTGAGGACTGGTATAGGCAGGGCCTGCCCATGTGGTGGGGGTCTAGAGGCCATTTTGAACCCAGGCAGTGTGCTTTGTTGTGCCATAGGCTTGCACCCAGTCTGCCAAGGGGTACTCTTTCAGTTCTGCATTTTATTGGTCTTTCCATTTTGGGGGGTGGGTATAATAAAAATGCTTATTTGCAAACTATTAATTGAAGGGCTACATATGCAACATTTATTTAACTGATGTTCCTCTGGCTTCGTTTGCTTTTAGGTGCAGAAAGACGAATCATCAGCCTCATCGTTCCTCATCAGTGCCAGGAACAAGTCCTGCTGCGGTGTGTGCAGCACAACGTCACGTGTGGCCACAGACAACTCTGCAACTTGTGCAACTGCGGCCTGCTGTTCTGACATCTGAAGATGATGGCCCCCAAAAAAGTTGCTCATAGCTCCTCTAGCAAGAAAGTTGCCAGTAAGGAGCAGAAGAAGCAAGTGGCGCCACTTACCAAGGAGACTGGTGTGCCGACCGCCGCATTTTTTTGGAAAAAAAAGTACGCCTGTAGCAGCAGCTGGGTCTGCTGGGGACCAAGCTGGGAGCAGCACCTCTGCTCCATTGGGCTCAGTGCCACCACCACCACGCCAACTTAAGTCCAAGCTCTTGAGTGCTGCAGAGGCAGCCAGTATAGTTGTTCAATCACCATCGACCAGTGATGTTGGCTCATTGCAAGAAAGTAGCAGCATCCCTCAATCAACACAGGTTGTTGTAACTCATCTGACGAGTGTTCAACAACCACAGCCGCAACAACAACCACATGTGCAAGTACAAGCCCAAGTACATGTGGAAGGAGAGGCGGCGTAAGGAGATGCGCAAGCAGAGGTGCATGGAGCGGCACAAGTGCCCACAATAGTTGTTCCTCCCGAAGTAGGGGCACATCAGGAAATCGACATTCAAGCCGAGGTATCATTTGAGGAAGCAACTCCTCCTGATCATTCATTGTCTTCCAGATCCCTAGCAAGGAAAAGATCGAGGATGGTGTCTACATCTTCTTCAAGCCCCCTTCCTTCTGATGATGTGGATGAAAATTGGGAACCACTACGGACGTCTGAGAGTGAGGCACACCATGATCTGAAAAAGGTAGCTAAGCGTAAAAGGAAGGTCCCCGAAATTCTCATAGTTATGGAGTGTGATGATGACGCTGAACAAGAAGTGGCGTATACTCCTGCTGATAAAGACTCTCACGACGACGACGCAGTCATCATACACGTCACTCCAGCCTCAGCGGGCATGCAGCAAACAGACATTTTTACCCTATCCCGAAATGCTGCTGAGCGTGATGTTGGCGATGTGACAATGGGACCACCACCAATGCAGTTAATTAGTACACCACCACCTACCGCTTCCATATTTTCTCGCTAGAAGGGACCTCCATCAACCTGGACCTCCATTTCCTCAATTAGTGGTGCTGTAAGTGCACAACGTAGTAAATTTTGGCAACACACGTCCTCCAGTTCATCTGTCATTAGCATTCCCAATATCGCCTCCTCCGCCCCCCACAGTCTTTTGAAGTCTGCAGTTTTACGACTTCTTTAGTGTTAGCCCAACAAGGGAAAACATAGCCATTTGTACCATTTGTAAGCTCCGAATTAGTCGTGGTAAGCTTGGTACCAACTATGGTACAGGAGGCCAGAGAGGTCATCTTGAGAGACATCACACTGTCAAATGGCATGTGCACCTAAAGGAGATCAAGGCAGCCCGAATTGCAAGTCAACAAATTGTATCCGTTGATGTTTCATTTGATGATGACGAGGAGGAAGAAGCGTCAAACATTTCTTCACTTACACCCAGTACCCCTGTCAGCAGCACACCCCCTGCAAGATATATGAGCCACACTAAGAGTGTGGGAGAGAGTGAGACACCAATGCGAAAAAGTTCATCATCACCGAGCGTAACTGGGTCGAAGAAGTCATCATCATCCCGTAAAATGGTCCAGCCCACCATTAGAAGCATGTTGTTTTCAGATGCGCCAATTGAACGCAACCACCCAACGGCGCGTCTGTATAACACTAAGCTGGCTAAAATGCTAGCGCTGGACCTTCTCCCTTTTTCTTTTGTGGAAGGGGTGGGTTTTCTTGAATTAGAGGCAACGCTCTGCCCTAAATGGAAGGTTCCTAGCCGGTTCTATTTTGCCAGAGTTGGGGTTCCAGCACTACATGAAGATGTGCTGGAGGTGATTGGGGCAGCTTTGCAGAAGAGTGCTGTTCACACTATACATCTGACAACAGACATGTGGACCAGGTGCCAAGCCGTTGATTATATGTGCATCACTGCACACTGGGTCTCTTTTTCAGGGGTTAAAGCAAAGCTAAACGCAGGTGTTGACCCGGACAAAGTTTTTAAAGCTGCTCGGAAACATGCAACACTAGCCATGTTTGCCATGGAGAAAAATCATACAGGAGAAAACATTTTGCATGAGTTTAACACAAAGGTCTTTCAACGGCTGTCCCCAAGAAAACGCATGATAGGTTGTGTTTCCACAGATAATGGCGCCAATGTAGTTAAGGCCATGGATAAGGGTAACTATTTCAGAGTGCCGTGTTTGGCGCACTGTATAAACCTGGTTGGTAAAAAATTTTTGAGTGAAGAAAGTCCAGTGTGCGAGTTACTGACCACCTGCAGAGGAATGTGCGCACATTTCAACCATTCTTTTCAGGCCCAGAAGCAGCTGAGGTGCCTGCAATATGAACGTAAACTGCCATTGAAAGCACTCATCCAGGAGATGGTAACACGTTGGAACTCAACCTTCTACATGCTTGAGCGTCTGTATGAGCAGTATGCGGTAGTCAATCAGTATTTCTTTACACTGGGTACACCTATGATTGACCTGAGGATACAGGTGGAGCAATGGCAGCTAGTTAAAAGCCTGACAGACATGATTCGTCCTTTTGAGGTCTTCACGCGTGCAGTCAGCAGGGAGGACTGTAATTTGGGAAAAGCTATCCCATTGTTGCGCATGCTAGAGCACCAACTGAAGGCGGTGCCTACTACGTTTCAAGATGATGGAAAGCAGGAAGCATTTGAGTTAGCGTAGAAGTTATTACAGCGCCTACTTTGTGATGAACGTCTTCAAAAGATCCACAGAGAACAGGATTACATTTGTGCTACTATTCTGGATCCACAGTACAAAAAGGCAGTGGCAGGCGTAGTATTCTTTCCTTTTGATGACGCAGATGTTACAAAGTACAAACATTGGCTAGCTGTGTCAGCCAGTCGGTTTGAAAGAGAACGGCAGGAAATTGAAGGAAAAGGCAGTACATCAGCATCAGCAGGCCATCCGGAGTCAAATAAATCCACTTCTGCATCTGTGGCTGTGGCAGAAGTGAGTGATTTTCCCTCTCAGCCGTTAAAGACACCAGCAACCGTATCATCTGCACCAGACACAACAGTAACATTGTGTGAAGAAGAGGATTGGCTAACTCAGCTTGGGTTTGCTTCTCAAAAGGTCCCAGAAAAAAGTAAGCAAAGTGGAGGAACCCTGGAGAACCTTGAGTCGATGGTGCAGGACTATCTGAATGACTCAACAGAGGTCTTTGTTAATGATGACCAATTGGCGAATTGGCATGGGAAAAGAGATGTGTGGCCAGAGATCACCAACCTGGCTATAAATTACTTGTCTTGCCCATTCGCAAGCGTGTCTTTTGAACGTGTTTTCAGTGCTGCTGGTGGCATTGTAACTTCCAAAAGGACCCGCCTCTCGCCCAAAAATGTGGAGAGGTTAACAATGATCAAGATGAATCAGCACCTCATACCACCAGATTACAAAATACTAGAATGCACACAGGAAGAAGACGAGGAGGACACCAACTTAGATGAGGGAAGTTCTTCTCTGCTAACTGACCTACTCCCGTCTGAATTCGCAGAGTTTGAGGATGAGCTCTTCTTCCCTGACACCGAGCACTGCAAATGAGTCAATGAATCACTAACTTTCTTTTTGTCCTTATTCACTTTTATTCCTATGTGTCTGTCTTTCTTTGTTTTGCAAAATCTATATAAAAAAAAACTTTAATCACCTAATCACAAAAACAAGCCCATCAGCAGAACTGTCTTCACTTATTTGCTTATTGATTTGAAGGTGCCGCAGTCTGCATTCCTCAGGTTCACAAGTTCACAAGAACATGCTCCTCTATCCTCCTCCTTCAGACTCCTATTTCCCTCAAAGCAGATGGCTGGATTAGGCCCAATGAAGAAAGACTCTGCACTTGTGGGGGTGTTCTACTTCTTTGCGGGTGAGTTGACGGGTCTGGGGCATTGCTGTGAAGGTCTAATACCGGATAAAAGTGGTTTGGAGAAAATCAGAGCAGAAAAAGATTTTGCGCTTTTGATCACTTGCCTGTCTTTGGGGTGCTGTTTGGTGGGCTTCCACGTTTTTGTGGGTGGGTTTTGGGGTCTGGGAGCACTGCTGGCACAGTCTAATGTTGATTTCATTCGTTTTTTAGGAAACCCATAGTGGAAACGGGGAGTTAGGGCCTTGCTGCACAGCGTATTTGGACTGAATTGAAGGTAGGCCCATTTTTGCTTTTTGACTGTTTGGGGGTGTTCTGCTTTTTTGCGGGTGGCTGCAGGTATCTGGGGGCATAGCTCGGAAGGTGTAATATTGGAATCAAGTGTTTTGGACCAAATCCATGGTGGAAAAGTTTTTGCGTTTTTGCTCACTCGCCTGTCTTTGGGGTGCTGTTTGGGGGGCTTCCAGGTTTTTGTAGGTGGGTTTTGGGGTCTGGGAGTACTGCTGGTACAGTCTAATGTTGATTGCATTCGTTTTTCAGGAAATCCATGGTGGAAAAGGGGAGTTGGGGCCTAGCTGCAGAGCGCATTTGGACTGAATTCGAGGTAGGCCCAAAGTTTTTTAAGTGTGGCTTTTCTCGGGTTTTGCCTTTTGGCTTGTTGGAGGGGGTTAAACTTGTTTTCGCCCGAGTTGACAGTTCTGGTGCCATTGCTGGGAAGGTCTAATACCCGAATGAAAGTGTTTTGGAGACAATCCCTGGGGAAAAAGTTTTAGCATTTTCTGAGATTTCGCTCACTCGACCGTTTTCGGGGGGCTGTTTGTGGGGGTTCCTGGTGTTTTGTCACCATTTTCTACTAGGCCTCGTTTTTGGAGATCTGATTGGGGGTCTTCTACATTTTGCGACTGGGTTTAGTAAGGGTCTGGGAGCACTGCTGGGAAGGTCTAATTTGTTCTAAAACACAGTTTACGCTACATCTAGCTTGAGGGGAAAGATCCGCTAAATGAATTCACCCATACTTATTTATCCTTCAAAAGGAGACTCAGACAGAGTACGCACTTTCAAAAATATTGTACTGTCTATTAGGAAACTCAAGGTGTGACTTTTTGCACTACACAGTGTACATACCTTATATTTATTTGTCAGTGGTGTTCTAATATCACTTCCTGTTTTTCCATCAATAATTACAGGCCGGGTTTCAGTCTGTGCAATGGGAAAAAAAGTATGAAGTCAGGCTTCACATTAGCGAGCCGCAATTCAGCATCCGCCAGGCAGGCAGTGGACAGGGTGTCTTCTGGTCACCAACATTGATAGACCGAGCGTTAGATGGAATGGAGGAGTCCCGCTAATAAGAGGAATGGTTGGATGCATGCAACTTACCAAATTCAACAGGACAACTACAACAACATACAGATACAGTATCCGTTCTTTTCTAATTATCTTTTAAGTAATGTTATTGATGTGAACTTCTATGAGTGTGACTCTGTATTTCTTTGATCTCTGCTTCTAAATTCATCCCTACAGCCATTGTATAGGTTTTACTTCTGCTATTTTCTAAACGTAATTTAATGTAAGAAGTGTTTCTCTGAGTGCAGAGATAGGCAAGTGAAAACGCATAATTATTACTGCAGCCCTGTACTGTCGCATTCTTTCATTCACAGTTGTCGAAAGTACTACTTACTTTTCAGTAACCATGCATGCAGTAGTGCATGCACTTCCTTTATGTCACTTAAAAGATTTATGGATAGCTTTGTACCGAAAGATCTGTTTATCTTAAATTATTGTTTGTCCATGCTGTGCTTTTTCTCTTTCCCAAAACCCCCCATTCCCATCCATTTTCCGAACCCTAACCCTCTTCCCCCGGGCTGTGTGGTTTTGATTGATGTGTGACTAAATGGCAGCAATAATTCCACACACTTGCTGGGGAGGATAAGGTCATAGCAACAGGCTGGTGAAGGAATCCGAGGATATATTCTTACTCAGCTTGACACAGAGTCACTATTGGCAAATGAAAGCAGATTTTCATGTGCGCCATCAACTTGATTGGTCATCAAGAACATCCTCCTCCTAGACGTGGCAAATTATTACGCTACTGTGTCCTTCACCTTCAGTACTATTTCTTGTAGTAGTAGCCAATGTCAAAGAAATTCAACGCAAGTACTAGTTATACTTTCAATACTTTACCATTTGTTAGGCTACATTGTGGCACTGTTCTAGTGTACTGTCACCTGCTATATTCTCTATCATACCGTTCTAATGCTACGGTAAGGACAAACAAGGTTTCATATTCTTTTTTTTCAGATGCTGCAACTGCCACTGTGTAACACCACTAGTACCACCACAATGATGACATTTCATCCGCCCAGGATTGCCAACCTTAATCGCCATTTCCCATACAGCCAGCCCTGTGCCTAGCCGTATTTCCAAAGACAAATTACAGGTAAGATAAGCGTTTGGGGGGAGGTAGTATAATGGAGTATTAGGAGAGACGAGAGACTGACGGTAGCACTAGTAAAGTCCTAGGATTATTGAATTCACTTACTCTGTGAGAGGCACTTAGTTTTGAAAACATTTGGGCAATTACTTGCACAACTTGAATCAAGATGCCACTTAAGTTTCAGGAAAACAAACTTACTGTTAAACCCCCACCCACCAGCCTCAAAAGCAGTAAAAAAACACGTATGCTAAGATAAAGTTTAAAGTATATTTATATCCCTAACATAAATATTCTCCCGCAAGACCCAACCTACCCCCACTCCCTAACCCCAACGAATGTCCGTGAAAAGTCCAAAAAACCCAACTCCCAATTCCCACCCCCAGAAGTCTTTAAAAAAGGGGCAAGGGACAGTCTCCTCCTACTGCTGGCTGCTGTTGACTTTTCGGGCCAGGTCGGCATGCTCCTTGCGGAGGGTCTCGAGCAGGGTTTTGGTGTTGAGCAGCTCCTGCTTGAGGTAGGACACCCTGAGCGAAAGGCGGTGAAACCTTTTTTGGTACTGCTGTGGGGGGCAGCTGATTTTTTTGCTGCTCGGCGGTGGCGGGTGACTGCGGTACCCTGGCTCCGTACTGCTGGAGACCTGCTGCGCTGACTGGCTGACCCAGGGAGCGCAGAGGAGGATGCAGGTGTCGCCGTGGATGTTGTCAACGTACTCTGCGTGTCCTCCTCCTCCTGGGCCACCAGCTGCCGATATTCTGCGACAGTCGCCTCCAGCCTCCGTTGCCGGGCCCTTTTAGCCAGCTCCTTCCGTGTTGGTTTGGAAGGAGCATCTATATGAAGAAAGAAAGACATAGTCTGTAACCAATGCTCTTTAAGATTAACACAAAATGATTCAGCAGAAAGTTGTGTCACAGTGGAACTAGCAACTTGCAAGCGCAGTACATAACTATTGTGGCCAGTATCTATCTAATCTCCCACTTCTTCATCCTTACTCTAACATTAGTGGGAGTTTAAGGAATCAATTCTACGAGCACTATGGACTCACTCCATTAGAGTCGACTATGACTGTACACCAATCTTATTCTTCTTCTTCTCTCTTGTTTAGCAAAATTGGTACGTTAACTTCTGCAAGCCGGCATAATGCCAGCGCAGTCAACTTGCACCCGAGAAAAACAGACGCCCGCCATGATGAGTGAGACAGACTTGCGTTATTGTACCAGTCCAGTACATGCAGGTGGTGATGCTCTTACTTTTCTATTACAGGTGGCACTGAGAATACTCTGTTACAAGGGCTACTGCTTAATTAATTTAACTTTCACCTTACAGTGCCAATGAATACTAGAAAAGGAAAATGAAGAAGATAAATAATCTGATTATCTATCACTGCACATGGTATGTATTTGCTTACATATGGGATGACTTTAGGTGCTTTGCTTTTTATTGAGTGAACAGTGATACATCCACACATGAATGACCGAGTTCTACTAAACTTATTAACAGAGGTAGTGAGTGGCCATCATAATAGCCGGATATATGCTGTGCTTGCAATACAAACTACTGCTACTATTCATGGTAGTATTCGGACAAAATTAATTTAAAACTTCTTTTCCTTGCCTTTCCTACACTGATACGGACGTGCGGGTGTGGTGTTACATGCTCTTCAAAGTAACACTTAGTTCATCCAGTGACCGTCTACTCTCTATAGATACACATATGCTATCTAAGAGTCAGATAGTACCATGATCCAGGCATCCATCCATTCAAACTATATGTCAATCATTCTTCTTCATGTCTCTCATCTGGACAAACCTTACGTTTTCCCACGGGAAAACAACCTTTTCATTTTATTTGGGAAACCGCAAGCTATACATCCATGCTTGACTTGCATTTGAATTTCAACCAAAGGATATATTGCGCACACATACAGTTTCCATTTCACCCACCCAGGCTGTTCTCCTTTCACCCATCCTTGCTTCATCCTTCACCCAACCATGCATCATATTCCTTCCCAGCCACCTCGGGCACCAATCAAACACGTATCATACTTCTTTGTCAGTCATCATTACTTTTAACTTGCTCGTCCTTCCACACTTCCTTCCACCCTTCTTTCGCTTTTCGTTCATCCCATCCATCAAGTTCATCTCAGATCTGATTTGGAAGTAAATTTGGAGGAGTCTACTACCTGGTTGATTAAAACTTTGTTCTAAATTTGAAAGTCTGCTTAACAGTATAGTAACTTAACTGTTGAACATATATACTACACCCGTGCAGAGAGCACACTCTGCAGTCTGCAATCTCAATAAGTAAGGAAGATAAGAGCTTACCACTGCCCGCCACTACCGTGGCAACCCGCACAGCAGTTTCCTCTGGCACTTGCACCGCCTCCTCCACAGAAGTGTCCTCCTCCACCTCTGCGCTGGGCCCGGCACCAGATGTTCCACCTACAAAGTACATTTAAGAATGTTAGATGTCATAGACATACACCACTCACTAGTATTTTGTCTAGGAATGAAGAAATGTGAATACAGAAACCAATCTAATAATTTGTGACTGTCTACTCTAAAATAAAAAATGTCCCTTTTTCCAGGGAAGGGTGTTGTCTTGCTGCACTTTTTGGCACAACTGATGAATGCTTGCTTTTTAACACGCACCATTTTTCTCATAACAGACAGAAGCTTCACTTCTAAGAACAAGAGCAAGATCAGATCATCATCACTAGGACGGAGTGACCAACGATTCAGCACCAAAAAGAAAAATTAAAGTTCAAACCAGGTGAGGACTCGGCTCGCCCACAATAAATGTATGAAATAAATCACTAAGCACTTTTCCATTTTTAATCAACCATTTATGTTTTATGACAAGCTTGATTTCAATAAATGTTTTTACTTTTAATAAAGCTTTAAAACGTAAATAGACTCTGTGGTTTTTGGTCAAGAGTGACTGAGCAAAAGGTTTTGAAATTTGCAAGCATGAGTCCGTGCCTCTGACATTTCTGGACTCTGACTCCGTACTCTTGTCCTGCGTTGGATAATCATCATTGGGGATCAATCATCGATGAATTCGGGAGCTAAATGACTCTGCCACACTATCTAGTCAGTAAGGAGATTGGGGTTCTTCAAATTCTCATATCACTGAGGTATGTGGAAAGTCTACCTGTGCCTATTATAATTGATAAACAATGCACTATTTAGTGTCCATAGTTCTGTTTGTGCAGTTTTGTCCCTGCAATAGTAGTAGTATGGATTGTCCTCCTATCCAAACCAAAAGTAAAGTAGTATCTTATTATTTCTTGGTGGTCATTCACATTTTATTGTTGGTAATTGTCGAAGCATAAACATTTAGAAGACTTGAAAAGACATTATGGACAATCCCGGAGGACTGCACTCAGTGCATAGAGCTATTGCTGACTAGAATGGGAGTTTCGTTTAACACCTTTTGTCAAATGTGCAATCTTAGTTAGCTACACAGACAGACTAATAAGAATAATCTAGTAATACCACAGGGAGTCATAGTAGAGGCAGGATAAGAATTTAGATACAGTCTACAAGAAGATCAAAGACGATTTAGAAAAAATCGAATAAGGAACGCTAGGAAAAAATAGGTACTCTATATTAAAATTAAAACTTACCGGGGCCAGCAAATGAGCCCTCGCCTGACCGATCCTGGCCTTGTACAGCAGCAATTGTGGAAGGGCTGTGGGATCCCCAGAGCCTATGAAGCGGAGCACAGCTTTAGTGGGGCGACCAGGGTCGCCTACTGGTGTTTAGAAACAGAATTACTAAACTTTAAATGGTACACTCAAAGGTGTAAAGTTTAATTAAACATGTAGCATATTTTACTTGTTCCACAAAAAATTATTGCATCAGTAAATAAGTAAACATTTCATTGCTTTAACAACATCAGTATTTCAGCTGACTGTCAATTCATACTGGGCAACTTTAAATCAAAATATACACTGTGGTCCTTCAAAAAATCACATAAGCGATTCAAGAAGTAATTTAACAAGCAATTCAACAAGCAAATCCCAATGCATTTTGGGTTCTACGAAGCGCGAACCCTTCTACAGGGGATATGTAGGTGATTCTAATTTCCAAAGAATATTCACACTTTTTTTCCACAGGAACCTACAAATACAATAAGTGCCATAGTCTCAGCAAGTAGCAAATAAATACAGAACCAATTTACATTTTTCTTACAATCAAAGGGAATAGAATTTGCACTCTGAGATAAAAATGTTAATAAAAATAAGAAATAATAAGCAATAATAAGCAAATGTGTGGTGCTTGAAAGTTATATGCAGTGATTAGGCAGTGAAAGTGATACACTCAGTACAAAAAACTAATACACCAGAATGTGCAAGGTGTCCCTTGTGAAGGTGCCTTCGTGGTAACGTGCAATTGACGGTGTGTGTAACTTATAAGTGGAGGTACTCGCTTACCACCCATTTGAGATAAAGATGAATACAAGCAGCCGCTTGGACTCCGTCCGTGAATGAAAAAATAATAATAATATGGGGTCGCTGCAATACAATGTGAAACGGGAACGCAAGTGAGCGATATACTCCAGATATAAACAAGCTGATGCCATTATATCACAAGTGCGTACTAGTTCTTACCGAAATGTACAACCGGTGCTCTTTCTTAGATGGGAAATTCGATGTTAGACCAAGTTCGCCAGACTCATCTGTGAGAAATGGACGTTTAGAAGATAAGTGGTGTATCGTATCGCAAATGTGAGCCCATAGCTGCTTGCGATCCTAAAAGTAGCAGAAAACACAAAAATATAGAGCTAGAATAATAGAGGGATAGATAATAATTAAAATAGATCAAAAAAACTTCAAACAAGCAAAGGATGGCAGAGATTGAGAGAGGATACAGAAAGCATGCCCAGAACCATAGCAATGAATGAAAAACAAGATGGCCGCGCCCCCGTTCATGACCGCGTGGGTAAGTTCGTGCGAGATTTCCCCCGTGATCACACGTGAACTTGTACTAGCGAGCCGCACACTTTGCGAGATTATACATAGCGCCCAGAAACGGAAATACGTCACGCAAACAAGATGGCCGCACCCATGTATGACCGCTAGGGTAACTTCGCCTTGTTGCGCTACCAGCGGCTTGCAAAAATGCAAAAAACCACGCGAACTAACACGCCCAAAAAAACAAATCACATATTCGCACGAATTCGCGGTTTCCAAATTCGATCTCGCGCAAATTCGCACCCCGCGAATCCCGCGAAATTGCAGAAAAACAATTTTTGCAAAACTGAAAGCATTTAGCAGGTGCAAAAGTTCAAGCTCATCATTAGTAACCATTCCCTGTAGTGCTTCCTGAGGGGCCCCTCCAGAGTTCAGTTGCCTACTTGCAACTATTCTATGACCCTGCTCTGTTCCTCACAGCAGGCTCAGAGAATAGCTACAAGTATGCCACAAAGGCCCTGTTAAAAAAAATTACACTGCAACAGAAAGCAATTACAGATAAGGAAGCAGGTGCCAGACTGGAAGTTCAAATTCAGTGACACATTAATCAACCCCTAATTCATTCATGTCAGTTGAGGCAGGGCAGGTGTGCTAACGAATTTTGCAAAACTGAAAGCACTTAGCAGGTGCAAATGTTCAAGCTCATCATTAATCAGGAAGTACTTACAGCTAAGGAAGCAGGTGCCAGCTCAAATTCAGTGACACATTAATCAGCCCCAAATTAATTCATGTCAGTTGAGGCAGGGCAGGTTTGCTTTTCCCCCCATAATCTACAGTGATGAACCAGAGGGTGGCAGTGATGTACCAGAGGGTGGCATGGGTGAGACAGAGGGTGGCAGTGGTGAAACAGAGGGTGCTGTGATGAACCAGACGTAGAAACAACATGGTCACGACCGTTACGACCCGACAAGTAAGTTCGCGTTTGCGAACTGGTAAAAAACCCTCGCGAACTGGCAGAAACCCTTGCGAACACAAAAAAAATCCGTAAATTCGCGAAAGTTTGCGGATTTTGCGGATTGCGAATTCGTGAATACGCAAATTCGCGAATTGCAATTTCGCAAAATTCGCCCATGCTTAGGATTTACGTGGCACAGAAGGGGTCTACACTGGGGGTTGGGCACATCAGAAAGAATTAGGGATTAAGCTCAATCCTAATAGTGTAGCACAAGTTTTAGTAATTAAGGAGGACTGTAACTGTTTGGATGAGTGTGAGGAATTCCAAGAGGTTTTCAATGAGAATATTGGCCATTTGAAGAAGTTTCAAAACAAAATAAGGGTCAAGGATAATGCAGTACCTAGAGTGCATAAGGTGAGACCCATTCCTCTCTTGATGCATAATCTTTTTAAGGAAGAACTTGACAAATGTGTAAACCAAGGTATAATTGAACCCATAGAAAGTTATTTGTGGTTATCTCCAATTGTTGTCACTCAAAAATCAGGAGGGAGGGGGATTTGTTTGTGTGTTGATTTGAGGGATCTCAATGCAAATATCTGGGTCGACAGATTCCCTCTCCCAAGAATAAATGAGATGTTAAGAGTGATTGGCGATGCAGAACACCTTAATGTGATTGACCTCTCTTCTACGTGTCATCAGAGAGAGCTGCATCCAAAGTGGAAATCACTTGCCTCATTCACCTGGCCGCCAAGACCTGGAACTCCTTCCCGACCCACCTCCGCCTGACCCAGGACCACCTCGCCTTCAGGAAGCAGCTCAAGACCTGGCTGTTCGAGCAGTAGCGGACCCCCCCCCCCCCCCCCCAAGCGCCTTGAGACCCTCCGGGTGAGTAGTGCGCGATATAAATGTATTTGATTGATTGATTGATAACACCTTTTAGATCATTCAGGTACTGTAGAATGCCATTTGGCCTTGCATAGGCAGCTGCAACAATGATTGTTGAGGGGTGGGAGAGTAAGCCTAGCCCAAGCCCATTTAAATTGTTACGTGAGGGTTAAATGTTGTAACTTCGGGTGAAGGCATGGCATAGATAGGTTGTCTTCATATGTGCAAAAAGAACAATTGATGGACAGAATGCTGGGGTGAATGTTTGCATTGTCCAGCATTCCGTCAATCAATTGTCTTCATTTGTGGCCATCTACAACAAGGGGAGTGCCCAGTTGCATTCCTCTCAGGACACAATTCGTCGCAGTGATCAGCTACGTAAATATCCTGCATGGCTTGAGGATTATGTTGTGCATTGGATGAATAATCAGTATCTTATCATCTAATTTACATTTTCAGACTATTGTTATTTCATTTGTTGTGGAAATATGTATACACATTACTTATCTCTTCTGTGTTATGGGGAGAAGAAATGTTGTAATTTGTATGTATTGTAATTTGTATATATCAGAATTAACCTTTGTTACCCTGGCCCCTTTTCTTCCTTCCTTTACTCTCTTCCGTCCTCCTCATTCTCATCGTACATTCCCAGCCTTTTTGTGGTGGAATGTGACAGTTGGAATCATTACTTCAAAGTATCTGGACTGCTGTGGTGGCCTAAGGGCTGTTGTTATCTACAATAAAGCAGGTCTTTGCTTTTATCCTGCTGATGAGATTCTCTGTGAGGAACGATTGACTCTTTACCTCCATCTTGATACAGATACTCAGTCTGACAATCCCACCTAATCACCACGCTTACAAACAAAACTAAAGAGCATGATTTAAAGAAACCACACCTTTTAGAAATTTAAAAAAATGTCTAAATTCTTTTGTTTATCGCACTATTCACTTCAGAGGCTCAACGAAGAGTTGATATTGGATAGGTTGGATTTTTTTAGGTCACCATCAGAGGTATTCATCAAATGCTTTCACACCTGAATTTTCTTGGAATGTCGATGCAATTTTCCATAACAGGAGAAGCCCATAGAGCAAGCTCGAAAGTCATAAGAGGCTGGTGCTCCTGAAAGGCAGGTAGAGCTGGTTGGAGATAGTCACACATCAAGCTCTGTCTGACCTACCCCTGCCTCTGACTTTCCCCCAGCCTTACATGCTTTCCAGCTGTGCTTTAGTCACTGCCATGCTCATTTATTCACAACTTTATATATATCTTGGTGTAGCTTGATTTTCTAGTTACAGCACAAAGCAGTGGCGGCACCTCCGCTACGGCGGAGGAGGGTCGCCCCACTGCATTTTGCAGAGAAACACAAGAAAAATAAAATGATAACTCACGTTATTATCATTTTATTTTCTCGTACTTCTCACCACAGCTTTGCTTGAGGGCACGGGATCGGAAGAGGGGTGGTAGCAGCCTCCTAAAGTGCAGCATGACTGCTTGGCCAGCCCTCTCAGGCAACCCAAAACCTTGCATGCCCAGGCACCCAGTCAGCGCCTGAGCGCCGAAACAGGGTGCTCAAACCAATCACAATGCTGTTAAGGAAGTGCTGTGATTGGCTGACTTGGAGCATGGATGTGCTTCCTGCTGAGGCCTACCGAGGAGAGACGTGGTGAGGAAGCGGCGAGAAGGTACGTTTTTATTTTATTTTTTTATACCTGCTTCCCCTGTGTCTCCCCCATCCCACCCCTTCCCCCCTACCTCTTGCGTCCTCCCCTCCTGCCCGCTACCTCCGATCTGTGCCGGCCACCGCTAGCACAAAGCAAGCGAGAAAATAATGCGCATTATATATTTTGTTATTTAAGATTGTTAAAATGCTAATTCACAATTGTGAGTTGTGTTCCCAGGAGCCTATGCGGGCTCACCAAAAACTGCGTCAAACTTGTAACAGTTATCTTTTGTGCATGGAACCACAGGAACCAGATTCTACGGCCAGTTCACTGAATTGCCAAGTCCATTTTTTAAAGACAGTTAAGGGCAAACGTATGATGTAGATTTCGGGGCATGGGATATTCCGTCATTATCATAACTTTTATAAAAGAAGTCCCACTGGCTTTGTCGCGAATCTGCAGAATTACCAACAAATGCTTGGCGATGTATTTATGTCCAGCGCTCTGCGTGACAGGTCTTTGGGGTCAGAGTTCTATTTCTGCCCACTCATAGCTTGTTTCATACATGACTCTTGGTTAAGCAGTGACTACCTTGGTCGCTGCTCTACAGTTCACGGAGACAGGAAGAGACGTCACAGGAGTGAATGTCAATATGAAGTGCATCTTTTGGCAGCATTAGCAGCACTTCAACCTGCAATAAACTCTCTCCCTCTCTTGGCAGACTGCTCATGGGAAATTGTCCTGAGAGTGTTATTCCTCACCAGATAGATCATGAGAAGGCCATGTCAAGATCGTAGGTGGATAGAGGAAGAAATGGTTTAGTGGTGTATTTTAGCATATCGTGATGTGTCACAATGTATGTGCTATACATTCATCTGAGAACAAGGGCATAACATAAGTGTGCTTGCTTTGCATTAGTCTGCATTAGGCTGGAATGTGAATGTGCTCGATTAGCGAGAGTTTTGCTTTGCTTGTGCAGAATGCTATAGAGTGTTTTCATTTGCCTGCTCAGGTACCTAATGCAGTTTTCCCCACTGAGCTTAATATTAATCTGCAACTTAGAAGTAAACACTTTCTATTTCTGCACTGCTTAGCAATTAGCATCTTGAAAGGAACATTTTCTTTGCTCTGACTTCCTAATTTCCTCTGGTTTTCGCACTGACGAATTTAAAAACATAAGCTTCTATTTTAATTTTTCTGTTTTATATATCGACTCAAGAACATCATTGGGATATAATGTAATGTTCAAAGCATCCAGGACATCATGGGGCATAATTTAATTAGTAAGAAAATAGTTTTTTTTATAATTTGTAAAAATAAAAAAATATGATACACTTTACTTAAGTATCACTGTATGTTATGTCTTTTATGCTGTATTCTTCTTCTATGTTTTAACTTTTATTCTTAGAGTTATATATAATGTATTTGTGATTTGTAAGTAAATTTGTAATGTTAAACATTTTTAATGTATTCATTATTTTAAGTTTAATTTGAACATTTGACAAAATAATTAATTGTTGGTTTAATATGGCAAAATAATATTTTTTATTAATGTATTTTTAATCAATAGTATTATAATTATATACATATACTATTTTTGTTTACGACTTTAGGTTGAATATTGTTAGGTATGAGATGTAAGACCAAAATGTTTTCTAAGTAATTTATAATAAGAATATTAAATGTTCATAAAGCAGATGATATTATTAACTAAGAAATGGGGTCTTCTCTTTTTATAGAAACAGAGTACATATGTTTATTTATTTTTTTATTTTTTTTTAAATTATTTTTAAAGAGACCAGATATTAAACAATACAGAACAGCAATTAAACTACTGAATCGGCTATACAAAATTCTTAAACAAGACAGTAAAAGTAAAAAAGCATATACATACATCAACCATTAAATCGCCAAATGAGAGGGATAATACAACAAAAGTATATAACCAAAAAGGCACTTTTCAGGAGCATATGAATAGAATAAACATACAAACATATTATCCTGCTATCCAGAACAATTTAACCAATCCATTCGGCGATAGGTGCCCACACTTGAGTTGCCAGTTGCCTGCGTCTCCCCCCTCTGCAGGAAAATGCTGAAAATTCTAGACTATGTATGGCAAGTAATCTTGCCCGCCACTGTACAAATGTCGGTGCATCCGGGGATAGCCACTGTGAGGTAATACACAGTGGCTATCCCCGGATGCACCGACATTTGTTTATTTTTTTAAATTAAATAAATAACAGAATTAGAAAATAAACGTACATTTATCTTTGAAGGTTGCATCTTAAATAATAATGCATTCATTCAAATGAAAACTATATTAAAATGTAAATTTAATTAAATTAAAACATATTTTATAAAAACTTTACATGTTAATAATTATGATAATCATAAAATGATCACAATATTTAATATGTAATATTTCAATTTGTCATATGGGAAACATTGCATTTTGAAACAAAAAACAATATTTTTAAAACAATTTAACTATGTTTTACACTAACAATCTACCAAAATATATGTTTAAGCAATTATTGTGGTTTTTGTATTATTGTAGTAATTTTGAAGACTGACAAATGAAACCATTTCTGCATTAGGTGTTGGTTTTCCCTTACAGTAAAAACTGTAAATTCATCAAAATAGGCTCTTTCCCAAATGCAAGTACAGTTGGATTTGGAACAGTATCTCTGAACTCCCCAACATAAAGCACTCTCCTCAATAGTTGTGGGATCGAAGTAGCAAGTCTGAACTCCGCAAAATTAAACATTTTCCTAAGGGCAGTAGGGCTGGAGATCAAATACTTTATCTGTACTTCCCAAGAACGAACCACTTTGCCCAATGGATGTGGGTTTGGAGCTAGAAAAGTAAATTCATAATCTCAAAATGTAACACTTACCCCAGTGGTGATAGGGGTGGGGTTAGAATCGTAAAAATAAACTTGCCAATATTAACCAGTTACTCCAAATGATGTGTGTTTGGGGTTGGAATAGTAAACCGGAACGGTTCATAATTAAAGTCTTTCCCCAATGGCAATAGGGTTGGAGTTAGGAAAGTGCAACTAAAACACCCACAATTTAACACTTTCTCCAGTGTAAGTGCACTCCTTAAAAGAAATGCAAGACGATCTGCAGCTGTTTACCATTGACCAACCCCTGGAATCCATGAAATTCTTTCTTTTGGCCCACCACAATGAGTACCCCCTCCCCCACAGCAGAAGAACTCAGTAAAGAGTCTAGGAGTTCTCATCAACAAGAATCTATCAATGAAACCTCAACTAGGAACGGATCAAGTTCCCTTGTTTTGTACTGCTGTGAAAAATCAAGCAGATTGTCAAATTTCTTACATTTGATGCCTTGGTCCATGTCATTTTGGCTTTAGTAATTTATAGATTAGACTATGCCAACTCTTTATATCTTAACCTCTCTAATGGCTTCAACCATAGACTTCAATTGATTCAAAACCAGGCTGCCAGGTCTATTTTTCAATAGCCTAGGCATTGCTATATCACCCCTTACTGAGAAAGGTTCACTGACTTCCAGTGGAACTGTGTTCTATTTTTAAAGTGGGGTGTATCATTTTTAAATCTCTTCATGGCAAAAGTACTGTTTTCATATCATCAAAAATCAAAACAATACACCCCTAATCGCAGGTTAAAGTACTCTTACAAGAACCTCCTCACTGTAAGCTCCATCGATACCTCAGGATTGGGACGATGAACACATGGTTTCACTTCTTGATCATCTCAATTCTGCCTGATTTTATAGCTCAGAATTTTGATATGATGAAGCGAGGGAGGAAAAGGAAGGGAACAGCGGGGAAATAGATCTGAAAAACGTAATTAGCACAGTACTAACTCTTAGGGCTGATAACTGAACAGTGACATCATCCTATCGTCCTATTTCTATCCTATACCTGTAAAAGAAGAACAATAATCCATCCTCCAATAATCTCCGGATTCCCTGGAAGTGGTTGGGAACATATCCTCTGTTCCAAGTCAATAGGTAGAGATTATAATGTCATTGACTCTAATAGACAAAATATATGAAGTTACCACAAATTTTAAGCTGGTGTCTTAGAAATGTATTTGTTCCACCTAATCACCCACCAGTTCACATGCCTGTCCAATCTTCACGGGGGTCGGAACCATCGCTCCCATAGTAGATCCCCTGTTCACAACAAGTCACGAAAAACAAAGGATAAACAAATGTATTTTTTAAAAGCTCTTGTCGCTTTCAAAATAGAATAATAACGATCTTGCCACAAGCTGTATCCACAAACAATTCCACTTGTTTGTTAAGCACTCCCCAAGATGAGTAATCCAGAAATGTATGATTACTACGAATGTTTTGATATTAGTACAAGAATCCTCAGGTTTTCCTCAGGCTGTTTTTGTCGCAGCCTAAGTCTTACGTTCAACACCCCCTACATGCTCTTGTTAATGACTCCGAAATCACCAAGTATGAGCCAAATACAATAGTTCCTCTTTCCCAAAGCCTGCTGAATCCACACTGGTGGAAGGGAGGAAGGGGCGCTCTACATATAGCGGGCTTCTGTGAACCCGTAAATCCTGATCCCAGCACAAAGACAAGGAACCATAATTCAAGAAGGACTGATGCTGTAGCACCCTTACCGAACTGGAGAGAGCGCTCCGTTCATGTCTGTCTCAGCGAAACAGGTAGGATAATCTACTACCGCCGGGTGCGCCGGCTGCCATTAAATCCCTGTCCAAACCAGAAGTTCATTCTCCCGATGCTACCACCAATCCCAGAAGTGATTCATGGCATCATGGGAAATGTAGATCTTTCACAATGAAACAATCCCGGCCAGACCTGACAGCGCTCTACATATGTTGTGCAGTCTGTAACACTCTCAGCCCCTCATTTGTTTTGGAGGTTCCAGATTATTATTTCTTGCCCCTCGCATCTGGAGCTCCCTTCCCCCTGAGTTGCAATCTACACCCAACTATATGAGATTCCGGAAACTCTTGAATACTTGGCTCTTCAGACAAGCATATGACTAAGTTCTTGCCTGCAGTGCATTGTCTCTGTTACCAAGCACCAAGAAAACTGACCTGTGATTGAGCGCTATATAAAACCCTGTAACATAACAGAACATAACATATATACGTTTGGAGATATAATACAATACATGAACTAACTAGAATTAAAACACTTTTCCCAGTGGGTGTGGCCTTAAAGTTTAAATAGTATATTTGAACTCACCAAAATCAATAATTCCCCAATGGCTGCAGAGTTGAAGTCAGTGTAGTAAATTTAAACTGCCCTAAATAAAATAGCTTCCCCAATGGGGTGGGTTTAATGTTAGGATAGTAGATCTGAACTTCTCACATTCAACACTTTATCCAATAGTAATAGGGTTGGAGTCAGAATAGTAATTCAAAACCCCTCAAAATCAAGCAGTTTCTCATGAGGGTGTTTGGTTGGCGTTTGACTCTTAAATATGCACGCTCCTAAGTTAAAAGCTTTAAGCAATGGGTGTGGGTTTGGAGTTAGAATTGGAAATCTGAACTTCCTAAAAATAAGCACATTCATAATTTCCTGAGGGGTTAAAGTTAGTGGAGTAAATTTAAAATCCCCTATATTAAACAGATTCTCAAATAGTGTGGGTTTGATGTTAGATTAGTGTAAGAAATGAGGTTCTCATTTGAAAGGTGCATGAACCCCTTTCAAGCAACAGCCACAATCCTTATCAGATTGAACCACAAAAAGTCACTAAATTACCTGTGATTAACCCTCTGGTAGCTTCGCACCAAAGCAGTCAGGCTTAGCTGCAATGTGTGACGTGTTTATGCAGCACTTAAATAGTAATAAAGGGAACACACAACACAAGAAAAGTCCCATCGCAATTTTAGAAGAATAGAGTAAATGTTATTTAATTATTTGACAGCAAAACAATAAAAATCCAATCAGCAGAACCAGAGTTATGAATTTTTCAAAGGTTTAAAGTAATAAAGGACGTCTAAAGGATCACTGGGCGAACCGCAGATATCTAGACCAGGGCAAAGTCAAAAATGATGGCCGACCGTGATATAGCGTGGTTCGGATACATAAAGTGCACTGGGCTAAGTCACAGTTTACCTTTGAGCTTGAAAGATATTTAGAAAAAAACGACATAAGGAAAAGTTCAGTGGGGAAAGGCAGCCAGCAGTGTCCAAGGATAAGGCGCCTTCATCAGGTAGCCACTGGATGGAGTCTTGATGAAGATTTCTACCTTTGCACTTCTTTTTTTCTTTTTTGTAAGTAAAAAATCTCCTGCAAGACAAAACTGCAGGCTATATCAGACAATGAATCCAGGAGCCTGGCTACCCTTCCCAAGAAGAGCCACTGAACCGGACTTACTGCTGTGGACTACTGCAAAGTCAGGCCGACCAGCGATGCACCTCGGGCAGATAGGTAAGCAGGTAGGTCCTGGTCTCTTCTCGGTTCTCAGAGCACTTTTTGGCAGCACATTTTTTAATATCTAGTTTTGAATTTGGGCTATTTGTGCACTTTTTGCACCACTTCCAAGGGTCCGGTACTGGAGGGTAACCACTTAGAGGGTCAGAACTCACTCAGACTTGGTTCAGGTGTGGGTTCAAGATGGTTGGAGCATTTTCTGTCTATGAGGCTCTGATCAGGAGGCCAGCCAACCTGCCCTTGGAGTCTATCTGGAAGTCCTGGTTTCCAGCAGAAAAGCAGGTCTCAAGCAGCAGGGCACTCCTCTGTGGGCACAGGGCAGCCTTCACACAGCAGGGAGGTCCTCTTGGTGCAGCAGGGCAGTCCTCTTAGGCACTGAGAAGGCCTATGGCTAGGCAGTCCTGTGAGAGTCCTCCACAGGTCCAGGAGTGAACTGAAGTGTGGTTCTGAGGGTCTTAATGTTATACCTGGTGCTGGCTTTGAATTAAAAGAAACCCCTGGAGCTTTCTGCCCACAGAAGTGTCTGGAATTTTCTGACTCCCTGCCCTGGTCCCAGGCTGTCTAGAGTCACAAAACGCTATTGTGAAGTTCTTACAATACTCTAAGTGTCCAAAGATCTAGCTGTCACTTTTATGGTAGCCACTTTTATGGTAGCCTACGCGGTACGAGTGAGAACTTGAAACTATCACGAAGCCTCTTAAAAAGATTGAAATTAGAACAGACCCATATAAGCAAAGCTCGTGACCCGTCTTTGATTCGTGACCAGCACACAAATTTTAAAGACCCTAGTACTTTGACCCGAGAAGTAGCGAACGCCAGTGCACTACATTACCACGCCACACAAGAGCAAGATAAAGAGTGGCTTTCCCTGCATGAATACACAATACGAAGCCTTCAAACCACGTTCAGCATCAGCCAGTTGGTTTTTAAGAAAGGATTCATCCAGCTCTGATGAGAGTCCGGCAATTCAAAAAACCGGGACTCAAAACGCATCGGCTACCATAAAAGTGGCTACCATAAAAGTGACAGCTAGATCTTTGGACACTTAGAGTATTGAAATTATTCACCCTCTTAGTTTCGGAGCTTTTTGTGTTATATTCAAATGTGAATTGAAGCTACATATTGCAACTGTTTCTTGACTGATTTATTGTCACCACATTTTGTATTTTTCATTTATGTAAATGTATTTTTTGACACATTTATGTGGAGTTCTAATGTATTGTTGTATGTTTTTGTAATAATGAGATTGTCTGTTTAGTAGATTATGTGTCCTTTTTTGTGACTAAATTTGAACATGAAAAATAATTAAAAGCAAACAGGCAAAATTGATTGCCAAGATAAACGTATTCATTTTTGTTTATTGTTCTGTATTAGTAACATAACCAAATAATTGAAGGTTCAGGTAAATATTCCGTTTTCTTGTTAACTTTCTAAAAGTGGCATTTTCAAAATTGCAACCTAAAATCTGATTTTTCATTAAAGAGGGTTTAGAATTACAATTCCTTAGACACCAAACTTGATGCTTTCACCTGCTCCCAAACAAAAGATATCATTTATTAAATATAATAAGGTAACCCAATGTTATCCCATGGGAGAGGTATGCATCACAGTAGTTAAAAACGAATTTGTGAATGTTTCAGTATGAGAACATGTAAAACCTAAACATGCACAATTGTTTAAATACAATGCACCCTGCACTGTAAGCTGGTTAGGGCCTACCTTAGGGGTGACATTTATGTAATAAAGGGGGAGCTTTAAGCCTGGCAAAGGGTTTATTTCGCCATACCAATTTGGCAGTTTAACATTATACACAGGCTGCAATGGCAGGCCTGAAACATGTTCTAAAGGACTACTTAAGTGGGTAGCACAATAAGTGCTGCAGGCCTGTAGGCCCACCAGTGACATTTAATAACCAGTCCAATTAATCTTTATTAGGTTCATGTCACAAATAAACCAGAAAAGGAAATCACTGCATTTGAATTCAAATGCAAATAATAAGACATATATACACTATTAACAGGAATTTATATCTATATTCAACAACCTATTTCTTATTATTACTACACTTGCAAACTATTATGCTAATGCATAACAGACCTGGTAGTCATACAGTCTACCACATAAAAACAGAGGTTTCAAATATGCTTTTCTGCATTCAAGTGAAAATTGACAGAAAAGAGTTAGGTGCTGTATGGATTGTTCCAAAGTATTGTCACATGGGCATTTGCCATCATTTGTGGCCCACTTTACCCCGCTTGGAAAGCAATCATATCATGGAATTTGGAGGAATAAAGTCTTATTAAAAGAAATATATAGTGAACATTTCAGACCAGTCTGAAATAACAAGCCTGGACAGTTAGATTGTTTTATGTAAGTCTACACAGTTCTTTTGGTTTCATCCCTTGATTTAATTATCTGGGCCCTCTTATCCCATAGAAGCCGTTTTATGGCCATTTTTGGGAACTGTATAATATTTTCAGGTATCTCCCACAATCTCTTATCTGTGGCATCTAAAAGTTGTAAGCTATTTCTAATGTGTAACAGCCAAGGTATTTTGTTGGCCTGTTCGCTTGCCATACAAGCCTTGAGTATTTTTTGAGTAAAATGAACCTCAGGTTTTGGCCAGACCGAATGCCATTGTAATAGGAGTTTAACCTCAATGATTTCTGAGATAGAACGGATGCCCAATTCAATATGTATGATTGGTTCTGGAGTTGAGTGTACTACCACTAGCAATCTTCTTAAGAATTTGTCCTCCTGCCTTTGTATAGATTTATTTTTACCCACCAACCAAACCACTATACTATATGCCACAGCAGCTACCATCTTGGCGTTAAAGAGTGTTAGCATCTCCTTTATTGGCTCAGTCCCTAATTTGGCAGCAAATCTAAAACACCCCTCATTATTCTTTGCCATATTTATAACACTGGATTCCCTATGCAGCCCCCATCAGCTGAAAACCGGTGGCCTAAGTAGCAAAAATTCTCAGTGCTTGAGATCTTGTTACCATTCAGAAAGAAGGGATAATCCTTCCCTTTCCTACTTTGGTATGACATGGTGAATGTTTTTCTCTGATTTATCTTTAAATCACTATTTTCCATAAAGTCAGTAAATTAATTCATAAGAGTCTGCCAGCTTAATAGGGTTAGAGCTAAAAAGACCCCGTCATCTGCATATGACAGTATTGGTATGGGATGGGGTCCAGCTCTAGGAGTATCGACAGCAAGTGTCTGCAGTTTCTTGTCTATTCCATTGAAATATAATGAAAAAGAATGGGTGCTAAAACGCATCCTTGTCTCACTCCTCTATGCACCCTAAATGCTCTGGGTAATTTCCCCGGTAGTTCATACCGCACGCTTGCAGACAGATTCCTGTACAGCAGCAGTCCAGACTAGCCCCCCTTCACAGCGCACTCCTGGATAACTCGGGTGCTTCCCGGATTCCGGCAGCGCTCGCTCGGCGCTTACTCAATTATTCATCAACAGTCAGTGTGTTTATTTTCTTGCAGCAGCAGGTCCATGGGGCTAGTGGGGCTACGCCCCTACGCCCCAATGGACGCACCGCAACTGCATATGGGCTAGAAGTGAGACAATGCCCCATGAGAAATCATGCATTCCCATAGTTTATCTAGGATTACCTAGTCAAAAGTACAGCTTAAATCCATGAAATACATGTATTTAAAGCCTGCTTTAGCCTTTTTGTACTTCCCTATTAAGAGGTTTAAACTGAGGCACAGTTCCCAGTCCCTATACTGTGCATAAGAAAAAAAGTTTTTCTCTTCTGCCTATTCCTCTAATCTTTCCAACAAAACCCTTCCTAATTTCTTCGCTGATGAGTAAGGCAATAAAATAGGTCTATAGCATTTTGGATATTTTCTAAAGCCCTTCTTAAAATTTTTAATGATTAAGTACTTGAACCAGGTGGATGGTATACTACCCTACCCAGCTGTATTACAAACTGTCATGAGCAGAGGAGCCCAAAGGTCCGGAAGATATTTGTACACATTTTAAGGAACTCCATCCGGACCCGGAGCGTTGCCTATCCAGGATTTAGATATTGCTTTCCTGATATTTTTCACAGAAAAGATTATACTGATTTAGGTTATGTTAATGAGCATCACCCCCTTTTGGTCTAATTCTGTAGGGATGTATGTCATCATGACGCATGCTTTTACTACACATGCCTTTACAACGCAGGTTTTACAACGCAAGTTGTTACAACGACTTTCGTTGGGGGGGGCGCTGGATAGTGGAATAGTTTAATTTACTATTCCAACTCCAGTCCCCGTGGATAGTAGGGAAGGTTTTGGATAGTAATTTAAACTATTCCCTATCCTGCAGCACCCCCAGCGCAATTCGTTGTAATGACTTTCGTTGTTAAACCTGCGTTGTAAAGGTACTGCGTAGTGAAAGTTGCGTCGTAAAGGATGTTTCCCATTCTGTAGATGGCAAAAAGACTGAGAGGAAATGATCCACCCATGTCTCCTCCATAATTGAGCTCTCAAGGCTGGGTGCAGAGATTTCCATATTCAGTGAAGTATTAATGATCTACAAGAAAATGATATTATTCTTGTAGATTTGTACAATCTTTTAAAGATATGTTTTTATATCTAAATAAAGAATTACTTACTGATATTATTCTTGGTTTCTGCTGCCTACACTAGATATGTCCAAGCTGCCTCTTGCAGTTTTTTCTTTTGGACCATTACAGTTGTTTTATAACATGTTATGCTGTTATAGATTTCTGTGTGATCTCTTGGATGAGTATGAATCTGATTAATCAGGTCACATTCCTAGGTGCAGCTATGGTTAAACCATCCCTTTGTGCTTGGTTCTTTACCCCTTCATGCTCTCGTCAAATATTGATTAACAGATTTCCAAATTAATGTTTTAGCAGCAATTATTGCCGCATTATCTGCTTTTCCTTTCAAACAAGATAAGATGAACTCCTTATTCTCTCTTATTAGCTAGGATATAAAAGTAGCTGGATCAACTCCTGTACATTTTATTCTGATTGCATTATGCCCTTCCGGATTGATGTTTTCTACTCTGGGTTGGTACTTGTGCATTGGGAGATACAGTTGTAGTGTTAAAAGGAAACAATTTTGATCACTTACACAATTTCCCCACACCTGTAACCTATTTGATACAATCTTATTCTTAATGGAGACTAAAATGTAGTCACTAGTTCTCTGCCCCCTCATTCTAATAAAGGTGGGAAGATTATAGATGCCATCTGTACTATGTGGATCTATAAGTTTCATATATATTTCAACATTAAATTATAAACAATGGAACCATATGGTCAGTGTTTAAAGTGATCAATATCTACCGCTACAAGGTTGAAGCCCCCCACCCAAATTATAGGCATATCCTTCACTTTGAGAGAAATCGGATAGTTGATAATAAGGTGAAACAAGCATTTGCAATGCAGTAGGTCTTGCGAGATTTTGAGCTATTGGCGTTGTACATGACAATACCCTTTTTATGTGTTTAAAAAAATGCAATAATAAAAGGCATTACCATTTACAGTACAATAGGTCAAAGTTTCTAAAATGCGAGACCTACTGCATTGCAAATGCTTTTTTTTTATCTCAGTGAGTCAAGGCCTGTTTTAATTTTTTTTTCTCAATCTGGTTTCACTTGCTGTGTGTACAAATAAGTCAGCGACAACACAAGAGACCCTTGTACTGTCATGGGGTGAAGTCTGCGGAATCCCCCTCTCGAGTCAACGCAAAGGTGTTTGTGACTCATTTATACTTAGGGTGTTTTTGGCACATATAAAGGGGACAGGTGCGTGATACTGGCCAGTGTGAGTAAATAGACGATCCCAAACCACCTCCCTCAAGTAGAAAGCAAACAGGTAAGCCAGCATTGTGGGTTAATACTCCAGCTGCTAAGACTTGTGAGAAGCCTGCTTGTGAATGGCCTGAATTTGTGTCAGGGCCCTATATAGGTTTAATTATCTTTCTGTGATTGATGACATTTTGCCCATAGTGTATACATTTTGATTCAGTGCACCTTGACACGGCAGCTGGAAAGCTAACATCAGTCGTTAAAAAAAATGTGCTCAGAACAGCCCCATATTTCATTGAGTGAATGTAGCAAGTTATTCCAACCACCTCCAAGTGAATATTTGATAAGTTTCTAGCACCAAACTTATATGTTCCCTAAGGCCAGTTTGTCAGACTGGACAGCCCATGCTCCACCCTTAAAACAACATGCGGGCCCTCTGCAAGGGGGTTTCCCCTGCGCCCTGCAAATGCAATGCCAGTCCAAACTGGCACCTGGAGCACGTAGCCTTAGTCACGTACTTGACTGACGTGATGTAGTGTAGTTCCTAGTTTCCCACTAGGCCCTGCGCATTGGAATAACATAAACAGTAGTATCGACGTGGAACTGCGGATATTCCAGGCCTCCACTGACTATGCTAAACTTAATTGGGTTGTGTTACCAACTAGCTCAGAGGTCACTGGAAACTTTCTTCTCTGCATAGGAAGTAATCAGCTTCCTTGGCACAGACAAGAAGGGATTCAGCTTTCCAACAACCGTGCAACATGACAACTTTGCTCCTCAGATCAAGAGTCAATCTCTAGGGTCGTGTGAAACAATAGACATGTATTTCACTCAGTCAGTCTAGTGCAGTTTACTTTCACGAGATGTAGAGAATAGAGAGACGGGCGTTTGTCAATAAAGGGTTAACATTTATTGAACAGTCTTTCTTCTCGTACAAGAGAAATGTATTGCCACAATTGCAATAATTGTTATTATAAAAAGTACGTACAGTAAGATAAGTATTGCGAAATAGAACTGTAAAAGCATTGATATGGTTTCTTAGCCATACAATGGTTTAAAAGTAATAAAACATATATACAGTCATATATACATTAGGCTAACATACTCAACTGGTGCTTCTAACTAAGCCTACCCCAGTGTGCCTGACCTAAGCCTAACACGTGGAAGGGGAGTAAGTAAGTAGCTTTAAGTTAAGTTGGTTTTGCCAAGGTTTGTTTCAAGAATTCTCGTCTAAGGGTTTAGTCAACACCATACCTCTGAATAGAATGATGGAGGATTGGTATCTCCTTCAGGGGTCTCTCTCGATATCCCAGTCACCCGCGAGGGTAAACCGGAAACGTCGTGGCTGGATTTCTCTGCACGAGAAAGGCAGCGGCTTCTCTTCAGCGCGTCGAGGAAGGTGGGGGGACAGCGTCCGCGGGCAGCTGGAATCTGCTGGATGTCTTCGCAGAGGGACGGCTGTTCAGCTCCTTAAGCGTACTGCACCATAGTTCGCGCTTTAGCGGCGATAATGGTATCAGCAGCTTCACCACCACAGGATAGCATGCTGCAGCGACAGAGTGCTAGATTTACCAACACGGGGTCGTGCAGGCAGCTGGCTTCAGTAGCTCGTACAACAGGCATTGCTTAAGGCAACGTTGGTAATATTTATACCTGACAGGTGCCGGGTTTGACGCAAGTTTGCTGGACATAAGACGTCAATTAAAGATGTCACTAGGAAGTGTTAGTTATCAGTTGCTCATTAGAGTTCTATTACTAATCAAAACATAGCAAGCGGGGATTTCCAGGTTTGCTGAGTTTTTATCTTGTTGAAGAACTCGGAGTGTTATCTAGGAATATCAGCCAAGCTGTCTCTACCTAATTCTTCATAGCATTTTTCTATGATTTTTGCTAGCTCAACAGGATCTTTTATATCTGTTTCCTTCAACTTCTGGCGGATCGCCACAGATGCTGCTTCTCCTTTAATATTGGCTAATAATATAGCCGAGACCTGCTTGAAGTCTTTCAGTAATTTCATACCTAGATTTAAAGCGGGCTCTGGACCGAATTCATTTTGAATCTGTTTTAGCACTTCTGGTATTACCGCCATAGACGGAACACCGTGTGTTTTTGTGTAAATGGAAGCAAAGACTGTACCCCAAGTGTCGCAGTCCTCCACGTGTGGTGCGATTCCCATAGGAAGGCAGATGGTCAAGATTCTGTGTTTCTCAATAGGGGTAGTATCAGGAAATACTGCCTCTATTTGAGTGATTTTCTGGGCTAACCAGAAAGGAATTTGTTCCCGTTTTACGGGTGTTTTACCAAGACATGACTGTATGTTCTGTGGTGTAATTTTATTTGTGTTCCCCTGATGAGGGGTCAGCTGTGGTACATTAACAGCTGGCTGGACTGTTGCAGTCCGCATTACATATTGGACTAATTGCCTATGTATTTTTATTAGTGTTTTGAGCTGTGCTAACAGCTCTTCCTTAGACATTTTTGCAATGTCCGGATGTGGTGTGTAGCTGGCTAGAACCGGCCACGTGGCTCCTGGTCTACCTAGTGGACCGAGCCTGGTAATGTGATCATTGTGTTTTAGGGCGCCATTAAACCAGAGCAGGTGCTCTTGAAATTTAAGTGGAATTTCAATCTCCTCGAAAGGAGCGTACTCTTCCGGAGGTTTCTCTATTTTGTAATAGTGAAAATCTTTTGTTCTAGCGTTTACCGCTGGAAAGTTTATCCATGAATAGAAGACCTCTGTCTGCCGATACTCGTGAGCCTCTATCACGAAAATTACTGTACCACCCTGAGGTGTCAGTCCGTTTACTATAAGTTTTGAAGTTATAGATTTTCTTAATTGGACCGGGATGATAATAGCATCCGGATCTGTTTGTTCGGGACCTTGCTGAGTCGCATCTACTGCGGCCCCAGTGGTTCCGTCATTTTCTCCTGGCATTGTTAAAATGCAAGGTTTGTAGAGTAGGTCTCCAAGGAGACAAAGATTAGGTGCACAATATTTTGGAACACTGTATCCTTCAACGTTGAATAAACCAGAGCTTTACATAGGAATCTCTTCCTACTAAGGTCGGGCGGATTTTAACCTTTCACCCACTCCAGACGTCTATTGGAGTATTTACGGGAGAAAGGGGTGTGAAATATGCACGACTGAGTTACTCTACAAGTCTTGCGTTAGTTTATCGCCTTACCAAACGTTTGGGCGCCATGTAGTGTAGTTCCTAGTTTCCCACTAGGCCCTGCGCATTGGAATAACATAAACAGTAGTATCGACGTGGAACTGCGGATATTCCAGGCCTCCACTGACTATGCTAAACTTAATTGGGTTGTGTTACCAACTAGCTCAGAGGTCACTGGGAACTTTCTTCTCTGCATAGGAAGTGATCAGCTTCCTTGGCACAGACAAGAAGGGATTCAGCTTTCCAACAACCGTGCAACATGACAACTTTGCTCCTCAGATCAAGAGTCAATCTCTAGGGTCGTGTGAAACAATAGACATGTATTTCACTCAGTCAGTCTAGTGCAGTTTACTTTCACGAGATGTAGAGAATAGAGAGACGGGCGTTTGTCAATAAAGGGTTAACATTTATTGAACAGTCTTTCTTCTCGTACAAGAGAAATGTATTGCCACAATTGCAATAATTGTTATTATAAAAAGTACGTACAGTAAGATAAGTATTGCGAAATAGAACTGTAAAAGCATTGATATGGTTTCTTAGCCATACAATGGTTTAAAAGTAATAAAACATATATACAGTCATATATACATTAGGCTAACATACTCAACTGGTGCTTCTAACTAAGCCTACCCCAGTGTGCCTGACCTAAGCCTAACACGTGGAAGGGGAGTAAGTAAGTAGCTTTAAGTTAAGTTGGTTTTGCCAAGGTTTGTTTCAAGAATTCTCGTCTAAGGGTTTAGTCAACACCATACCTCTGAATAGAATGATGGAGGATTGGCATCTCCTTCAGGGGTCTCTCTCGATATCCCAGTCACCCGCGAGGGTAAACCGGAAACGCCGTGGCTGGATTTCTCTGCACGAGAAAGGCAGCGGCTTCTCTTCAGCGCGTCGAGGAAGGAGGGGGGACAGCGTCCGCGGGCAGCTGGAATCTGCTGGATGTCTTCGCAGAGGGACGGCTGTTCAGCTCCTTAAGCGTACTGCACCATAGTTCGCGCTTTAGCGGCGATAATGGTATCAGCAGCTTCACCACCACAGGATAGCAGGCTGCAGCGACAGAGTGCTAGATCTACCAACACGGGGTCGTGCAGGCAGCTGGCTTCAGTAGCTCGTGCAACAGGCATTGCTTAAGGCAACTTTGGTAATATTTATACCTGACAGGTGCCGGGTTTGACGCAAGTTTGCTGGACATAAGACGTCAATTAAAGATGTCACTAGGAAGTGTTAGTTATCAGTTGCTCATTAGAGTTCTATTACTAATCAAAACATAGCAAGCGGGGATTTCCAGGTTTGCTGAGTTTTTATCTTGTTGAAGAACTCGGAGTGTTATCTAGGAATATCAGATAGTGACTACTGCTCTGTCATTGCACTAATTGGTCGCAAAGGAAGTGGCAGAGGGAACTATGCTGGAATGTGGCTCTGTTCGTGTGAGGCCAGAGATGACTTTTCAGAAAATCGCACTTGAACGGTTATGCCAATATAGGGAATAAATGGATTTATAGCCGAATAGGGGCATAAGGTCACAGTATCGATCAGGAACCTAGATAAACACGCAACAGTGACATCGCTCAGGAGTTTACCAACATTTTACAGGCACTGTCTCCTGACTGCGGTCCAGATTGCTAGACCCTTCCTCAGAGGACCGAACTTTCTCCTCGGAGGACGCCATCCCGCAAGAAAGAAGACATTGTTTGATGCCGTGCTGAAAATGGGAATTATTCCTGCCCGCTGCACTACACAGCAGAGATTGAACCCCTTGAGTGGGCAGGTCCCCCCGGCTGCTCTGCTGCATAAGGGTTCAATGAAGTGAGAGCCGGCGCAGTCGGAAGTAAATCAAACCCACTCATAGTGATTTGTGGAGTGGCGTAACAAAACTTGAGGGGGCCCCCTTGCAAAGAACATGGAGTGGGCCCCCATTCTCCATGTCAGTCAAGACCTCTCAGGCCAGTGACCCGCCATACTGCAGGGGCTCACCCCAGCCATAAAAAAGGATTCTGGTTCCTCTATTGGTCACATCCGCCCTTTCATTGGGCGATTTACATACATCAGTAAATACTGCTGCTGAGCCCTCCAGCAAAGTTACATAACACTGCCTCCAGCCGGCCCAGCAAACACATCCTCCTACTTGATGACCCACCTTCAAGCGAAGCCCACTCAGTTAACCATCTCCAAACACAGACCACTGCCTTCGTGCCTGCTACTAACACATCCATTACACTCTACTCTCACCCCTACGAAACCCGCAGTTATGCTTTTCCGCCCACCTTTAAAACCACCCCTCAGATGTCACTGCGAACCTGTGACTGCCGCCCACTGCTCCCCCGTCCACCACCGACAAAAAGACTGATGGCCGGTCCCCATCTAACCACTGCCTATCAGTAAAGACAGAGCTTTTCAGCTGCTGCCCTCCCCAATGCCACTGTAGTAGTTTAAAACATATTAAACAATCTCTTCAACTAACCACCCAAAACAGTTCTTCCTACTAGCCTCTACGGCATCAGAGCCGTTCCTGCTACTTTTCATCCTCTGCATGATGCACACAATAATATTAAATGTACAAAGGGTCCGATTTTTGTTTCCTCACGCCAACATTAATTTACACTATGTGCCCCACAAACCATACCTCCTGTCAAAGGCAAACCTGATCCCATGTGTAGCACCAGTCATCAAATACTCCTTGGACAAACACCAGAGAGAATGTGCGATTCATGTAATTAAACCTACAGTGACAACGTAGCATTTCCCCACCCACTGTCAGCCCAGCGAACTATGCAACCGCACAGTAGCCATCAATACCTGCTACATCTAAAGCGCATTTCCACTTCCTTTCAATGGCAGCTCCTGATACATATACCTATGACTTCTGGGCGGCATCTACCACAGACCACAGCATTCTTTGTCTGCCTAAGACTAACCGAATGCTGTTGGTGAACGCTTCTCTTTCCTTTCCTTACTGATAACTAATGGAGGATAACGAAAAAAATATATAGTTTTTTCGTATGCAAATAGCGTATCAAGCACTTTCATGTCTGCAGTCCTCACCAGATCCATACATATCAATATCCTGTTCCTACAAGCATAGCACAAAAGGAAGGTTCTGGGGTGCTTCGCCCAGAGAATTTGGTTTAACAATGGTGTAAAATGATGCATTTTCAAACACAATTTCCAGAAAAGTTTGACAAAAGCATTAGTTTGTACAGACATTTCTATAGCCAAGTAAGCTGACGTACGCAAAAACCTTATCTTTTCCTAGATTTATTTCTAGTCTAGTCTAGTCTGGATACTTGTATTGCGCAGCATATCACATCCCGATGGAGTCTCATGGCGCATGCGGACGATCCTGAGGTGGGAGAGTGAGCCAGAGGATGGAACTAGCAGAAGAGCCATGTTTTCAGTTTTTTGCGGAAAGTCATATGTTCTGTTGTTGTACGTAGGCTAAAGGGAAGTTCGTTCCACATGGATGGTGCCCTGAAAGAGAAGGCACGATCACCATTTCTGGCCGTTTGAACTCTGAGCGGCGTGAGCTGTGATTTGGTACTTGATCTCAGCTGTCGACCAGGCAGATACCATGTCAATTTCTGGGTCCAGTATTTTGGTCCTCGACCGTACATGTTTTTATGAACCAGGCACATGGTCTTGAAGATAGTTCTTTTGTTAACAGGCAGCCAGTGTAGGGTTCCCAGACATGGCAAAGAGGGGGATCGTCTGGGTAGGCCTAGAAACAGACGGGTGGCCGTGTTTTGGATGACCTGCAGTTTCCTGGTATGGTACTCGTTTATGGCGAGAAGCAGAAAATTGCCATAATCAAGCCTGTTTACGATGAGACCCTGGACCAAAATTCTGCGTGCTTCGGTTGGTAACCATTTAAAGACCTTAAGTAGGCTCCGCATAATTCCGAAACAGGTGCCCACCGTATGATTCACTTGGTCTCTCATGGACAATTTGTTGTCTATGCGGAACCCTAAATTGCGAACTGATTCCTTTGAGACAGGACACTCCCCTAGTTCCGAGGGCCACCAGTCTTGGGACCAGTGTTCGTGCGCTCGCCCAAGTAGCATGACTTCAGATTTGGTGCCATTCAACTGGAGATGATTGTGGCTCATCCAATTTTTTACCTCTACCATGCACATTTTAAAGCGCCTTTTAGTGTCGTTTACGTCAGGGCCGAGCGTGACCACTATTTGCGTATCATCCGCGTAGGATAACACGTCGAACCCAAAAGCTCTGATCACGTTGGCCAGGGGAGCCATATAAACATTAAAAAGTGAGGGGCTCAGGATGGAGCCCTGAGGCACACCTCTTGTGACGGGCAGGGTGCTAGCCAGAGTGTTTTCTACCTGTAGTGTGGTTGTTCGATTAGTCAGGTAGCTAATGAACCATTTTAAAACCTGCCCACTGACACCACACTCCCACAGTCTACTGATCAAGATCTGGTGGGAGATGGTGTCGAAGGCGGCCGACAAATCTAAAAGGACAAGAATGGAGGATTTACGTTTATCCAGAGCAAGCCTAATGTTGTCGACAACTTCAATCAGTGCTGTTTCCGTGCTGTGGGCAGCACGGAAACCTGACTGTGAAGGATCGAGTAGGTTATTTGTCTCCAGGTAGTTTACAAGTTGTTCATTTACAAATGCTTCCAACACTTTCCCTGAGTATGGCAACAAGGAAATAGGGCGGTAGTTTAGAAAAACATTTGCATCGGCGCCAGGTTTCTTTAATATGGGTTTGACTATTGCTGTCTTCCAAATTTTTGGGAACTCTGCTTCTTTCAGGGATTTGTTTAAGAGGCCAGAAAGAGGGACTACTAGTGCTGGGGCAAGGATGGCAAATAGTTTGGAGGTTAGTTGGTCACTGGGGGATCCCGATTTGATTTTCTGTCCTACTCGCATAGTTGTTTCATTGTCCAGCAGATCGAAAGTAGCCCATCTTGGGGGAGAATCATTGGTATATACAGATTCTTTAGAATATGGGTCCTGTTGTAAATATTGGGGGGGTACATTTTCCAGTTCAAAAGATTTGCATATATTTATGATTTTATCATCTAAGAATTTAGAGAGGTCTTCCGTCCATTCTTCAGTTTTTGGTGTTGATTGTGGGCTTTTAAAGGAGGTGAATTCCTTTAAAATATGGTGAAGCTCTTTAGACGAGTTCTCAGCTTTGGTTATTCGTTCAGCTAAATGTGTTCTTTTTGCTGTTTTTATTTCCCTCATATATTTGGTGTGCAGAGTTTGATAGGTTTTACGATCGTTTGGATTTTTTGTTTTCCACCAGGTTTTCTCTGCATTTCTCGTAGAGGTTTTAAGGTTTTTTAGTTGGTCAGTGAACCAGGGAGAGATTTTTTCCCTACATTGGACCATTCGCCGAGGGGCGATTTTATCCAGTGCTTTTCCGACGGCGGATTCCAAATGCATAGCTGCGAGATGAACATTTTCCTTCGGGTCAGTTTGGTCTGCCACGAATTTCTCAGAGAAGGCGGCTAAGGTGATCTTTTTCATATTTCTACAGGATTTTTTATTTTTATTTCTTTTCGCATCTGGTTTATAGCTATTTATGGCGAATTTCACCAGATAGTGATCGGTCCACAATAGTGAACTAGGGTTGGCTATCGAGACATTGGGAGAGTTGGTGAATAGGAGATCAAGCGTATGGCCAGCTTGATGGGTGGGACCTGTGATCTTTTGAGTCAGATTGAGGGTGTTCATGGAAGAGATTAGTTTTTCTGTGTCAGTGTTTGACAGGTCGTCGGCGTGGTAGTTAAAATCACCCAATAATAGGAAATAGTCTGCTGTCAATACGTGAGGGGCTATAGTTTTAAGTAAGGAGTTGGCAAAGTCTCCCTTATTCCCTGGGGGTCGATATAGCAAGGCCCCTTTCCATGTTTCTTCTGTTCCCAGGTTATTCACTCTGAAAACTATAATTTCAGAATCGTTTATCACGAGGCTTTCTATGATGCAAACATTAATGCTCTCCTTGGCTGTTATCAGTACTCCTCCTCCCCTTCCCTCTATTCTGTCGAACCTGACTATAGAGTATTGCTGGGGAAAGGCTATGTGGAGGTCAGGAATGGCATGCTCATGTAGCCATGTCTCAGATATAAAGCACAAATCTGGTTTTTCAAGGTCAAGAAGGCTCCATATGTCCAAAGCATGTCTAGGAATAGATCTAGCATTGAAGTACATGGCTGTATATTTTGCTAGTGTGGGGCTAGTGGGAGTGGTCTGAGTGTCATCTGTTTTAGTGCAGGTCTTTACTAGTGGGTCTAGTGTGACAGCACAGGGAGTCTTCCGAAGATCTGTTGATAATGTTTCTGATGCCAGAAAGTAGGAACTGTTTAGTGCTAAAAGTTTGTTTCGTGTATACCTGATATAGGGAGGGATTGTGGAGGCCATTTTCGGAGGTAACTGGGTAGGGTGTAGAGGACCGGCTGGAGCTGACGATAGTGGTATGGCAGCTGGCAGCGTTCTGGCGCGGACGGGCGCAGACGGGCTTGCCTTTGGCGCGCTGCCGGCGCGCCGCTGCGCGCGTCCGCGCTTCCCTGTAGATTAAATAGGGAAGGGGGCCGGATACGCTAGAGCGCTAACCTCTGGCTTCCCTAGTAGCGATAATCTGCCCCAGAAGGGACACAGCTGAGGTGATTGTGTTGTTGTCTTCAACACAAACTGGTAGCTATCCCAAGCATTGCCATAGTATCTTGTATCTCTTGTATTCATGTCCCGCATATCTTATTGTCTGCCACTTCAGTTCTTCTTCAATAATCACCTCATACTTTGTAACTCCTTTCCTAATGCCAACTCACCCCTTCCTTAACTGTCTCCCCCTCTGTTATTTTACTGTTTCTTCAGTTGTTTCTCGATTGCTACCTCATCCTTTCTTCTATCTCATTGCATCCATTCCTTGATTCTCGTTTCATTCATAATTTAGCTGCCCATTGCCTCTTCCTCAATTGTTTGTCATCCATTTGTTTGCTGTCTCCTTATGCCTTCCTTTATTATATTCTCAACAGTTTCTGATTGTTATCTCACCTCTTCCTTAAATGCCTCCTCCCTCCTTTCTTCTTACCTCATCCTCACCTGTTTCTCTCCCACGCTCTCTTGATAGTCTCTTAATCCTGTTACTGACCTGCAGTGAATTATCCTTCACTGCGCTGTACATATATACCTCGAAATTCAAATGTTTCATCTCAAATTGAGAAGTCTTATACTCACAGGACCTGCACAAACACATGCTATGGAATGGTCCTGTCCTGACAGCTCTTGCATTAATGCTCAGCATCACATGCCTCCTACCCACAGGCTCTACACCCACAATTCTTCTAAAACAGGGCTTGCACTACCAATCCTGTAAAGATATCCTGTGTCTACAGCTACTGCACTAACACTTAGCACTCTCATGTTCTGCACCCACAGATTATGGACTAACACTTTGAACCCACACATTTTGCATACAAAACATTCTTGGCACAAAGTCTAAATTAATAACTAATTTCCTGAGCCCCATTAACAATGGTTTGGGATCTGACCTGGTGTACATGTAAGCAACATCTGGTTACCTTGTTGCAAGTCATTTGATTTCAGTTTAAGTAGAAGGTTGGTAGCAGAGGACTGAAGTAGGTCTCGTCCTAGAAAGCTTAGTTCAGTGCTTACTGTCAGATTACAGGCTTCCATCATAACTCTTGGGTCTACTTTGGTCGAAGTTTCTGGTTATACCACAGACTGGCCTAAGATGTCCCCAGGTAACAAAACATTGTGTCTTAGTATGTTCTAGGGTGACTTCCATTAACCTATTTCCAAATGCCCAAGCAAAGAAACAGAAATGCCTCTCCCCGGAGTGCACCACATAACTACACAACTGAGCCATAAAAAGTTGAGAACTTATTGCCCACAAAACATAATACTTATTCTAGAAAATGTGTTATCTAAAATTTCATTAAAAAATAGAATGTTGGCAGTGGTGAGAGGAGGTTGTCAATACATGGAACATTTGTGCTCATTGCTTAGTTCTCGCTGACTTCGATTTTATAAGTCACTGTATACATTCTTTGTAATAAATGGTGTACCCTTTTATTCTGCTCGAGGTAACTATTTGTCCCTATCAATGCCTGCTGTTGGTCACTGTGGCGTGCACTTGCTCAGACTGAAGGTGTGTTAAAAATAGGATAATAAACAGCCCTGAGCACAAGTAATATGTATGCCAAGTTCTCTAACATGCGTAATACACATCCAGCGAGAGCTGCTGTTTTGCGACAGGAGTGCTCTTTGAGATATAGCTTCTGCACGAGGAGTGTCCCTGGTGCTTCCTAGTGCGTGGTCTAGCTGTGATCTTCCCTGAAAACAAGGGGCCTCATTTATGACTTTTTGCCGTAGGGAAGCGCAGCAGGCCTTCCTGCTGCGCTTCCCTACGGCAAAAGAAAAGGGCAGAAATGCGCCGTATCTATACGGCGCATTCCTGTCCTTTTCCCCTCCGCCGGCGCACAATGGGCTGCCTGCGCCAGCGCAGGCACCCTTGCACAACGGTGCGTTGCGGGGAAGATTATTTTTGTACAGGAAGGGAAACCTTTCTGTACAAAAATAATCACAAGAGGCTTTTCCTCTTTCTATGTGTGCTGCAACGCAGCACACATAGAAAAAGGAAATACGAGGAGAAATAAAGACATTTCTCCCTGTTGCGCCTCCCTTACGCCTCCCCTTGGGAGGCGTAAGCTTTTGGCACTGCTTCAGAGCTACGATTTCTCGTAAATCTGGGGCAGTGTCAAAAGGCCATGGATGTTGCTGGGAACGCCCCCAGCAACACCCATTGCACGCCCTACACTGCGTTAAAGGGACTGATATTTATCAGCCAGCAGTACGCCACAAAAACTGGCGTACTGCTGCCTGATAAATACCACGCAGGCTTCTGCGCCACGGAACTTCATGAAAAGTGAAGTTCCGATGGCGCAAGGGGCCTCATAAATGAGGCCCCTGGTGTTTGCAACACAAATGCCTCTTTCCGGTCCTCCCTACACTTAAGTCGGTCTCTGGTTCGCCTGTGCACATGGCCTTTCCTGGGTCATCGCTGCTTGATGCAGAGTTGTATTCAGATCTAAATCTGCCAATCTGCCAAACCTATCAGTGATGGGAACAAGTTAGGATCTGTTTTACTACGAGTATTATGTGCACTTCCACAAAACCCTAGAAGATTTCGTGCTTCCATTTTCATACCTGTGTAGCTCAGCAAACCATGTTTTCTCTTTGCTTTCTGAGATTCATATATTTTCTCATCTTATTAGAAAATTTGGACTACAAGTCCCACAATGCAAAGAAACGCCACGGTCTAAATGAGCTATTCATGGTTGAACCTTTAAAACTTGAGAGCTCTGTTTCCACTATTTCACGGGGTATGCATTTACCCCCGCTAAACCGAAATTCATCATCATCCTGGGCAAATATCTATGTTTATGCTTGCCTCCTCTCCCCCATCCCATATGCACAACCAGAATATTCAGAATATACCATGTCCATAGGATTACCAGAGCAGCAGCGTGTTACTTAAAAGTCAGCATTTTACATCACCTGTGCTGGATGCTCTTCTTGTCATCTACACTCCTAACTTTGTTTTCATGTCTCAGTGACGCTGTTCGCAACTCGGGTGGGGTCTTTGAGGCTTGCCCAGTCTCATCTCTCCCTGTGACGAGGCCAAAAAGGTGTAAGGCCATTGAGTGACAGACAGACTCATGGAACACAGGCTAAAGCTGAAAGCGCCCGACCTGTGCCTGTGTTCAATGAGGAAGGCTTCCCTACGTCACATAAGGGCGTGGTTTTACATAAACAAGCCCTGCAAAACATGCGATAGCTGGCACCTGCGCACTATAGCATGGGCCTTTCAAACCTGCCTGACTGACTCTCAGAATGAACGGTAGCAAGGCAGATATAAAGAAAACCTTATCACTGTGGTGGCAGTAAAATAAAGGAAATACGAGGTGGAAAGTTGAGAGGGCAGTGCTCCGACGCTCCAATTAACCCACTGCCGTTCAGAGGCCCCCTTCAGATACTGAATACTGGGGGGCCCCCGCACTGCGGGGCTGCAGGGGTGTTTGTTACGCCCCTGATTGTGTGTGTGCGCGTATGCGTGTGGGCTCGAAAGGGAGTTTGTGTGTGTGTGGGGGTGCGCACACATTTGTGGGTGTGTCTGCGTGTGGGCTTAGGTGTCTACAGAAATGTTGTGTGCATGTGGTTTGCCTAGGTGTTTCTGTGGGGTGTCGTGTGTGTTTGAGAATCTATAGGTAGTTTGCGTGTGCGTGTTTGTGTGTCTGAATGCGTGTGTCTAGATAGGGAGATTATGTGTGTGTGTTTGGGTGTCTACATAGGGAGCTTGTGTATGTGTGTGCCTGAGTTTCTATATAGCGGGTTAATGGTGTTTGTATGCATAGTTCTGTGTTCTTTGTGTGTAAGAGTACTTGTGTGAATAATGTGAATGTGGGTAGATATGTGCTGGCGTATGTTTGTGTGTGCGGAACAGGATGTGCCTAGGTGTATAGGTTGTCGGTGGGAGTTTACTGTGTGTGTGTGTGTTTCTTTTATGTCGGTGGGCATGTGTGTAAGTATGTGTGGAAGGCTGCTTGCGTGCAAATGTTCTTGAACACGTGCAAGGATTTTGTGTACAGAGCATTTGCGTGAAAAGAGTTGTGTGTACCTGTTAGAACTTCGTGTTTTATTAGACTAGAGTGTTTGTGTGGGATTGCTCGTGTGTACAATGTGGAACTTCTGTGTGTTTGTGTGTGTGGTGTGTGTTTGTCAAGTCTGTTAGGGGTTTGTGTGGTGAAAGAAATACGTTTAAAGAAGAGGCCTGGTGGGAGGGATATTTCGAGGTTGATTGTTGTGTCGTGTAGTGGGGACAGGTCTGCCCTAGGGAGAGCGCTCTGGGACCTGCGCTCAGGGGCATCTAAACCTAACTAGGCCTGACACGTGGCCCTATAATAAACTCAGCCGGACACTGGGAATAAGTTTGCTTGCTCGGTCTGTGCGTCTCTCTCTGAACGCCCGCGCACGTGCTAGACCTCTTTTTATTATAGGGAGTCACATGACCAACGCGTCCAGCCCTCGGGGCGCCGGGGGCGGACCTTCGGGAACATAACATTCCTCCTAAAAATAAGGAAAAAACCAACAAAATGCAAACAATGAACAAAATTAACCTGTAACATTTCTTGCTCATGAAATACTTGGACCGATACCTTCAGCGTCCTTTAAATGCCAACGCATTCAGTTTAAACAGCACATATGTATGTGTAAATGAGAACAGTCTTACGTAAAGTAGTCTCTCAGCCAGCCGGAGGGGGTAGGATTCTCACGTAGCTGACGTTGGGACCCCCGATGAGTCATCAGTTCCGTTCCAACCTCCAACTCGTGTCTTGGCGCCTCTCTGTCTGCCCCCTCCGGATCTGGGGCCTCGTCCAGGGCCTCCGCGTCACCTCCCACTTCTTCGCTGGAAGCCTGTTGCTCGCTACTTTGCCTGACCTCGTGACGAGGTGTTAATTCAACAGCCGGCACAGTGGTTGCAGTTTCGGTTTGTTCACCGCCTTGCTGGCGCCCTGACTCAAGGCTTGAAGGATGATACAGTTTGAAATGAGACACGTTGCGAGTCACCCTGTCTCGTCCTCGAATGACCGTGAGGCGTGTGCCTTTCACTCCAATGACTCGCCATGGTCGCTTTTCGTAGTTGAGTTTAAACTTGCCACCAGTCACACGATTTCTGATGAGCACCACATCTCCTCTTTTGAAGTGCGGGGCCACAGCCCTGCGTCTCTTGCTGATCTTTTCACATGCAGAGTTTCTTTTCTTCTCCACTGCGCGTTCATCTATCATTGCAGGGGCCCACTGGGAGTGATGAGGAATGGAGTCAGTGATCACCCTTCCTAGAAGGAGGTGTGCGGGGGCCACCCCAGTTGTGGAGTGTGGGGTCTGGCGATAACTTCGGAGAAATGTGAAAATGGCCATTTCCACTGATTGCCCCTTGTCATGGGCGATTCGGATAACCTTGTTCAAAGTCCTCATGAACCTCTCGGCCTCCCCATTGGCTTGAGGCCACCGAGGTGTTATGCGTCTGTGACGTGCTCCCAGAGACGAGAGGTATTCCGCAAAGTCTTGACCCTGGAATGGCGGTCCATTGTCTGTTCTGAGTTCTCTCATGGCTCCATGAGTGGCAATGATTTTTTCTATTTTGGGGATGACATATTCTGCACTGGTGCTGGTGACAATTTCAACTTCAGGATATTTTGAGTGGTCGTCTATCATTACCAGCGTGTGTCTTCCATCCGGAAGGCTGCCAAAGTCCATACTGACTCTCTCCCAGGGTCCTCGTGGCCTGGGTTCCACAATGATGGGGGCCTCACGGGGGCTGTCGCCCGTGACTTGACAGGCCTCGCACGATCGCACCACACTCTCCACCATGTCATCCATGAGCGGGAACCATACCTTCGTCCGCAGCCGGGCCTTCGTCTTGACCATCCCCTGGTGGCCTATGTGGGCCAGTTGGACTACTCGTCCTGTCAGAGCCGTCGGGATTACCAGACGATGCCCCCACAGGAGGCATCCCGCCGCATCTTCATTTAGTTCAGCCCTCACGTGGTATAAACTGTCCATTATCTTCTGAGCCTCCGGTGTGAGTACTTTCCAGCCCTCCTTGGCCTTCTGCCAGTTAGCCGTTCGGAGCAGATCCTTGGCCCGCTGTATGCACGCATCCTGAGCCGTGGTGCTCACGATCTCTTCCAATGATATAGGACGCGGGCATGATCTGGCCACGACCCACTGCACGTAGGCTTCCGTCTCTTCTGCCTCGTCCCTCTCCTCAGGGGTTGCGGGCCTCGGGTGCCGTGATAGATAATCCGCCGGATTCTTTGCCCCTGGCTGGTACTCGATGGTGCAATTATACTCTTGCAGTTGTAAAATCCATTTTTCAATTCTAGGGGGTGGCTTGGAGGAAGTGCCTGAGAACAGAGCCAGCAGTGGTTTGTGGTCCGTCACCACTGTGAAGGGCTTGCCATAGACGTACAAGTGGAAGTGACGACATCCCCAGTGTATTGCGATGGCCTCCTTTTCTATTTGGGAATATCTTTGTTCCGTGTCCGTGAGGGACCGGCTGGCAAAAGCGACCGGGGCCCAGTCTATCTCATCTCGGGCTCTCTGCATCAGAACGGCCCCCAGTCCCGCCGGTCCGGCATCTACGGCAATGAGAGTGGAGTGTCGTGGATCAAAGAACGCCAACGTGGTGCTGCTGGAGAGTGCGCTCTTTATGTCTTGAAATGCCCTTTCCTGTTCAAGTCCCCAGCTCCATGGGGTGGAGTCTTTGGTTAGTTCACGCAGGGGGAGAGTCAGGTTGGCTAAGTCCCTTATGAAACGGCCACAGTAATTCACCATCCCGAGAAAACTCCGGACCTCCGTGACCGTTGTGGGCGGTGGTGCATCCTTGATGTCTTTGACCTTGTCCGGATCGGGGTTGACGCCATCGGCTGAGAACACGTATCCGAAAAATCCCAGTCTGTTTCGGAGGAATTCGCACTTGTCTCGGTGCAAGGTGAGCCCGGCACTTCGGAGCCTGCGGAAAACCTGCGCCAAGCGTTGGTTGTGTTCCGGGATTGTTCTTGCGTGCACCATGATGTCGTCACTGACATTGATTACTCCCGGTATTCCGGCAATCAGTTCCTGGATGACATTCTGGAAGACTTCGGCAGCACTGGAGATTCCAAAGCTCAACCTGGTGTACCTGCGCAGTCCAATGTGGGTGGAGAACGTCGTGATGTTCCGGGAGTCCTTGTCTAGTACGAGTTGATGGTACCCCGCCCGGAGGTCCAATTTGGAGAACCACCGGGCTCCGGCCATCTCTCCGATCAGGTCATCTATCGTGGGGGTGATGTGGCGCTCCCTCTTGATGGCAGCATTGGGTAGGCGCATGTCCACGCATATCCGGACCGCTCCAGGCTGTTTTGGCTTCCTCGTGACCACAATGGGCGACACCCAGGGGGTGGGACCGGACACCTTCTCAATTATCCCCGCTGCTTCCAGCTTCTGCAGCTCTTCCTCAACCAGTGGTCTCAAGTGGAATGCAACGCGACGGTGTCGCAGGGCCACCGGTTGAACAGTGGGGTCCACATGCAGATGTATCTCCCGGCCCTTGAAACAGCCAATTCCTTCAAATAGGTCAGAAAAGTCTATAATCAGTTGCTGTACCGATTCCTCATGCACACCAAATGCGAACGTGACCACCCCCAGGTCCTCTGCCGTCCGGCAACTCAGGAGCATGCCTTGACCCTCTTCCGACACGAAGATGTTGGCTCGCGTGATTTTGTCCCCGTGTCGGACCGCTGCCTTAAATTTGCCCCGGATGCGGAGGGGAACGTCCTGACCGTAGGCAAAAACGGTGATCGGAGTGGAGCGGAGGCTGGGAGGAGTAGGCATTTCTCCGTAGAGGGACGCACTCATGAGATTTATCGAGGCGCCTGTGTCGACTGTCGCCATGATGTCCTGATCGGCCACCTGTATGGCGCACTGTGGCAGCGTCCTAGTGCGTCTGGTGGCGGTGCCGATCATGTGCACCTTGTGTACGGATCGCTCCTCCTCGTCATCGTCCATATCACTGTTGCTGGGTTCTCCTTCAGCGCCTTCTGGCTCAGCCACCGTGTGTATTGTCTGGCGAGGCTTGCCGAACTTCTTGGACCGGCACACTTTTTCAAAGTGATTCATTTTTCCGCAACCTGAGCATCTCTTGCCCCGTGCTGGGCATTCTGGCGCCGGATGTTTCGGGCCGCCACAGTAACCGCATGACTGCGCTGAAGCTCCGCCCTGAGGAGTTGTTGTTCGCTTTGCCCATTTGGGCTGTGGGCGGACTTGTAGTTTGTTGACCGGCTCCATTTTCATGTTGGCTTGTAGGGCCGCTTCCATGTGGGCTGCCCTGGCCTTGGACAGCTCCTTTGTGCGACCCAGCGTGAGGATATCTGGTAGAGGCTTCCCCGACTCCTCCAGTATTCTCTCGCGCAGCTTAGCAGAGGCGCATCCTTGGATTATCTGGCCTCTGATCTCTTCCGTGACGTCCTGGAATCCACATGTTAGTGCTAGTTTCTTTAGCCTGGAGTGGTAGGCATCCAGCGACTCGTCTGGCAGTTGCCGTGCTTGCCGAAAAATGAATCGTTCATAATCCTGGTTGGCCATTGGTTCAAAGTGCGCGTTGAGTGCATTGATCAAAGTGTGATGGGTTTTGGGAGTCGCCTCCGTGAGGGTCCGGGCGATAGAGTGGATGTCCTTGCCACCAAGATGGAGGATCATGGCGCGCTTCTGCTCCTTGTGTACCTTGGTGGCTTCGAAGAATATTAGGAGCCTGTCCACCCACTCCTTCCACTTCGGTGCAAGAGTGGAGGGCGCACCCTCCACCACAAACGGTTCAATGGGCGGAATGGTAGCCATCGCCCTGGACGCTCTGGAGTAGGTCCGTGGGTGGCCGGGGGATGATCCGAAGGGGCACCCCGATTAGTGCGGAGGGAGCGGCGACTGCGCTCCGGCGAGGCGAGTTCCACGGGCCGAGTCACTGATGGTCCTGGCACTCCAGAGTCGAGTAGTAGGGTGAAGGCCTGGGACGGGTCAGCACCACGTCCCCTCGAACAGCTGGGTAGGACCGGGCGCCGACCAGAGCGCCTCGCCAGGCGGGCCGAGGTGCGATTCACGCACGGGCAGCCAAGCACGGTGCGGCACCGGACGTGGAGAGTCCACAGAGGGAGGACCTCGCGCGACCAATCGAGCTCCTGTGCGCAGCAGGAAGGTGCAAGCCAGCGCCGCTCACCTGTCGAGGGCCAGGGATCAGAGTCGTTCCTCCAGGCGAGCAGTGCGGGGGAGTGTGTGGTAGCAAGGCACGAGCACCGCAGGCAATTGGGAGCGCCCGCGGCCGCCTCACCCCAGGAGGGGCACACACACACCCCGAGCGAGGGATCGACCACCACCCTCGTCGCCAATTGTTGTGTCGTGTAGTGGGGACAGGTCTGCCCTAGGGAGATCGCTCTGGGACCTGCGCTCAGGGGCATCTAAACCTAACTAGGCCTGACACGTGGCCCTATAATAAACTCAGCCGGACACTGGGAATAAGTTTGCTTGCTCGGTCTGTGCGTCTCTCTCTGAACGCCCGCGCACGTGCTAGACCTCTTTTTATTATAGGGAGTCACATGACCAACGCGTCCAGCCCTCGGGGCGCCGGGGGCGGACCTTCGGGAACATAACAGTTGATATCGGCAGTTCTCCTTCCAGAGGGAGCATCAACGAAAAACACTTTTAAATAAACAATTTTTAATCTAAACTAAATCGACGGTACAAGCATAGGAACTCAAAAGCGGCATTCAACATGCAGATTTTACAGATGTGAGGGGCTGCGGTCCTGCGAAGAAAAAAGGCTCACCTTGATTTCCATGAACGAGCCTGCCGGAAGCCTGATATCCTGGACTGTACAGAGGGACAGACTCTGCTCCCCCCTGCACACAGCCCTGTGCTGACCCTCTGGATACTAGCACAGGGCATACATACAAGGCAGGAAATGAAAGAGGTGGATACATAAGGGTAGTGCATTGTTGCAGATGGAAAGAATGAAAGAGCAGATTAAGGAGTGGCAGTCTAAGTTCTGCTGACCTACGTGGAGCAGATCATGGCTTTTGGAAACATGTTGACAAAAATCTGTCGACTGTGCTGTCTGCCTGTATCTGTCCACTCTGCTCTGTCTGCCTGTATCCGCCCACTCTGCTCTGTCCACTTGTACGTGTGCTGCTCTGCCTTGCTGTACCTGTGCCCTCTGACTGTGCCTGCATAGCCAGCTCTGTCTGCCTGTGTCTCTCAATGACAGTACGCCGAGGATACAGACAGTCAGAGGTATCAGGAAAGGCGGGTCTAGGTACTGTAGCTGCTCAGAGAGTGGGCGGGATGAGTGAATGCATTGTTAAAAAGAGCGCGAGCTGCTATAAGGGGGGCTTGGGGGGGGGCAGCCGACCGCAGGGAGGTCCCCACCCCCGGGCTAGTGGGGGGGGGTTGTGCACGGAGCGCCAGCCTTGGGCTGCTTTTGGGCTTGTTTTGGGCTCCCTCGGTTCCTACTGAGGGAGCCCAGTTATATATTCCCCTGGCTCCTCCTCCCGGCCACCATTTTAGGTTGAATGACCTGGTGGCCGGGAGCTCATTAGATTATTGAAAATTTTATTGTTGTGTGGTGTTTATTACTTCAACATGTCTGGTGAGGATTATCGCGTTTTGGAGGCGATACGCCTCTTGAGCGAAGCAGGACGCCTGGACCTGGTTCTAGGGGATGTGGCTGGGCCGTCGCGTCCTCGGCGGCAGGCCTCAGCTCGTGTTGCGGCGGTGGTCGCGTCGCCGAAGAAATCTCGCCGGGAGGGGGTAAGTGAAAGGGGCCGCCAGCGTGCTAGAAAAGCGGCCCCTGGAAGTGTGGCGCACTTGGATTTGGCGGCGGTTGTACGGCGGGAGGCGGGTTTAGGGGAGGGGGAGGCTTCGGCTCCTCTGCTTGACGTGGGGCCGCTGCAACGTTCGCTTTCGGTCCCCGCTGCCAGAGGCAAGCGGGCCGTCAAGCGGGGAGGCAGAAAGCGTTCTGCTTCTGTCTCCGCCTGTCAGGCCTGTCAGGCGGCTGCGGTGACGGCGGTTGACGCGCATGCGCATTTTGACGCGAGTGCGCCGCGCGCCCATTTTGATGATAATTTACCGGCGGCAGTGCCGGCTGATGTAGCTTTTGAACACTCGGTTTTGGGGGCAATTGGTGGTAATCGGGAGGCGGGTTTGTCTGCTGCTTCCATGGGGCTTGAGAGTGACCGAGTGTCTACGCCAGCTCGCGTTTCTGGGCCACATTTGTTTAAAAATGTTGAGGCTCAGCCTGCATTGCAGCCTGGACAGTTAGGGGCGGGGGGGGGTTTTGTACCTTATAGTCCCCTGCTGTTTTCCCCCCCTGTCTCTGATCGTGGGGAGGTTTATTCGGTGCTCAGTGGTTCTGTGGGGGAGGGGGAATGGGCGCAGGTTGAGAGGAGGGAGAAGGCTGTGTTGCAGGGTCAGGAGGCTGGTGGTGGTGTGTTGTGTACTCCTGCAGTTGTCTCTGAGTCGAGTGGGGGGTTTGTGGATCCTGCGGGGGGAGCTGGGGTTTTTTCTTCTTTACATGGCAGTGGCGATAGGCAGGTGGGTGCTAGGTCTTGGGAGGGTTTGGATGTTTTTCCTTCATGGGCAGAGGGGGTTCGTGATGCAAGCAGGGCTGAGCCCCTCCAGGGGACTGACATGCTGAGTGGTTTTGGGGGCACTTTGAGTTTTCCGGGATTGCCTGTTAGGGGCAGATCGCTTGGGAGGATGGAACAGCCCCGCTCTGATATCCAGCAGAAAGGGCAGGGTGGTCTGGCATTGGGGCCTGCGTCTAAGATTGTTCAGGAGTTGTTGGACTGGAGTAGTGGTGGTGAGGACGTGGAGCCTTCCCCTCCTCGTCGGGGGCTGTCGGTTCGATCTAAGGGGTCTGTTTCTCGGGAGGTTGGTCAAGTGCAGTTTCAGGATTCTAGTTTTTGTATGGCTAGTGGTGTTGGTAGTTTTGGCCGTTCTGGTAGTAAGGGTCCTGGCACATCAGTTCAGCCTTTTTCTTTGCAGGTCAGAGAGCGTCGTGGAGAGGCAGACTTGGTAGGGTGGAGTGCGGCCCAGTTGCACCGAGGAGAAGGGAGGGTGGAGCCTGGCGCGGCATACCCCGTACCGGCGAGGGAGCCCGGCGCGGTCAACGTAAGCAGGTCAGGCGCGACCTCGTTGGCCCCAACGTCTTCCTTTCAGGATCTCGGCGCGGTCAGCAAAAGCAGGTCGGGCGCGTCCTCGCTGGCCCCAACTTCTCTTTCTACAGGTATCGGCGGGGTTGGCAGAAGCGGACCAGGCGCGTCCTCGCTGGCCCCATTGTCAGGTTCTTTGGATATCGGCGGGGTTGGCAGAAGCAGGACCGGCGCGTCCTCGCTGGCCCCAAGTGTTTCTTCTCATCAACGAAGGGATTCATCGTTGGTTAAAATGTACAAAACTGGTCAACGTTCGGGGGAGTACAGACGGGTTCAGTCGGCTCCCCCGCCTCAGGTGTCAGTACGGGCTGGTAAGGCCCAGGTTGGTTTCAGAAGTCCGTCAAAAGTGCTGGCCCCTCCTAGGTTGGAGGAATCTTTGGTTTTAGATTACGATGAGGAGAGCCCTGAGGAGGGCGAGATACGTGCTGAGGGTGCAAGGGGGGGGCTTTTTCACGCTTCTGATGATGTTTTACAGGCACCGGTGGTGGTGCGTCCGAGAACTACAGTCTCCAGACCAACTCGGGAGAGCGGCCCCGCGGCGAGGGTTCCTCGGTCAGGCGACGATGTGGAACAGATGGCATGGAGAGCGAGGCCGGCCCAACTGCCTTTATTGAATCCAGGTGAGCTTGCTGGGCCGCGGGACAAGCCATTGATGGTTTCTGTTGGAACGGGGGGGGATCCTCCTTCAGAGGGTGTGGATCTTAAGCTCCACAAAGGTCGTTATGTTAAGGATCAAGAAATGGGTACAGGTGACGGGGGTGTGGGTTCTAAGGTGGATTCTGGGACTGTTACGGAGCCCATGGAGGTAGGTAAGGATCCCCCACACAGCAAGGAGCTTAAAATAAAGAAATTGCCTTACATGGGCGTAACGAAACCGTTGGGCGCTCATTTAATGCTGTCCACTAAGGAAAGGATTTGGAAAGGGGAGTACGTGGAATTATTGAAGCTCTTACATAGGGAAGTTAGGTCTAAAGAGGGGTCTAAGGAGGAAGAGTACGAGTTGGCCAAGCGCCCAAAGGTTCCTTTGACCATAGAAAACTGGACAGCGGCTTTTCTTATATATGCTAGCGTGTACTGTGAGAAATTCCCTGAGCGCTGTGTGGCCCTTTTTAAGTATATGGATGTGATCAGAAAGGCGCAGATTACGGGCAGTGGTTATGCCTGGTCACAGTACGATGAGGAATTCCGGGCTCGGATGGCTTGGGATCCTGAAGCGAAATGGGGGGAGTTAGATAATGACCTGTTGCAACACACTATGGGAGCATCGGCGGGTGGCAAGACAATTTTCACAGCTAGTGGGTATCCTTTACCTTCACGGCCCTTTCAGGGTAAGCCCACTCGGGGAGGGGTGGGTGCAGCTGCGTCAGTCCAATCTGCCAATGGGACCTGTTGGGATTTTAACAGGGGATATTGCCCGAGAGAGTATTGCAAATTTAGACACGAATGCTCCCAATGTGGTAGAACGCACCCACTATCCAGGTGTTGGGGACCTCGAGTTACAGGGGGCAGACAGTGGTCGCAGCAGACAGCCAATGCTCCTGCACAGCAGCCTCAGCCTAACAGGGGGGGGAAAAACACTTCTGGATCTGGGCCCAAAGGCTCGTACGCCAGTTAATCCTTTTCACTTGGCTGTGGCTCTGAAGGGTTATGGGAATGTCGAAGCTGCTAAGTTATTGTTGGATGGTTTTCAGGAAGGTTTTCGACTTGGTTACACAGGGCCGCGGTTGCGGCGGTGGTCAAAGAATCTTTTGTCAGCCAATGAACATCCAGAGGTGGTACAAGACAAATTGGATAAGGAAGTGCGTGAGGGAAGGATGGCGGGTCCTTTTGATGATTGGCCCTTGGAAAATCTTATTGTCTCCCCAATTGGTGTGGTTCCTAAAAAAGAGCCTGGGCAATTTCGTTTGATTCAACATTTGTCATGGCCGGAGGGCTCATCAGTTAACGATTTCATTGATGGTGAGGCTGCTTCCGTGTCTTATTCTTCAGTGGATGTGGCCATGGCCCTGGTTGTATCTGCCGGCACTGGTGCGGCAATGGCAAAGTGTGACATCAAATCTGCATTTCGTTTATTGCCAGTACATCCTGGGGATTGGGATCTTTTGGGGATTCAATTTCAAGGAAAGTGGTATGTTGATAAGGCTCTACCAATGGGTTGTTCCATATCCTGTGCGTTATTTGAGACCTTTAGCACATTTCTCCAATGGTTTTTCACCGACATGTCAGGACACCAGCTTGTGACTCACTACCTGGATGATTTCTTTTTTGTAGGTGCTCCCAATTCCTCAGCATGCCAGAATGCTTTGCGAACATTCCAAACTCTGATGGAATTTTTAGGTGTGCCCTTGGCACCCGAAAAGACAATGGGCCCCTGCGCGACCATGTCTTTTTTGGGGATCGAAATTGATTCTACTGTTATGGAGGCACGCTTACCGGTGGATAAAAAAGCAAAAATGTTGGACCTCTTACATGTGATGTTGAACAAGGCAAAGGTGACAGTGAAGGAAGTTCAGGTGCTGCTGGGCCATCTTAATTTTGCTTGTAGGGTGGTCAGGGCAGGTAGAACTTTTTGCAGGCGTTTGGGTAGAGCTCTGTCTGGTCAGTTTTTACCTCACCATCACGTCCGCTTGTCAGCAGGTGTTAAGGAGGATCTGCGGATGTGGGTAGCCTTTTTACACTCTTTCAATGGCATTCCTCTGTACAGAGAAGAGAATTGGATTTGGGACGTCCAAATTTTTTCAGATGCTGCAGGCAGTGATGGTTTCGGTCTTTACTGGCAGGGCAGATGGTGTGCTGAACAGTGGCCTGCTGCGTGGAAGAACGGAGGCAGGAGTATTGCCTTCCTTGAGCTTTTCCCTGTGGTGGTGGCGTTGACTCTGTGGGGTCAGGAGCTTGCTCACAAAAAAGTGCTATTTCGAATTGATAATAAGGCTGTGGTGGACATTATCAATCGGCAGTCGGCCAGGGATGCTCACATCTTGAAGCTCTTGCGAGTCTTTGTGTTGGGGTGCTTGACGTATGACATCAGTTTTAAGGCCTTATACATTCCTGGGGTGGACAATGACATTGCGGATGCTTTGTCTCGTTCACAGTGGGAGAGATTCCATGGGCTAGCCTCGGAGGCGGACAGGACGCCGACCCGCATGCCAGAACATCTGTGGACTGTAGGCGAGACAGGGTTTTGCAGTTGGTGGTAGGTTCGCTCGCAGTTTCCACTAGGGCAGCGTATGAATTGGCCTGGAAAGAGTTTTTAGAATCTGGGGCCGGCTGGCGCGCTCCGGGCTGGAGACGATCTGAAGATGTGGTACAGTTCATTCTTCACTTGATAGACAGGGGTCTGACACGTGTGACGATTGCTGGAAAATTGGCTGGTATTGCGTTCATGGGCAAATTACTGTGGGGCTATTCTCCTTCAGCAGGGGAGGTGGGTAAGCGCATGCTGGAAGGTTGGTCTAGGGAGAGGGGTAGGGAACATATGGTTCGCCGACCTTTGTCTTGGCAGACGTTGGCCCGAGTTTTGCAAGTTTTGCCCTCGGTTTGTTTGAATGAGTTTGAGGTTTGTCTGTTTTCTACTCTTATGGTTTGGATGTTTTTTGGTGCTTTTAGGGTTTCTGAGTTATTGGGGTCGAAAGTTACTTTTGGGGTGGGGTGGGAGAATGTTCGATTTTTGGAAACGGGGTCGCACGTCTGGTTGGCTCGGGCAAAAACTGATCAACACAGCAAAGGGAGGGGCATTTGGCTGGAAGCTTCTTCCCCTTCTGAGACGTGTCCTTTGAGGTGGGCCAGGCGTTTGCGGGACTGTTCGGGGGCCGCCTTTGAGGGCCCTGTTTTTCGACATATGGATGGTTCCAGGGTGACTGAGTACCAACTGCGCATGGTTTTGCGTAAAGCGCTGCGCTTCATGGGCCTGGATGAGACACAGTATGGTACGCATTCTTTCAGGATTGGGGCAGCAACAGAAGCTCATAACAGGGGTTGGTCGCAGCAAGACATTATGTCCTTAGGGCGTTGGTCCTCCAACTGTTTTAGGCGCTATGTGCGTACTGATCCTGTTATGGCGCCTGCGGATGATACTTTTTCTTGAGTTTGATGCTGCTTTTCTTTTTCAGGTTCAGTGGCCGGCCCCCGTTCTACTGTCATGACGATCTGGATAGTGGGACATTCCTTCATTAGGCGCGCGGAAGATCAAGCTATAAGAAGCTATTTTGGTCCCACACTTGGTTTTAATTCTCGTCTTTTTAATGTTGTATGGAAGGGGAAGGGAGGTATGATCTGGAGGGAGCTTATCCCGGCCTTGAATTCTTGGTTGGTGGGAGGTATTTGTCCTGACGTGTTGCTCTTGCACCTTGGTGAGAATGACCTTTGTGGGGTGAAAGGAGTGGTTTTATTGAGAGCGATGAAGAAGGATCTTTCCCTTATTCGTCAACAATGGGCAGGCTGCCATGTTTTATGGACAGAGTTGGTCCCTAGAAGAACCTGGAGGGGTGCGATCAAGCCTAGGGCGGTTGATAAGGCGCGAAGGAAGTTGAATCTGGAGGTTTCCCGTTTTTGTAGAGATCTGGGTTTTGGGCGGGTGTCCCATAAGGACATCCGTTATGACACTATGGAATTCTTTCGCAGCGATGGTGTTCACTTGTCTCGTATAGGGATGGATTTATATCTATTGGAATTGCGAGAGGTGCTCTCCAGGTGCTTGAAGATTCAAAATTTCTTGGGTTGAGGTTCTGGTTCCTTGGTTGGTCAGTTTTGGGGGGCAGAAAGAGAGGAGGGTAATTCCTTTCCCCCTCTTTTCTGGGTGGCGGAAATTGGGCGTTCTTGGTCAGCAGGGACATGAAGGTTGTTGGGTTTTTGCTAAAGTTGGGCTATGGCTTGAAAAGTTCAAATAGTTGTTTCGTGGGGTGGTTACAAGGTTTTAGGTAATGTAAGTTGTTGGTGGGTAATTTTTGGAATGTGATGTTATGCGGTGGGTTGGGATGATATTTAAATGATTATCAGGTTTTGGTATTGTTTGAATTGTAATTATGTTGTGCTGGGTGGGGGCGGGGTTTGTGACGTGTTAGGGGCGGGCCTGACGTTTGGGGTTTGTAAGGTAACATCTTATTTAGTGAGGACTAGTTTTGTGAGGCGGTTGCCAGGTTTGTATTGTTGTAAATATGCACCTGTTTCAATAAAAGCGGCCTTTTGCACACTCTTAATCTGGTCTGGTGTCTGCTCACCCCCCTCACCCCTCCCTCCTAAGGGGGGCTTGGGGGGGGCAGCCGACCGCAGGGAGGTCCCCACCCCCGGGCTGATTGGGAGGGGCTAGTGGGGGGGGGCTGTGCACGGAGCGCCAGCCTTGGGCTGCTTTTGGGCTTGTTTTGGGCTCCCTCGGTTCCTACTGAGGGAGCCCAGTTATATATTCCCCTGGCTCCTCCTCCCGGCCACCATTTTAGGTTGAATGACCTGGTGGCCGGGAGCTCATTAGATTATTGAAAATTTTCCCTCCCTCCCTCCCTATTTTCGGTTAGCTCTCTTTTTTCCTCTTTTCTCTGGGTCCTTTATTTATTTATTTAATTCCTTTTATTTAATTATTTAGTTATGCTTCCATGTTTTTTGGGTCTTTTTATCGGAACAGGTGGATATGGGGTAACAATCAGATTTTGTTCATTGTCGCTTGGAACAGGTGCCGTGCGGAAATTGGGCGTTCTTGGTCAGCAGGGACATGAAGGTTGTTGGGTTTTTGCTAAAGTTGGGCTATGGCTTGAAAAGTTCAAATAGTTGTTTCGTGGGGTGGTTACAAGGTTTTGGGTAATGTAAGTTGTTGGTGGGTCATTTTTGGAATGTGATGTTATGCGGTGGGTTGGGATGATATTTAAATGATTATCAGGTTTTGGTATTGTTTGAATTGTAATTATGTTGTGCTGGGTGGGGGCGGGGTTTGTGACGTGTTAGGGGCGGGCCTGACGTTTGGGGTTTGTAAGGTAACATCTTATTTAGTGAGGACTAGTTTTGTGAGGCGGTTGCCAGGTTTGTATTGTTGTAAATATGCACCTGTTTCAATAAAAGCGGCCTTTTGCACACTCTTAATCTGGTCTGGTGTCTGCTCACCCCCCCTCACCCCTCCCTCCCAAATAGAGCATGCATCAAAGATTTTGGGGGAGGGGGTGGAGAAATGCAGCACAGGATAGGGAGTCGGTAATGCTGCCGCATAACATCCACAGTGGTGCACGCGCACCACAGAGGAGCAGGGCCGGGAATGGAAATTAAAGGTGCGCGCGCACCACAGAGGAGCGGGGTGAGAGAGCACGGCAGCGGCAGAGATGCAAACGCGTTCTGCTGCATGTGCTAGACACAGACGGGAATGGGCTTTGCAAAGGCGGGACATATGCCCGCCTTTGCCCAATCGCGTGCCTTTTTAAAATAAAAAAACACGCTAAAGCCAATGCCTGCCGGCGAAAGCCTGATCACACGCACGAGCGTGTGAGCAGCTTTCGGAACCACCACTTCAAGAGGTCTCGCGCTGCGGTGCTATGCGCGAGACCTAATAAGGAATGTTTAAGTACACTAAAGAGAGAACCAGTGGAAATTAAAACAGTTAAACCACCCTTCGCCCCTCCCATGCTAGATTTTATGGCAGCTGTTTAGAGTGCAATAAAAACATCTAAGTCGAAAACCTATTATTAGCCATGTTTCCTGTACGCAAACTATTTGTATCTCCTTTACAAATTTCACCTAGTCATCTGTTGTTGGTTTATTCACTGAAAAAAACAAAGTTTACTGGTACATTATAGTGATTGTGAGTGTTTCTAAAAAGTGTATCAGTGTTAAATATATATACAAAGGTGTATTGGTGAACCAGTGGATGTATAAGTGCCTGTATAATTGATTCAGTGGGAACGTGACTGACTGTATAAGTGAGTGATTGGGTGTCTCAGTGATGTATGGGTGAGTGGCTGGTTGTGTGAATGTTTGTATCAGTCTGTCAGTTGGTATCTAAGTGCCTGCATGGGCATGTGCTTGGGTACGTGAGTGGCTGTATGGTTGATTGGTTGTCTGAGTACCTGTATGGGTGTGTGAGTGTCCATGTGGGTGGATTAGGGTGTGTGTGGTTGCATGTACTGATGAGTGAGTGGGTGAGTCAGTGCCTGTATGGGTTAGTGAGTGTGTGTGATAGACTATATGGGGGAGTAAGTTTGTGTATGGCTGTGAGGGTGAGTGAGTGGATGTGTCAGTTGTATATGGGTGAGTAACTGGGTATGTTAAAAGCAGTATAGGTGAGTGATGGGGTATATGAGTGAGTGAATGTGAGAGTGGCTATATGGGTGAGTTGTGCTTGTGTCAGGCACTGTACAGGTGAGTGCATACGTATTAGTATATGTATGAGTAAGTAAGTGGGTGTGTGTGTGTGAGTACGTGTTTGTGTGGTTGACTGTATGGGTGAGTGAGTAGGTGTGTGAGTAGCTTTATGGGGCTGACTCAGTGTGTGAGTGGCTGTATGGGTATATGAGTGGATATGACAGTGGCTGTATTAATGAGTGAGTGGCTGTTTGGGTGAGTGAGTGGATGTGTATGTAGATCTATAAATCAGTGAGTAGGTGTGTAAGTACTGGTATGTGTAAGTGAATATGTTTGTGAATAAGTATGTGGGAGAGGGTGTAAGAAAGGTTTTACCTGGATGTGAGTGGGTGTGTCAGTGATTCTGTGGATGAGGACATCATTGATGTCATTTGCGATGTTATCAGTGAAGCCATCAGGGATGTCACTGACATGAGCGATGTAATATGTGAGGTCATAAGCAGTGCATTGGGGGGGGGTGCAAGTTATAGTAAGCACAGCTAACTGAAACCTGAGCCTAACTATAACATCCCTCTAACCTTTGTTTTTTCAGTCAATTTTTCAGTTTTGTATAGTGGTGGAGAATGGGACTCTTGACTAGCTCTCAGGAATCCCGCTGTGTAGGACTTACAGGAGCCACCAAGAGGGCTTCTTGGCCCCCAAAATTCCTCAGGAGTAAATTGACCTTCATCCTTCAATCAGTAGTGCACCAGGAACCGTGATTGCAGAGTGGTGGAGAAAGAGGATGTGACCTCCGAAGGCCTGGTAGTAATTCTGCTGTGTGGGACTTACTGGGGAGGTAACAGAAGGGGTAGTTGGCCCCCAAGGACAGACATCCTTGGGAGCCAACTATCCCTCCTGTTACCTCCAGTAAGTCCCACACAGAAGGATTGCTGAGAGGTTGTTGGAGGCCAACCCCCTTCCTCCACAACTCTGCAAAAACCCCTCCTGGTGCACTACTAGTAGGGGGATGAAGTCCCCTAGGCCATTGAGGGTCCTTGAGGCCAAAGACCCCCTCTTTTACTTCCACAGTGGGTTTGCGGAGAGTTTTTCGGTGGCCTTGACCCCTTTCTCCAACCACTCTGCAAATGTGCATCCTGGTGCAATACTAGTTTGGGAATGAAATCCCTTGTCTCTCTGGGGTCCTTGGGGGCCAGCTAGCCCTCCTGTTACCTCCAGTAAAACCCGCACAGCTGGATTGTTGTGAGGTGGTCTGAAACCATGCCCCCTTTCTCCACCACTCTGCAAATGTGCCTCCTGGCGCACTACTAGTTGGGGGAAGAAGTCTATTTTAGTTCTCAGGCCTTCAAGAGCCAAGGGGACTTCATCACACAATCAGCAGTGTGCCAGGAGGCATGTTTGCAGAGTGGAAGAGAAAGGGGGCTTAGCCTTTGACAACCTCTTAGTAAACCCACGGTGTGGGACTTACTGGAGGTAACAGGAGGGGTTGTTTGTCCCCAAGAACACTCTGGAGGCAAGGGGACTTCATCCCCCAACCAACAGCTCACCAGGGGTGCCTTTGCAGAGTGGTGGAGAAAGGGGGCGAGGCATTCTGTGAGATCCAGGCTTTTTTTTATTTGTATTTTTTATTTTTAGAAAAGGGGGGCTATGGAGTCCCCTTAACCGGGCGGATTTACCCCCTGGGACCCTATCCCACGAGGCCAGGCATTTTTAGAATGAAGCAAACTGCATTGTCCCGGGATGGGCACCCCAGGACATTTCTGGAGCCAGCCCTGAGAGGTGTCAAGCCCAAGGCCATAGGGCCACCTAGGGCTCCAGGAGGGGACTCTTTCCGTTCGATTATCCAGGGCTGCAGAGGGTATGCAGCCCCGGGGAGGTGGTGGTCTCTTGCGATGAAGCTGCAGGGAGGTGGTGGTCGTGCAGCCGCCATATTTAATTTTGAAGTTTTGGCCTGGCGAGGTGGCTGTCCCTGGTACTGCAGGAGGCATACTGCCCCTTAATGTTTTCCTTTGCCCCAGGGAGGTGGCGGTCCCCATGGCTGCAGGGGGCCGGGCAGACCCTTGTGCATTAAAATCCACATTTTCTGCTGGGGAGGTGGCGGTTCCCAGGGCATGGGGATTGCTCTAAGGGCTACCCCCACACTATTATTTCAATAAAGCCCTGGAGAGGTGGTGGTCCCTGGGACATAATAAGCCCCAGGATAGGTGGCTTGTGCACCTCCTCCTTTATATGTACACTGCCGCGTGACCTGGCCCACTCGGGGACCATTAATAACAAAGTGGGGGGGGGACTGTGCTTAGTTTACTTTTACATTTTTGGGCAGATCCATGGATACTTTTATTTGTTTTGATTGCCCTGGGGGCTCCCAGTGCCACCCCCCCAAAGGCCCAGGAGGTCAGGGTGTTTCTACCTTACCTCCTTTTCTTTTTTGTGTACGTTTATTCTGGGACTCGGTCCAACAAAGTCCTAAGATGGATGCCAACACTTCCTGGTTGAAGTGTTGGCAACCTATCAAATTTCATTAGGGTTTCAGTTGGCTGTTGAGCTCTCAGATATCTATATTTTTTCAACTTAAATATCTGTAAAACTACTAATTGAATTTACACCAAATCACAAAAAGCACGCTTTCTGGACCATCATCTCACTTTCTGCCAACTTTGGTGTAATTTCCTTCATCGGTTTGGGCTATAGTCGTGTTAAAAAATTGAAAAATCCTTTAGACATATCACTTGCTCTGACCTGGTGTAAAATCGGACTACAACCTGCAACATGAAAGGGAGCCCAGCCCACAGCCACACCTGAATTACAACAAATGCCATGGAGCCAACGATCATGCAGCTCGGACACCCACGAGTGCTCTGACACCCCCCACCACCACCCTCTTGTCCGCCATCCGTCCCTGACCCCTCCCCGACAAACAAATGTGACAGCAACCTTCCGAATTCTGGAACGTAACAAATCGGCTGATGTCGCACAATCATAACAATGAAGATGCATGTGAGGTTGGACAAGTGAGATTCACACTCATCTATGGATTTACATATAAAACATTTTATTTACAGAAAACAACAAAATAAAAGTAGGTACAGCTATGGCGTGTCATCCCTCGACAATCTGTGGCTCACTGCCTGCAAGACAAAAAGCAAGATAAGATTGTGCGTCATGCACCTATTAAAGGAGATTGAGGGAGAGAGAAAGAGTGAGAGAGAGAGGAATAGAGAAAGAGTGAGAGAGGAAGAGAGAGAGAGAGAGAAAGAGAGAAAGAGTGTGATCAAGAGAGAGAAAGGAAGAGATGGAGAGGGAGAGGGAGTGCCAACACTGCTGACAAAACCCTCACAGCTCACCTTTCTGCCACCGGTTGTCTCCAACCATGTGCCGGGACATACCACAGGCCTCAAGCTCACTCATCTGAAACATAGTATAGAATCAGTAATGGCAGAGTACATACAACCGCACACACCTTCATCACTGTCCACCTCCTGCGCACCCAGGCTGCTGCACCCCATCCACTCCCACCCCCCAGAGGTTTCTGCCTGCACCTGCGCACCCAGGCTACTGTACCCATTCACTCCAGCCGCCCAGAGGTGTCTGCCTGCCCCTGCGCACCTAGGCGGCTGCACACCATCCTCTCCCACTGCCTAGAGGTATCTGCCCGCCCCTGCATACCCAGGCTGCTGCACACTAGCCACTCCCACCGCCCAGAGGTGACCGTCCATCCCTGTGCAACCAGGCCTCACTCCTCACCTTCCGCATCCTGTGTGTAGAAAAGAGGGCCCACCACATACCGCTGCAAGCCCCAAGCTTGGGGCCTGCGGACAGGTGACCCTCCATATCATGCAACCCCACACTGCAGGCCACCAGGTCTCACATTTGATGCTGGGTCTTGATTTCGCCACGGCAGAGGACATACCAGTGCACCTGGCTTCATCGCAGGCTGCACACCCCTTGTGGTTCCACTAAGTCTGTGACCAGCGAGGCCACGCCACGTGGCAGTCCGGTGGCTCAGGCCTACACTGCAGTCCAGCAGGGCACACAAAACCTGAGCTATCCGGACCACCAGGACAGGGCATCATTGCAAGCTGCACACCCACTCAGCAGTTACGGTGTCCCGTCCCGTGGCGGTGTGCCTGTGCCGACTGCAGTGTATCCGGTCGCGCCAAGTCTGTGCTCCGAAAAGTCATGGACCATCTATGATTGGGTAACGTGGTACTGATGCCATCATGTCACCTCCGGGCTGGCGGAATGTGATGTCGTCGGCCCCTAGGCCCCCATGCCCACATGCATATCACAAGGATACACCCGAGAGAGTTTGGAAATGACATTGAGCACGTGCGCCCGGCCCTTTAAATTGGCAGGGTCACGTGTCCTGTGACGCCTGTGCTTAATGGGTGCCGTGTGAGTGTAAACCAGCCATCAGGGAGTGGCTGTGGCGTACTGACAACTAGACCTGTGACCAGCAGATCACTAAAATGAAAACCTGGGCCATGTAGCATTGTTGTCCCTCCCTGTAAGCGTAAGTGGAGTGAGCTGGCCTGCGTGAGGCTGTGAACAATGACTCAGGAGCTCTGGGCGTGGTTCCGCCATGGGCTAAATGAGGAATCAACTGATGCAGGTGTGCCTGTTGTAGTGCTGCCGCCACCCGAGCCGCAAGCGCCAATGTGTCACCCTGTGACCCAAGTCCCACAACATGGCCAACATGGAAGGTACGGGGAATTCCTGATCCTACATTCATCCATACTTCCACACATAAAAGATTGTTGACATGACACATCTGTGTGGATATGAATGTTTATTGCACATTCAGTGGAGTGTTGCAGCTGTAGCAATACAGGGCCTTGCAAAGCCCAAATATTCCGTTTTTGGCACATGGAGGGCAGCCAATTAGAGCCAAGCTTGTGCTCTGGAGTTAGGCTCCGCCAACATATGTACTTATCCAATCACTCCACCAATCCCCAAGCACTTATAAATTAACTATACACTCTCCTTGCAGTACTCTAATGATCCAGTCTCTACCCATGTAGTTATACAATGACCCACACAAAGTTACATCACCTAAGTCTTCCCCACTGCCAGAGGTAACATGGTTGCATGCGCTGTCCACAGCACAATGTAATGTGGTAAGGCCCAGGGGCATCATGCATACATATTGAACACACGGACACAGTTAGATAGATAGTGGAACTGGGTATGGGCATGCTCTGCCCCTTTTTATTACCAGGGTCACATGTCCAGTGATGCCTGATGCATGTTGGATGAGTGTAAGCCAACCCTCAGGGAATGGCTGATGCTGGCAACAAGTACAACAGTAATCATCGTATCACACACAGAGATTCAATCATAAAGGGTCCATGACTTGTGCTGCACTAAAGTAGGGGCACCAGATGTGAAATAACACACAAAAGATTCAATCGTAAAGGGTCCATGACTTGTGGTGCACTGAGGTAGGGGCAGCAGATCTGAAACCATACACAAAAGATTCTATTATAAAGCGTCCATGAGTTATGGTATACTGAGGTAAGGGTATCAGAAGCATTCAGCATGTGCGCAGCCAGGGATGATGTGTTGTGCGGGCGGGCCGCACTGGGAGCAATGTCTGTTGTCTACTGGACTCCATCATCTGCAATCGTGACTCAATCTGAATTGTGAGCCCTGCTGTCCATACTGTAGATCGAAGGTAGTAGCAGCACAGACATCGAGGAAGGCTTTTTGTCACTTCCTCTTGGCAACATCTGAGGACATAGAGTACAGTTCTCTCTGCAATTAATAAATCAAAACCGAATTTGAATGGTGAGCTCTGCTGTCCGCAGTGTAGACTGCCATTCAGTGTTCCTTTTGACTTGCAAGATGAATTTGGTCATTGTACTAAAGCTATAACTGATATAAAACCAGTTCTTGAAGCAAGGATACTAAAAGGACATTGTTTGAATACACTTGGAGGACATTGATTTTGATTTAGGTGCACCTTCCCTTTTGTACATGGATTACATTATATTTTAATTCTGCGCCCTGATGACGGCAGTGTAGACCGGAGGCACTGGTCAGCAAGGACCCACAGCCATGTGACATTGACTTGAGCTGCATAGAGTTAGTGGTACCTGAAGCACTCAGCGTGTGCGAAGCCAGCGATGATGCATGTTCCAGGCGGGCCGCACTGGATGCAATGTCTGTTGCCTACTGGACTGTGTCATCTGCAATTGTGACTATCTGCATTGTCAGCCCTGCTAACTGCAGTGTAGGCCGGAGGCAGCAGTCAGCTAGGGCCAACAGCCACGTGGCGTTCACTTGAGCTGCACACAGTTAGTGGTACCTAAAGTACTGAGCATGTGCGCAGCCAGAGATGAGGCGTGGTCCGGGCGGGCCGCACTGGTAGCAAAGTCTTTTGCCTAATAAAGTCTGCCTCAATAAGGCCAGGTGGTGGTGACTTGTGGTGCACAGAGTTAGTGGTACCTAAAGCACTCAACGTGTGCGCAGCCAGCAATGATGCATGGTCCAGGCAGGCCGCACTGGTAGCAATGTCTTTTGCCGAATGAATTCTGCCTTAATAAGGCTACGTGGCGATGACTTGTGGTGCAGTGAGATAGTGGCACCTGAAGCACTCAGCATGTGCCCAGCCAGTGATGATGCGTGCTCCGGGCGGGCAGCACTGGGAGCAATGTCTTTTGCCTAATGAATTCTGCGTCAATAAGGCCATGTGGCAGTGACTTGTGGTGCACTGAGGTAGTGGCATCAGAAACATTCAGCGTGTGCAGAGCCAGCGATGATACGTAGTGCGGGCGGGCCACACTGGGAGCAATGTCTGTTGCCTACTGAACTGCATCACATGCAGTTGCAACTCGATCTGAATTGTGAGCCCTGCTGTCCACAGTGTAGATGGAAGGAAGTAGTCAGCGCAGACATCGAGGAATGCTTTTTGTCACTTCCTCTTGACAAAATCCGAGGAAATAAAGTACAATTCTCTCTGCAATTAATAAATCAAGACTGAATTTGAATTTTGAGCTCTGCTGACCGCAGTGTAGGCGTATGGAACAAAAGATGAAATATGTATGGAATACGTTGTCGAAATGTGTAGGTTTCAGGGACGTTAAAGTTAGTTGTCTACTTGACTCTGAAATTAATGAATCAAGATTGAATTTGAATTGTGAGCCTTGCTCACCGCAGTGTAGTCCGGAGGCAGGGTCAGCAAGGGCCCAAAGCCATTTGGTGTTGACTTGAGCTACACAGAGTTAGTGGTACCTGCAGGATTCAGAGTGTGCGCAGCCAGCGATGATACGTGGTTCGTGTGGACCGACCTGAGAGCAATGTCTTTTGCCTAGACAATTCTTCATCAATAAGGCCATGTGGTGGTGACTTGTGGCGCACTGAGATAGTGCCAGTGGCACCTGAAGCACTCAGCATGTGCGCAGTCAGCGATGATGTGTGGTCCGGGCAGGCCGCACTGGGAGCAATGTCTTTTGCCTATTGAATTCTGTGTCAATAAGGCCATGTGGCAGTGACTTGTGGTGCACTGAGTTAGTGGCATAAGAAGCATTCAGCGTGTGCGCAGCAAGCGATGATGCCTGGTCCGGGCGGGCCCCACTGGGAGCAATGTGTCTTGCCTACTGGACTGCGTCATCTGCAATCGCGACTCAATCTGAATTGTGAGCACTGCTGTACGCAGTGTACATCGAAGGCAGTAGTCTGTACAGACATAACTCTGTGGTGCTGTGCTGCTGGGTTCGCAGGGGACCTGTGTCAAGGAGGCCAGCAGTATATGTACACATGGAGAGGTCTGTGCTCTGCATAGTGAGGTCTGTCTAGCACAGTACTGCTACATTTGGCATTGTGTGCATTGTTATTGATGGGTGGCTTGCCTCCTTCACACATACTTGGTTCCCACGCCTCCCAACATTCAGCTATTGGGAGGCTGAGGGGTCATGCCATTTTAGGAAGGTCCGTTGTTCTGTTCTGCGCTGTGTCGGTGGTAGTAGGATGGGGGTGGTCCGAGGGGGAGGTCCTGGGGGTGGTGGCAGTGGGTGTTGTGGCCTTCTTGGGTGTCTGAGCTGCATGATCAGTAACTCTATGACATGTGTTGGTCTTTAGATATGGTTCTAGGCTGGGCACCCTTTCACACTGTAGGTAGTCGTCCTGCTTTACACCAGTAGAAGGAAGATGTTAAATTCCTACTGCTAACGGGGCTTATTCCATGTTTTTGGATCGCAGATTTAGCTGGTTGTTGAAAATATCGGTGCCACAAAGGTAGCAGGGAAGCAAAAGATCAATGGGGTGACTGGTGGGAAGCCCGGGAACTTTCAACCCCCTTGTTTTCTCATCACCAGGAAGAAACATGGCCAGCCTCGAATACGGAGCTCTCTACTGGTGAGGACGGTCCCTTTAACTGGGAAGATGCCGCCCCCTCCTCTGATGTCATGAGTTGCCGTCCAATAAGGAGCCAGAGAATATGGAATGCGGTGTGCGCCGACACCGGAGGAAGTCTGGAGAGCGAGGAAGGAGAAGGACGTTGGGGCAGTACAGCCGAAGTGAACCCGAGACGACCTGAGAAGGTATCCAGCCAGGAGGGAGAAGACCCACCACCTAACTGGGAGTTGAAGCCAGAAGGCCAACGGGAAAACGTATTGCTGAGCCACGCGCTAGGAGGAGCGTGGCTGACCCAGGTACGGGCCAGATTCTCAGGCTGGGTCGGGAGGCGGGAGAAACCGGAGGGCTAAGATCTTGTGCCGTCTTCCGTCTCCTCGTGTACATTTTGTAAATACCCTTCCCTCACATTCACTCCTGTCACACCCACGTCCTCCCTGCTTGTTCACCGGTGCACCACAGTGATTCCTCACACCCCTCCCCGAGAGTGCTGAGACAACCGGGACAAGTTACTGATTTAGATTTGTTTGTCTTTATTTTCTGGGTATACGGAGAACTTAAGCAAACAAAGGAGGAGTACCCCCTGGGTAGGTAGCAGAGAAACTCTGTACCTAGAGCTTAAGGCTCATTCAAAGCACAATGTGCCCAACCTTAGCAGGACAGCGCATGTCCTTTTTGAAGACCCCTCACTCACCAACCTGGTTGGTGACATGCTTCATCACTGGGGTCCCACCCCGAAGGCCGAGTGCCAACAGGGTGTGCTTCGACACCTGGTTACAGTGGACCGTTTTTTTTTCTTTATTTATATGTGTAATAACTTTAAAAGAGGGGGAGTGGTTTAAAAAGGGTTCAAGTACTACTCGCTGCAAGAGTTTATTCCTGAGTGTTTGAACCCCCATAAAAATAGTGTGACACCTATGCCTAACTAGGAAGACTTTGGTGTCTTAAGACGTGTCGTGTTTTTAAAAATAGCGAAAGTGTGCTATGTGATTTATTACAGAAGAAAAGAAAATAGGTCTACATGTTTCAACCATCACATGATTATGGGTTTTCGTCAGGACCAGAAATAGTGACCTGGGTGGTACGTACTCACAAAGGTACGGCCTACCCTCGATCACAAAGAAAAACGGGTCCACAAAATTGTGGGCCTTAACAAAAGATCAATGGTCTTCTCCTCGGTCTGGAAGAAAAAACCTGTGAAGAAAAAATAGGGGATAGGGGTTGGGATCACATACACAAGTGGACAGACATTGATGTACACTTAACATATAAGCAGGTGATTACAATTTTGACCCATGCTGATCGCTATAATGGCACCTGTGCCCCTGGATGCTGTGGGGAGGTGCAGTTGAATCTTTTACAGGCTTGTGCATGGGTGGATAATTCCCCGGGACAGCCCAGGGAGTGAATCTGGCATATAGTCTGGGTAATTTAACATTAGATTTCGTGGGATGTACATGTCTAACATATTCCCTGCTTCTCTGCTTCTCTGCTAGCTACCCAGGGGGTACTCCTCCTTTGTTTGCTTATCTATAACAGTAGGGGATTAGGAGTTCCTACTTCACAGACTAATACCCTTACTCTCTCATTGTTTTGAAGTATACGGAGAACTTCCCTGCCTTGACCAGACGTGCAGGACAGGACAAAACCAGCTATAAGAAGAGGAGGATCCCTCGTGACGTTATTGTTTATTTCTTGTTTGTTTTCCTTCATCCCTAATCTACCCACAAGTACTGAAAGGGATAAAACTGGCTTCTCATAAAAGACGAGACTATTTGAAAATAAAGCCATCTCTACCCAGACGCACTATTCTTCGTTTTCCTTTAGACCCCGCTAAAATTGGAAAGCGGTGTTTTCATGTTTTTGTTGCAGTGGAACGCCTATTCTGCAGCTCATTAGTGTTAGTTGTCGATCTCATTGATAGCGATGTTTTTTTGAGGAAGCTATTGCTGGAAAACTGGCGATATCGGTAGTTTCCACCAGGTTGAGAATGGGATGATAATTCTTTTACAGCGGGAAAGTGCCGATAACTCAGAGATACGTTTTTGAGAATACACTCCATCGCATTTTTAAATTTTTTCGTCCGGTTTCGTGCACCCAGCCGCTTAAAAAAAAAAAAGTAATATTTTTTTAGCCCTGGAGCTTATTGTGGGATCCCCTGAGCAGGCCTTTGGGGTTCAGGGTGTTTTGTACCCTGCCCACTTTTCTTGATTTTTCATCTTTTTTATTGTGATTCGCATGTAGCTATAACAAAGTCCTAATAAACACAAGGTCTCGTTTTAAGGTCATTCTATAACCCGACAGTTGTGACTTATCGCCCAGTTATCGCAGTGTAGCGCAGCAAAAGTGGCGAAAGAATTATCGCCCCATTCTCAAGTTGGTACACACTGCTACATTGCCCACAGGCTGACGGTACCAACACAGTGGACAATCAACATCGTTACGCAGACAAAGCTGCTGGCTGTGCTCCACCTGTTGGCCTCTGGTATCTTACAACTAACAACTGCGAGAGTCGGAGGAGTGTCACAGCCAGCCCTATTAAACTTCCTCACACGTCTTGGATGCATGTCTACAAAAGCAAGTTAGGGCCCCTGCATCCGTACCACCGGCTCGTCCCAATACGTAGTACTCCTGCACAACCAACCTCAACCCCAGGCATTGCTTGATGCCTCTGCGCTCCAGATCCATGATTGTAGTCGCTGAAGTGGGGGTACGCCAGGTCATGAAGTCTAGTAGTCAACAGTAGTGGAAAAACTACTTTATTGGAAAAACATAAATTAAGGCCACAAAAACATCAAACAATGAGTGACATTGCCAATGGGGAACATCAATTTGTGGCTCGAAATAACTGTAGATCATCCTGGAAATGTCAAAACTCTGTATTAAGAGACCTGTTGGATAAACGAAGATAATGGTCAAGCGTTAGTATGGTCACAAACGTAATATGGTATAATGTGTTGCACTTGGACAAACTGGAAAGCTTATAGGTATGATCAATCCTGCACAAAATGACCGTAACAGAAGCTTGTGTGGTTGTAACCTTCATAGGAAAGAAAAGGAACGTTACAACCACACAAACTTTTGATATGGTCTCCTTATGCAGAATTGATCAGACCTGTAAGAATCAGGGTTTCTTTCAGCTTGAAACACCTGCATGTTCACTTCACCTACACTGTGTAGAAGCCACTGGAGACCAAGCAAGGGAACCGCACCATAGCAGTCTTCCTGCACATGTTGGGGGCAACTGACTACAAACATGTACTACTTGTTGTAGGAGAGTAGGATCTGCCTACTATGGTTACCCCCCCTTTTTGCTGGTGTTCCACTGTTTCTCGACTTTAGTCTGGCTGGGGCCCTGCTATCCAGGACCCCAGCCTAGCTCCTTCCTCTCTAAAATGATTGCATGTACTTTAGGTACACTCCAGATTGGTTACTCGGGTACCCTTGTGAGTCCCTAGTACATGGTACCTTAGGTACCAAAGGCATAGGTACCCCAGAGGCCTACCAGGGGCTGAAACAGGTATTATGACCTACCCCTGGGAAGTCTTTCAAAATGGCACCACAGATCTGCTACTGCAGCCTGGGTAAGGTGGAGCATGCACCCCTTACTAAGATATAGTTTACCTATTTCTACCTTTAATCACTAATACATATATAACCTATCAGTCACTCCTATGGCAGGCCTTATCAATCCTAAAAGTAGAGTCCTTGGTTTTGTGTGAGAGGGTGCCCATGCATGAGCAGGAACCCTCTGCAGCTTTTGGAATCTATTCTCCTAGGCTGTTCTGTGATGCAGCCAGACCATATACTCTTAAGTGCCTGATAACCTTGCGGTAAATGCTAACTTTGGAATCGCTGCATCGAAACATGTCGTGTTTGGTGTCAAACACTTTGGAATCCTACCCCCGCCAGTCCTGGCGGTGGTAATAGAATTCCACCCTTCTAGAGGTAGAGACATGTACACACTGGTCTGCCCGGTATTAGTTTAAACAAGCCCCAGCATCACAAAATGGATGCTGTCACTACAGACACACGTCTGACCTCCTGCTGCTGGAGGAAACCCCAGCAGGGGAAGCCTGGACAATAGGTTTCAGTCACAGGGAGGTGTAACCACTTCCCAGACAGGCTTTAGTGTATTGGGGCTGGGGGTACATTTGGTATTCCGGTGCACAGTCCAGTTCATACCGGTAGCAGGGACGCTCAGGCCCTGCTCTGGTGCAAAACTGAACAAAGGAAATGGGTGTAACCACCCCTCTTTCTAGACCCCCCCACAGGTGGGTCCCCAGAGTATGTCCAACCCCCGTTCTTAGTATAAGTATGGGATCCCTGGCAACAGGACTTTAGATTACACCTGGACGAAACTCTGAAATAGAATCCTGGATCTTAGATGCTCTACTAATGATTAGAGGACAGAAGAATCTCCCTTGGGGTCAAGGAGTGACTCCCCTATTCAAAGAGGCACCAACAAAGCATTTGCTGGTCTGTATCTTCGAAGCTCTCACGGACTCCGAAGTACCTGCAATCCAGGAAGAGGATTTCCAGACTTTTCTAAGTCAGACCCCAGTCCCCAGGAAAACTGAGACCCACAGCCCTCACGAGTGACGTGCAACTGAAACTCCTGACACCGTGCACATTTGCTAAGTGCATTGACTTCCCGATCTTTCCTGAAGTTGTGCATTGGGTTACTTGTAGGCCAAGCCCTGGGCACCTTTTGCACCGAAGATTGTGGGCCTACACTCCATGAGTGTTCTGTGAGCCTGCTACTTGCAATTCTGCTTGAGGCTCCTTTGCGATCCCTGGTCCGTTGACTGGTGGGTCCCCTCAAAGGTAACTCTACTTTCCTTGGGCTTCCCTGGTTACTCCAGACGTGCCCTGACTCCCTACCAAGTGGTGAGTCACTCAGACCTTGCTGGTCTGCACCAAAGCCAATCTCTGCTTTCTGCGTGGGCTGCTGTTGCCGAGGCTTGTTGGGTCCAACACAGCATCACTCAACATCCTTTGTGGGACAGCTCAAATCCTGCTCCTGGTCATTGTCAACGTCTCTGAGACCTCATGGCTGAAGAGTCAAGCTTTACCTTCTTCACCTGAAATCACCCGACATCGGTGGGCATTCGACTATCGTGCCCCTGGTCCTAACTTTAGGACTCCTAAACTGAGAAAAATCCTAACTTTAAGTCTTTCGGTATTCACAGAAGGCATTTAGGAGTCCTAAAGTTAGGAGTCCTAACTTTACTACTCCTAAACTGAGAAAAATCCTAACTTTAAGACTTTCGGTATTCACAGAAGGCATTTAGGAATCCTAAAGTTAGGAGTCCTAACTTTACCACTCCTAAACTGAGAAAAATCCTAACTTTAAGACTTTTGATATTCACAGAAGGCATTTAGGAGTCCTAAAGTTAGCACTCCTAACTTCTGTGAATACCGAAATGAGTAAGTGCCTTCTGTGAATACCAAAATGAGTAAGTGCCTTCTGTGACTACCAAAATGGTAGTAAGTTTAGGATTTTGCCTGAAGTTAGTTCTGTGAATCGGGCCCTCTGTGTGCTATGAGAAAACTGAAGAAATGCAAAGCTGCCACCACCGAACGCCTCAGAGAGGTATTACTGTTAGATGACCTGAGAAAGGCTTCAGAGCCTGAAAGGGTAGGCAGTGGGGTGGGAGCAGCAGATGAAGAAGATCCCAGTTGTCCAATCCCACTGAAATCAGACTCTGATGCTAACCAGAAAGGTGACAATGACCTTGGCCTGGATAGAGCAGCTCCTACTGGAGATGGAGATAGATGCCCAGTGGGTCATTTCTTTGTCCCCCCAGGAAGAGTTGGAGGTGTGCCTGGAAGGCGAAGATCTCCTTCACAGGAATCCAACCAATCTGACACATATATAGGACTTCTGTTCCTTCTCATAGGAGGGACACCTCCCAGGAGAAGGCAGAGAATCAGATGAGACTACAAGAGGCTCAACCGAGAATAAGGAGACAGCAAGTAGCCTTAGACAGGGGGACCTTAGAGCTTGAAAAAGCTAGAAAAAAGATGGTGGCAGCAACTTCCCTAGTGGTAGAGAAAGGTCTCATGACCACAGGAATATAAACAAGATTGTCCCTTCCAACGAGAGTGGGGATGACATCCAAAAATGGATAACTGCTCTGGAAAGGACCTGCAAAGTACAGAAGGTCCCCCAGAAGCAGTGGGCAGCTATCTTGTGGCTCTCCTCTACAGACAAAGGTAGAGACAAGCTCCTCACTGTAAGATAAGATGATGCTGATGATTATACAGTCCTGAAGAGTGCTCTGATTGAAGGGTTTGGCCTAACGACTGAGCAATACAGAATAAAGGTCAGAGATACCCAAAAGGCTAAGACTCAGGACTGGGTTGACTTTGTTGATTGTGCTACTAAGGCTCTGGAGAGCTGGTTACCTGGCAGTAAAGTGTGTGATTATACAGGATTATACAACTTGATTATGAGGGAGCAAATCCTTAATAACCGTCCGAATAAGCTGTTGCATCCGCACCTGGTAGACTCTGATCTGACCTCTCCCCAATAATTGGGAAAGAAGGCAGAAAAATGGGTCAGAACCAGAGTGAAGCAGAAGGTACAGAACCAAGGTGGTGACTAGAAGAAGCACGATCCTAATAAGGGTGGGGAGAAGAGTAAAGACCAGAAGTCTTTACAAGGTCTCCAAAAATCTTCTAATGGTGGGGATTCCCAATCTTCCAAGAAGAAAGGCCAAAAGAAACCGTGGTGTAAAGTCTGTAAGCAGAACACACACTGGACTAGTGATTGCACTAGGTCCAAAGAATCAACTCCAGCTACCATTGCCCCTAAGGCAACTGTTCCTCCTAGTTCAGCTCCAAGTGGTATTACTCAACAGAAGGGTGTAGTAGGGTTAACCCTGGGCTCTGATATGGACTCTGGACTAGTCAGAGTTCCAACTCAGGCTGTACTGATCTGTGATGGAGGCATGGATATCTCCTCCTTTTTGAGTCCCAGTAACTTGGGCAAATACAAACAGCAGCCTTTGATAAATAAAAACAAGTCTATGGCCTACAGGGATACAGGGGCAAGTGTCACAATGGTGACACAAGGCCTTGTGGACCCTGGACAGATCATACTTGGTGAACTCTACCGAGAGACCAATGCTAGCAATGTCAGGACCAACCATGCCCTGTCAGTTTTTCATTTCTCATGCGGAGGGGTGACTGGCCTCAAGAAGGTTGTGGTCAATTCAGACCTCCCTGTTGTATGCTTGCTTGGCAATGATTTAGAGACTTCAGCTTGGTCTGAAATGGAATTAAGGACCCATGCAGAAATGTTAGGAATCTCTGCACATGTGTTTGCTGTGACTAGGTCATAGGCCAAAATGTCTAAAACTGAACAGGCCCTGGATTATGGAATAATGGACCAGGTGCCTCCCAAGAAAAGGAGCAGTCGGGTTAAGGCAGTGCCCCCCCCCTGACTCAGAGTGAAGATCACTCTCTTGAGGGAGATGATTGGTCTCCTGAAGAAGGAACTGTCCCAGATGAGCTTGAGCCTGATCAGGTCGAGTTCCTGGGGCCAGATCTGAGTCAGGAGTAGCTGAGCTGCCCTTCTCTTGAACCCATCAGACAGCAGGCTGCTGCTGAGGCTGCTGGAAATGCTAGTGGCACCCATAACGTCTATTGGGATGATGGATTCCTGTATTCAGAGAGTAGAGACACCAAGCCTGGTGCAGCCAGGAGGTTGGTTATACCTTTGAAATTCAGGGGCTTCCTATTGACACTAGCCCATGATATTCCCCCTAGCAGGACACCTGGGCCAAAATAAGACTTGGGACAGAATTGTCCCTCACTTTCATTGGCCCCATATGTCTGAAGACACCAAGGAGTTTTGTCGCTCCTGTGTCACCTGTCAAGCCAGTGGTAAAGCAGGTGGCACCACAAAGGCCCACCTGATACCACTTTGAGAGAGTGGGGATTGACATTGTTGGACCAATGGATCTTCAGACAGCATCTGGGCACAGTTTTATCCTAGTGGTGGTGGAGCATTCCACTAGGTACCCAGAGGCAATTCCCCTTAGGCCCACTACAGCACCTGTGGTGGCAAGAGCCCTCTTGGAAGTGTTCTCAAGAGTAGGTTTCCCTAAGGAGGTAGTATCTGACAGAGTTGCAAACCTTATGTCTAGCTACTTGACTGCAATGTGGAAGGAGTGTGGAGTGAATTATAAATTCACCACACCCTATCACCCACAATGCAATGGTTTAGTTTAAAGGTTCAACAAAACCTTAAAGGGTATGATTAAGGGTCTCCCAGAAAAGCTTAGGCAGAGATGGGACATCCTACTACCCTGCCTTTTATTTGAATACAGGGATGTTCCTCAGAAGGGGGTTGGTTACAGCCCTTTTGAACTTATGTTTGGTAATCCTGTCAGAGGACCATTGTGTCTGGTGAAAGAGGGTTGGTAGTTACCTCTCGAACCCCCTAAACAGGACATAGTTGACTATGTACTTGGTCTCCTCTCCAGGATGGCAGAGTACATAAAAAAGGCAACTAAAAATCTTGAGGCTAGCCAGGAATTACAGAAAGACTGGCATGGCCAAAATGTTGTACTGACTGTTTACCAGCCAGGATAGAAAGTGTGGGTGTTGGAGCCTGTGGCCCCAGCAGCCCTCCAAGAAAAATGGAGTGCCCCCCATACAAATGTTGAACAGAAGGGAGAGGTTACCTATTTGGTAGACATGGCTTGCTCATGGCTACTGATGAGGGACAGGAGGACGAGAGTGATCCACTCCCTGGCCAGCTCTCAAAGAACCCTGATGATGGGCCAGTAGATGGTGTAGCCTTGGCAGGCAGCCTCACTGGCCAGCAGCAAACTGATTGAAGACAGGTGTTCAATCAGTTCAGACATATGTTCTGTCTGACTCCATGTCAGATTACCTGGTGCACTCATGAAGTGGACACTGGGGACAGTCTGCCTGTTAAAAATAAGATTTACAGGCAACCTGATCATGTCAGGGACTGTATCAGGACAGAAGTCCAGAAAATGTTGCATTGGGGAGTTATTGAACCCTCAGACAGCCCTTGGGATAGTCTAGTGGTCTTGGTACCAAAACCTCACACCCAGGGTGGTAAGAGAGGGATGACGTTTTGTGTTGACTACAGGGGTCTCAATGCAGTCACTAGGACTGATGCCCATCCAATCCCAAGAGCAGATGAGCTCATAGATATGTAGGCCTCAGCCAAATTTCTGAGCACATCTAATCTTATAGCTGGCTACTGGCAGATCAGATTAGCTGATGATGCAAAGCCAAAGACAGCATTTCTACACCTAGTGGGTACTATCAATTTGTGGTAATGTCCGTGGGTTTGAAGAATGCACCTGCCACTTTTCAAAGGTTGGTGAACAAAGTCCTAACAGGCCAGGAAGACTACAGTGCAGCATATCTTAACGATATTGCTGTCTATAGCTCTACCTGGGAGGATCACCTGGTCTACCTGAGAAATGTTTTGGAGGCCTTGAAAAATACAGGCCTAACTATCAAGGCTACTAAGTGCCAGATAGGGCAGAGTCAGAATGAGTACCTGCGTTCAACCATTACAGAGCAAAATCCAGACCATCATGGACAGGGTTGCTCCAACTACCCAGAATCAGGTCAGAGCTTTCTTGGACCTGACTGGGTACTACAGACGATTCGTCAAGGGATATGGATCCATTGTGACATCCCTGAATGACTTAACTTCTAAAAGAATGCCAAAGAAAGTTCAGTGGACAGTTAGCTGTCAAAAGGCATTTGATGACCTGGAGCAGGCCATGTGCAGTGCACCAATTCTGCAAAGTCCTAACTACTCCAAAGAATTCATTGTCCAAACAGATACATCTGAGTTGGGGGTAGGGGCTGTGCTGTCACAATTGAATGATGAAGGTCAGGACTAGCCAGTAGATTGTATTAGCAGAAGGCTGACCCCTAGAGAGAAATGTTGGTCAGCTATTGAGAGGGATGCCTTTGCTGTGGTTTGGGCTCTGAAGAAGCTGAGGCCATACTTGTTTGGCACTAACTTCACTATTCAGACTGACCATAAGCCCTTCTTATGGCTAAAACAGATGAAGGGTGAACACCCCAAACTTTTGAGGTGGTCCATTTCCCTACAGGGGATGGACTACACAGTGGAACATAGAACTGGGAGTAACCATGCCAATGCATATGGACTCTCCAGATATTTCCACTTAGAACATGAAGACTCGACTGGTCAAGGTTAGTTTAATGTCCCTGTGTGGGGTGGGGGGGGGGGGGGTTGTGTTGGAGAGTAGGATCTGCTTACTATGGTTACCCCCACTTTTTGTTGGTGTTCCACTGTTTCTCGACTTTAGCCTGGCTGGGGCCCTGCTATCATAGGTACCCCAGTGGCCTACCAGTGGCTGAAGCATGTATTATGCCACCCCCGAAAAGCTTTCAAAAATGGCACCACAGGTCTGCTACTGCAGCCTGGGTAAGGTGGTGCATGCACCCCTTACTAAGATATAGGTTACCTATATCTACCTTTAATCACTGCCATATATACACCTATCAGTCACTCCTTTGGCAGCCCTTATCAATCCTGAAGGCAGAGTGCTTGGTTTTGTGTGAAAGGGTGCCCATGCATAAGCAGGACCCCTCTGCAGCTTTCAGAATATATTCTCTGTGGCTGTTCTGTGATGCAGCCAGACCATATATTCTTAAGTGCATTATAACCTCGCGGTAAATGCTAACTTTGGAATGGCTGCATCGAATCATGTTGTGTTTGGTGTCTAACACTTTGGAAACCTGCCCCCCCTGCCAGTCCTGGCAGAATTCTACCCTTTGAGACAGAGGGACATGTACACATTGGTCTTACCGGTATTAGTTTAAACAAGCCCCAGCATCACAAAATGGATGCTGTAGCCACAGACACACATCTGACCTCCTGCTGCTGGATGAAACTCTAGCAGGGGAGGCCTGGACAATAGGTTTCCTGTCACGGGGAGGTGTAACCACCTCCCAGACAGGCTTTAGTGTATTGGGGCTGGGTTTGGGCACTCTGAGAGTGCCAGAAAGTCTGCACTGGGGGCACATTTGGTGTCTTGGTGCATAGTCCAGTTCAAACCGGTAGCAGGGACACTCTGCCCCTGTACTGGCATGAAATAGGACAAAGAAAATGGGTGCAACCACCCCTCTTTCCAGACCCTCCCATAGGTGGGTCCCCAGAGTATGTCAAATCCCCATTCTTAGTATCAGTATGGGATCCCTGGCAACAGGACTTTAGATTACACCTGCCCGAAACTCTGAAGTAGAATCCTGGAATTTCGACGCTCTACTAACGATTAGAGAACAGAAGAATCTCACTTGGGGTCAAGGAGTGACTCCCCTGTTTAAACAGGCACCAATAAAGCATTTGGAATTCTGCATCTTCGAAGCTCCCACCGGACTCCGAAGTACCTGCAGCCCAGGAAGAGGATTTCCAGACTTTTTCAAGGCTGACCGGAGCCCCCAGCAAAGCTGAGACCCGCATCCCTCACAAGTGACGTGGAACCAGAACTCCTGACACCGTGCACATTTGCTGAGTGCATTAACTTCCCGATCTTTCCTGAAGTTGTGCTTTCGGTTACTTGTAGCTCAAGCCCCGAGCATCATCTGCACCGAAGTTTGTGGGTGTACACTCCACAAGTGTTCCGTGAGCCCGCTTCTTACATTTCCGCTTGAGGCTCCTTCACGATCCCTGGTCCATTGACTGGTGGGTCCGCTCGAAGATAACTCTACTTTCCTTGGGCTTCCCTGGTTGCTCCAGACGTGCCCTGACTCCTTACTAAGTGGTGAGTCACTCAGACCTTGCTGGCCTGCACCGAAGCCTATCTCTGTTTTCTGCGTGGGTTGCTGTAGCCAAGGCTTGTTGGGTCCAATCCGGGCATCGACACTGCAGCACTCAACACCCTTTGTGAGACAGCTCGAATCTAGCTCCTGGTCATCCTCGACATCTCTGGGACCTCATGGCTGAAGAGTCAAGCTTTACCTCCTTCACCTGAAATTACCTGACTTCGTGGGCATTTGACTTTCGTGCCACTGTTCACTGCAAGTGACCCAGACTCTCTAACCTCTGCCTTCAGGTTCTTCCCATCTCTGATCATGGCTTAGATCCATCCGGACACATTCCTCTGCGGCGGCAGCATCACTTTTTCAGCAGATCGCCATTGAAAATGATGACAAGACCAGACTCGAAAAGACACCTATGCACCTGGCTTCCCTGGGTGAGGTAACTCGAGTTGGATGTTGACTCTAGAACCTCTTAGTTCTAAAATATTTTGCTCCAAGTACTCCTTGAATTGTCCTTTATCTTTAAATTTCCAACCTCGACTTTCCGCATAGAAGTTAATGGTGATTTGCGGCTGTGTTTAGACACTGCACGCAACCCCAGTGGGTCCCCTGTGTCACTACCTTGGGTGGTTCCTGGTGGCCCCAGCGGTTCTAAAGGTTCTAGGCTTAATCTATGCAAGTCGGGGTTCTTATACCACTTTATTATTATATGGTTGTGTACGCCACGAGGGCTCAATGTATATTGTGCTAATTTACTGTGTGCTGTTAAGTTTACTGAATGTACTTTTGCCTCTAGCCTCATAAAGAGACTAGAGGGATGTGTTTAGAATAAATACATATATTTTATATATATACCTGGTGTGGTTCTCCATTCATTTGGTCATTCACGAGATAATAGACTGCTAAAACAAGCTGCTTTACATCCCTTCAAGACTTAGCCTGAAGGCTGCTCTCCACAGTTCCCACTAGGATAGCTTTCTATTAAGGTTGTTGTTGGACTTGGCCCTTCTGGCAGGTTCACCCCTGAAGTTTTTTCTTGCTATATGTAACCTGGGGATGGTGATTCCCACTCTGAGTGCGTGTGGTGAGAGAGGCCTACCCTCCAATAGGAATGCATGGGGAATGTATGTGTCCCTGGTAGTTCCTGATGCGTGGGGTGTGCAGGGTCGAGTCTGGTATGTGCGAACTTGTGAGATTGAATGCTGCACAATGGTATTTGCGGTATGATTGTGTCTAGTGTAGAAGCGCCACTTTTTTTAATCCTGCTGCACCATCTCTGTGCACCTCTAATCATTGTGACGTTGTGGGAGGCCCGTGTTGGTCAAAGTGACTTAACTGCCACCAACATAATATGCACATGGATACACTAAGATAGACAGTGGAAATAGCATTAAGCATGTGCGCCTGGCCCTTTTTATTGGCAGGATCACATGTCCTGTGGTGCCTGTGCTGGGTGTGGAATGGGTGTAAAGCAGCCGTGAGGGAGTGGCTGTGGCCAGCTGAGAACTAGACCTGTGATCAGCAGAGCAGTACAGGGATGACCCGGGCCATGTAGTGTTGTAGTTCCCTTCCTGTAAGCGGAGTGGGCTGGCTGAAACGCACATCCTTCACAACTTTACCAATATGGCTGTTTGAATCCGCATACCCACTGAGATAGGTACATGAGGGGTGCGCGACTCCACTTTTTTCTCCCCCCAAAATATATATATATTAATATTTAAGAAAACAGAAGACATTATATTATTTTAATAACAAACAAAAAAAGTACACAAATATTTTTGGGATATTAAAGTTACAAATTATCACAAGAAAAATTCAAAATTACTGAAAAAAACATAGCTTTAATGAACATTATAATTCGAAATAATCATTTAAAAAACCTTTGCAATTCACTGAAAAAACCATAGGTTTCAGGGACGTTATAGTTAGAAATTAACATTTAAAACACCTTAGAAATTCACTGAAAGAAACATAGGTTTCAGGGACGTTATAGTTAGTTGGACATTTCACTCGTACAAAACCATAGAAATTCCACTGGTATAGTTAGTTCAGCTAACTATGTCTCGTGCCCCTGCAATGCACTGCCAATGACGTCACATTTTGCATCATTCATGACATGACCAGTAACATCACTGATGACATCTCAAATGACATCTCTGATGAAATCATCCACGTCAACATCTGATGCACCTCCTCACACTCTAATATGACCTTTGATGCACCCACTGTAAAATACAGACTACCATTTTTGAAACCATCGACACACCAATACCAGTTACTACATACACACTCACTGATTCCTAGGTCTACACACACATCCATTCATTCACCCATACAATCACTCATGCATACAGCCACTCATCAATACACTATCAAATGTACTCATACACCTATACAGACACTCACCCACCACCACTCATCCATCGAGTTACTCACACACCTAGTCAGTCATGCAAAGAATCAATCACACTCCCATTTCCTCACTTATACCGTTATACCCACAACACCTCACTTATTCAAACATATACTAACCCTTGCTTACTCTCTTATACAATCACTGATACCAGTACACACTCATCCATACAGCCACTCTCACAATCACTGGCTCTCACTTATAGTCATTTATATACTCCAACTCTCACATACACTGCCTTTTACATATGTAGTTACTTGGATATGTACCACTGAAACATCCAATCTCTCTCTAACACACCCATACACACACTCACCCATCCATACAGCTGTTTCCACACGCACTCTTGAACCCATACACACAGTGAATCAACCACTCAAACATCTATGCACAGACTCACACACCTCCCACCCACCCACACTTACACCTAGGTACCATACAAGAGATGTGCAGAAAGAACCAACAGAGGAGCAGAAAGTCCTCCTGTGCCCCCAACTTTTTACTGATGGGTACTGGTGGCAACCAACTCTAACTAACCAAGACCGGAGCCAGTGCTATGCTAAAAGACACTTAGAATATAGTGAAAACACCTACCTACACTAGAGAACACTATACGTTGGGGTACCCCTGTGAGTAGCATGACCTCCTCTGTATTTGCCATTAATCAGTGTCTGGGTCATTGCATGAGTACATGGGTAGTGAGTGGATGATTAGAGTACTGCAAGGAGAGTGCATGGTGAATTTATAAGTGCTTGAGTTTTGGCCGAGTAATTGGATAAGTCCATGGTGCTGACTGGCTGATTGGAGGAGTGCATGGGTAGTGACAAGGAGATGGCTGGACTGTATTAGTAGTGCTCAGGGGATTGTAGCAGTGCATGTATTAGTGCCTGAGTCATTGCATGAGTACATGGGTAGTGACTGGATGATTACAGTGTTGAAAGGACCATGCATAGTGAATTTATAAGTGCTTGGGTTTTGGTGGAGTAATTGGATAAGTACATGGTGATGTATACAAAGATCGGTAGTGGTGTTTCCAAAGATTTGGAAAAGAACCGCACATACACTAATATTAGTGAAATAAGAAATAGTACTGGACAGTCAATAGGATCTTTCTCAATATCAAAGACGGAGTGCTGCATGGACCAATATCCCCCACTACCAGGAAGGAACACAACTTATCAAGCCAAAAGATTGACAAATAAACATATAGGCAAAAATGGTCAGGAGAGCACAATCCTACAATGTAAGTATTTACAAGACTAATGCAGTATAAAGTCGAAACAACAGTAAATCCAAGTGAGGTCAGCAAGTTCTCGTAAGGTACAGGACAAATAGATGGATAAAGTTCATATTTTGTATAATCTTTTCCTTTATTGATTCTTAAAAGTGATTTTCCAATTAATAAAATGACAGCCGACACGTGTTTCGTCCGTACTATGAATTAGTACAAGGACTTTTTCAAGGCTAAGGAAGTGAACTAATGCAGCACGTGTAATGTCAAATCACGTAGAAGAAACAGTAAAATTTGAAGCTCCTGGATGCACAGAAAAAACCACAGTCCAAGTTGCCCGATTGGATAGATCGAAAATATACAGCTGGATGAGTATCAAATGGGGTTTCTCACCATTGGTTCTATAGACAGTGGTTAACTAAGTTATTTCCACAGTCGGGCAAGAAGAATATAAATAGAACAAAGAAATCTGCCGCAGACGTCCTGGTCAAATTATTTCAAAACGTAGCGGTAGCACCAATCCTAGGTCACACTATAACTGTACGGTGTATTCTAACACCAACGTACTAAAAAACACCTCGACGATCTATCACCACTTGATGCTGGCTACCGCTACGTTTTGAAATAATTTGACCAGGACGTCTGCGGCAGATTACTTTGTTCTATTTATATTCTTCTTGCCCGACTGTGGAAATAACTTAGTTAGCCACTCGCCACCCCGCTCCCGCCTCCCAGCTGCTCCTCCCTCCCACAAGGGTTCATTTGGCGAGGCTCACGGGCGAGGAGCTGTGACCCGACCTGACCTGGTCGGACCCGGTTGCTCCGCCCGCTGCGTGGCCCACCCCGAGTTCGCCCGGCCTCCTCCTACTGACCATAGAATTCTTCCCCTGCTGGTCTTGCCCCCTGACCCTGCCTCCCCTCTGGTAACTGTATCGCCGTCCTCCCGCACTGTACTCCTCTTGGTTCCATCGTCCTTTGTGCCTGCTTCGTTGATTGTATTGTATTTTGTACTCTGTTCCCCTCGTCGTTTTCTGCATTGAACTTGATTTTGGTCCCAGCTTGTTCCCTGACCCACCCCGCTCCCTGCTGCTGCTCCCCCGCGGCTGCACCCACGCTGCCTCCAGCATCACCGCACAGCTCCCCCCCACTCGCCACCCCGCTCCCGCCTCCCAGCCGCTCCTCCCTCGCCCCGCCCCTCCCACACTCCATTTATGGCAGAGTGCATGAGGACTCACAGCGTTCACGCGCAGCGGCTGCGCCCTATGTGCGCCGAAGGCGCTCCAAAGGCAAGCCTGTCTGCGCCCGTCCGCGCCTGGACTGCGCCCAATGCCAGACCCCCTGGACCCCGCAGATGCCATCCTACCCGCCGGATCTACGATGCCACCACCCTCAACGCACTCAACACCGGCCGGATCCCGGGCTGCCACGAGCCACCCCAGGACGCACCCACGGACCCTTCACCTGCCAATCCTGCAAGTTCTCCTGCATCCGGACCTGCACCGCACCTGCCAAGCCGAACACAAGCAGCAACCACCTGAAGTGCATCCTGCTCAACACCCGCTCCGTCCATAGACACACCGTTGAACTCTGGAACCTCCTCAACTCCACATCTCCAGACGTCGCCTTCCTCACAGAAACATGAATGAACGCATCCTCAGCACCCGACATCGCCATCGCCATCCCGGACGGATACAAGATCATCCGGAAGGACCGCGTCAACCAGACCGGAGGAGGCATCGCCATCGTCCACAAGAAAACCATCCGCATCACGACCAACTCCGACGACACCCTCACAACCGCCGAACACCTTCACTTCCAGATACACACCGACCCCAAGACCACTCTCAGAGGCACCCTAATTTACAGTACAGACCGCCAGGACCCCGCGCACAATGCAGCGACGACATCGCCGACTTCATCAACCCGCACACCCTCCCCTCCGCTGACTACATCCTCCTGGGAGACCTGAACTTCCACCTGGAGAACAACAACAACCGCAACACCACCCCCCTGCTGGACAACCTCGCCAATCTCGGACTCAAACAACGGGTGACCACCCCCACCCACTACGCCGGCCACACGCTTGACCCCGTCTTCTCCTCCAGCAACAACATCTCCTTCAGCCACGCCACCGGACTCCACGGGTCAGACCACAGCTGCGTCCACTTCAGCTTCAACAGGACCACCACTCACCACCACCCGCAACAGGTTCCCCGCAGAAGCTAGATCAAGATCACCACCGACCAACTCACCTCATCCCTAAGCCAGAACCCTCCCGCCAGCTAAACGAACCCCAACCAAGCCGTCGACAACCTAACAAGATGGATCACCAGCTGCGCAGACGACCTCGCCCCACTGAAGACCCGCCCCATCAGACCCGACTGTAAGAAAGCATCCTGGTTCACCGACGAACTCAAGTGCTCCAAGAAGAACTCCAGAGCCCTCGAGAAAGCCTGGCGCAGGGACCCGACTACAGACAACATGACCACCCTCAAGCACGCCACCAGAAAACACCACCAACTGATCGGCACCACCAAGAAAACCTCTATCAAGGAACGACTGGACAACAACGCCCACAAGAGTAAGGAACTCTTCAACATCGTCAAAGAGCTCTCGAACTCAAGCGCCGGAAACAACGACATCACTCCCTCGCAAGACCTCTGCGACTCGCTCGCCTCGTTCTTCCACAGCAAGATCGCAGACATACACAACAAGTTCAGCACACAGCCAATGCACCCTACGACCGCACCAACGCCACCCACCAGCACCCTCTGCACATGGACCCCGGTCAACACGGAAGACACCATCCGCACAATGAACTCCATCCAGTCCGGATCACCAACCGACCCCTGCCCTCACCACGTCTTCAACAAAGCCGACTCAGTCATCGCACCCCATCTCCGGGGCATCATCAACGCCTCCTTCAACACCGCCACCTTCCTAGAGAGCTGGAAGCACGCTGAGCTCAGCGCCCTGCTGAAGAAACCATCAGCGGACCCCACCGACCTCAAAAACTATCGCCCCATCTCGCTCCTTCCTTTTCCCGCCAAAGTCATTGAGAAAACCGTCAACAGACAGCTGGCCGCCTTCCTCGAGACGAATGGATCCCTCGACCACTCACAATCTGGCTTCCGGGCCAACCACAGCACCGAGACCGCCCTCATCGCAGCCACTGACGACATCCAAGCCCTGCTAGACAATGGGGAAACAGCAGCCCTCATCCTCCTGGACCTCTCCACAGCGTTCGACACTGTCTGCCACCGCACCCTAGTGCAGCGCCTGAACAACATCGGAATCCAGGAGAAGGCACTGGAGTGGATCACCTCCTTCCTCACCGGAAGAACACAGAGAGTCCGCCTCCCCCCATTCAGATCCGAGGCCACCGAAGTCATCTGCGGCGTACCGCAGGGTTCATCACTGAGCCCCACGCTGTTCAACGTCTACATGAGCCCCCTTGCGGCCATCGCACGCCAACACAACCTCAACATCCTCTCCTACACCGACAACACCCAGCTGATCCTCTCCCTCACCAACGACCCCGCAACCGCCAGAACCAACCTACACGAAGGGATGAAAGACGTAACCGAGTGGATGACGAACAGCCGCCTGAAACTGAACTCAGACAAGACGGAAGTCCTCATCCTGGGATCATCACCCTCCGCCTGGGACGACTCCTGGTGGCCCACCGCCCTGGGCAGCGCACCCAAACCAACGGACCACGCACGTAACCTGGGCTTCATCCTGGACTCCTCCCTCTCGATGACCAGACAAGTCAACGCCATGTCCTCGTCATGCTTCAACATCCTTCGCCTGCAATGCAAGATCTTCCGGTGGATCCTCACCGAAACCAGGAAGACGGTCACTCAGTCCCTCGTCACCACCCGCCTAGACTACGGCAACTCCCTCTACGCCGGAACCACAGCCAAACTCCAGAACAGGCTCCAGCGCATCCAGAACGCCTCAGCACGACTCATCATGGACATCCCCCGACGCAGCCACATCACCGGACACCTGAGAGACCTGCACTGGCTCCCCGTCAGCAAGAGAATCACGTTCCGACTCCTCACCCATGCACACAAAGCTCTCCACAACCAAGGACCCAGATACCTCAACGACCGCCTGACCTTCTACACCCCCACCCGACAACTACGATCGACCAGCCACGCCCTCGCCGTCATTCCCCGCATCCGAAGAGCCTCAACGGGAGGAAGATCCTTCTCCTACCTGGCTGCCAAGACATGGAACTCCCTCCCCATCCACCTCCGCCTGACCCAAAACCACCTCTCCTTCAGGATGCAACTCAAGACCTGGCTATTCGAACAGTAGAGGACCCCCCCCAAGCGCTTTGAGACCCTCCGGGTGAGTAGCGCGCTATACAAATGTCTAATTGATTGATTGATTGATATATGTAGCTAGAATTCCTACTTTTTCTCTGTTGTGTGATATTATAAATAAACAAGCCACATCAACAAATGTAATTCTGTACACAAACAGTGGTTATCCAGCTGTGCTGAAATGAAGCATTCCATATGGACAGAAGTTACGGGCAAGGGGGATCTGCTCCACAGACAAGGAATTCACAAAGGAAGTACCAGTAAGGCAAAAAGATTTGTTCAACGTGGATATCCATCAAGCGTCTTGAGGGATGCCAGAGAGAGGGCCTGTAAAAAATAAAGGGATTATTTACTGTACCAACAAGACAGGGAGGATATCACACAAAAAGATGAGAAAGTAAAGAGACTAGTCTTGGAATATAATCAGGCCCAACCTAATATTGAAAAATATCTTGCAGAAAAACTTGCTTATACTTAAGAAGGCAATCACCTAAAAGAAAATATTGGTTCTGGTCCCTGAATAACTTCAAGAAAAACGAAATTGTCAGATAATATCTTAACGCAAAGTTTTCTGGATCCAGGAAAGAAAAGAAATTGGTTATCAAACAACATGAATGATTTTGTCAAGTGTAATTGTTGTAAAACCTGCCAATATGGACCAAATCAGTAATCATATCAAACATTTGAGGGGTTCAATGTCATGATTCAGGATCAGATGATGTACAACACTGAATATGTTGTCTATGTGCTAAAGTGCAATTGTATCTAACTGTATGCGGGCAGCATGATCAATATGCTGAGGATCACGATTTTGCAACATATACAAGCCATAAGAAATGGGGATAACAGTTGTCCCATGACATGCGATTTTGAACAATATCATGAGTGATCCTTGACAGGTTTGAAATATTATGGGATTAAACATGTAAAAATGAACACTCCGGAAGGTGACAGAAAAAAGGAACAGAGAGGAAAGAAATCGAAACTCATTCTGATATTCGGAACCGGGGGCCAGATGTACGACCCTTTTTTGCTGCCACAAATGGGAGAACCTCCTGCGTGGGGGCGCAAAAAAGTGTAATAGCATGTACAAATGCTATTTTGCGAGTCTCTGACTTGCAAAATTGCATTTGTGACTCTCGCTAATAGGAAGGGGCGTCGCTTCCTAATAACAAGTCGACATGCTATGTACTAGTGCTTTGCGACTGCATTTGCGTCCGTAAACCACTCTCTGTTTACCACCTACTTCAATTAGGTGGTAAACCACTCACAAAGGGGAAGGGGACCCCTTTGTGAGTATGTTGGAGAAAAAAAAATTAAGAGAAGGCAGTGGTCCCAGAGACTACTCCCTAGCCTTAAAAAATGAAACTAAAAAGTTTAATTTTCTTTTTTAAATGCATCCCGTTTTCCTTTAAGAAAAATGGTCTGCATTTAAAAAAAGAACAAAAGCTGCTTTATTAAAATGCAGTCCCAGACATGGTGGTCTGCTGAGACCAGCAGGCCACCATCCCTGCGTGGCCTGGCATTCACAATGGGCTTGCAAATTGCAAGAGGCTCATTAATATTAATGAGCTTCGCAATTTGCAGCCCCATTGGGAATCGCAAAACAGTGTAAGCACACTGTTGTACATTTAATTTAGTGCCTCGCAATGTGTCACGAATTGCGAGGCGCTGAATGAAAGGGTCGTACATCTCGTCCCGAGACCCCCTTCGGGGCACAATGCAGATGCGGAGCTCCTTGGACATATGTAATTGGGAGAGGACTGTTAACCATCGGTACTCGATGTGTGATCTGATATGTACTTGTTGATCGCCTTTCAAAATCTATCCTCCTCGTATTATCTGTGCATTTTGAAATGCCCTTTTTTCATGTTTTAAGAAATTGTTTTAGCCCTTTTCCCCCTTTGGCTATGAGTAAGCACAATGTCATATGGGATGAAACCTCATGTTAATTGAAGATCCGGTCACCTCTGGTAGGAAGGCACCGCATAATGGCAGCCACACAGAGCATGGATGTTTATAAAGTTATTTTTCTCAATGCAGCTTGTGCTGCTGCCCACAGTACAAGCGGCAAAAGAGAAAAATACACTTTCGACCGCCCCGAAGGGGGTCGCCTCGTAATTTGGGAAGCAGGATCACCGACTCCTTGTCGGGCGGTCCCGTTTCCGACACGATGCCGTCGGACCCTCGTCCGACCGGCATCGTAATGAGGCACTTAATATCCCCGCGGCTCACAACATAAATGTGTCCGTCTATAATGCAACTGGTGTTCATGTAAAGCGCCCTGATACCTTCGGGTAGAGTTTGTGCTATATAAACCCCCCCTAATATAAAGTGTACTAGAGAGTATGGCTCTCCCTTCCTCCTCTTACATGAATGTAGCAATACACAAATCTGCCTGGGGATTCTGCTATCTCCTCCCTTCATGTTTCTCCATGCACTCCTGGGTTTCTCTAAATGGAACTCAGAGTCCTCCACGTATTGTTCCATTCACAAACATATATGCACCCAGCACATCAAACAGCATATATGCTGTGCACATCACTACATCCTTCATGTATTGTATCATTTGCAGGCACTCATATACCCAGCACAGGCCTGTAACATGCATGCACTGCACGGCACTACATCCTTTTTGCATTGTACCATTCACAGGCCCACATTCACCCTGCACATGTAGTTCACACATGCACTGTGCAGCACTACACACCAAAACAATGTAGGGCAAGGTTGAGTTAAACACACAGCAGTGGAACTTTAAATGAGTGAGCTTGTAGGCCTCATTCTACAGACAGAGGTAAAAAGAACCTGTTCACTCATTCTGATTACTGCATGGTATGCTGCCACTGTGCTCATGCTGCTTAACTTCTGGTAAAGGCAGTAGCCCTTTACCACTATAAGGGTAGCACTTTGGGTGCCCCACCTGTTCCAACCAGACTGCAGTTCGTAAGACAGGCCTATGTCATGGTGCACATGCATGATTCGTGCTCACCCATGACAACCAAAAATCTGGTTTAGGAATACAGACATCAGTACAGTTGGGGCACTCAGGGCAAGGGTGCACTTCCATCAGCATACAAGAGACTTTTTCGTCCCAACAGTTGCTGGCTGCTAAGCGTCTGTGTTTGCTGCAATGGCATGGTTCACTGCTGGAGCTCATTGTAATGATATTTAATGCTTTCTGAATGGTGATGTTTTATTCAGCACCGCCACTTTGCTAAACATATTACTTTCCACTATTAATGGCACTCAGCCTTTCTCAGAATTTGATGCTAATATACTGATCTTACTTAATAAATGAAGAAACTCGATAAATACTTTGGCATAAACCAACTAAGCAGACTACCCCGTAGAAGCACCTTAGATTTAAGATCCTAATGTATATGCAAGTCAGAGTTTCCTGTTAAAACCAGAACAAGTGAATGATTATAGAAAAGGCTGCCTGATTGCCCTTCACTGTAGTGAATTATGTTGCCATTACAGAGTTTGTGTAAATTTCACACTGGCTCTCTCTTACTCAATGTAGGCTGCCTAATTTATGAGCTGGATTGGCATTCCTCCCATTCCTACAAAGTTTAAGAAGCTATTTTTCTGAATATTAAATCCCAATCAGTCATGAATACTAAATGCCTTTGATGAATTTTAAAGCAAATGCTCATTAGCTAGTCTTATTAGCTGTTTACTGATCCATGTTGTTTATGCATGATGATGAAAAGATTAATTTCTTGATAAAAATGTGAGCTTTAATCAGTAAATGATCAAAGCAACACTAAACTAGCTGCCGCTGAAATAAGTAGCAGTGTCTAACAGTGGTTCTGAAAGCATTTTCTGAGAAGTTATGGTTCCCTTATGAATTAGCGACTATTGATGAAATAATATGGAAGAACATTCTTTGCCAGATCGCTCTAAGAAACACAAAGGCAATGATACCCAACCACATAACTCTGCTTATTCTGTGTAGAGCAGTGTTGGACCCCAGAAAAGCAAACACAGATACTGCTGCCCCGCAATGCCCCAGTTTCTTTTTGGGCCACTGATGAAAAGCTCCACTCTAAACAGCACCTCTCAAAAGAGCCTGCCCTGTGCATTCGCTTCGAATGCAGAGCTCTTTTGCTGCTTGTTTTCCTCACTGCTCAGTCACACACTGCAACCACTGATGGGGCGATTTATGCTCCAAGGCTGCATCTTGTGCTCTAGACCAGCGGTTCTTAACCTTTTGACTTTTCTGGACCCCAAGGAATCATTACCCCCACCTAAGCAATTTCTGTCCCTGGAACAGGCCCGGCACCTCCGTAATGGCGGAGGAGCATCGCCCCACAGTCCACGCCAGCAGATGGTAAATAAAATTACAGTAACACAGTTACTGTCATTATATGTATGCTGTCTGTCTGAGCCCTGCACTGACGATAGGGCGGGGCCGGACACGTCAGGAAAGAGTAAAGTGCACACATAAGGGCGCATGTGTGCTTGGCTGGCCGTCCTAGGCCGGCCAAGCACACATGCTCACTTATGTTTTTCCAATCTGTGTTACACATTCGGGTTGGTGAAAAGGCTTAGGCTCCAATGTACCCTCTGGGTGGCAAACGAGGCCACTCAGAACAATCCTGGTGCAGCTCTCATGTGAGAGCAGTGTCTGGATTTGGTGTTGAGCCTGTGCCCTGAAGGCTCATCTCCTTCCTGCCCCACGACGACTAGAGGAGCAGTGAGGTGGCTGTCTGCAAAGCGAAACAGCAGGTAATTCTTTTTTTTATTTTTAAAAAATATTTTAACCCCCTCCCCAAACCTCTGCCCTCCTCTGCAGTCGCCCTACCACTCAAGATAGCCACACTTCTTTGGCCCAAACAGCAGCTTAATGCCAACTGGACCATATCCCCTCTATTTCAGTTGGTCAGCTGTTTCTTTCTTGAACCACAACTTCCTTTTGACTTTAAGACAGCATTTCTCCTCTGGACTGCAACCTTTTGCTTCATGGGTTCTTGCTCCTTGTGGTCAATAAACTTTTCTTGCAGTGGTTACAATGAATTTGTGATTGACAAAGAAAAGAGTGCATCTCTGAGATGCAATGGATGAAAATATCCAAAAAGATTTTACTATATATCTAATACAGTAATTTCATTCTCTCAACAGGTTTCCAACTTTTCGTGTCATAAGAGCTACTTTTGTTCAATGAAAATAATTACAAGGTACTAATATTAGTAGTGTTGTCATAGTGACCACATCATACAAGTTTACATTTGAGATCTCCATATTCAAGATTACTATCAGTGATCACCTCAGTGCATCAGCCAGGGTTGCCGGCAGTAATGTAAACAAGTATTTGCAATGCAATAGGTCTCCCATTACTAAAGTTTGAGCTATTGGCATTGCTAAATAATGCAACACCAATCGCTCAAACTTTGATAATGCGAGACCTATTGCATTGCAAATGCTTGTTTCTTTAACATCAGGGATAATTTTTTCTTTTCTTTTTTCTTTTAACTACCCCAAAAATATTTCGGGACTGGAGTAAAAGTAATATTTAGTCTTCCTGGACCGGTTAATGGAAAGTTAAACGTCCCCCAAATATCGAAAGTCTGGAACTAGAATAGTAAATTAGATTCCTGCTGTCCCAAAAACCCTCGATGGCACATAGATTGGAAATTGACACCTGAAGGCCATTAGGCATTTGCTACCCTCGAACCATAAAACTCAATTTTCTTTTCAAATTAAGGCTAAAGTTTAGGCCAAAATAATAACTTTGCATTTCCGAATCGTATTACTCCCTCAAGACAAATCTGACATAGGCACAATGAACAAAAAGGCAGTATTAAGGAGGAACTAACAAGCCTATAAATAAATCAGAAGCCAGCATTTACGTAGGACATTGGCCCGAGCCAATGAAAAATAGGGCAGAGAGTGGGCGGACCTTAAGCTCCATACTCGAATACAGCATGCCTCCCAGAGAAGCAAATGCGCTGCCCAGGCTCGGCCTAAAAACTGTTCTGGGCATGGCTCATTGAATATGAAAGGTGGTGTTTGCTATTGTCCTAGTAATTTTGTCAACTATAGGAAGCCCAATGTTAAGGAGGAGCTGGCACAGACTTGGTAAAGGAGTATGTGAGGAGATTGGGCTTTAGGGAGGGTGCTAGTAAGTATGTCATAGTAGCCGTGCACTTTATAAGTCACTATAATATAACATAACAAGAACACTATATTAAATTATGTGACCTGCTCTTATATCATGGTAAGGGCTAAAAAGCTGTGATGTTGTGTGCAGTATTATATTACGTGTATCTTATGTTGTGGATAGGATTGTTTTTCGGTAAGCCAGCTACAAGAAGAGCACACAGAACCTCAGAGAAGACAATTAGAGGCCTTCTTACAGAGTGAGCCTTGCACGCACAGGTGTTTACAGCATAACACTGAATGATGGAGCCACAAAGAAAACTATGCTGAGGAGTCCTTGTAATTACCACCACTAACGAAACTTCTGCGTTTTTAATCACCGCGTAGTTATGACCTGCTGCTAGTGTCTGGCTGTGCCTGTCCAGATTTTTTCTTTGCATTCTGGAACTTGTAGTCCTGGTTTTATGATGGGACAAACAGAACCCAGTATGCAAAGGAAAAACTGGACTGAGCAGCTAGTCTCCCATGGACCTGGGAAACTTGGCAGAGCTGCCCGTCATGCAACCAATGAGGTGTCCGGGCAGCAGCAGTGTTGTCTTCCTCGTCAACCATGAATCTCATTAGTTTGAGTAAGGGTCACGTGAGCAGTGCAATGAGGTTTAGATACCCTGAGGGCGTGGCTCGTGACACAAGCCACAGCTGACAAGTTTCCCAGGTCCATGCGCAACTATTTAGTCCAGTTCAGGCTTTCCTTGGAATTCTGGGAACTGTACTCCTGCTTTTATACTGGGTTGAATAAGACTACACATCCCAGGATTCCAAGGGGGGGGGGGGGGGCTGGAATTGCCTAACTAGTCACGCATGGACCTGAGAAACCAGGCTGATATGAAAGGCCCCAGTGTCTGCAAGGCGGCCACAGCCCCTCCCACACAGTGTCAGCGGTTAATGTGGCAGAAGATGAAGCGACAGCTGGTTACTGGCACTGCGAGCAGAGGCAGATTTTGCCTTTTCTGGAAGTTGGCCAAAATATACTTTGGATAAGAGCATAGCAATCACTTGTGCATTATTTACACTGCCCCAGGGGTGAAAGGGGACCTCTGGACCTCAAACGTGGCTGTAGTTTTCAAATGAACCGTAGATGGGGCGCTGCTCTTGCTTCCAGTGAGTAGTTAGAGACTTCAGAAGATAGTTAAATGCATAACGAAAATACAAAAAATGTTGCGTCACTCTGTGACCTTGGGGGTGGGGGGAAGCAGTTCAAACAATACGGAAGCGCAGTGGCATTCTCTTTACATGGAAGACAGGCGTTGCCCTCTCCAGCTGCAGTCGGGCCTCACACTGCAGTGTCCCCATCACAGCGAACGAAGACGAGGGATTGAAACGCCGACCCCCAAAGACTAAAGGTGAGACTCGTAACCGCGCTTTACACGTTTATTTAATGTCCAGCAAAAAATACACGCCACCAACTGCAACCCGTTTTTTAATGTTGCAGACTCAACGCGCTCGCGAACCCATTGCGGAGACGCGTCCTTGTAGCAAGAACAAAAAGACTGAAAACAAAAGGACCCTCACTGTAATTGCAAGTAAGATTGAGTGAAATAACCAATGACCACATAGCACATAATTATAGATTCAAACAACTAAATTATTTACTCACTACTTCTCAACAGATAAAGTTGCGAACACCCGTGATCTGACAATCCATTAAAGAAAACGCGACCATACGCGTGTCCTCAAACTTCTCTTCACAGTAAGTGTATTGCTTAATCACTTCGATAACAATATGCCGACTTGCCCATATAAACTTTGAGACAACAGGCAGTCTCTTTTTCTTCACCCAGGCGCAATAAAGTTTCTTCAAAAAAAGACACCGCAAAGAGCACAGTTGAACAAAACAAAGTTGCCTTGTAAAGATAAAGGTAACTTTTTTCTCTCCAGACCAAAAGTCAATAGAATGAACTCAGAAGAAGGAGAAGCTATTAAAATCTAGTTTTTTTCAGTTTTTTCAATCGTTAGGTACCCAGTTCTGCCCTGAGGAAAAACCCCAAAACACAGAACGGGTTTGGAAACGCGTCGGCTTTCCCATGAGACTTATCCCACAAACTTACTAAGGGGAATCAATTAAGCAGTGTTCATCCTCGTTGTGGACATACATATTTGAGTCATATGAGCATAGGCCCGATGGGAGAGCAGTCCTAAAATATGAGAGGAAACTAATAGATAGGACTATAGTGTGAAAAATTTCTGGTGTACTCATGTAATATGTAATGTATATTGACCATATGTATCAAATTGAGTAACTTGTTGTTGATTTGTTAATGGACAGATCGTTCGTTATTTATTGTTTATGATCAAATTTTTTTGAAAATTGTTTTATGGTGTGTCAAACTCTGACATGTTAAAAAATATGAAATTCTTGAAAAATAATAAGAATGAAACATCTATGAGTAAAACATAGGTGCTTCAGAATAAATTGATTGAAGCACACAGTCTGCTTTAAATAAAGAGCAGCTTGATACAAATTCGAGACCAGGTTTATTGTTTATTTAGGCTATAATCTACCAGCAGCGTGAGCGCTGTTCAGTAAACAGGCAGAAGAATGTTTACACTGGCCAATCAGAGACAGGCCAAGGGGGAACCGCACATGACCAGGGAGAATGAATGCTCAGGGAGGTGAAAGCAACATACAGCAGTCCGCAGGAACCAAGTTCGACACCCAACAATGTTCACTCAGTCTTCCATCTTTCTGGTGCTCTATGAACTTGGGAAATAGTAATGCTTGTTATTTACAACTATTAGACATAGGATAAGTGTTAAACTATACATAAAAAAACAACTTATTAAAATAACATTAATCATGTTACTATCATCCCGAAGAATCAACTTCAGCCATGCAAGCTGCGAGGGGGCGCTGCAGCGGCAGCGAGGCGAACGCGCGCTGCTGCGTGTGCTAGACACAGACGGGAATGGGCGGAGCAAAGGCGGGACACGCGCCCGCCTTTGCCCAATTGCATTTTTTTTTAAACGCTAAACCCAATGGTTTCCGGCAAAAGCAAAAACACACGCACAAGCATGTGGTCAGCTTTCAGCACCCCATACAAGAGGTCTCGCGCAGCACGGGCAATGCTGCACACTGCAACGCTAGGCGCGAGACCTAAAAAGGAGTTTGCCAATTTTTAGTGCTTCTCCATGTGTGATATATAACATTCAAAGGTGCAATGCACCTGGCATGAAAGTTGTAATTGTATTAATAAGTCTTCCCGTATAATTTCGGGCACAAAAATAAGCTTTAAATGTATTTTGAAAAAACTGCAGTTTTCCTCCAAACATCAGCCTATGAGTTTTGAAAATACACACATTTTTGTCTTGTATACACAATTTTGGCATACATACATTAATTCAACAAGTAAAAGGTTCTATTGTAGTAGGGTATGATGCACGCAGGAGTGCTACTTCAAGGTACCTAGAGAGCTACCAGTAGCTAATGAGCTATTAGTTGGAGAAGGCTGCTCCAGAAAATGTAAGCAAACAAATATGCTAATTCCTAACTATAAGTCTCACTTTATAAGTAAGACTGTTAGCGCTCTAGTTGTTCTTTAGAACACTCTGGTACATTCTGTCATTGGGCTATAGTTGGGCTACATCTGGCTGATATTTGGGTTACATTTGTTTTTTTTTTGTCTCTGGTGGCCATCTTTGGGCTACATTGGGCTACATTTGGGCTCTAACATATATATATAGCCCAATGTAGCACAATATATATTTTTTTCAAAGTATATTTTCGTAAAAACCACTTGAGCATATATCTTGAGACATAGCAAAGGCACATCGGGCTACCAGTCCCTACAAATTTGGCAATTTTTTTTTGTATATTGTTTTTATTTTTTATTTTTTTTTTGCCTTGGAGCGCTCCCGGTGCGCGCCCCGGTGAGCGCCCCGGAAAGCGTAGTTTTATGAAGCGTCCCGGGGCGTGCACCGGGGAGAGTCCCATAAGCGCCAATATCGCGAACGAAAACATAATCGGGACGTAACGCGTAGCCGCGTCCGCGTGATACGCACGGCGTAAGCGCACCCGGAAGCACTCGAGCGAATACAATTGCGCAACGTAGGCGTCCGACGCGCTTACGGGACGCGCCCCTGGGCGCGCCCCGGGGCGCGTAGCGTAAGCGCGTCGGGTCATGTGACCTGAAAATAACACTTTTCATTGGTTCATACCAATTTTGGTTTCATAATGATGAAGCCCCTGGTCATGTGACCTAAAAATAACACTTTTCATTGGTTCAATACATCTTTTTTTTCAAAAGGATGAAAGACCCCACCTTTTTTCCTTATTCTGACTTTGTCCTTTGACTTAGGAAGACCTGTTTGCACCTGTCTCTACCTTTTTGATCTATATAATGGCTTCAGTAGCAGCAGCAGCTGGTGCATCTGCACCAACACCACAACCACCAAAACCACCAAGAGGAGCACCTCAAGATATCATTGGTGGTCAACAAGAGGAGGAAGAGGAGGAGGAGGAGGAAGAGGAGAGGAGAACATGGCTTGAAGAACAAAATACCCCATACCAGCCAAGACCACACATTATATGGGAGTTTTTTTCGATCCCAGTGGGGAAGAAAAAAGTAAATGCAGCCAAGGTGACTTGCAAAATCTGTGGCGTGGAACTTTCCAGGGGAAACCCGATCAAGAAATATTCATTTGGAAACAACACGATGATACGCCACATGCAGGGCAAGCATCCAATAAATTATTCTGCTGCAGAGATGAGGGAACTGGCCAGTAACCCTCCCCAATCCACAAGCACCACCTCAAAAAGGAAGCAACCCACTCCGTCGGCACCAGAGGAAAGTGAGACGATGTCTTGCATTCAGCCACGATTTGCAGATTTCCGAATTATCTGTGAATATTGTGGGAAGACCATCTCCTACGGAGAACAGAGCGTAAAGCTCATCGTCCTTGCTGGGGACAACCACAAATGCCCCAATAAACCCTAATTATTTCTTTTCTTTTTTTTTTTGCTCCAGTTGAGCCATTTTCAATTCCCTGTTTTTTCGTTTCTCCCCATGAAAAATACCAAAAAAATATAAAACTGTTCAGAAAACCCCCAAAAAGTACAAAATGTTCAAAAAAACAATAAAAAAAATATAAAACAACAAAAAGAAGAAAAAAAAACAGTTCTTTTTAGAACTACCTCCAATTTATAAAAAAAGGTTTCTTTTTTAAAAACTCTGTCTTTCTTTTTTCCCCATGGTCCGCTCCCCGGTGCGCGTACCGGGCGCTCCCCCCGCGCAAATAAAAAAAATATATATTTTTTTTGCCCTGCGGCACCCTATTATAGCCCCCACATCAAACATAGGGGATCAGGGGGGTCTACCCTGCCCCCTTATGGTAATTTCCCCCTTTTTTTTGCCACCTCTTGTGTCTCGATCCTACCGAGATACAAGATGGCGCCGCTATGGACTGTTTCGAATGTTTACAGACACCCGAGAGCCAATCAGCTTTCCGTGCGCACCTTGCGTGGCGCGCCCAGAGCGCTCCCCGGTGCGCGTACCGGGGCGCTGCCATAGATATATATATTTTTTTGAACCTAAATTACTCAAAATCCACTGGAGCACATATCTTGAGACATAGCAAAGGCACATCGGGCTACCAGACCCTACAATTTTGCCAAGTTTGGTGGTAATCCATTCAGCCGTTCGGGCTAAAAGTGAGTTCAACCGCCCTATGGAAATTAACATGGGGAAAACACATTTTGGGACCCCCCTTCTATCTCGGCCCCCGCTTGACAAATCCCCCCGAAACTTTCAAGGAAGGACCGGGGCTCCGCGAGGCAAATTTGAGGAAGTTTTCAGGCAGATTCGTCAACCGGCGCCAAAGTTATTCCAAATAGAATCTTGAGATTTTGCGTTGAAAAAAATCCTAACTATAACTACCTACATATATATATATAATCCTAACTATAACTACCTACATATATATATGCTCAAGGTTCCCCCCAGGAAAATGAAAATGCACTCTCTCGTCTTGTTAAAGTTTACAGCGGTTTATTTCTAAGGGTGGGCGTAAAATCCGTTTCGCGGGCGAATTTGCGGATTTTCCACGATTTCGCGATTTTGCGAATCTTGCAAAATCGCGGTAAAATCCGCGAATCAGCGGGGACGAATTTTCAGCCAAGCAAGGGTTACAGCAGCAGGTGCAAAAGTTGAACCTAATTTATTTGTAACCTTTTACAAAAGGGTTACAAACAAATTAACTTCAACTTGGACACCTGCTGCTAATTGCTTCCTGGCGCCTCGTTGCCTACTTGCAACTATTCTCTGACCCTGCTCTGACCCTTGAAGCAGGGTCAGAGAATAGTTACAAGTAGGCAACGAGGCACCTGTCCAAGGAATTAAACCTCATCAGGAAGCACTTACAGATATAAAAAACAGGAAGAAGGGAGAGGATGGCAAATACACCCATTTTGAGTTGTCAGGAGGGGTTAAACTAAAAGAGACCTTTACAGCACAATTTTCATATGCATTTTGCTAAAAATAAAAAGCTGTATGTTCTGTAGGGGCAACTCAGGAATCTGGCCCTTCAGAGATCCGGCCTCTCTTTCTTTCTCTTGTTCTCTCTCTCCCACTCTCTTTCCCTCTCATTCTCACTCTTTCTCTCTATCTATCTATCTATCTATCTATCTATCTATCTATCTATCTATCTATCTATCTATCTATCTATCTATCTATCTATCTATCTATCTATCTATCTCTCCCTCTCCCATAAACGACTGCATGGGTAACTTCGCTATGCAAGCGGCTCGCGAAGACGCAAAAATCCCTGCGAACACGCAAAAACCCAGCGAACACACAAAAAACCCGCGAACACGCAAAAAAACCAAACATCTGCAAATTCGCACAAATTCGCGAATTTTGCGGATCGCAAATTCGCAAATCCGCAAATTTGCGGATCGTGAATTCGCAAAATTCGCCCATGCTTATTTATTTCTCAACCTAAACCCAACGCGTTTCGCTTCTTACAAAGCTTGTTCATGGGAACAAGCTTTGTAAGAAGCAAAACGCGCGTCGGCTGCTGTGGTGCTTCCTGTGAATTGTGGAAATTAAATACAGACCTCAACATAAGAAGATCTGATTGGACTACTTGGATTTCTTTTTTCTTCTTTCTTCTTTATTTTCTGTGATATTGTGGATCTATAATATATAGGGTGTTGAGACACTGCTGAATTATTTGGAGAAATATTTATACGTCCTCCTTTTTGAAAATAGTGATATTGGTGTGCTCAGGTGTTTTGTGTTTGCATATATATATATATATATATATATATATATATATATATATATATATATATATATATATATATATATATATATATATATATTTATATATATATATATATATATATTTATATATATATATATATATATATATATATATATATATATATATATATATATATATATATATATATATGTTACCTACTGGACGGTCTCCAGTAGGTAGTTATAGTTAGGACCTACTTTCCATTGGAAATCCACAACATTCTATTTGGAATAATTTTGCCGCTGGTGGGCGAATCTTTGCAAATTTCTCCATGAAAATGGCCTGCTTGGCCATTAGGGGTCCCTAAATGTGTTTTCCTCATGGAATTTTCCATAGGGACCTTTAGCCAGGGCTACAGCCCGAACGGCAGAACGGAATTACGCCAAATTTGGCATAGAGGTAGAGTTCGGTTCGCAGATTGTGCTTTTTGTTAAATGGTGTAAATCCGTTCAGTAGTTCCTGAGAAAATCCAAAGTAAACTCATAGTGATATCTATAGACGAAGTACTGTTCCGTACGGAAATCCTTTCAATTATGAGCACGAGCTGCATGCTGATTGGATGTCAACTGTCTGTCAACACTCGAAACCAGGAAGTGTTGTCGGCCATCTTGTGCATCAGTAGAACCGAGTCACAGGAAAACAGTAAAACAAAGTTGAAAAATAAGGAAAGGGGGCAGGGTAGAAATATCCTGACCCTCTAGGCCTGCTCAGTGGGTCCCACATGGATTTTTAGGCCCCCATTTTATTTTTTTAAATAAGAAATTGCGGGGTACGTGTATTGTACGTGTACTCGGTGGAAAAGGAAAAAAAAATAGAAGTCTGTTTTATTCTTAATTAGCCCCCAGGGGGCAAAATCCCGGGGGCTATTCTTTTCCATAATGGGGGCTCACGGCCCCACCTCGTAGCCCCAGGGACCGCTACTTCTCCAAGCTTCTCTAGGGGCCTTATCCTGCCATCATCCTGTGTAGGCTCTTACCAGCTGCCCGCACAGTTTCATGGACCTGACAATGAGTTCCACAGCGTAGCATCCATAGCAGTATTCTTAGCCTTTTTTTCTTTTGCTGACTTACCAGTTTGTGTTCAAGATTCGCCGTCTTATTTGTGTAGCTTTCCTTTGTGTATCTTTTGTGTAGCCTTGTTTGGTGTATCTTCTTTTGTATCTGACTTTGTTTATTCAGTGCTTGATCCAGTGTTCTCAACATAGCAGTATATCTGTAGACATGTAGTTTACTCCTTTCCTTTCCCTCCCTCCACCCTACTTGACAAAGTAATGGGGGGATTGGAAGTAAGGCACTCCTGTCGCCACTGTTTTAAGTTTTCAACATAGTAGGTAGGACACGGGTTAAGAAACCCCGCCTCCACCACTCTTGGACCCTCCTGGCTCTTGTTGCCACCTCGTTTGCTATGTCTTAAGTATTTAATCTTTGTAGTTGACCGTGGTCCTCCTATAGTGTATTCTCATCACAGTCCAAGCACATACAATCCATTATTTTATCTGTTCTTGCCCATTTTGTGTGGTGTAATATGCTTGAGTTGAGGAGTTCTATCTTGTCTTGGTTTCTATGTCATTACAATCAAAGGTAACATATTCCTGTATATCCTAAATATAGCACTTGACACAATGCATAGTGACACTGTATTTATTCGAATGTTTTCAAAATAATATACACACAAGTACAAAATATTGTTGCTTAATTTCCAAGATAAATATTTAATATATTTTATATGAATCATCGCATATGCTGATATTACAGTAACGATAAAATTAAGTGTTTTTGTACAAGGACCTACAACATAAGAAATACAGTATGGAAAATCAACAAAACAAGTTGGAAGACGGTTTCAAAATTAATAACAGTGTCATAGAAGAGCTGAACATACTTTTTTGTTAGTAGCTAGAATGAAGAGGAAGAAATGCTGCAGATATCAGTTGTGATTTTCTAGACAAAATCTTGGATGTTGATTTTGTGGAAGCATTAGATGACATAGAGTATGATTATATGACTTTTGAAATTGCTAATCAGGAAAATGAAATACATGATGAAATTATTTTAGAAGCTGTATTACATTATGAAATGTTACACTAATAAATGTATTATTTATTATTATTATATGATAATAATGTTTTGAGCCACACAGCACAATGTATCACATTTATTTTCTGTTACCACCTCAAACACTGATATTACAGTAAAGAATTTTTTAGAAAAGTTGCAATGTATCCAAAAATGTTTATGTGAGCAGTACAAACATCGATATTACAGTAATGAAGTTGTGAAAATAGTTGCAGTGTTGCTTAAAATATTAAGCGTGAGGCGCAAAAAAAAACTGTAACAACAAACAACAGTAAAGAAGTTATGAAAATAGTTTCAATATATCACAAAAAGTCATTTCACTTCACTGAGAACATGTTTCTTTTCTATTGACAGATTTTATATCTTACCGATGGAAAATGTCACTTACACAGTAAGCATTTCTTTTTGGCATGTAGTGCTGTAGATTTAGATACTTTTCATAGTCCTGCCATGTCGTGTTGTGTTTGGCCGAGGTAGTAGCTATAACAAAAAGGCTTGATAAAGGGCCTTGACTTTGAATCAGAATGTGAAATTCAAGAATAATTGATAACCCCAGTTAAAAAAAGCAGCAAGTAGGTGTGTGTATGTGTAGATGATGTGTTGATTGAGTGGAAGATGAATAATGTAAAAAATAAGAAAGGCTGCAAATGTGCAAATTACCCACTGCCTTTAGCTGGGGAAGTAGTTTCAACAAAAAGGCTCGATAAAGGACTATGATTTTGAATCAGAATATGAAATTGAACAATAATTGATAACCCCACCCAAGAAAGGCAGCAAGTGTGCAAATATCCCACTTCCTTTGGCCGGGGTAGTAGCTATAACAAAAAGGCTTGATAAAGGGCCATGACTTTGAATCAGAATATGAAATTGAACAATAATTGATAACCCCTGGGAAGAAAGGCAGCAAGTGCGCAAATTTCCCACTTCCTTCTGCTGGGGTAGTATCTCCATGAAAAAGGCTCGATAAAGGGCCTTGAGTTTGAATCAGAATATGAAATTGAAGAGTAATTGATAACCGCAGCCAAGAAAGGCAGCAAGTAAGTGTGTGTATATGTGGATGATGTGTTCATTGAATGGGAGATGAATAAGGTAAGCAGTTAGAAAGTTAGAAAAGCTGAAGATGAGTTTAAAAATATTTCTAGAGCGCGCGTACACCGAGCGGTTTCATGGCGCTATGTAGTGCTACCACCTAAGGAACGAAAAAGACTGGGGGCCAAGGGACGATTTAAGAGGGAAAGGCCTGGGTAAAAAGATAAGTTTTAAGGTCTTTACGAAAAAGGGGGTACTGGGGGCAAGATCTCAGGTGGAGTGGGAGGGAATTCCAAAAGGCAGGAGCCAAAGTAGAAAATTTGGATCCTCCCCATTTTTTCCGTTTAAAACGAGGAACAATGAGGAGTTGATGAGTGGCAGATCGCAGTTCTCTAGACGGGGTGTAGTCGTGGATTGCAAAGCCGATAAATGCAGGAGCAGAACCAGACCGGGCGTTGAAAATAATGCAACCCAGCTTGAATAGGGCGCGTTGTTGGACGGGGAGCCAATGTAGTGATTTAAGAAGGGGCGTGACATGATGTGATTTGGGTAAGTTGAATACCAGGCGAGCCTCCTGGTTCTGGACCAGCTGGAGACGCCTCATGAGGTACGCCGGCATGCCATGATAGAGGGCATTGCCGTAGTCCAAGCGGGATGTCACCATCGCCAGAAGAATGAGTTTGAGGGCAGGAGGGGAGAAAAATCGGGAAACTTTGCGAATTGTCCGAAGAGAGAGGAAGGCTGAAGAGACGACCGCACTGACTTGGGAGTGAAGGGACAGTTGTTCATTGAGTTTGAAGCCAAGGGTCTTAACAGAGGAAACAGGAGTGGGCGGGGAACCTAAAGAAAGGGGCCAAAAAAGAGAAGACCAAGGACTGGAGCAACCACCCGTCAACACCAATTCCGTTTTATCGGAATTGAGTTTCAGGTGGTTGTGGTTCATCCAGTCCTGAATGAAGGTCATTACAGACTGAAAATTGGATATTGACGCAGAGGAAGAGGATAAAGAAAAGATAAGCTGGAGGTCATCTGCATAGTTGTAGACAGAGACCTCCAGCTGTTGTAAAGCAAAGATAAGAGGGGCAATGTAAAGATTAAATAGCAGTGGAGACAGAGAGGAACCTTGGGGGACCCCGCACTGCACAGGGCGAAAGTCAGCTGAATAATCACCCAAGCGAACTGCTTGAGTGCGGCCACTCAGGAAGGAGGATAGCCAGAGCAGGGCCGACCCCCCGATTCCCGCCGCCTCGACACGTGAGAGTAAGATGGCATGGTCTACCGTGTCGAACGCGGCGGAGAGATCGAGGAGGACCAAGGCCTGAGGCTGACTAGTATCCATCCCCTCCCGGAGGTTATCCAGGACAGATATTACCACTGACTCTGTGGAGTGTGCGGGGCGGAAACCTGCCTGCCTGAAGATGCACAAAGTAACTATTGCCTAATCAGGGAAGTAGATCTTTGGATACCCAGCTCATTACACAGATTGTGCGTTGCAAGAAAGGATGCAAGTGTGGAATTACCCACTGCAATTTACGGGAAGTAGTTACCAAGAAGGCTGAATAAAGGGTGTGCACTTTGAATTTGTATTACAAGAAGATAATTGATAACCCGAGCCAAGAAAAGTAGCAAGTGTGCACATTTCTTACTGCCTTTGGCCGGGGTAGTAGCTACAACAAAAAGGCTCAATAAAGGGTCATGACTTTGAATCAGAATATCAAATTGAACAATAATTGATAACCCCAGCCAAGAAAGGTAGCAAGTGTGCAAATTTCCCACTGCCTTCGGCCGAGGTAGTAGCTACAACAAAAAGGCTCGATAAAGGGCTTGCACTTTGAATAGGAATATGAAATTGAACAATAGTTCATAACCTCTGCAAAGAAAGGCAGCAAATGCGCAAATTTCCCACTGCCTTCGGCCGGGGTAGTTGATACAACAACAAGGCTCGATAAAGGGCTTGCACTTTGAATAGGAATATAAAATTGAACAACAGTTGGTAACTCCCGCAAAGAAAGGCAACAAGTGCGCACATTTCCCACTGCCTTTTACTGGGGTAGTATCTACATGAAAAAGGCTCGATAAAGAGCCTTGACTTTGAATCAGAATATGAAATTGAAGAGTAATTGATAACCCCAGCCAAAAAAGGCAGCTAGTAAGTGTGTGTATGTGTGGATGATGTGTTCATTGAATGGGAGATGAATACGGTAAAAAGTTAGAAAGGGTGCAGACGCACAAAGTAACCACTGCCTTATCAGGTAAGAAGATCTTTGGATACCCAGCTCATTACACAGACTGTGCGTCACAAGAAAGGATGTAAGTTTGGAAATTACCCACTGCCATTCACGGGAAGTAGTTACAGAGAAGGCTGAATAAAGGGCCAGTATTTTGAATTTGAATTACTTGAAGAATAATTGATAACCACAGCGAAGAAAGGCAGCAAGTGTGCACATTTTCTACTGCCTTCGGCCGGGGTAGTAGCTACAACAAAAAGATTCGATAAACGGCCTGCACTTTGAATACGGATATGAAATAGAAGAATAGTTGATAACCATAGCCAGGAAAGGCAGCAAGTAGGTGTGTGTACGTGTATATGATGTGTTGATTGAGTGGAAGATGAATAATGTAAAAAATTAGAAAGGATGTAAGTGGGCAAATTATCCACTGCCATTCACGGTTAGTAGTTACCAAGAAGGCTCAATAAAGGGCCTGCCCTTTAAGTTAGAAAAACAAACAGAAGAATTGATAACCATAGCTCATACTGGCTCTTTTTTAATTTTGGTAGACTTTTGTTAAGCTTTTCATTGTACATGAATGGCAGGAAGTGCGCAAATTACCCTCTGCCATTCACGGGTAATAGTTACCAAGAAGGCTCAATAAAGGGCCTGCGGTTTAACTTTGTATTACAAGAAGAATAATTGATAATCCCAGCCAAGAAAGGCAGCAAGTGTGCATATTTCCCACTGCCTTCCGCCGGGGTAGTAGCTACAACAAAAAGGCTCAATAAAGGGCTACGAGTTTGAATCAGAATATGAAATGTGGTCAAGAGGATGATTTCTATTTCGATAATAAGTGTCCAATATATTTGTTTTCATAATATCTGTACTTTTTGGCCCTTTTTCTGCTAAATATTTGATTTCTTTAACAAATTTCAGTATTCGATTTTGTGTTGCAGCAAGACCTAGACTCACCCAAATGATTGTTCAAGATTTGGACATCTACTATAAGTTGCTCCTGTAAAAGGATAACCAGTATTTAAAACACTTGTGCATGAAGATACCAGAAACTCTTTGGGTAGTATTTGAAATGTTAATATTTGGTCATATTTTCAATATAAGGAACTTATTACAAATATGCAACAAGCAGCTGATGCTGACTATGGAACTATTCTACAAGATATAAGAATTGGAAAAGTGTCTGAATATGGCAAAAAAGCTTACTTACTTGTAGATGATGTGTTGATTGAGTGAAAGATGAATTATGTAAAAAATAAGTAAGGCTGCAAGTGTGCAAATTACCCACTGCCTTTAGCCGGGGAAGTAGTTACAACAAAGAGGCTCGATAAAGGGCCTTGACTTTGAATCAGAATATCAAATTGAACAATAATTGATAACCCCAGCCAAGAAAGGTAGCAAGTGGGCAAATGTCCCACTGCCTTCGGCCGGAGTAGTAGCTACAACAAATAGACTCAATAAAGGGTCATGACTTTGAATCAGAATACCAAATTGAACAATAATTGATAACCCGAGGTGTGGCTAGCAGCATGGCCGAGTGAGTCGCACTCTGCGCCAGCTCCGGCTAGCCGTATTGATCCGACACTTTGAAACCCATCCACGGGACCTTTAACACGCCGTATATTGCGGCGGAACAACTGCTGACCCTGGCCGCTGCATCGGAGGTTCTCTAGACGCCGGCGGAGGGGAGAAATTCACCGGATAGAGCACTCGCGCCCGGAGCCGGAGCCGAACTCAAGATGGCGGCGGCTGTGACGGACTGCTGAGAACCCCTGGGCCCGAGCTTAATACCCGCCTGAGGAGCAGTGAGGACGTGATCCTGTGCTGCCGGACGTTTTGGGGCGGCCGAGGGCTGCTCCGGAGCGATTCACCGAGACCAGGACCTGCACGGGCTCCTTGGAGCCGGGAACCGGAGAAGTTACGAACGCGGTTTCACCCCCCCCCCTCTCTGCCTGCTCCGCGAAGTGTCTGGGCCTGGAAGCTGTGGCAGTAGAGGGTCGAGACCCCTGGGACGACGCTGAAGGTGAGCGATCCCACGAGGGGACCCCGGGGGGGGGGGGGGGGGCGCTGCATAGCACCATTGGCCCACGCGAGCTGGAGAGACGAGGTGGAGGAGAAATATCCAGGGGCAAGGAGCACCATCTAACGGAGGCCGCCCACAGGAGGCGATTGGGCCTATTCCCAGAGAGCCCTCAGCCATCATTCCTGGACCCGCTGACTCTACAGCCGCAAGGTAAAGGGGACAGGCCGGTAACCCCAGACTAACACGACATCCCACGACTGGGCCTGGTCCCGGAGAGCCCTCTGTCGCCATTGCTGTGCCCGCAGACTCTACCGCCATAAAGTAAAGGGGGCAGTCCTGTAACCCCGGACAAACGCAACACCAAGCCGGGAGCTCACGGGGGAGTGGGCCGCACTATCGCTGGACCCCGGAGGCTGACGGATCATCCGGGGAGGGGTTGCGGGCTGCCTGCGGAAGTGCTATAGTCAAGTCAAGTCAATTCAAGTCATAAAATTTGTATAGCGCACTACATACCCAGAGGGTTTCAAGGCGCTTAGGAAGGGGAGGAGGATTATTTGTCAAATATCCACGTTTTAAGCTGCTTTCTGAACGCTAGGTGATTCTGGGTGAGGCGAAGGTAGGCGGGGAGTGAGTTCCATGTTTTGGCAGCCAGGTATGAAAAGGATCTGCCTCCCATGGTGGTCTTGTTGATGCGAGGTACAGTGGCGAAGGCTTGGCTGGAAGAGCGAAGTTGGCGGGAGGGGGTGTAGAAGGACAGTCGAGAGTTGAGGCAATCTGGTCCGATGTCGTAGAGTGATTTGTGTGCGTGGGTAAGCAGTCGGAAAGTGATCCTCTTATTGACGGGTAGCCAGTGGAGGTCTTTAAGGTGACCAGAGATGTGTTCGTTGCGTGGGATGTCTAATATAAGCCTGGCTGAGGCGTTTTGGATTCGTTGTAGTTTCTTCTGCAGTTTAGCGGTGGTACCTGCGTAGAGGGTGTTTCCGTAGTCCAGTCGGCTCGTGACTAGAGCGTGGGTGACTGTTTTCCTTGTTTCGGAGGGGATCCAGCGAAATGTTTTTCTGAGCATGCGAAGAATGTTAAAGCAGGAAGAGGATACGGCGCTGACTTGTCTGTTCATTGAGAGTGAAGAATCCAGGATGACGCCAAGGTTCCGTGCGTGGTCTGTCGGGATGGGTGCTTTTCCAAGGGCTTCCGGCCACCAGGAGTCGTCCCATGCAGAGGGGGATGTGCCTAAGATGAGGACTTCTGTTTTGTCTGAGTTCAGTTTCAGACGGCTTTGTTTCATCCACTCGGCGACTTCTTTCATTCCTTCGTGTAGGTTAGTTTTGGCGGTGCTGGGGTCCTTGGTGAGAGAAAGGATCAGTTGAGTGTCGTCCGCGTAAGAGATGATGTTGAGGTTGTGTTGGCGGGCGATGGCCGCAAGGGGGCTCATGTATACGTTGAAGAGGGTGGGACTGAGTGAGGATCCTTGTGGTACGCCGCAGATGATTTCAGAGGCCTCGGACTTGTATGGTGGGAGGCGGACTCTCTGGGTTCTTCCGGTGAGGAACGAGGTGATCCATTCCAGTGCTTTTCCTTGGATTCCGATGTTTCTGAGGCGTTGTAAAAGGGTGCTGTGGCAGACTGTGTCGAAGGCTGCAGAGAGGTCGAGGAGGATGAGGGCGACAGTGTCTCCATTGTCCAGTAGAGTTCGAATGTCGTCTGTTGCTGCGATGAGGGCGGTCTCAGTGCTGTGTTTGGCTCGGAAGCCAGATTGTGAGGGGTCGAGTGATTTGTTGGCTTCGAGGAAGGCGGCGAGCTGGTTGTTGACGGCTTTCTCGATGACTTTGGCCGGGAATGGAAGAAGTGAGATGGGGCGGTAGTTTTTGAGTTCGGTGGGGTCTGCTGTTGGTTTTTTCAGAAGGGCGGTGAGTTCAGCGTGTTTCCAGTCTTCTGGGAAGGTAGCGGAGTTGAAGGAGCAGTTGATGACGTCTCGGAGGTGCGGAGCTATGACGGAGTCTGCTTTGTTGAAGATGTGGTGAGGGCATGGGTCTGTGGGGGATCCAGAGTGGATGGAATTCATCAGGCGGATGGTGTCCTCAGTGGAGATAGGGTTCCAGTCGTTAAGGGTGTTTACGGGGGGAAGATGGTCAGCAGATGGTAGGGTGGGTTGGCTTCCGGGTTGGTTGTCAAAGCTGTTGTGGATGTCAGCAATCTTGTTGTGGAAAAAAGAGGCTAGGGAGTCGCAGAGGGTTTGAGAGGGGGTGATGTCGTTGGAGTTGGCCGAGGGGTTGGAAAATTCCTTGACGATGTTGAAAAGTTCCTTGCTGTTGTGGGCGTTGTTGTCAAGTCGATCCTTGAGTGCTGTTTTCTTGGCTTTTCGGATCAGTTGGTGGTGTGTACGGGTGGCGCTTTTGAAGGCGTCCTTGTTGCTGGTGGATGGGTCTTTTTTCCAGGCCTTTTCAAGGGAGCGGCAGAGTTTCTTGGACTTCTTGAGATCATCGTTCAACCATGAGGCCTTCTTGTTGCCAAGTTTGTGTTGACGTTTTTTCAGTGGTGCTAAGGTGTCGGCGGTGTTGGATAACCAAAGGGTGAGGTTGGAGGCGGCTTCGTTGGCGTTAGAAGAGAGGGCTGGGGAGGTTCGAAGGAGCGATGTGGAGATCTGATCCGTGGTGATTTTGTTCCAGTTTCTTTGTAGAGTTGGTTGGAGGTGGATGATGGGTTTCGGCTTGTTGTAGGTGAAGTGAACGCAGCTGTGGTCAGTCCAGAGGAGATCCGTAGTGTGGCTGAAGGAGACATGGTTGCTGGAGGTGAAGATGGGGTCGAGTGTGTGACCTGCGATGTGGGTGGGGGAAGTGACCAGTTGTTTAAGTCCGAGGTTGGCGAGGTTGTCTAAGAGGGTGGCGGTGTTGCGGTCGTTGATCTTTTCAAGGTGGAAGTTGAGGTCTCCCAGAAGGATGTAGTCTTTGGAGGGGAGCGCGTGTGGGGTGATGAAGTCCGTGATGTCTTCACTGAATTTTGCGCGGGGACCTGGTGGTCTGTAGAGGAGGGTGCCTCTGAGAGTTGTATTGGGGTCGATGTGGATCTGGAAGTGAAGGTGTTCGGAGTTGGCGAGGTTGGCGTCAGAGCTGGTTGAGATGCGGATTGATTTCTTATGGACGATAGCGATTCCTCCTCCTGTATGGTCGGTGCGATCCTTGCGTGTGATCTTATAGTCATCAGGGATAGCGATGGCGATGTCAGGGGCGGAGGAAGCGTTCATCCATGTTTCCGTTAGGAAGGCGACGTCAGGAGAGATGGTGTCTAGTAGGTTCCATAGGTCAATAGCGTGCCTGTGGACTGATCGGGTGTTGAGAAGGATGCATTGTAGGTGGTTGGGGTCGGGAATCTGTGGTGTGGTCGTAGCGGAGATGTTGTCGGTGCCGCTAAATTTGCAGGAGAAGCAGGAGAACGGTCCATGGGTGCGTCCAGGGGCGGCTTGGACGCAGTTGGGGGCGCGACCGGGGTTAAGGGCTAGGAGGGTGGCGGCCTCGTAGGTAAGGCGGGAGGGCTGGGCAGCGCGAGGGGCAGGGGGTCTTGCGCTGGGCGCGGGCTTGGCGCGGACGGGCGTAGACGGGCTTACCTTTGGCGCACCTTCGGCGCAGGTTGGGCGAGGACGCTGCGCGTTAATGCAGTGGGCATATATGGATGGTGGAGGGGGAGGGGCGAGGGCGTCTCAGCTGGGAGGCGGGGCGGGCCACGAAGGAGGACAACAACACACAAAATGGCAGCGGAGGGCTCAGCGGAGCGGAGTGCTTGGGGCGGAATGCACAGATACTGCTCAAATGTATACACACTGACAAACGCGGTCAAAAATGAAAGATGAGCAAAGCGCCAAGCGGTGCAGACTTCAGGCAGTTAATTATAATAAACAAAAGCGGAGCAGCGAAACCACAGTGCGCCAGCACAAATACTGCAAAATGTATACACAATGGCAAACGCGGTCTAAAAATGAGAGATAGGCAAAGCGCCAAGCGGTGCAGACTTCAGGCAGTTAATTATAATAAACAAAGCGGAGCAACGATACCACAGTGTGCCCTCTCGGGTGCCAAGATCTGCCGTCCACACTCTGGCTGACCGCCGCTTATACATCGCGACTAGTCACACCACCGGGAGGAATACCGATACGGCCCATAGCCCTTCACCGCTGGACCACCTCTCTAAGCAAGACGACGTGCAGCCCCGTATCACCGGCCAGGCCGTCAGTGAGACGACACGGTGGAGGGTCGGAGCGGCCGTCAGACCGCCGCAAGGACCGCCGAGATTGCCCTCGCACACCTGCGGCAAAGAAGCCAGTTCACCATGGTGAAGAAGGATGCAGCCCGAAGACCCAGAAACAAGGGCTTATAGATAAATTTGCAGTGGCGCCACAACCAGGTGGTATGGAAGGGACGGGAGCGACCTCAGACACGGCTCTCCTGATGGGTGCAATACAGGCCTCTATGGTGGATATCCAGGCATCTAGAGCGGCCCTAGAGGTAAAGATTGGTGAAGTGGGAGTGGAGGTCAATCTACTGCGTCAGGACTTCCGAAACCTCACGGAGAGGGTCACCACAGCAGACACGAGGCTGGGAGAGGCGGAGGATGTCATGCACGACCTGCGGAAAGACGTCAAAGACCTGCAGGATGCCCAAAAACAGCTGTTGTGGAAGGTGGGCGACGCGGAAAACAGGGCACGGCGGAACAACCTCCGTTTTGTGGGATTTAGAGAGGGAATTGAAGGGACTAATATGGCGGGGTTCCTGCGCTCCTGGCTACTCAAAACATTACCCCAAGCGACATTCTCCAACTGCTTCATCATTGAACGGGCGCACAGAGCACTTATGGCCAAACCTCTGGTGGGGGCGTGCGAGGCCGATCATTGCGAGGTTTCTGAACTTTGCCGATAGAGACCTGATCCTAAGGGAAGCCAGAAAGCTGGGCGAGATTAGGCTTGAAAACTCGCAAATCATGATCTTCCCTGACTATAGCCAGGAAGTACAGAAGGTGAGACGCTCATTTCACACGGTCAAAGCTAAACTCAGGGACCTGAATATTCAGTACATGCTCCTCTTTCCAGCCAAACTTAAGGTCATATACAAGGAAAAAACGCACTTCTTCATGCACCCGGATGACGCTTGGCAGTGGCTAGAGGAACGTCCGCCCCCTCGGAGACGGGAGGGGAGTGGACGGGATGCGACGGTGGCAGGCCTAGCCGCTGGGAATCTATGGGAGAAGGTGCAGCCACAAAGGAGACGCAGAACAAAAGGGCTGAGGAAGACTCAAGTGACACCGTACCCCCCGCAGAACAGGTCCCCGGGGAGGCAACAAGACCCCGGCTCGCCACGACCCGACAATGCAACGAGGACTAGGTTCTCCGCCCTTGAAATAGAGGAAACCAATGAGAGGGAGAGTGAAGCAGGAGAAGAAGTAACGTCTGAGGTGGAGGAAGGGGAGGAACAGTCACTCCACCCGCTGGTGGTGGCCATACATGAACTAGAGGGCGGACCCGACACAGATAGGGCTCGATACAGGGAGCGAGCGGCACCCACAACACTTGAAAAATGCCAAAGGTGATGGACAAGATATTGGCTGGACCATATGGAAGCACGCAAGTGACTCACACGCCTCCTAATTTTGTGTATTGTTGTATTCTTTTTCATTTTATTTTAAGTAGGGTTTTTATTTCTTATCGTTCTTTCCTTCTCACGAACTTCTACACGTCTCTATAGACTTTGTGGAACCCAGCCTTTTGGTTACTGTTTGACTAACAAGTTGGGGTAGTTCGACAGGGGGGAGAGACACTAGGGAGGACGACAGACCTTTTCCTGCAAGTAAGTCCTGTCGTGAATGGAGGTAGTAAATGGGTCTGATGGGGGAGGAGGGTGGGGCGGGGGAGCGGGGTTCAGTTGGGGCAATTTGTTGAGTTGGATTAAGTGGGCAAGTTGTAGCAGGGGGGAGGGTATGGGAGTAGAGGGGAGTTTGGGGCGGAGGGGGGAAGGGGAAGGACAGCATGGGAGACGCATTCACTAGTCAGACAGGTACGCGCACACCACAACACATTCCACCACGGAAAGTAAGATGCCACCGGAGGTTCTTTAGCGTGCCGGGATGGGAGCACATGCACAACACATGGCAAACACCAGCGCAAGGCGTGAGAGGTCGTCTAATAGGATTCCACTGCTATGACTATGGGGAACCCGGATGGAGAAATTGTACACAGGGGAGGCATTAAAGTGATGACTTGGAATGTAAATGGCCTAGGCTGTTAGATCAAACGAGGTCTGGTTAACAACTATGTCAAAAGGTCCGGGGCGGGCGTGATACTCCTTCAAGAAACGCACCTGCGGGGCACGAAATGCGCCTTCCTGGAACGGGGGCAGTATAAAGTCCTGGCTCACACGGGGTTTACCTCCGGCTCCAGAGGGGTTGCGATACTGATAAAAAAACATACACCCATGAGAGTAGCACAGGTCTGGACCGATCCACAGGGCACCTATGTGGGAGTACGCGGGATGTGGGGGAGGGGAGAGTACATGTTTGTCTCCGCTAACGCTCCGCCCAAACTGCAGGCAGGTACGCTGAAGGGAGTGTCGGACATCATCCTTACCACATCAGACATGACTCAAATTCTCGGGGGGGATTTTAACGATGTAATGAGCCCTTCGGTCGATAGGGCGGGTGAACGGGATAGACCCCAGGCCATGGCTCCACTAGCCAAAACCATGACTGCTCTTGGCCTTCTGGACGTATCGAGATTGCTGCATCCGGACGTTAGGGCATTCTCCTTCTTTTCCGGAGCGCACAACGTTTATTCCCGCCTGGACTATATTTTCATGACGCGGCAGGCACTACAGATGTCGGATTCGGCTGAATACTGTGCCTAAGGGATATTCGACCACTCGCCGTTGTTATTAGAGGTGGGCAGGAGGAGACGGGATGGACCTAGAATTCTTAGGCTCTCGGCTTGGGAGCTACAGAACCCGGAAATCCTGAAGGGACTGCGAGCTGATGTTAGGGTGTACATGGCGGACAACGTGGAGTCAGTGGACTCTAGGGTTGTCCTCTGGGAAGCGCTTAAAGTGGTGCTCCAAGACAGGGAACACTGTAGATTGGCAGAAGCTAGGAAAAAGGGCCAGGCAGAGATCCAGGCCTTAGAGACACAGGTATTACTGCTGGAGGCCGAACATCAACAAACTAAAGACCCAGGGAAACTAAGACAAATCGCTGATGTGCAAGCCCAATACAGACAATTAGTGACGGGGAGGCCAGGACACAAGCCCTGGCGACCCTACATCGCATCTATGATGTAGGTGATGAATCCAGAAAGCTTCTGGCGTGGCTAAGCAGGAAAGAAAGGGATGAGAGATGGGTGGAAAGAGTAGGGGTTGGTCATGATGAATGGGCTTGTACAGACGATAAGATAGCTGTCGCATTGACGCCCACTGGGCTAAGTTTGCGCGATACAAGATCCCCCTCATTCATTCATTTGCTGACTGCTATAAGGCCTTTTACAAGGCCCGCGATCTAGGGTCCATAGAGGAGGCACTGAAGTATATAGCAACCATTACCATCCCGAAGCTTGAGGAGACAGACCGTGAGGATCTGGAGTCTGACATCACGGAGGAGGAGGTTAGGGTAGCACTTACTAAACGGCGTGCGGGAAAGGCCCCGGGTCCCAATGGATTCCCCGCGGAGTTCTTCAAAAAGATGGCAGACCTTCTGTCCTATCTCCTTTTAGGTCTCTTCCGGGATGCGGAGGAGGAGGGTCAGTTTCCACTGGACCTCAGACAGGCCACGATTGTTCCAATCTACAAGCCAGGAAAGCCAGCAGAGGACTGTGCGTCCTACCGCCCCATTTCCCTGTTGAATGTGGAAGCAAAACTATATGCAACTATATTGGCTCTTCGCTTGCGATGAGTCATATCGGGACTGGTACATATGGACCAGACAGGGTTCATCCCGGAAAGGGCGACTAGGTATAATCTCCGCAGGACGCATAACTGGCTCCGAGAAGTGGAATGCAGAATGGAGCCACATTGATTCCTGTCCCTAGACGCAGAAAAAGCGTTTGATGCCGTCCATTGGCCCTTCTTGGAGGGAGTATTGGAACACATGGGATTTGGACCCAAGTACAGACGCAAAATTAGCTTGCTTTATTCAGGCCCTAGCGCTCGAGTCAGGGTAAACGGACTCGAGGCGGAACATCTCGCCCCCATTAATGAATGGGTGCATGCACCCGCCGCACACCCCACTTATGCATTGGAAAGACACACGGTAGGTGCACACAACTGTCTCCACTACATATACGAAAGGAAGGGACAGGCTAGACTGTTGCTGGCCACTTAAATCACATTGGGAGCATGGAAAAGGGCTTCGAAAGCTACAGGATGGGTACACAGACCTACAAGTCAGACACCGATATGGGACTGCTCCTGGCAGAAAGAACGTAGTAAATTGGGAGCCTTCCTTTTGACTCTCCCTCTCTCATTTGGTTTTAGCGCCGGGAAACCTAAGGGTAGCTGCGCGCTTTATAAACTTAAATATATATAATTAGAAAAACAATGTCAAAGGCCTTTCCCATACAAAGGGGAACCCAGCAGGGTTGCCCCCTGTCACCATTACTGTTTGCCCTATCCATCGAGGTAATGGCCTACGCGGTTCGACAGAATGTGGAGGTAACGGGATTTCAGGTGGGACAGGCAGAGATACAGGAGGAGAAATTATCCCTATATGCAGACGATGTACTGCTTTATGTAACACAACCGGAAACCACCATACCAGCACTGTTCGATGAACTGGACCGTTACAGTGCCAAGTCTGGATACCAGATTAACTGGCACAAGTCAACACTCTATAAAACCCGAGGGCGGAATGACTGGCCCCAGTTGCCAGAGAGACTACAGACGACCGGAGAGGGATTTTTGTATTTAGGAATATTTATTACGACAGACAGAGACGTTTCATATGAACGCAATATTAACCATGTTATCAGTAACTTTAAAACCGACGCAGGCAGATGGCAATCGCTCCCCTTGACAATTCTCGGAAGGGCAGCTATGTTCAAAATCTCGCTCCCGAGTTTTCTATACGCATTCCAAAATGAATACTTCCCGGTGACAACCGGGACCTTCCGAGAAGTTCATGCGGAGCTGAGGTCCTATTTATGGTTGGGAAAGCACCCTACAGAGACACCAGTATGATGGAGGGATCTCGCTGCCGGACCTAGAAGCCTATTATTGGGTGGAACATTTCACCCCCATTAATGAATGGGTGCATGCACCCACTGCACACCCCACTTATGCATTGGAAAGACACACCGTAGGCGCACACAACTGTCTCCACTACATATACGAAAGGAAGGGACAGGCCAGACTGTTGCCGGTCACTTAAATCACATTGGGAGCATGGAAAAGGGCTTTGAAAGCTACAGGATGGGTACACAGACCAACGAGACAGACATCGAAGTATATAGCAACCATTACCTTCCCGAAGCTTGAGGAGACAGACCGTGAGGATCTGGAGTCTGACATCACGGAGGAGGAGGTTAGGGTAGCACTGACTAAACTGCGTGCGGGAAAGGCCCCGGGTCCCAATGGATTCCCAGCGGAGTTCTCCAAAAAGATGGCAGACCTTCTGACCCATCTCCTTTTAGGTCTCTTCCAGGATTCGGAGGAGGAGGGTCAGTTTCCACTGGACCTCAGACAGGCCACGATTGTTCCAATCTACAAGCCAGGAAAGCCAGCAGAGGACTGTGCGTCCTACCGCCCCATTTCCCTGTTGAATGTGGAAGCAAAACTATATGCAACTATATTGGCTCTTTGCTTGCGATGAGTCATATCGGGACTGGTACATATGGACCAGACAGGGTTCATCCCGGAAAGGGCGACTAGGTATAATCTCCGCAGGACGCATAACTGGCTCCGAGAAGTGGAAGGCAGAACGGAGCCACATTGATTCCTGTCCCTAGACGCAGAAAAAGCGTTTGATGCCGTCCATTGGCCCTTCTTGGAGGGAGTATTGGAACACATGGGATTTGGACCCAAGTACAGACGCAAAATTAGCATGCTTTATTCAGGCCCTAGCGCTCGAGTCAGGGTAAACGGACTCGAGGCGGAACATCTCGCCCCCATTATTGAATGGGTGCATGCACCCGCCGCACACCCCACTTATGCATTGGAAAGACACACCGTTGGCGCACACAACTGTCTCCACTACATATACGAAAGGAAGGGACAGGCCAGACTGTTGCCGGCCCCTTAAATCACATTGGGAGCATGGAAAAGGGCTTCGAAAGCTACAGGATGGGTACACAGACCTACGAGACAGACACCGATATGGGACTGCTCCTGGCTGAAAGAACTTAGTAAATTGGGAGCCTTCCTTTTGACTCTCCCTCTCTCATTTGGTTTTAGCGCCGGGAAACCTACGGGTAGCTGCGCGCTTTATAAACTTAAATATATATAATAAAAAAACAAAGTCAAAGGCCTTTCCCATACAAAGGGGAACCCGGCAGGGTTACCCCCTGTCACCTTTACTGTTTGCCCTATCCATCGAGGTAATGGCCTACGCGGTTCGACAGAATGTGGAGGTAACAGGATTTCAGGTGGGACAGGCAGAGATACAGGAGGAGAAATTATCCCTATATGCAGACGATGTACTGCTTTATGTAACACAACCGGAAACCACCATACCGGCACTGTTCGATGAACTGGACCGTTAAGGTGCCAAGTCTGGATACCAGATTAACTGGCACAAGTCGACACTCTATAAAACCCGAGGGCGGAATGACTGGCCTCAGTTGCCAGAGAGACTACAGACGACCGGAGAGGGATTTTTGTATTTAGGAATATTTATTACGACAGACAGAGACGTTTCATACGAACGCAATATTAACCGTGTTATCAGTAACTTTAAAACCGACGCAGGCAGATGGCAATCGCTCCCCTTGACAATTCTCGGAAGGGCAGCTATGTTCAAAATCTCACTCCCGAGATTTCTATATGCATTCCAAAATGAATATTTCCCGGTGACAACCGGGACCTTCCGAGAAGTTCATGCGGAGCTGGGGTCCTATTTATGGTTGGGAAAGCACCCTACAGAGACACCAGTATGATGGACGGATCTCGCTGCCGGACCTAGAAGCCTATTATTGGGCGGAACATCTGGCCCCCATTAATGAATGGGTGCATGCACCCGCCGCACACCCCACTTATGCATTGGAAAGACACACCGTAGGCGCACACAACTGTCTGCACTACATATACGAAAGGAAGGGACTGGCCAGACTGTTGCCGGCCACTTAAATCACATTGGGAGCATGGAAAAGGGCTTCGAAAGCTACAGGATGGGTACACAGACCTACGAGACAGACACCGATATGGTACTGCTCCTGGCTGAAAGAACTTAGTAAATTGGGAGGGTTCCGGGGTTGGAACAACATAGGTATCTCCACTCTAGGAGATGTAGTCAAGAGCGGGACACTAAAGTCATTTCCATCACTGCAGGCAGAATTTGGGCTACACCGCTCTCAGTTTTTTAAATACATACAATTGAGGCACGCATGGCAGGCGGAACGGACAATACAAGAGGCACTCCCTGAACACGCTCCACTGGAAGGCCGCTTGTTGCAGGAAAGGATCCCTGAAAAAGTTGTATCCCTGACATGTAAGTCTATTATGAATAATAGACCAGACAGGCTGGAGGGCCTTAGGGCCGCATGGGAGCGAGAAGTAGGGGAGATGGATGACGTAGACTGGGGTGTAGTACTGATGCACCCTAGAGAAGTAGCAATTAAGTCACGTCTCCGGCTAATACAGTTTAAGATCCTACACAGGGCATACTTCGATAGAGTGCGGCTCTTCAAGATGGGGAGAGTGCCTGACCCTAGCTGTTTGCGCTGCGGTCATGACAGTGGAGATTTCTTGCATATACTGTGGTCATGCTCACACATTCAGGCCTACTGGGGCGAGGTCACCACAGAACTGGGTGAGGTGTTGGGGATAGACATTCCACTGGACCCGAAAATCATTCTCCTAGGAATGACCAACGATGTGGACCTGGCTCTCCATTGCTGATATTCTTAGCTCTAGCCCTGGTAGTAGCCAAAAGGGACATAGCCAGGAAATGAGGGGCGCCAGATATACCCCAGCTAAGGGAATGGAGGAGGGGCATGGACATATATATGGTGGCCGAAAGGGTCACGTATAAAGCGAGAGGGTGCCCAAAGAAGTTCCGTAGGGTGTAGGGTAAATGGAGACATTATCATGGCCTAGATGGAGGACTTTGAGGAGTACCGAATGTGTATATGTTTTGACTTATATGAGGGGGAGTGTTGCTCGAGATCAAGGGATTGTGTCTAAAAGAACTGGTGAACTGCAATCAATGGAGGGGCATCTGATCTATGATACTGGGATATTGGACCTTGTTGGAAGGGGGGGAGTTGGGATGGGGGGCACGGGGATATTGCTTGATGGCGACATGCTTGTTATGTTCTTTTTCCTTGCTGCAAAACAAAAAAAAATGTTTATAAAAAAAAATAATTGATAACCCCAGCCAAGAAAGGTAGCAAGTGTGCAAATTTCCCACTGCCTTCGGCTGGGGTAGTATCTACAACAAAATGGCTCGATAAAGGGCTTGCACTTTGAATAGGAATATGAAATTAAACAATAATTCATAACCTCTGCGAAGAAAGGCAGCAATTGCGCAAATTTCCCACTGCCTTCAGCCGGGGTAGTTGATACAACAACAAGGCTCGATAAACGGCCTGCACTTTGAATAGGAATATAAAATTGAACAATAGTTGATAACTCCTGCAAAGAAAGGCAACAAGTGCGCACATTTCCCTCTGCCTTCTACTGGGGTAGTATCTACATGAAAAAGGCTCGATAAAGAGCCTTAACTTTGAATCAGAATATGAAATTGAAGAGTAATTGATAACCCCAGCCAAAAAAGGCAACAAGTAAGTGTGTGTATGTGTGGATGATGTGTTCACTGAATGGGAGATGAATAAGGTAAAAAGTTAGAAAGGGTGCAGACGCGTAAAGTAACCACTGCCTTATCAGGGAAGAAGATCTTTGGATACCCAGCTCATTACACAGACTGTGCGTCGTAAGAAAGGATGCAAGTGTGGAAATTACCCACTGCCATTGACGGGAAGTAGTTACCAAGTAGGCTGAATAAAGGGCCTGCATCTTTAATTTGAATTACTTGAAGAATAATTGATAACCCTAGCCAAGATAGGCAGCTAGTTTGCAAATGCCCCACTGTCTTCGGACAGGGTAGCGCTACAACAAAAAGGCTCGATAAAGGGGCTTGATTTTGAATCAGAATATGAAATTCAAGAATAATTGATAACCCCAGCCAAGAAAGGCAGCAAGTGTGCAAATTTCCCACTGCCTTCGGACGGGGTAGTTCTTACAACAAAAAAGCTTGATAAAAGTCTAATAACTAATGTTGAGGACACCGATGCTCCTGTTTCTTGTTTTTGATGAGGTTGATAGACTGTTTCACATAACACAAAAGTTCATCAAAGTGGAGAAGTGTGTCTCAGTGGCTAGAGGCGGCAGACCCGGAAGCTGAGATCGGCCGTGGACCAGGGTTCGATTCCCCGCCTCGGCGGGTCTCGGGCTCAAAATTCCACGGAGTCGACAATTCTCGCTCCAGTGCATACTCGACTCACGGGGTCACACTCTGCCACTCTGGGCAATAGCTTGCTTAATCTCCACTACGGCCCCTCGCGGTGGGATGCCTGGCTTTCACCTTGTGGATACCCGGCCGGGGTATCTCACTGGGGAATACCAGGACGGGTTCCCTAAGCAAGCGCCTTGAGACCCCTGGGTTAAAGTGTTGCGCTATATAAATCGAAACACATTTACATTTACATCTCAATAAATGCATAGAAATTTAAGTTTACCAAAATCCAGATCAATATGTGAGTATGGACTGTTTTCTGAAGATGCTGTTGCAGCAATTGATGTGCTTGGTGCAGCAGCAAGTGGGTTGTCCTGCAATCTCTGTGTTGCAGCTCAAGCAAAGTTGTTTTTGTGTTGCACTATATTTGCTGTGCCAAAGGAGTATTTTTTGGATTGATCACACCTTGATAGAGTTGTTTGGCAAATTTCATAGGTTACTAATGGTTGGTGTTTTTCAGTTAGTATATGTCTGGACTATGCTGGAATCTTTAAGGGACACATTAGGGCTTCCATAATACAGAAATACTTTGTACTTAGTGACATCCAATTCTATTTTATGAAGAAAGGTTGCATTCTACAGTCTCCTTTAGGACTAGTGGGAGGGTAGCATTTCAAAGTGTTTGACAGGTTACACTACATGTGTCCATGCAGCTAAAGAAAACCTAGCATGGTTATGCATGGACATCCTCTCACACAAAACCCAGCACTCAGCATTCAGGATTGTAAAAGCTTGCCATAGGAGTGACTGATGAGTTTATATATGTCAGTGACAAAAGAAAAGAAAAAGAAAAACAAGTAAGCTTGTTGTACATTAGAAATATACAGACCTGATAGACTATGCATGTAAATCCATGAAATCTTTTTTGAAGGTATGGAAGAAAGCAAGCAGTGAAAGGGTGTTTAGAAGCAATACTGTCCAGCATAAAATGTGCATATTTGTTTGTTTTGTTGACTCTAAACACACCTTTTGGATTATGACCATGAAATAGTGGTGTAACTATATAATAGATTCTATTGTCAGATGTCTACCTTAGTGATAGTGGAATTTCCACTACTTTTTAGACTACCATTGAACAATAATGTGTTGAGGAGCGGTATTGCTTGTTGAACTTCAAAAAGGAGGAAGATTTAAATTTATATTTCAACACCTTAACAAAATAGTTTCTCTATTTGAAAAAGAAAATTAAGTAGGAATGTTAGAGGAAGTCTGGTCCAACTCTAAAAGGATTGTGCAAATCATCACAGCTGTAGGAGAGTAGGGTCTGCTTTCCTATGGTCACCCCACTTTTTGCTTTTTGCTTCACTGGTTTTCGACTTAATGTGGCTGTGGGCCTGCTAATCAGACCCACAGCCCAGCTGCTCTCTCTCTAAATTCACTACAGTGTATTTAGGTACATTACCAATTGGATACTGGGTCACCTTATGAGCCCCTGTACAGTATACCACAGGTACCCAGGGCATAGGTGCATCCAAGGCCTACTCGGGGCTGCAGCATATCTTTTGCCACCCCTGGCTGGCCATTCAAAATGACACAACTGGCTGATCACTCTGCTGGGGCAAGGTGGTGTAATCACCCCTTGCTTAGATATAGTATACCCATATCTAACCTTTGTATCTGGACACATATACACCTATAAGTCACTCCTATGGCAGGCCTTAACAATCCTGGAGGCAGAGCGCTTGGTTTTATGTGAGATGGTGCTCTAGCATGAGCTGAGCCTGTCTACATCTCGCCCCCATTAATGAATGGGTGCAGGCACCCGCCGCACACCCCACTTATGCATTGGAAAGACACACCGTAGGCGCACACAACTGTCTCCACTACATATACGAAAGGAAGGGACAGGCCAGACTGTTGCTGGCCACTTAAATCACATTGGGAGCATGGAAAAGGGCTTCGAAAGCTACAGGATGGGTACACAGACCTACAAGACAGACACCGATATGGGACTGCTCCTGGCTGAAAGAACTTAGTAAATTGGGAGCCTTCCTTTTGACTCTCCCTCTCTCATTTGGTTTTAGCGCCGGGAAACCTAAGGGTAGCTGCGGGCTTTATAAAATTAAATATATATAATAAAAAAACAATGTCAAAGGCCTTTCCCATAAAAAGGGGAACCTGGCAGGGTTGCCCCCTGTCACCCTTACTGTTTGCCCTATCCCTCGAGGTAATGGCCTACGCGGTTCGACAGAATGTGGAGGTAACGGGATTTCAGGTGGGACAGGCAGAGATACAGGAGGAGAAATTATCCCTATATGCAGACGATGTACTGCTTTATGTAACATAACCGGAAACCACCATACCAGCACTGTTCGATAAACTGGACCGTTACGGTGCCAAGTCAGGATACCAGATTAACTGGCACAAGTCGACACTCTATAAAACCCGAGGGCGGAATGACTGGCCCCAGTGACTACAGACGACCGGAGAGGGATTTTTGTATTTAGGAATATTTATTACGACAGACAGAGACGTTTCATTCGAACGCAATACTAACCATGTTATCAGTAACTTTAAAACCGACGCAGGCAGATGGCAATCGCTCCCCTTGACAATTCTCGGAAGGGCAGCTATGTTCAAAATCTCGCTCCCGAGATTTCTATACGCATTCCAAAATGAATACTTCCCGGTGACAACCGGGACCTTCCGAGAAGTTCATGCGGAGCTGAGGTCCTATTTATGTTTGGGTAAGCACCCTACAGAGACACCAGTATGATGGAGGGATCTCGCTGCCGGACCTAGAAGCCTAATATTGGGCGGAACATCTCACCCCCATTAATGAATGGGTGCATGCACTCACCGCACACCCCACTTATGCATTGGAAAGACACACCGTAGGCGCACACAACTGTCTCCACTACATATACGAAAGGAAGGGACAGGCCAGACTGTTGCCGGCCACTTAAATCACATTGGGAGCATGGAAAAGGGCTTCGAAAGCTACAGGATGGGTACACAGACCAACGAGACAGACACCGAAGTATATAGCAAGCATTACCTTCCCGAAGCTTGAGGAGACAGACCGTGAGGATCTGGAGTCTGACATCACGGAGGAGGAGGTTAGGGTAGCACTGACTAAACTGCGTGCGGGAAAGGCCCCGGGTCCCAATGGATTCCCCGCGGAGTTCTTCAAAAAGATGGCAGACCTTCTGACCCATCTCCTTTTAGGTCTCTTCCAGGATTCGGAGGAGGAGGGTCAGTTTCCACTGGACCTCAGACAGGCCACGATTGTTCCAATCTACAAGCCAGAAAAGCCAGCAGAGGACTGTGCGTCCTACCGCCCCATTTTCCTGTTGAATGCGGAAGCAAAACTATATGCAACTATATTGGCTCTTCGCTTGCGATGAGTCATATCGGGACTGGTACATATGGACCAGACAGGGTTCATCCCAGAAAGGGCGACTAGGTATAATCTCCGCAGGACGCATAACTGGCTCCGAGAAGTGGAAGGCAGAATGGAGCCACATTGATTCCTGTCCCTAGACGCAGAAAAAGCGTTTGATGCCGTCCATTGGCCCTTCTTGGAGGGAGTATTGGAACACATGGGATTTGGACCCAAGTACAGTCGCAAATAAATTAGCTTGCTTTATTCAGGCCCTAGCACTCGAGTCAGGGTAAACGGACTCGAGGCGGAACATCTCGCCCCCATTAATGAATGGGTGCATGCACCCACTGCACACCCCACTTATGCATTGGAAAGACACACCGTAGGCGCACACAACTGTCTCCACTACATATACGAAAGGAAGGGACAGGCCAGACTGTTGCCGGCCACTTAAATCACATTGGGAGCATGGAAAAGGGCTTCGAAAGCTACAGGATGGGTACGCAGACCTATGAGACAGACACCAATATGGGACTGCTCCTGGCTGAAAGAACTTAGTAAATTGGGAGCCTTCCTTTTGACTCTCCCTCTCTCATTCGGTTTTAGCGCCGGGAAACCTACGGGTAGCTGCGCGCTTTATAAACTTAAATATATATAATAAAAAAACAAAGTCAAAGGCCTTTCCCATACAAAGGGGAACCTGGCAGGGTTGCCCCTGTCACCCTTACTGTTTGCCCTATCCATCGAGGTAATGGCCTACACGGTTCGACAGAATGTGGAGGTAACGGGATTTCAGGTGGGACAGGCAGAGATACAGGAGGAGAAATTATCCCTATATGCAGACGATGTACTGCTTTATGTAACACAATCGGAAACCACCATACCGGCACTGTTCGATGAACTGGACCGTTAAGGTGCCAAGTCTGGATACCAGATTAACTGGCACAAGTCGACACTCTATAAAACCCGAGGGCGGAATGACTGGCCCCAGTTGCCAGAGAGACTACAGACGACCGGAGAGGGATTTTTGTATTTAGGAATATTTATTACAACAGACAGAGACGTTTCATACGAACGCAATATTAACCGTGTTATCAGTAACTTTAAAACCGACGCAGGCAGATGGCAATCGCTCCCCTTGACAATTCTCGGAAGGGCAGCTATGTTCAAAATCTCGCTCCCGAGATTTCTATACGCATTCCAAAATGAATATTTCCCGGTGACAACCGGGACCTTCCGAGAAGTTCATGCGGAGCTGAGGTCCTATTTATGGTTGGGAAAGCGTCCTACAGAGACACCAGTATGATGGACGGATCTCGCTGCCGGACCTAGAAGCCTATTATTGGGCGGAACATCTTGCCCCCATTAATGAATGGGTGCATGCACCCGCCGCACACCCCACTTATGCATTGGAAAGACACACCGTAGGCGCACACAACTGTCTCCACTACATATACGAAAGGAAGGGACAGGCCAGACTGTTGCCGGCCACTTAAATCACATTGGGAGCATGGAAAAGGGCTTCGAAAGCTGCAGGATGGGTACACAGACCTACGAGACAGACACCGATATGGGACTGCTCTTGGCTGAAAGAACTTAGTAAATTGGGAGGGTTCCGGGGTTGGAACGACAAAGGTATCTCCACTCTAGGAGATGTAGTCAAGAGCGGGACACTAAAGTCATTTCCATCACTGCAGGCAGAATTTGGGTTAGACCGCTCTCAGTTTTTTAAATACATACAATTGAGGCACGCATGGCGGGCGGAACGGACAATACAAGAGGCACTCCCTGAACACGCTCCACTGGAAGGCCGCTTGCTGCAGGAAAGGATCCCTGAAAAAGTTGTATCCCTGACATATAAGTCTATTATGAATAATAGACCAGACAGGCTGGAGAGCCTTAGGGCCGCATGGGAGCGAGAAGTAGGGGAGATGGATGACGTAGACTGGGGTGTAGTACTGATGCACCCTAGAGAAGTAGCAATTAAGTCACGTCTCCGGCTAATACAGTTTAAGATCCTACACAGGGCATACTTCGATAGAGTGCGGCTCTTCAAGATGGGGAGAGTGCCTGACCCTAGCTGTTTGCGCTGCGGTCATGACAGTGGAGATTTCTTGCATATACTGTGGTCATGCTCACACATTCAGGCCTACTGGGGCGAGGTCACCACAGAACTGGGTGAGGTGTTGGGGATAGACATTCCACTGGACACGAAAATCATTCTCCTAGGAATGACCAATGATGTGGACCTGGCTCTCCATTGCTGATATTCTTAGCTCTAGTCCTGGTAGTAGCCAAAAGGGACATAGCCAGGAAATGAGGGGCGCCAGATATACCCCAGCTAAGGGAATGGAGCAGGGGCATGGACACATATATGGCGGCCGAAAGGGTCATGTATAAAGCGAGAGGGGGCCCGAAGAAGTTCCGTAGGGTGTGGGGTAAATGGAGACATTATCATGGCCTAGATGGAGGACTTTGAGGAGTACCGAATGTGTATATGTTTTGACTGATATGAGGGGGAGTGTTGCTCGAGATCAAGGGATTGTGTCTAAAAGAACTGGTGAACTGCAATCAATGGAGGGGCATCTGATCTATGATACTGGGATATTGGACCTTGGTGGAAGGGGGGGAGGTGGGATGGGGGGCGCGGGGATATTGCTTGATGGTGACATGCTTGTTATGTTCTTTTTCCTTGCTGCAAAACAATAAAAATGTTTATAAAAAAAAAATAATTGATAACCCCAGCCAAGAAAGGTAGCAAGTGTGCAAATTTCCCACTGCCTTCGGCTGGGGTAGTATCTACAACAAAATGGCTCGATAAAGGGCTTGCACTTTGAATAGGAACATGAAATTAAACAATAGTTCATAACCTCTGCCAAGAAAGGCAGCAAATGCGCAAATTTCCCACTGCCTTCAGCCGGGGTAGTTGATACAACAACAAGGCTCGATAAACGGCCTGCACTTTGAATAGGAATATAAAATTGAACAATAGTTGATAACTCCTGCAAAGAAAGGCAACAAGTGCGCACATTTCCCACTGCCTTCTACTGGGGTAGTATCTACATGAAAAAGGCTCGATAAAGAGCCTTAACTTTGAATCCGAATATGAAATTGAAGAGTAATTGATAACCCCAGCCAAAAAAGGCAACAAGTAAGTGTGTGTATGTGTGGATGATGTGTTCATTGAATGGGAGATGAATAAGGTAAAAAGTTAGAAAGGGTGCAGACGCGCAAAGTAACCACTGCCTTATCAGGGAAGAAGATCTTTGGATACCCAGCTCATTACACAGACTGTGCGTTGTAAGAAAGGATGCAAGTGCGGAAATTACCCACTGCCATTGACGGGAAGTAGTTACCAAGTCGGCTGAATGAAGGGCCTGCATCTTTAATTTGAATTACTTGAAGAATAATTGATAACCCTAGCCAAGATAGGCAGCTAGTTTGCAAATGTCCCACTGTCTTCGGACAGGGTAGCGCTACAACAAAAAAGGCTCGATAAAGGGGCTTGATTTTGAATCAGAATATGAAATTCAAGAATAATTGATAACCCCAGCCAAGAAAGGCAGCAAGTATGCAAATTTCCCACTGCCTTCGGACGGGGTAGTTCTTTCAACAAAAAAGCTTGATAAATGTCTAATAACTAATGTTAAGGACACCGATGCTCCTGTTTCTTGTTTTTGATGAGGTTGATAGACTGTTTCACATAACATAAAAGTTCATCGGAATAAATGCATAGAAATTTAAGTTTACCAAAATCCAGATCAATATGTGAGTATGGACTGTTTGCTGAAGATGCTGTTGCAGCAATTGATGTGCTTGGTGCAGCAGCAAGTGGGTTGTCCTGCAATCTCTGTGTTGCAGCTCAAGCAAAGTTGTTTTTGTGTTGCACTACATTTGCTGTGCCAAAGGAGTATTTTTTGGATTGATCACACCTTGATAGAGTTGTTTGGCAAATTTCATAGGTTACTAATGGTTGGTGTTTTTCAGTTAGTATATGTCTGGACTTCGCTGGAATCTTTAAGGGACACATTAGGGCTTCCATAATACAGAAATACTTTGTACTTAGTGACATCCAATTCTATTTTATGAAGAAAGGTTGCATTCTACAGTCTCCTTTAGGACTAGTGGGAGGGTAGCATTTCAAAGTGTTTGACAGGTTACACTACATGTGTCCATGCAGCTAAAGAAAACTTAGCATGGTTATGCATGGACATCCTCTCACACAAAACCCAGCACTCAGCATTCAGGATTGTAAAAGCTTGCCATAGGAGTGACTGATGAGTTTATATATGTCAGTGACAAAAGAAAAGAAAAAGAAAAACAAGTAAGCTTGTTTTACATTAGAAATATACAGACCTGATAGACTATGTATGTAAATCCATGAAATCTTTTTTGAAGGTAAGGAATAAAGCAAGCAGTGAAAGGGTGTTTAGAAGCAATACTGTCCAGCATAAAATGTGCATATTTGTTCGTTTTGTTGACTCTAAACACACCTTTTGGATTATGACCATGAAATAGTGGTGTAACTATATCATAGATTCTATTGTCAGATGTCTACCTTAGTGATAGTGGAATTTCCACTACTTTTTAGACTACCATTGAACAATAATGTGTTGAGGAGCGGTATTGCTTGTTGAACTTCAAAAAGGAGGAAGATTTAAATTTATATTTCAACACCTTAACAAAATAGTTTCTCGATTTGAAAAAGAAAATTAAGTAGGAATGTTAGAGGAAGTCTGGTCCAACTCTAAAAGGATTGTGCAAATCGTCACAGCTGTAGGAGAGTAGGGTCTGCTTTCCTATGGTCACCCCACTTTTTGCTTTTTGCTTCACTGGTTTTCGACTTAATGTGGCTGTGGGCCTGCTAATCAGACCCACAGCCCAGCTGCTCTCTCTCTAAATTCACTACAGTGTATTTAGGTACATTATCAATTGGATACTGGGTCACCTTATGAGCCCCTGTACAGTATACCATAGGTACCCTGGGCATAGGTGCATCCAAGGCCTACTAGGGGCTGCAGCATATCTTTTGCCACCCCTGGCTGGCCATTCAAAATGACACAACTGGCTGATAATTCAGCTGGGGCAAGGTGGTGTAATCACCCCTTGCTTAGATATAGTATACCCATATCTAACCTTTGTATCTGGACACATATACACCTATAAGTCACTCCTATGGCAGGCCTTAACAATCCTGGAGGCAGAGCGCTTGGTTTTATGTGAAATGGTGCTCTATCATGAGCTGAGCCTGTCTACAGCTTAAGGAACCATGTCCTTTAGCTGTTCTGGGATATTGCCAAACCATATACTCTTAAGTGCATTATAATCCTCGCGGTTAGATGCTAACTATGGTTTGGCTTTATCGAAACATGTCGAGTAAGGTGTCATACGAGTTGGAATACTACCCCCTTGCCAGTCCTGGTGACGGGGGTAGCATTCCACTCTTCTAGAGGGAGAAGACATGTTTGTTGTTCTAACTATTCCCGGTTAAAGTTAACCAGAGCCTCAGCATCACAAAATGGATGCTGCTGCCACAGACACAAGTCTGACCTCCTGCTGCTGGGAGTCCTTCCAGCGAGGGAGGCTTGGACAAAAGGTTTCCTGCCTTGGGAGGTGCTAGCACCACCCCAGACAGGATTTTGTGTATTGGGACAGGAAGGGCTCAAAGGATTGAGACATGCCTGGGGCACACAAGGTGTCCCATGCATAGTCCAGTTCAAACCGGTGCTGGGGCTTCCCTGCCCCTGCTCTGGCATGAAACTGGACAAAGGTAAAGGGGTGTAACCACCCCCTTCCTTGGTCTCCCCCATAGGAGGGAGCTAGCAGGTAATCCAGCCCCTAAGATCAGTATATAGAGGATTTTAGATTATCCTGACTGAAACTTTGAAATGAAACTCTGGACCTTCATCACTCTACTTTGGAAGAAGACGACTGAAGAATCTCCCTTGTGGACAAGGAGCGGCCACCATGCACAAACAGGCACCATCCAGCGATTGATGACTTGCTTTTCCGCCACCTCCCACCAGAGACCGAGTCCGGAGCCTGACAAGAACTAGATTTCCAGACATCCAACAGCCCGATCCACAGTCCCTGCAAAGCTGGGACCCGTGGAGGCGACGTGAGACGTGGGACTGGCCATCTTGAAAACTCTGCAACCTGCTAACTGTGCAGCCCCCGAGGTCCCCTCGAAGCTGTGAATTGGGGTTTGAGAAGCCCCAGCCGTGAGCAGCATCTGCACCAAAGATCAGCCCTGCACACTCCACGAATTCTGTGTGGGGCCCTTTTGCATTTTCCTGCCTGACGCATCTGTCCAGTCACTTGCCCATTGGCTAGTAGCCATCTTGGTGATGATCCCGAGAAACTACACCACTGGTCTGGTTGCTCCAGACTGGCCCCTGCTTCTCTGAAAAGAAGCATCCCCTCAGACCTTGCTGGTCTGAGTAAAGAAGCCTACATGGATTCCTGCGTGGGTTGCCTTTGCCAAGGCTTGTTGCCTCCCATCTTGAAGCCGACACCGCCAACAGCGAGAGCCTTTGTAGAACAGCTCGTGGCTCTATCCTGGTTGTCGTCGATGACTCCTGGACCATGTTACTGCAGAGACAAGCTTCCCATCAGCACCTGATCGCATCCCACCATCGCCTGGTTCCATCCTGGTTCCACGCTGGTCACTGGCTAGTGACCCAGACTCTGTCCCCTCTGCTTTCAGGTCCTCTACATCTTTGATCCACCCTTGGATCCACCCGGACTCTTCTCTTCTGGCCGCCTGCAGCATCTTCACTCTAAGGCTCCATAGATCTCCACGACGAAACTCGACACACTTTTGAACCTGTGCACCGGCTTCCTGTGGGCTAGGTAACACGAGTACTACGGTGTTCCTGTAGAGGTTTACATCCCTAGTGTCCTAATTTCAAGTGGTTAAGTTCTATTCCAGTCGGAAGGCTCCTAAATCTTTAACTTTATAACTTTTACGCACCCATTGACATCAATGTGCACACTCATGTGCTTTTAGACACTGCACACTCCTCCAGTAGGCCTCCTGCTCCCTAACTATTGTTATCTCAGTGTAGCCCCAGCGATTCCAAGGGCCCTAGGCCTTACCATTGTTCATGTCGTGGTACTTATACCACTTTTTTATTATATCTTTTGACGGGCCACCTCGCCCTATCCATAATTGTTCAACTTTTGTCTATTCTATTAAGTTACTTGTTTTGCGCTTGTGCTTCTGTGCTCATAAAGAGTTTAGGGTTTTTTTAATAAATAAATACATATACTTTTTCAATATATATCTTGTGTGGTGTCCTTTCATTTGGTATTAAAGGGATTTTATATGGTAAAACAGCTGGCTTCACATGCCCTCTTGAGTTTAGCCTAAGACTGCTTTGTCCATGATACCCCTAGGATAGCTGGTCTATAAGGTTGACTTAACAACCATCACCATAAGGGTTGTTTGGACTGGTGCAAGGTGCTCACTAGAATAGTGAACATCATATACCAGGCCAACTTCTCACAACAGCTGAAGGAAGTGTGTCTCAACATTACTTCTTAATAATCCGGACACAACACTAGATTGCAGGAGTATGCAAAACATCTAATTAGACGTATTGCATGCGATCACATTTTTACTTTAAAACATAAATTTTGTACATTTGTAACCAGTAAAAGCTAAACAGGATGTTTCATTTGGTTTTATAAATTCAAGGTGGACCCATCTGCTGCATTCGAAACATTAGGTCTGTTGGGAAAATAGTGAAAAGTAACTTGTTATTAACATTGCATTTTTTAAAGGTCAATAGCTTTTTTAAATGAAAACTTTACATGCATTTACATAGTAACCTCTGAACACTGAGTGGTAAAGTGGTAATTAATCCATAAGTAGTAAGGGTACATAGCCAGCTTTCCAACATGGCGGAAGTAACTCTGAAAAGACCCTTGCAAATGGATCAGTTATCTGAGTCATACTAATAAGCACCCTGCATCAGACAAATATGAACTGGAGACTTAGGGGCCCATCAGGATGGCGGGCGGATCACCCCCGCCAGGCTGGCGGTAACCACTGTCGGCCTGGCGGGGGCGATCCACCCACCATCCTACCCTGAATGACCCCCCGTCATATTAGCATGGCGGGGGTACCGCGGCGGACGGAAAGACTGTCCGACGCTTATCCGCCGCGGTCGCCTTACGGCCGGGGCGGAAAAGGGTTTATATGGTGGCGGTGTCTATTAGACACCGCCAGCCATATTATGATGGGCCTTTGTGAATGCCTTTTTGTATGCAGAGTCCCCCTGCGGGGGCTCGTTGCGGGCCCCTAGGGACTCCGGAGGGTGGGGGTGCACATGGGGAGTACCTATGATACACCCCTGCATTTCAATGCACAACATCACAGGCACCTCCCGGTGCCTGTCATGTTGTGCATTGAAATGCACAACATGCATTTTTAGCATTGCGGCGGGCGGTGCTTTCAGCATGCCCATCAGGATGGCGGGCGGATCGCATGACCCCCGTTATTTTAGTATGGCGAGGGTACTGCGGCGGAAGGAAAACAGGTCTGCTGCTTTTCCGCCCTGGTCGCCTTGCAGCCGGGGCGGAAAAGGGTTTATATGGTGGCGGTGTCTATTAGACACCGACAGCCATATTATGGTCTGCTTCAAGCTCATCCAGGGAAACTTTCAAAGTGGTGCAAGAACTCCTTAAAGTTCCCGAACCTGTGGCCACACATGATAAACAGAAGTGTAAGGAGCTGGCAGACTTCTTCCACACGAAAATAGTAAAGATACTTAGTTCCCTGCCTCAGACTATACGACCTCAGCAGACTCAGGAAAAGAACTCCATAACTCAGCCTAGAGAGTTAGTTGCTTATCTAGATGCTTTCGGCCCAGTTTCAGAGGCCGAAGTACTGAAAGCCCTTGGATCTATGAAAAGTGGCTCCCCTATGGATCCGGTCCCTATGAAATTTTTAAAGCAGGTAGCAGCCTCCATTGTGACTCCTATCACTGATCTGATGAACGCTTCTTTTTCCCAGGGCTTGGTGCCACCAAGCTGGAAAACAGCAGTGGTCAAGGCACTTTTAAAAAAGCCAAACTTGGACATGGCGGAATTGGCAAATTTTAGACCTATATCCCTGCTGCCAGGTCTCGGCAAAATTGCTGAAAGGCTAGCGAATTATCAACTGTCAGGCTTCTTGGAGTCGAATGGACTGCTCCGAGACTCGCAGACCGGATTCCGTCCAGGTCAGAACACTGACACTGCCCTCCTGGCAGTCGTAGAAGAATCCAGACGCATTATTGACTCAGGAGGATCAGTGGCAGTGATCCTCCTGGACCTTAGTGCGGCGTTTGACACCGTTAATCATCAGGTGCTGATTCAGCGACTGTCAGAGGTGGGTGTGGCAGGGGCCGCTCTGAAGTGGCTTAGGTCATTTCTCGAAGGCCGCTCATATCAGGTTTGGGAAGGCAGCAATCGGACTACATCTATTCCCCTCCAGTGGGGGTGCCACGGGGCTCCTCTCTTAGCCCTACATTGTTCAATGTATATATGGCCCCTTGGAGGATGTGGTGGCCCCTTATAACATCAAGATCATCAGCTATGCTGATGATACGCAGTTAGTGGTCGCCTTATCACAACTGGTAGAGAACCCCGATTTGCTGCACTCATGCCTGTCGGAAGTCCATACCTGGATGGATGAATCAGCTCTTAAGCTGAATGGCTCTAAGACAGAGATAATGTTGCTAGGGAATAAAGTCCCCTCTCTCCCATTGACCAGCTGGCCTAGTTGTATGGGCGATCTCCCTAGTACGAAAGAGGAGATTAAGAGCTTGGGGGTCTGGTTGGAACAAGATCTCTCGTTCAGGACCCAAGCTAAAAAAACTGCAGGAGTTTGTTTCGCCCTGTTACGTTCAGCCCGCAAAATCTTCCCTCTTCTTCCTTTTCCATCTAGGAAGCTGTTGATTCAGGGGCTGATAACATCGCGACTCGACTATAGCAATGCCATCTTTTTGGGTGCCCCTGAATCCACTTTCAACAAACTTCAGCAGGTTCAAAATGCGGCGGCCAGACTGCTCATGGGTACTCCCAGAACCCAGTCAGCTAGACCTGCCCTAAAGGCATTGCACTGGCTCCCAGTGTGGGAAAGAGTAAAATTTAAAGCACTCTGTACAGCCCACAAAATTCTCCAGGGGACAGGACCCCCTATTCTGAGAAATTTAGCAGTGCCATACAAAGCGAACAGAACACTGCGTTCTGACCAGAAACACCTCCTCCTAGTCCCCAGAATAAAGAGGGCACGCACGGGAGGGAGAAGATTCTCGGTGAACACAGCGAGGCTGTGGAATTCCCTACCTTTAAAACTGCGCGCTGAGACCTGTACTTTGCGCTTTCGCAAATGTCTGAAAACACATCTGTTCCCTGCTTGATTGCACTTGACTGCCCGTTTTTTATCTGTTGATGTCCTGATAAGCGCTGGGATGCCCCAGGGTAACTGCGCGCTATATAAAATTTTAAATAATAATAATAATAATAATAATGGTGGTCATTTGTAAATGCCTTTGGGCATGCAGAGTCCCCCTACGGGGGCCCGTTGCGGGGCCCTAGGGACTCCGGGGGTGGAGGGTTGACATGGGGGGGTACCTATGATACCCCCTGCATTGAAATGCACAACGTGCATTTTTAGCATTTCGGCGGGCGGTGCTTTTAGCACCGCCCGCCGCAATGCTAAAAATGCAGGAAGCGCCCTCCACTGTGGCGGGCGCATCCTAATATGTACAAAGGGACCCCCACCCTTATGGTGGGTGGTCCCATTCACCGGTAGGATGACGGGCGGACAAAGTCCACCCGTCATCCTAAAGGGGGCAATAATGTGTTCTAAACACCTCAAGGACTTATATCACTTCATTTTGATCTTCAGCATCTACACTCATTGGGGGTATTTACCATTAACGTTTGCACATATATTGATGAAGTATCTTGGTTGCAGACACCACAATACTTTTCAACAGACTCTAAATGTAAAACAAAGATGTACAATAGCACATCATAACAGTAATGCTAACAATTAAAAACTTATTTTGCAATATATCATGCATGTGTCTAGGTGTTTTCAGATTCAGGAATAGAGACAGTTACAACTGTTGCAAACATATTCAAATGGCTTCACTACAAACATTATTGAAAATTCACAACTATAATGACAATATCTTACTATACTATGTTAAAAAGAAAGGATATGTCTTTATCTATAAAAGATCGTCTATGAAAAAACAAAATACAGAATAATCCAATGTTCAGGACAACACTAGAGTGTGAGATCTTATTTATTATTGAAATGTTAAAGTCAAACAGGATGACTCCATTAGGTCCATTGCAATTTCAGTCGATATTTCCCCAGAAATATTACATTAGTAAAAATCTGGGCAGCTGGTAGCATTCTGCAAACTGAAAACATAATTACAAATGTATATGTTGAGCAAAAGTCGAATCTGAATGTTAAAGCAATCATAGGTTTCAGAGCAGAGAATTTCAGTACACACATTGATGAGAAATTACTTAAAGATAAGTAACTGTATTAGGAATGAAAATATACATACATTTGGTCTTGAAAAACATATTTTTGAGAGGAAGGTATCGATTACCTGTAAAAATATATGAAAGGACATGACCTTTTAAAGAGTAACCAACATGCACGTCATACGCTATTAGCCATAGTATACACAATTTACATGTAGTAGAAACTAAGGGCCCGATTCACAGAATTAACTTAAGACTCAATCCTAAACTTACTACTGTTTTGGTATTCACAGATTGCACTTACTACTTTTGGTATTCACAGAATGATCTTACTACTTTTGGCATTCACAGAATGCACTTACTACTTTTGGTATTCACAGAATGAACTTACTCATTTCGGTATTCACAGAAGTTAGGACTCCTAACTTTAGGACTCCTAAATGCCTTCTGTGAATACCGAAAGTCTTAAAATTAGGATTTTTCTCAATTTAGTAGTAGTAAAGTTAGGACTCCTAACTTTAGGACTCCTAAATGCCTTCTGTGAATACCGATTACGATTTTTCTCAATTTAGTAGTAGTAAAGTTAGGACTACTAACTTTAGTACTCCTAAATGCCTTCTGGGAATACCGAAAGTCTTAAAATTAGGATTTTTCTCAATTTAGTAGTAGTAGAGTTAGGACTCCTAACTTTAGGCCTCCTAAATGCCTTCTGTGAATACCGAAAGTCCTACAATTACGAGTTTTCTCAATTTAGTAGTAGTAAAGTTAGGACTACTAACTTTAGGACTCCTAAATGCCTTCTGTGAATACAGAAAGTCTAAAAATTAGGATTTTTCTCAATTTAGTAGTAGTAAAGTTCGGACTCCTAACTTTAGGACTCCTAAATGCCTTCTGTGAATACAGAAAGTCTTAAAATTAGGATTTTTCTCAATTTAGTAGTCGTAAAGTTAGGACTCCTAACTTTACTACTACTAAATTGAGAAAAATCGTAATTTTAGGACTTTCGGTATTCACAGAAGGCATTTAGGAGTTCTAAAGTTAGGAGTCCTAACTTCACTACTACTAAATTGAGAAAAATCCTAATTTTAAGACTTTCGGTATTCACAGAAGGCATTTAGGAGTCCTAAAGTTAGGAGTCCTAACTTCTGTGAATACCGAAATGAGTAAGTTCATTCTCTGAATACCAAAAGTAGTAAGTGCATCCTGTGAATGCCAAAAGTAGTTAGTTCATTCTGTGAATACCAAAAGTAGTAAGTGCAATCTGTGAATACCAAAACAGTAGACATTTTAGGATTGAGTCTTAAATTCATTCTGTGAATCGGGCCCTAAGTTTATCAACTATCCATTGGTCCGTTTTAAGTGAACAAAAAGAACTGTTGTATATTTTAAATCTCCACACTATTGCTTCCAATTGCTTTTTACTGGTTTCTTCTACACATTCAAAACTTTTTTCAGGAATATAGATTGACTAGATGCTGCAGATGGATAACAAAGTGTACCTGATACAGGTGCTGAAGATGGAACAGGTGATGAAGATGGAACAGGTCCTGGAGATGGAACAGGTCCTGAAGATGGACAGGTCCTGAAGATGGATCAGGTGCTGGTGAATTATCACTCGCCATGCTTCCTGCAAATTAATTTTGAAAAGTTTTGGTTAAAGTAACATTTCTTAAAGAACAAATTAGTTTAACAACCTACCACAAACCTTTCTCAAAAACACAAAGTTCATCAGAAATACCTTTCTTACATTAATGTAGTTTGTAAAATATGTTGTATGCAGAAAGACATAATCACGTACTGTTTTTCAACCTATTCACTTTTCACCTATATAGGAGAGAATTACACCAGCCAATAGAACATCATTAATCTAGACATTGAAATTATGTGCCAATACTGAAAAAAGTATATTACCGTCAACAGAGAATTTTTTAGATAGTCCACGCAATCCATGCTTCTGGAATTTACTGAAACCATCAGGATACACATTACGGCTTATATAATCCAGAAGCTCTTGGTACTTAGTGGCATCCATTTCTATGGAAAATGAAGATAAACGGGAAAAAACGTTAAAAGAAAGCATTATACAAATTTTACATGCTCACATTCAAGAATAAATAAATAAATTACTATAAAGGTGTGTGAATGTACAATTAGTAAAGGAACTGTCACCCCATCTTCACAGCTCAATACGCTCACAAAGTTTAAGCGAGGGATACAGAGTACAGTCCATACAAAGACACGGGTAAGGTCTGTCAAATGGATGCAGTTTGAAAACATGGCAGTTTAACAAAGGGCGCTCAGGCACTGCAGTGACAGGCTTGACTTTTATATTTAGGGTTACTTGTGTGGATGGCACAATTACTGTTGCAGGCCCACTAGTAGCATTTACATGAGCAGTCCTGGTATACATAGTATACATAACTATCAAGACTAACATTTTAATCATGGACAAACAATTACCATTACACTTTCAAAAAAGGCAGCAATTGCACTTAAAGACTGATCATGAAGTGGTGAAGTGTCCAAAACATCTATTTTGGCGAAAGCATGTCATAAACAGATGTACGATAGAGGGAAAAATGGTTAGGGAACCTAAGCCAAATAAAGGGCCAGAACAACACCGTAGTGCCAAGGTTACAAATCCAGCAATTATCATCAATTAAAACTATGCTAGTCTGAGGAGGCAAAACTTTCGTAGGCCAACTAGACCACAAAAAAAAACAACTATAGGTCACATGAGGAAGCAAGAAATATTAACGGTCAGCGGTGGATTAAAAGGGAGCAATTATGATGAATAGGAGAGAGTACGTACGTTGAAACACAAAGCACGTGAGGTAGCACAAAAATGCAACATATATATTCATGAAAGCACAATATATACGAAAAGGTGAGGCACTAATAAATAATAAAATTCATGGGAGAATTAGGAGGGAGCAAATACGATGAACTACAAAGCATGTACCCCACAAAAATAAAGCAAAACAGAGCTGGGAGGGCCAGGGGATGAGGAAAAAAATACCATCAAGCACGTAAAATTTAAAAGAACAGAGACAAAAGCACGTGACAGACTTCAAAAATATGACATTGAAATTCATGCACGCACATTGTATTAAAGAAAGGTGTAGGAGGGCCCCGTGATGCAGAAGGAAAAAAATATTACGATCAATAAAAATACAGGCCTAGGAAGGCCACGTGAGGCAGTAATAAATATTAAAAGTCATGGGAGAATTGGGAGGGAGCAAATACGATGAACCACAAAGCATGTACCCCACAAAAAATAAAGCAAAACAGATCTGGGAGGGCCACGTGACACAGAAAAAAATACCTTCAAGCACGTAAAATTTATAAGAACAGACACAAAAGCACTAGACACACTTCAAAAATACGACCCAGAAATTCATGTACGCATAATTATTTAAAGAAAGGCTTGGAGGGCCCCGTGACGCAGAAGGAATTAAATATTAGGATCATACAAGTACGATCAATAAGAATAGAGGCCTGGGAAGGCGACGTGAGGCAGTAATAAATATGAAAAGTCATGGTAGAATTAGGAGGGAGCAAATACGATGAAGCACAAATCATGTTCCCCACAAAAAATAAAGCAAAACAGATCTGGGGGGGCTACATGATGCAGAAAAAATACCATCAAACATGTAAAATTTTAAAGAACAGAGACGAAACACGTGACACACTTCAATAATACAACATAGAAATTCATGCACTCACATTTTATTAAAGAAAGGCCCGTGATGCAAAAGGAAAAAAATATTATGATCAATAAAAATACAGGCCTAGGAAGGCCACGTAAGGCAGTAATAAATATGAAAAGTCATGGGAGAATTAGGAGGGAACAAATAAGATGAACCACAAAGCACGTGGTGCACAAAAATAAAGCAAAACAGAGTTGGGAGGGCCACGTGACACAGAAAAAAAAAATACCATCAAGCACGTAAAATTTATAAGAACAGAGACGAAAGCACATGACACACTTCAAAAATACAACTGAGAAATTCATGCACGCATAATTTATTGAAGAAAGGCCATGGAGGGCCCCGTGACGCAGAAGGAAATAAATATTACGATTAACCATATACGATCAATAGGAATAGAGGCCTGGGAAGGCCACGAGAGGCAGTAATAAATGTTAAAAGTCATTGGAGAATTAGGAGGGAGCAAATACGATGAACCACAAAGCATGTACCCCACAAAAATTAAGCAAAACAGAGCTGAGAGGGCCATATGCCGCAGAAAATAATACCCTCAAGCACGTAAAATTTTTAAGAACAGACACGAAAGCACGTGACACTTCAAAAATATGACACAGAAATTCATGAACGCATAATTTATTAAAGAAAGGCCTAGGAGGGCCCCATGATGCAGAAGGAATTAAATAATAGGATCATGCAAGTACAATCAAAAAGAATAGAGGCCTGGAAAGGGCATGTGAGGCAGTAATAAATATTAAAAGTCATGGGAGAATTAGGATGGAACAAATACAATGAATCACAAAGTATGTACCCCACAAAAATAAAGCAAAACAGAGCTGGGAGGGCCACGTGACGCAGAAAAAAATACTATCAAGCACGTAAAATTTATAAGAACAGACACAAAAGCACGTGACACACTTTAAAAATATGACATAGAAATTCATGCATGCATAATTTATTAAAGAGAGGCCTAGCAGGGCCCCATGACGCAGAAGGAATAAATAATAGGGTCATCCAAGTACGATCAATAAGAATAGAGGCCTGGGAAGGCCACGTGAGGTAGCAATAAATTGTAAAAGTCATGGGAGGATTAGGAGGGAGCAAATAGGATGAAGCACAAATAAACCAAAACACTGTGCATGTGCAAGTGTATGCACCAACAGTTAACAACAGAGAGAGACAGGGCGGGGTTATCATGTGCGCAGAGGCAGGCCCAGAATCGGATCTCCAATGAGTGACCACTTCTAATCTTTCTCGATAGCGCGCACTGTGCTCTGATTTGTCACTGAGAGGGTGATCGCACCATATTTTGTACTGCTAATTATATTCAGCGCGTACCTGCGCATACGGTACGAATATGCTTTGACGTTACGCGTCGCATCAAAGCTTCCGTGCGACGTCTTGTACGGCGTCCTGTACGCGAAAGGCGCCAATGTTTCTAGTTGTTTAAAAACATATATTTATGTATTTAATGTATATACTAAGGGAAGACATTATCTTGGATAATTATTTATTTATTTATTTATTGGTTTGTATAGCGCTAAAATCAACTCTCAGTGGAGTATCTCTGCGCTTTGACACCTGTAGAACACCAAGAAATAAATGTGGGAGGAAATTAAATTTCATTTTTAAACAGTATTGTTTTCAATTGTTTACGGAATTTTAGATGATCTGTACATTGTTTGAGTGATAGAGGAAGTTTGTTCCAGAGAGTAGGTCCTGCTATGGAAAGTACCTTACTCCCGTGTCTGGCTTTCTTAGCCCGTGGTACCTGCAAAAGAAAATCATTGCTGGACCTAAGAGATCGAGTGGGGGTGTAAGGGACAAATTTATTTTTCAAATAGGCAGGTCCTTGGCCATTTAGGCACTTGTGAATCAAACAACATGTTTTAAATTTCGTTCTCTGCCGGACAGAAAGCCAGTGTAATTGGTCAAGAAGGGGTTTGGAGGCAGTTCTAGGAGGGGCCTTAAGAACCAAGCGGGCCGCCGTATTCTGGATGACTTGTAGTCTATCCAATACCCCTTCATTGGCGGCAAGCAGTAGACCATTACAATAGTCAATCCTGCTTAGAACAAGTGCCTGGACTAAAGTTCTCCTCACCGAATCAGGCAGAAGAGGAAAGACCTTGCGCAGTAGGCTGATGGTATGAAAGCATATACCTGAGATATAATTCACATGTTGCTTGAGAGTCAGATCTTGATCCAGACGGACCCCTAGGTTCTTTACAATTGACTTGGGTTTGGGAACAACACCCAAGTCGCTGGGCCACCAGTCTGGAGACCAAAGCAGTTTAGCTTCCCCAAACAACATAACCTCAGTTTTACTGACGTTGCACTGAAGGCAGTTGGCCGACATCCATTGTGCCACTGCCTTCATACCAGCTGAAAAGGAGCTCTTCACTTCAGCGGAGATGGTTTTGAACGGGAAGAGGAGCTGCGTGTCATCAGCATATGACACGGGGATGAAACCGTACTTATGCATCACTCTTGCCAGGGGTGCCACATAGACGTTAAAAAGAGTAGGGCTCAAACAAGAGCCCTGTGGCACCCCTTTGGAAATCTCTACCTCCGCTGACCGATATGCATCCAAGGTGACACTCTGGGTGCGGTCGGATAGGAAGCTTTTTAGCCAAGCAAGGGCTTTGTTTTTGATCCCGGCGTTCGACAACCGTTCTGTCAAGATGGAATGTGACACAGTGTTGAACGCCGCTGATAGATCTAACAAAACCAGGATCACTGAAAAGCCCCTGTCTTGGTACATGTGCAGGTCGTCAGTCACGGATACCAAGGTGGATTCCGTACTATGCCTTGGCCTAAACCCAGACTGGGAATAGTGCCAGTTCGATATATCTGGATAGATGGAGATTAACATGCTTTTCAGATATTTTCCCAAGAAAAGGTAGCAGTGAGATTGGCCTTAAATTTGTCAATTCCGTCCAAGGAATGGCGGTGTTCTTCCTAATGGGTCTGACAAGGGCTCGTTTCCAATTTTTAGGGACATGGCCGGAGGTGAGAGAAAAATGCACAAGTTGCTCAAAAACAGGGCAAAGCTGCCCTGCTAAAGCAGGTATAATCCTGGCTGGGATAATATCCTCCGGGCTCCCACTTTTTATACTGGTCATTAATGTCAAAATTTCCTCCCCAGAAATGGGGGGAAAAGATTCCAGAGAATATAGATCCTGCTTCCACTCCGTATCAGCCTGAGAGAGTGTTGTTATTGAGGAAACCTTATCATTACCAGCATTAATTATTTTTTCATAGATCTTATCAATTTTTGTGGTGAAGAAATTGGATATCTCATCACACAACTGCTGGGATGCTATTTCTACAGATTTGCAAGCTGTAGGTTTAACAAAAGATTGCAGAATCTGATAGAGAACTTTGGGGGAGTTTCCAGCCTCGGCAATTTGCGCTGTTATGTGTGACTTTCGAGCTGTCCGAATTGCCTTATGGTAGATAGAAAGTGAATCCCAGTATCTTTTTTTATCTTCTACCAAATGGGTGGTTCTCCATCTCTTCTCTAGCTTCCTCGCAGAAAGTTTTAAGGTTCTTAAGTGATCAGAAAACCACACTTCCTGTTTAGCAGCTGGTCGAGGTTTAAAATGTCTCAATGGGGCTATTTTATCAATGGCTATTTTAGTCTCCTTGTTGAATATAATTAATGCCATGTCAATATTATCACTGGGAAGGATAATGGGCATAATAAACTTCTCTTCAAAGGAGCTCTCTGTGACTTTATGCCATTGTCTACGGACAGCGGGTAGTGAAATCTGCTGCGGCTTGACAGGCCCAGGAAATGGAGTGTAAAATTCCAGGACAAAATGGTCGGTCCAGTTGACCTGCTCCGCCGGCCAGCAGGAGACCAATGGAGAATTAGATAAAATCAGATCTAGCGTGTGGCCAGCTATGTGGGTGGGTCCAAAGTTTCGTTTACTTAGACCCAATAGTGCCAGATCTGTCAGCAAGGTTTGCGCTTCGCTGCAGTCGGACTTCTCACTGTGAACATTAAAGTCCTCTATTAATACAAAGTTACTATCACTGTTGACATAAAGAGCTAGCAACTCAATCAGAAGATTCGAAAAGCCTGTACAGGAGCCAGGAGGGCGATACACTAAGGCACCTGTCTGACAGTCTTTAGACGAGTATGTAATTTTAAAGACTAGCAATTCAATGTCAGTGGTCGTCAGTTCCTCTAAGATTTTGACTGAAATGTCTTGTTTATATAAAATGGCGATTCCTCCGCCCATTTTAATAGGACGGTCTAGCCTAGTCATTTTATAATTATTAGGAACTCCCAGCACAATAGCAGGGGTAGAATACGGTTTTAACCAGGTTTCAGTAAGAAAACACAGGTCAGGTTGTTTAGAGGAAATCAAATCCCAGACCTGGGCTGAGTGTTTCGAGAGCGACCTGATATTGCAGAGGATATTTTTCCTTCCGGCTCGGCTAGTATAGTCATAGGGGTCATGAATGGCAGTGTTGCTTTGTAGCATGTGACATCGAACATCATCCATACTGGGGGCCTTTAGGGTAGTGTCAAACTGAGAGCGGCAGTGTAGACATGAAAAGGGACCTTCAACCTGTGGGCAAACACAGCCACGGCAGTCCGGTGTTGTTAGAGATCTAAGGTGTAACAGTACCTGAGATGTATAGGTGACTCTCATGTCTTCAATGCCAGGCATATCTGCAGATGTTAATCCCCTTGCCCCTAGCCCCGTCCTGGCGCGGACGGGCGCAGACGGGCCTCTCTCTGGCTTGTCTCAGGCGCGTTCTCTGGCGCTTCCCTGCGCACGATCGCTGCGTGCTCACGGCGACGAGAGGGCTAAGTAGCCCCTCCTAGCTAGAGCGCTAACCACTCCACAAATGTAGAAAGCGGAAGTGGTGTAGTGCCGGTGAAACGCGACCCAGTGTTCCCTCAACAAAGTATGAAGATAGCAGCAAGCTAGAGGTTCAACACAGGCTGTTGTAATTGTGATTGTGTGCAGAAGGTAAACACAGATTTAAAAATGAGCAAATACAATTTGTGAGCAGTTACGATTTTTAAAAGATTCTCTCTTTAAAATAAAGCTTGGAGCACTGGCAGGCGTCAAGTGGCTCGGTCGACACTGCCACTGTCTCCCTTACCACCGTCGGCTCCTCGCTGCCTAAATAGCCCCTCCTAACAATAGGCTAGAGCGCTAACCACTCCGCAAATGTAGAAAGCGGAAGTGGTGTAGTGCCGGTGAAACGCGACCCAGTGTTCCCCCAACAAAGTATGAAGATAGCAGAAAGCTAGAGGTTCAACGCAGGCTGTTGTAATTGTGATCGTGTGCAGAAGGTAAACACAGATTTAAAAATGAGCAAATACAATTTGTGAGCAGTTACGATTTTTGAAAGATTCTCTCTTTAAAATAAAGCTTGGAGCACTGGCAGGCATCAAGTGGCTCGGTCGACACTGCCACTGTCTCCCTTACCATTATGAAAATAGTTTTTTTAAACTTTTAACAACCATATATTACTTTTAAAAACAATTACACGAATCGTGGTAGAACGTCATGCATACTCGTATCGTAAGAGCACCGTAAGCACACCATAAGCGTACGCAAAGCCATGTGACTTTAAAAGAAGAGATTTGATTGGTTCATAGCACTTCCTATTGCAACTGTTGAAAGTTCCGTCCCATTTTAATCATTCTACTTTGACTTTCTAAGAAGAAGCATCTCTTCTAAGAATCGTGTCAAATAGAAGGAAGATCACCATAATAACAGCAATGGACTCATCTTCCAGCCATTCTTCCGAGGGAGATTTCATTCCTGTAGAACCTCCAAAGAAGAGGAAAGAAGCTCTAATTTGGAAGTTTTTTACTTTTCCAGAAGGGCAAAAAAAGGTTAATGCTCCAAAAGTAACCTGTAAAATTTGTCAAACAACTCTTTCAAGGGGTGATCCATCTAAAAAATACTCCTTTGGCATAGCAAATATGGTACGACACGTGAAGAACTTGCACCCCAACAACTTTGCTCGAGCTGCAAGACGGAGGTTGCAGGACAACCCACCTGCTACTGCACCAAGCACATCAACTGCTGCAGCAGCATTTTCAGCAAGCAGTCCACACCCACAAATTGATCTTGACTTTGGTGAAGTTAAAATTGTATGCATTGCAGGATGTTTGATAGTTTATTTGCATGTGTGAGTAACTCTATGGATGTATAGGTGTAGGAGTACATATGATGAGTGAGTACATGTATGAGTGACTACATAGAACTGTTGGTATCTGAGGGGATGTGTATGTAGATGTTGGAATTACTGAATTGGCTGTTGTAAGTGGTATTGGTATCTCCATTGTTTTAAAAATTGTAGTTTCGATTTTTTAATGTGTCTATCAAAGGTTATATTAGGGCGAGAGGAGGCCTGCCACTCTTTCACAAGGATGATGTCATCAGTGATGTCCTCAGTCATGTCATGAGCTGAACTAACTATAACGGGGGAATTTCAAAGGTGTTGTATGAGTGAAATGTCCAGCTAACAAAAACATGTGTGAAACCTATGTTTTTTTTAATGAATTTGCTAGGTTTTTTAAATGCTAATTTCTAACTATAACGTATATATATATATATTCTACCCAACTTGCCTTACAAGTAGGAACACCGACACCAGGCTGAAGGTTTAGGAAAAAGCTTTTATTCTGTGTTGAAAAGCTGGAAAGTAGGTGAAAATAAACCCAACGCGTTTCTCCTCCCAAAAAGGCTTGTTCACGGGCACAGTCTCTGCTTTCACCTCGCCTCACGCTTTACCGGAAGGTTTGGTGTTCTCCCAGAGTGCACTTTTAAACAGGTGTGTCCATTTTTATCCACGAAGAGAAACAGCATGTTGCAACTTTATTGGTTCCTATTAAAGTAAACATGCTGCCTTTTATTCGTTAAGTGGGGTATGTTTAAAAATGCCAAGTTCTTTTTTCAATCTACTTCTTCACCTTTTAACTTTCTCATGTTGCACAGTCCTTCCTTCAGTCAGCAAGTAGAAAAAATCCATCTTGCACCCCATGCTCGCATTTCATCCGATTTTCACATGGAAAAATTATGTCCTTAATCTTTGTAAATGCTTGCAGGCTGGGCTCATGGAAAATTAAACACCACCAAAGTTGCGCCGGTAACTGAGCCACATGCTCTTCAGGGGGGGTCAGTGTAACAGGACCGGTGCCCCCCGTTAATGCTCCAACACCACCCAACTTACCTTACAAGTAGGAGCACCGACACCAGGCTGAAGGTTTTGGAAAATGCTTTTATTCTGTGTTGAAAAGCTGGCAAGTGTGTGAAAATAAACCCAACGCGTTTCTCCTCCCAAAGAGGCTTGATCACGGGCACAGTCTCTGCTTTCACCTCACCTCATGCTTTACCGGAAGGTTTGGTGTTCTCCCAGAGTGCACTTTTAAACAGGTGTGTCCATTTTTTATCCACGAAGAGAAAAAGCATGTTGCCACTTTATTGGTTCCTATTAAAGCAAACATTCTGCCTTTTATTCTTTAAGTGGGGTATGCTTAAAAATGGCAAGTTCGTTTTTCAATCTACTTCTTCACCTTTTAACTTTCTCACGTTTGTGCACCACTGCCTATAACCTCACATACTTCATCTCTCAATGTACAACACAGTGCACATGTGTGCACCATTGCTTATAACACTGCACTTTTAGACCAAAAAGTACATTCTACACTCTCTCTCTCATGCTTTCAAATGCATTTCCCACACGTTCTGTTCTTAGCAAAGCTGTTCTACTGTGACAGCCCCCACTTCAAAACTGCAAGAAGAGAAACAAGGCATATGCAGAACGCCGTACATTCAGGCTAGGTTAAAATAGCACACCAAAGTCAATTAAAATGATGGTAGTCAAAAGTCATCACAGGGTGTCAGACCATAAGAGTGCCTCTAGCACTACATTACACCCGTGTCCTTTGACTATCATAACATACATATATCAAAAAACTGATGTGCTTAACTGAAAGCACACATATAAATGAAACTCATGATTAAAACAGTGACATAAACGCATATGCTTAATTGAAAGCACAAATATAATTGAAGCACACACAAAAACAGTGAAATCATAAAAGTTTGTAACAATCATTTTAAATATCTCATGTATATCTGAATACTCAGCAACAAGAATACATATATGATGGATACACAAAATGAATGCACAAATAGAATCAAGCATATGAACTCATTAATTCTCCTGATGTCACAAATGGCTAAGTCTGGAACTTCTACTATTGAAGCAGCCAAACCTATATATTTGCTTAAAAATAAATGCAACAACAACATCATCTTACATCTTCTGTCATTTTCTGGATATGATTAAAAATGAAAATATTCTCCTATGTGAAACGTCAACACTCTCTTTCTTTGAAATGTTAAACATTTTACTTCATTTTCACACAATCAGTTTGTTGGCTCTGGCTGGGTAAGTTTGTCTGCATTGTCCAGCCAAAGGATTTCAGCAACAATGTTGTTTTTTTGTTGTCTGGTGATCACTCAGGGTTGGGGGGGCAGGGGACCTACATCCTCACTGTCCTACTCAGACATAGGCACCCACACGCAGGACAGGGACATCAAGTACACCAACTTGTCGCAGTATGATCTGAAAAAGGCACAGGCATCACTCTTCTTGCAAAAAATATTTTTCAAAAAGCACGCGTTCTCCTTTTTCTGTTTTGGGTCTGATTGCATAATATTCTATTCCTGTCTGCACGGTTCTCTGCTGGCTCTGGGGAATTATCTGAGAATTCTACCCACACTATGGCCTATGAATTCTTGGTACTGGAGTGAAACTCTCCTTCTCCCTGCATATTAAGAAGGGCTGGGGCAGTCTTCTGCTTGACTATTTCTCCACACACTGTTGAATACATGCACCCTTTATCATTTGGCATGAGCCCAAGGCAATCCATCTGCTCTATCTGCTCTGGTAACTTTCCTTTCTTCAACTGGCCCCTTACCTTCTGTGGGACTGATCTTTGCTGTGCATACTGACACATAAGAATCACAGATCTTAGTAAGTTCATGGGAGTATGCATCCCATCATTCGCTGCCCACCTGTTAGTATGGTCTTTCTCTTCTAGGTGCTGGCACTTAGTCATGCACACCAAATCAGAATTGTGTGTCACCACCTCTGTCTCCAAGATTTTACCCTTTTCATCTGTAAGGGAATTAAATGTTCTGGCTAGTGAATGTGTAGGACCATGATCATGTACATGATACACAGTAGCTGTGCTTTGCAGTAAAACTTGCCACTTCACTGGGGACTCCTGTGTCTCAGGCAACTCAAACACTACCCTGGACTTTGAATTGGGATCTGCACCAACTGTTCATGCAAAACTGCAGTTTCTGTCTGTATGTACCACTTGATCACATCTGTATCTGTCCTGTGTCTGTCACAGCACAAAATCACAGAGATGATTGTGTCTGCATAGTGTCAGTCAGAACACAACTCAAAATCAACAGTGTCTGTCCTGTATCTATCAGAGCATAACTCAAAATCAACTGTGTTTGCCCAGTATCTGTCACAGTGCAAGCAAAACATTCTCCAGCATTTGAAAATGTTTCAGTCCAAAAGTCTAAAAGGCACCCTCTTCTTTACTTGTTTTTCGGATTTACTCAAAGTAGCACACTGCTCTTGAACAATCACATGTAATTAAATGTCTCCTTTCTGTATTGGCCACACGTTTAAAACACATTGCATAATCTCTTTAGCAGATTCAAAAGCACATTGCTGCTCCTCTTCAAATCTAGAGTCAGTGTCAAGTTTAAAAAACATATTTTCTGTCATTTCTTTTTTCAAAATAGCTTCTCTCCATGTAAAGCAAGGTTTGTCATTCACTGGCATGTCTCATTTATAACTGCAACCAACCATCTCTAGTTCTAACAGACTGGTTTGTTTATCTTCCTGCACATTTACATTTTCCAGGTTAAAAGTTACTTCAGAAGCTTCAAATTCAACCAAGATAACATTCATTTCTGGATGAAGAACGTCTGCAAAAGAATTAAAACCTCCTGTGAGCTCCGTAAATTAACCTGCAGCTTCTCTCCATCCACAATTTTCACGAATGATACACTCCGGCTATCTGAATAGCCTGGCAAAATAAACGGCTTTGGTGCTTGGTACATGTTCAACTCTCTTTTCAAAGATTTATTTTCAAACTGAGTGTCAGCGAACTCTCTTTGTAACTCATTATGTTCTTTATTCAACTGTTCACATTTTTAATACATGCTAAGCAATGCTTTCGAAATTACACCACTATTTCTGTCTGAAATACCCGTTTTTTTTTCCTCATTAAGAGGAATATCTTGTACACATTTAAATATCTGTGCTTGCCCCATATATTTAAACATGCATTAGAGGCAATCTCCCACTCAAATAACTGAGTTGGCAAGTGGGAATCTGCAACTGAAAACATAGGCATTTTAGAGAGAATTCTCCCCTATTTAAAAATGCACTTTTCATGAATCCTCGAGTGAAGCCAAATGTATTGCTTCACATTTCAGATAATACAGAGTTCCACAAATTTCACTTCCAAATGGTGGCCTAAACCGAGCGGAGCAGGAGGCATAAAACACAACAACACCTAGAAAAGGGTTTCACTTTACAAAATGCAAAGACTCTCTTTTTAGAATGAGGCTTGGGGTTTTATTTATGCAATGCTATCTAACAGAAAGGCTTTCCCAGATGTAAAAGGCATAATATTCAAATGTACATAGAGATATATTTATATTCAAGCAATAATAACACACTTGGTAAATGCAACAGTTAAATGCATGGATATGAAATACAAGCAGCAAATATTATGAGATAAAACTCAAGCAAATATTATACTGGACGTCCTGCAAGAGATCAGAAAGATATATATGTACACTAAATACATCAAATGATTACTTTGGATGTGCACTATTAATCATTCAAACATCACAAAGAAAACACCTCAAATGACCACAGCCACTGGAACCACGCATCACAATGGTACTAGTCAGAAACAAATCACCTCACCCGATCTTTCACTCTACATCCCTGCCAAATCAAGCTGGTGGCCTGTTCACGGCTGGGCTTGGACTCTCGACCGGAACTCAGGTTCCGTTTATCTTACGGCAGTACATCTACTCCGAAAGTGATCTCCCACCCTGGCTGACAACAACTCTTAGCTTTATAGTCTCAAAACACAAGCTAGAAGGTTCGAGAGTCTTCCCCTCTGTACCAAGGAAACTTACTGGAACTGGCCAGCTTCCAGGAAAGCATTCCACGGCAGGAAGGAGTTCCCACGTTCCCTCTACATTCTCACATGTTCCATTCTTTATCTTGACAAAGCTTACGAAATCCTTCCAGGGTACATTAAACAATCTCTCACAAAACAATCCTTGAACGTGATTAACCCAACCAACTTGCAAGCCTGTCTGTGCGCGCAGAAAAGCTCAAGCAAGGCAGAGTCAGAATTCAGGATGACATGAGGCTATGTCGAAGCAAATAGTAAGAACTTAATAATGGTTGCCAGTGTACAACACAATGCACATTTGTGCACCACTGCCTATAGCACCACATACTTCATCTCTCAATGTACAACATAGTGCACATTTGTGCACCACTGCTCATAACACTGCACTTCGAGACCAAAAAGTACATTCCACACCTCTCTCATGCTTTCAAATGCACATCCCACACGTTCTGTTCTTGGCAAGGTTGTTCTACTGTGACAGCTCCCACTTCAAAATTACGAGAAGACAAAAAAGGCATATGCAGGACGTTGTACATTCAGGATGGGGCAAAATAACACACCAAAGTAAATTAAAATGATGGTAGTCAAATGTCATTGCAGGGTGTCAGACCAGGGGAGTGCCTCTAGCTTGGCACACAGCTTGTCATAACAGCAGATTTACAAAGGCAATATACCATTACATTCGCTAAATTGTTCTGGTTGGACATATGCAGTGTTTGTGTGTTTTCCAAGAAGTCAAGGTACTCAGAGCCAATTACTGATCTGCACCTTACATTGGTTCTTTATTGTGTACCAGGTTTAGAGCTATTCCTATGGTAACATTTAAAGACTGAAACATAGGTATCAAGGAAACCTATGTATTTCTGAAATGGGCACTAAATATGCAGTTTAGGAGCAGTGGTTATTTACACATCTCGTAATTTGTGGGTACTCATACTAGCATGTGATTTAGAGGGTAATTCTCAAAATATCTTCTTTCTGGTAATAACACTTATTATACTATTCCATGTTCCCATAAGACTCCTTATAAAAACGATACCTCACTTTTGTGGGTAGACCTAGTGCCCACAATATGACAGGTGCAGCGTCAGTTATGCATCTATGTCGAGCCACGCAGTGGAAGAGATACGTCGATTTTCCCCAAACAACTATGGAGATTCATTAGTAGGTGATACATCAATTTCAAAGGTGATGCACTGGTACTGAAGGTGATGCACCGGGTTCACTCCACGCAATGACAAGGTTGCTCTGATTTCTACTCACACAAAGGCAAAGATGTACAGGTTCCGATGAGGATGCATGGGTTCTCGATGTAGAACCATCTTAGGCCTCACTTGCAAGGGTCCAGGACTGGGGTGGCACCACATGGCAGGGCAGACTGACAGCTTATAGAGTCCAGATGAAGGTAGTTAAAGTATTGGATATCCCAGAGTCTTAAAACAAGAGGGAAGACAGCAGGCCATTGGAGTCACTCAGAGTTCAAATGATGCAGGTCCTGTGCCTCTCACCCAGGCAGGAGGACACCAGGCAGCAGGGCAGATTACACACACAAAGCACAGACAGGAAATAAATAAAACATCCAGCTGAAAAGAGAAAATGATTTTCAAATAGAAAGAACCAGAAATCATCAATATGAACTGCCGACTATGACTGTGTGCACAACAGGTGTAACTAAGCACATCAAACTACTGCCAACCAGGTATACAGACCACAGTCAGTTTCCTTTTACTATCATGTTTGCTCCCGATACTTAAGATATGTATGGTACAATTTAAAACATGTGGGCACACATAGTCCAGGATTAGAAGGACACAGACTCTACATCTCTGACAAGGAAAGTCATTTTTGGGTGATGGAGAAATGTATTCAGGAAAGTGGTGGTCTTTCATTCTAGCCACATCCTCCACCACTTCAGCTCTAGGAACACTTGCCTGCTCAACTACAACAAGGCTGCTTATTAAAGACCACTGAATTGGTACAAAAATATTCTTGGATTCTGGAGAATGAGTTTTGAAAACAAAGCAAGCATTGAAGGGTGCTAAAAGAAATAGATGAACAGCAAACTTCTTGCCCCAGATCTGGGCCTTTCGAGTAGCATCGTAAGGCCCCACCTTTGATCCACTCTATCTACACCTCCCATGTCCTTGATGTAGTCTAGACTGGACACTTGTTTGCGCACTTCTTCAACCTGACCCCATCAGTCGCAGGTGCAGTACTTTTGTAGTTGTCACCATGTAGACATCTCTTCTGTCTGAAAAATTCACAGCAAATAGTTCATTACTATGCAAAGCACTGGTCTGCCCCTTCCAGGTATTTTGCATGCAAGTTCTTTAGGGTAACCTTTACAGTTAGAGTTGATTGTGCCACATGCCACAGTGCCCACTCTGAACAAATCTTTTAATAATTGCACACCTGTGTAGAAATGCTGACCCTTGTGAAAAAGTGCTCTGGCAAGTTTCCATACAATTTTCTGTTCTGACTGAATGACTGACAACCAGGGAGGGGGCAATTTGTTATGAAATTACACCAGTTCCGGTTAAGAAATGCCATCTTACATGCTCACATTCTTAAGTTGCCTCCTCTTCCTAAACACCCTGACATTTGACACACATCACACAAGATGTTATTTGTTTGTCGGATTGACGTCTGAGCTATCATATTAGAATTAAAAATAGTAGTCTGACGGGGGCTTCATCATGGTAATATGGGTGAAGATAATATATATACACAACAACAAGCATTTGTTTAGACAGAGGAGCATTTTGCTGGCATTGAGGGAGTCCATCCATGCCAGTAATGCAGCTCAGCTGATTCCTGTTTACCTCATGGTAGGTGTGCTGTCCAGCTCTACACCAAGACTTGAAGCTTGATGACACTAGCCCACAGGTAATGGGGAGTTAGACCACCCTACAAGGATTTGGCAGATTCACTCACCCTAGACATGTTAGAATGCGCTAGCTAGGTATTACAGTACTTGTATGCAAGCATATATGCTCTGTAATCAGTAAAATGGTTGACCTGTTTATCTTTTCACCATTCTAGTAATGCTAATTACATTATTCCGTTTCTTTCTATTGATTATTGCAGCACAAATATTTCACACAAGAATCATAATGCTACAATAAATATTGAAACGTTTTACTGTGTATTTCTTGTGTATCTCTTGGGTATCAATAAGTAACTAATCAAAAGGGTTCTAGATCTGTTGCGACGCTTTCCTTGGTGAGTCAGGGGTGTCATGTTCTGAGGTTGCATATCCATTTGTTACCATGGAAGGTTAGGAATACAGATGGTGCACTGTGAGTTAGTAGGCTCCTATACTTAAACAGGTAAGTACAAAAATATCAACTAAAAAATATCAAAGTAAAGAATAAAGATGTGTAAAATATCGACTTTTATACAAATATAAAATAAAATAATTTATAATAAATATTAAATATAATATTAACTAAATAAAATACATTTAATGTACATTTTAATAAAATATAACAAATAAACTTAATAAAAAATAAACACACAAACATAATAATCTATACATATATATATGTACTTTAAAACAATTCATAAACTATTATTTTTAATTTATGTTAAACGTTTGAAATAAAATAAAAAACTAAAATATATATTAATTATATACAATATGAAAAAACAAAAGTCTATAATAAATTAAAACATTAAACTATTAGAAAAATATTTAAACTTAAATTTCACAATACAATCAATACAGCAGTAGGGAAAGTTGGATAGGAAAGGGGGAAAAATAACTATTCCCACTCCAGTGAGTGCAAAAGTAGGGTAAGTGTTGGATAGCGGAGGACTCCAGTGAGTGCAACAGTATGAAAAGTGTTAAATAGTGGAGAGGTAAAAATTACTATTTCAACCACAGTGACTGCAACAGTAGGGAAAGTGCTGGATAGCGGAGGGGTAAAAATTACTATTCCCACTCCAGTGATTGCAACAGTAGGGAAAGTGCTGGATAGCGGAGAGGTAAAAACTACTATTCCCACTACAGTGAGTGCAACATTAGGGACATTTTTACATAAAAGCAGAGAAACAAAAAATAATATTCACACTCAAACAGGTAAAAAATAAAATAAAATAAACAATATTTAAAAAAGAAAACATCAAATTTATTGAACATATAAAAAGAACACATATTATAATATTAATTAAATATAACTAAAACCTACAAATATTATATAAAATAAAATAATTAATACATTTATAAAAAATATTTTTTTGAAACTAGAAAATATTTACAAACAAAAATATTAATCAAAACATAAATGAATTTATTTTATTTTCTACCCTATAACATCACACCAATAACAAAACACTTCAACATGTTTAATTACATTTATTTCTACAGTTAACATAATTAATAATCAAGCAAAAAAAAAGAATTAATGATTAAAAAATCTGATAAACATTAATTGACTACACATACTTTAACGCTATAATATCCATAACACACACCGAAATTAAATTATAAAGTAATAAAACACAATTAAATCTTATTTTTAAATTAAAAACTATTACTATTAACAACTAATAATTAAATAATTAAAATCTATTTAATACTCACCCTTTACGCTTTTAAAAGTAAAAACAACACAAAAAAATAAACAATTACACATAATAAATATCAAATAATTAACATTAATTAACAACTATATATTAATTAATTGAACACAAATTACTTCCCACCCTTTATTCTTATAAACACCACAACACACACCTAAATTAATTACACAATTACCATAATTAATTACCAATTATTAATTCAAATTAATTAACAACCAATTATTAATTCATCAATTAAAAATAAATTACTTCCAAACCTTTACACCTATAAACACCAAAACACACACCTAAAGTAAATTACACAATTACCATTAATAATTACCAATTAATTAATTAAAATTCATCAACAACCAATTATTAATTAATAACTTGATAATAAATTACTTCCCACCCTTTACACCTATAAACACCACAACACACACCTACAATTAATTACACAAATACTATAATTAATTACCTATTAATTGAATTAACAACGTATTATTACACAATATGCATTGTGCACAAATCCAAACATGAACCTAAAAAACAAAAATCATGAGCTGAATATGCCACAACTATTACAACTTTTAAAAATAAAAAAACAAGCAGGGAAACGATACTCATTTGAAGTAAACAATACAAAAATGTTTCCTTACCAAACACATGCAACTACACAAACTGCAGAGCTACCTGTGCCGAAACAGCAAGCAGGAGTCGCCACCAAGGAAATCAAAAGCTTTGCACTACAATAAAAAGGAGAAATCAAACATTGAGATCACAAATACAAATTATGACAAGAAATAAAATAGTTAACATTATAAAACACTATAAAGTCTGCCCCTAGGTGCCGATCTGCATCACAAACATTCGATCTTCCCCAAATAGGGGCACAAAGCAAAGGCAAGAAATTGCCACCCCAGGGGGGGAGGACCCTTACCCCCAGCCACATGCCAAACACAAGTCAAATATCAGTTCACAAACATCGCTATCAAGAGGCCAGTCAACACACACCACCAGCAAAAACCCCAGTTGAAACACACCATCAGCCAAACACCAGTCACACACCAGTTGCCACACACCGCTAGCCAAACGCCAATACACACACCCCACCTGCAAAATGCCAGTTCTCAAACACATGCACAGAAACATATTCCCTGGTTTGCAGTGTATAACTGCCCCCTTCCATGGGCAGAGTGGTCTAAGAAAAGTCTGATCTCCCACAGGGAGAGCAGAAAACAAAGCAAATGTGTGGGCAGTTTTGAGGAGCGACGGTTGACCATGGGGCTGCTCCACCAACATATATAAAAAAAGAATCCAAGTGGTCTTGTCATTGTCTGCCTCCCCCCATGGGGGCATATCTGCCTAAAGAATTTCCCCAGGGTGGAGGGATGGAAAGCAGTCAAAACAGGTCCCCAAAAAATGGAGAGCAACTCTTGCGCAAGGGGCTGCTCCTCAGCACACATGTACAATAAAATCCCTGCTGTCTAGTTGTTTCCCGTCCCTATTGGGGGTAGATTGTCCTAATAAAATTGCCAATATGCCTCAGGGAGGGGCAGGGGGCAGAGACTGGCAAAACAAAATCCCCACATTGTTTGGGGAGTGATCCTTGCCCAAGAAGTTGCTCGTCCGACCTCCAGTGTTTTGAAATCCCTGGTATCTAGTGTGTTTCAACTCCCGGAGGGCAGATCAGCCAAAAAATGGCCTATCTATGCCTAAGGGGGCAGAAACAAAGGAAAAGTGTGCCCCTGAGGTGGAGTGACTCTGGCCCGAGGGGCTCCAACCTGTAAAATACGTAGCCACCATAATTCTTGGTGTCTAGCGACTGTCCACTCCCGGGGAGCAGATTGGCCTAACAATATGGCCAAACTGCCTCAAGGGGGGCAAAAATGGCTAAAAAAAATGCCCGGATATTTTGGGAGTGACCCTTGCCCAAGGGGCTGCTCCCCACACCAAAAACACGTTGCTGGTATCTACTGAGTGCATTCCTGCAGAACGATCACAGTTCCTTCCGCAAACCTGCAGCTGGAATACACTGAAGAGAGGCACCAGAGAAAAGCGAAAACTCTTTCCTTTCCCCTGGTGTGCCTCCTGAACTCTGATACCTCCCCCAGCAAGCGGACCTACCTGTAACAGGTCTTGAACCCACCACTCAGTGGAAGGAAATTACTTCCAGCGCATCCAGTGCCCTTATGATGACGTTGGAGCGCAATGCATGCACTGTTGTCATCATCGTGCCTTGGGAGGTCGGTGGCAGCAGAAGCACTTCTGCTGCCATCCCTAATGGGGAATTGTGGTGAGGGGCCCATGGGGAAGGCGCCAGCATTTCTCCTATGGGTGGGTGCTAGGACATACTGAACACGTCCTCAGCACCCGAGCCGCTGAGCACCCGAGAATGTGTCCAGAATGTTGTTAGCAGTGCACCCAAGGAATAAAAAAAATATTTTATAAACCATAGATATTAATATAAAATTAAAGACTATTTTTTAGAATGGAAAAAAGGCAAATAAATACATTCTTGATCCAGAATGGGGAAGCGAACTTGGAGGGGCTTGGGAAAAAGAAAATAAAGTAAGTAATCATCAAGGAAATGGAGTTCACAAATAAGAGTCCACTGTCAACTTAAACAAGGAAGTCTGACCCCACCAAGCCACATGATGAGTCTGAATTGAGGGATTATATTAGGAGAAAAATCACTTCCCATCCTCACTCTCTGTTTTTACTATATTTAAATCCTCCTCTGGCGCGGAGAGTATGATTCTGGTCATTGAAGGACCTGACACCCCATAGGAAGAAACACCACAAGGAGTTGCAGGGGAAACAGGGAGAACAGACGAACTTCAAGACAGGACAACAGAAGGTGGGATGGTTTGGAGAGGCAGATGCAACAGAATGGCTGCAGTCAAGATCGTGATGGCACCAGTTAAAGTGTCCACACCTCTTCCTTTAAGTCCCAAATGTCCAAGTGATTGCTCCCTGAGCTGATAAAATAGATGTCATCACATCCATGAGTGCTTCCAAGTGGGCACTTGGAGGAGAACGACATGCAGGAGGGCAGCTGGAGGCCCCATGGAATGGTGACTTCAGGAGTTAGTGGGACTTGAGTCAGGCCCTGATAGTGTTAGGGCCATTTCTTGGGACACCACTTCTTGATCTTCTTGTTGGCCTGGAGGAGAACCTAAATCATCCTTCACATGGGTGGTGGTGTCCCTTCCTCGCAGAAGACTGTTCAGCCTCTGCCTGGAGTCTCTTTGTAGTGGAACTCGCTTGTCCCCAGGTACGAGCATTACCCTGCTCGTGTTTGGTTCCAGGTATGCCTCAGAGTTCTTCTTTCCTGCCACTGTAGTATATTTTCGAAGTGATCCCACCAGGGCCTCCAGATTATACTGTGTTTATTGTGGCATTTTCATGCATTGCATACTGCATACTGATTCCTCTGCCTTGGAACAGTAGTCCATCCCTCAATGCCAATCTGCTGTGGTGGTAGTCCCTACTTGAACTCCATGGGTGTGCAATATCATGCTTTGTTAGTATTAGACCAATAGTCACCAACAGAAATGTACCACCGCCCTCCACTGTACCCAATAATGCTGGGGTGTTATCCTTGTGACAACATATATAGAGAGCCAATCAACATGATGAGATGGACAGGACATTTATGTGCAGTAAGAATTATAAATAGGAAATCCCAGTGTACAAGGTTGCAGGCCTTTTCTGCATCATGTAGCACCACAGCAGCTGGGGTTTTGCTGAAATTGAAATAATCAAATATCTCTGCTAGGGAATATGTGTTAGCAGCCAGATTTCATCCCAGGAGGGACGCATGTTGGTCCCTATAAATGAATAAAGGTACCGCCTGCACCAGGCTATTAATAATGACTTTAGGAATAACCATCATCCACAAGTCCATCCTCAAGATCGCCACCCACGCAGACGACACCCTCAACACCGCTGAACACCTGCACTTCCGGATCCACACCGACCCCAACACCACCCTCAGAGGAACACTCATCTACAGACCCCCCGGAAACTGGGCTCAGTTCAGCAAAACACTTTCGCCGACCTAACGAGCACCCACGAGCTCGCATCCATGGACTACATCCTCCTCGGGGACCTGAACTTCCACCTCGAGAACAACAACAACGCCAACTCCGCCACCCTGATCGACAACCTCGCCAACTTCGGCCTCAGACAACTCGTCACTGCACGCACCCACGCCACCGGCCACATGCTGGACTTCGTGTCCTCCACAGGCACCCACATCGCCTTCGACCACACCACCGAACTCCACTGAACCAACCACTGCTGCATTCATTTCAACTTCAAGAAACCAACCACACACCACCGCACACAACAGCTGCCCGCCACAGATGGAGCAAAGTCACCGAAGACCAGCTGATCACCACCCTCACCCAGAAACCACCCACCGCCCCCACCAGCCCAGATGCTGCAGTCCGCAACCTCAGAAAGTGGACTATCGACTGCGCCAACACCCTCGCCCCGATCAAGAAACCCTCCAACAGCCACGCCAGCAAGAGAGCCACCTGGTTCACCGACGAACTCCAGACCTCCAAACGCGCATGCCGGAAACTGGAAAAAATATGGCTCCACAAACGCACAACGGACAGCCACGCAGCCCACAAGGACGCCACCCGCAGACATCACCACCTCATCAGATTAGCCAAGAGATCCTCCTTCAAAGACCGCCTGGATAACAACGCACACAACAGCAAAGAGCTCTTCAGCATTGTAAAGGAACTCTCCAAGCCCAGCGCCAGCGCCAACAACGTCCCGCCCTCACAAGAACTGTGCAACTGACTAGCCATCTTCTTCCACCGCAAGATCGTGGACATCCATGACAGCTTCAACACCATGACCGCCCCACCACGCCAGACTCCTCCTCCCCTGAGAACACCACCAGCACCAACCGGCTGACCTCATGGTCCAACGTCAACGACAACGAGACACGCAAGGTCATGAACTCCATCCACTCAGGATCTCCATCAGACCCGTGCCCACACCACGTATTCAACAAAGCAGATGCAGCCATCGCACCCCAACTATGGAAGGTCATCGACATCTCCTTTGATACAGCGACATTCTCAGAACAATGGAAACACGCCAAAATCAACGCCCTCCTCAAGAAGCCCAAGGCGGACCCCAAGGACCTCAAGAACTTCTGGCCCATCTCCCTGCTCCCATTCCCAGTGAAGGTCAACATGCAACTGGCCCACCACCTCGAAGACAACAACATCTTGGACCCGTCCCAGTCCGGATTCAGATGAAACCACAGCACCGAGACAGCCCTCATCGCTGCCACAGACGACATTAGGCGCCAACTAGACAACGGAAAAACATCAGCCCTCATCCTCCTGGACCTGTCAGCCGCCTTCGACGCGGTCTGCCATCGCACTCTAAAGACACCCCTCCAAGAAGCCAGAATCTAAGAGAAGGCCCTCGACTGGACCACGTCTTTCCTCTCCGGCAGAACCCAGAGCGTCCGCCTCCCACCCTTCCGATCCGAAGCCACCAACATCATCTGCGGCGTCCCCCAGGGCTCATTCCTCAGCCCGACGCTGTTCAACGTCTACATGGCCCCCCTCACACAAGTGGCCCGCTACCACGACCTCAACATCATCTCCTACGCCGACGACACCCAGCTCACCCTCTCCCTCACCAAGGACCCACACAGCACCAAAACCAACCTCCATGAGGGAATGAAGGCCGTCGCAGCAGCTGTCTGAAGCTGAACTCAGAAAAGACGGAGGTCCTCATCCTCGGACCCACACCCTCAGCCTGGGACGACTCCTGGTGACCGACCACACTGGGAACAGCACCGACACCCACCGACCATGCAAGCAACCTGGGATTCATCCTTGACTCCTCCCTCTCCATGTCTAAACAGGTCAACGCCGTCTCCTCCTTCTGCCACAACACCCTCCGCATGCTCGGCAGGATCTACAAGTGAATCCAGACGGAAACAAGAAGAACGGTGACACAGGCCTTCGTCAGCAGCAGACTGGACTAAGGCAACGCACTCTACACAAGAATCCCAGCCAAACACCTACGACTACTACAACGCATCCAAAACGCCTCCGCCCGACTGATCGTCAACATCCCCAGCCACAGCCACATCACCCCCCACCTGCGAGACCTACACTGGCTCCCTGTCGACAAGAGGATCACCTTCAAGCTCCTCACCCATGCACACAAAGCACCCCACAACGTCGGGCCAGCCTACCTGAACAGCAGACTCAGCTTCGACACCCCCACCCGCCAGCTCCGCTCTGCCAGCCTTGCCCTCGCCGCTGTCCCCCGCATCCAACAAACGACCTCCGGCGACAAATCCTTCTCCTACCTTGCCGCCAAGACCTGGAACACCCTTCCTACCCACCTACGGCAGACCCAAGACCTACTCGCCTTCAGAAGACTTCTTAAGACCTGGCTCTTCAAGCAGTAATTTTGTGATTCATATATAATAGTGTAAAAGAGCGGTACAATCCTAGCTCTAATGGGTCTTTACCAGGTTTCAGAAAGCCTATAATGATGACTTTGCCAAAAGATGTGGGAATTTTAATTGATGAGTTTAGTGAGGAATTTTAATAGATGAGTTTAGTGATTGAGACCATTAGATAGGAGGAGATTTTAAAAAATGTGGCACTTTCATCACGACCTCAATAATAAACTCAGAAAATAGGAACTGAGATAAAAATAATCCAGTCCTCATATATTTAAAGGTAATCTTCTTTATAAACTTTCTAATAATGGTTCATGAATAGAGAGAAGCTACTTCCTTGTTTATGTATAATTCTATTCAAGTAAGAGTTACTAGTCGTTACAATTAGATTTCAGCTAGATCCCTCTCTGGCAGACCATGCTAGAAATATACCAATTTTCTCTCCTTCACATATGTGTTTCGTTTGTATTTTTTCCTTTACTATGAATTTTTGTGTGAAAAGCTTTTTCAGAACTGTATTTGCCTATTCTGCCTTTGGCAAGGTAATGGCCGTCAGTGCTAAAGTAAATTCCGTCTCAACAAAGAACAATTGTTTTTGTGTTTTTTCAAAGTTGTATGAGCACCTTCTGCTTAGATGTGACTTCTGAGAGATGAACGCTTCTCGGATAGTAACTTTAAACAAATCCCACACAATTGCTGATCAGCAGTGGCATTGCTAAGTAAAAGTATTCAACATTTTTTAAATTCTCCTTATAAAACATAGTTCTAGCAGCATTGTGTTATCAAGCCTCTGTCTAAACATCGGACGTTAATGAACCTTCAGCTTTTTAACCTGTAATAATGTTAATGAGTGATCTGAAAAAGAAGCTGACTTATAACTAAATTTAGCTCCAGTCAAAAGGGTGGATACTAGGAAATAATGTGAGAGGCTGACTTAAATCTGCCAGAAAAACAGGAGTAGATCCTTTCTCTAAAATGATCTTGACACAAAGGAGCAATACGGACTAAAACAATAGATGTTGCTTAGAAAGCTTTCTTAGTTGTATTCTTAGATTGTGTGTTTGCCTCAGACTTGAGCTGTCCAAGTTAATACTAGGGGAAATGTTTAAGTTATCTCTAACGTATAGAAAATCCAATAAGTGAGCTGCCGGCCAACCCAGTTCTTATAATGATGAGGGATCCTCTGATACTGGGCTGTATTAATACTCAAGGCTATGCTGTTGAAAACCCATGTTAAATAGAACAATCATCAATTGACGGTGAATATCTATAAAGGGTGGCTAGGGGGAGAAAGTTCTGTAGTTTTTTTCTTGAGGAGAGCTACCCTGCTAACTTCAAAGGTGGATGAAGAAAAAATCCATGTGTTCTAAACAAGAGCACAGCACTTAATCCGATTTTCCATTCCACTTACAAACTGCATTTGGTGAAATGAGATTAACGCGGGATTTTACCATTCTAAAATGGTCAGGTGCTAGCATCCAGCATTTAGACAATTAACATTAAAACTAGTGACTTACAGAGTCAGGACTTGCAATAAATTTGACAATCTTGCCAACTATTTAAATGATCAAAAACATAAAGGTTTTAAGCAAAATTCTTAACTTCCCCTTTCCTGTGCTTTTTATCTCCCAATCCTTAAACATGCACCTATCCACCATACACCCATACCACACACCCATTCTCCATAATCTCCCACACCATGTAGGTTTTATAATTACCTTTACCCATGGTACAACACCTCAACCTTCACGCCTGAAAATAGTGCATTGTTATAGATATTGACTGCGGTTTAAAGTCGCACTCAATGGCAACAGCCTCAAATCATATAGCAATCATTAAGATATGGTGCAGTAATACATCCTTCCCATAGAAAGTTAAATGCAGCTTGTGGACTAAAATTAGGTAACTTTTAATGTATCTTTCTTTTTCCCATCATGGAGGGCATTTTGGCTTCCTGAATCTCCCTCAATGGAACTTGGGCACATCAAACCCCTGTAAAAATATGATCATGTTTTAACCAGAGAACTTTCAGGTAAACAGGCTTTAATAACTGAGTAACAACGGTCCCATGCAACAAAGAATCAAGCATAAGGATAAATACAGACACAGTCGATTCTGTATTATGTGACTTGTATAGCCGGACAGCGGTCTAAATATTTTTTACTTTTGGCAGGAATACAAAGAGAATTTCCTTCAACAGTTTCACGTTGTGGGGCACAAGCCTGTACCCCAATTAAGCACAAACACTTTAGTACACTCAAAGTGAACAGGAAAGGGCTTCTAGGCAGAAAACTTAAACTGTTCTCAAAATCGTGCTGCAGACATCTGCCTCCTGCAGGAGACTCATTTGTTACCTAAAGATCAGCATCGGCTGAAGTCCCGCGCCTTTCTCACACAGCTATTCTCCTCCTTTTCTATGAAATCAGCAGGGGTGGCGATATTGGTTTCTAGAGCATTCCGGGGCAGGGTGCTTCAGCGGGAGGCGGAGATAAAGGGGCGCCCGCTGGTCTATCGGTTCCTAGTAGCAGGTCAGGTCCTGGTGGTGGGCTCCGTGTACGCGCCCAACGATGGTCAGGAGAGCTTTTTACATAAGGCAATAACGGCATTTACGACCAACTCTGAGCGGCACATACTTCTGGGGGTGACCTCAACCTGGTGTTCCACAACTTGACCGACCGCTCCTGCCAACGGTCAGGCCAAGTAGGAGATCTCTCCAGGTCCGGCCTCGCACACCTCTGGGACTTAGATCTTGTTGACTTGTGGAGACACCTACACCCACATAGCAGGTCCTACACTTATTACTCAGGGGCCCACAAAACCTACGCTAGGTTGGACTACTTCCTGTGTTCCTCCCCACTGGTGGCACTGGCGACGGAGACCGACATTCTACCTGCATCGTTATCAGATCACTCCCCAGTAGTGGCTACTTTTTTGCTTCCAGCTGCCCCCGCGCCACAGCAACACTGGTGCCTTCGGGACTCCCTCCTACATCTCCCATCGACGGTGGACCGGATCAAAACGGCCATTACAATTCTTAACCCATAACGCTAACGCTGAGACATCCCTGGCAACACAGTGGTCTGCCCTTAAGGCCGTTTTGCGGGGAGAATTTATCTCCATTTCAGCTGCCAACAATGAAGAACGGACGCTGAAGCGGGTGGAGATTTCGCAGCGGGTAGCCGAGCTGGAACAAATGAACCAGCGTACCGGGGCAGCCAGGGCGTGGCGCCAACTGTGCATTGAGCGGAAACTGCTAGCCGCTCTGGACCAGGACAAGGAGAGGGGACAGAAGCATCCGACTCCTAGCGCACAAGTTGCGTGAGCAACGCCAGAGGCATGGGGTGCAAACCATTCGTTCGGCACAGGGCGACCTAGTTTCGGACGACCCAGCTATTGCAGAGGCCTTTCGGGCGTTCTATGAGTCTCTGTACGCGGGCGACACGCTTGACACGCATTCCAGCCTGGAGTACCTGAAAGGTGCACAGCTGCCCTCATTAAACCCCGCTCAGGCGGCACCCTTAGACAGGGAGATTGGACTGGAGGAGGTCATTACGGCCATATCACGCCGCAAATTAGGGAAATCCCCCGGCCCAGACGGGTACTCTTCGGGATCTTTTTAATTCATTCGCCCTGCCTGGGGCCATCCCAGAGGAAATGCTGAAAGCTTTGATTGCTGTCATCCCAAAGCCCGGGAATGATACCACCCACTGTGGCTCTTATCGGCCAATTTCTCTTCTTAATATTGACTTTAAACTGTTTACGAGCATATTAGAGGGACGGCTGGACCCCTACATGTCACAATTGGTGGAGCCCGATCAGGCCGGCTTTATCACACAGCGTCAAACTAGTGACAATACCAAACGGGTTCTGCACCTCATCGAAGTTGGGTCACGAGTGCGACAGGACTGCATGTTGCTCGCAATCGACGCTGAGAAGGCCTTTGATAGGGTCCACTGGCCCTACCTTGAGCAAGTTTTACACCTATTTGGCCTTGGGAGTGTTCTTTGCACCCTCATTCCTAATTGCTACCGGTCGCCTAATGCCACGGTACGCATCAATGGCCATACGTCCTCCCGCCTCCCTATCGGTAGAGGGACTCGGCAAGGGTGCCCTCTTTCACCTATTTTATTCGCTCTTTACATGGAGCCGTTACCACAGAGAATTAGACACCACGCTCTCATAGTGGGAATTAGATTTGGGGGTGATGTTCATGAGATAAGCTTATACGCAGATGATATTTTACTCTCCCTTACCGACCCTGTCCAATCCCTACGACGTCTCTTTATTGAATTGCACTGTTTTGCTTAGGCCTCCGGGTTTAAGATCAATGCCGATAAATCGATTGCCCTCAACATTTCTCTATCCGATTCGACCCTCTCCCCCATCCGGGAGGAGCATCTCATACAGTGGTCTGACATCACAGTCCCATATTTGGGTGTCCTTCTGGGCCCCACTATTCCTACCACCGTAGAGGCGAACTACACCAAGCTTCGCACGCAAATCCGTGAGGAACTCCGGAGATGGAAGCACCACTCCCTATACTGGCTGGGGAGAATTGCAGCCATCAAAATGTCACTTCTCCCCCAGGGTAAAATACCGTCACTCCGCATTTTTTACTCCGCATTCCTTTACTCCTCATTCCATGATAACGCAGGTACCTTTACTCCGCATTTTTTTTACAACGCATGCCTTTATATATTATATGCTTTTATCACACATGCTTTTACAACGAAAATCATTGTAAAAGCATGATTGGTAAAAGTATATGTTTTAAGGTAAGCTGTAAGGTAAGTATATGGTTTTTGTTTGGGGTTTTGGAGTATATGTTTTTTGGGTTCAGGGGTATTTTAAGGGTGGGTTTGGGTTATGGGGTGCAGGGGTATTTAAAGGTTAAGGGGTACAGGGGTATTTTAGGGTTCAGGGGTAGGTTTGCGTTTTGGGGTACAGGGGTATTTTTAGGGTTCAGGGGTTGTTTTGGGTTTTGGGGTACAGGGGTATTTTTAGGGTTCAGGGCTGGGTTTTGGGTTATGGGGTACAGGGGTATTTTTAGCTTTCAGGGGTTGTTTTGGGTTTTGGGGTACAGGGGTATTTTTAGGGTTCAGGGGTTGTTTTGGGTTTTGGGGTACAGGGGTATTTTTAGGGTTCAGGGGTTGTTTTGGGTTTTGGGGTACAGGGGTATTTTTAGGGTTCAGGGGTAGGTTTGGGTTTTGGGGTACAGGGGTATTTTTAGGGTTCAGGGGTTGTTTTAGGTTTTGGGGTACAGGGGTATTTTTAGGGTTCAGGGGTTGTTTTGGGTTTTGGGGTACAGGGGTATTTTTAGTGTTCAGGGGTTGTTTTGGGTTTTGGGGCACAGGGGTATTTTTAGGGTTCAGGGGTATGTTTGTGTTTTGGGGCACAGGGGTATTTTTAGGGTTCAGGAGTTGTTTTGGGTTTTGGGGTACAGGGGTATTTTTAGGGTTCAGAGGTAGGTTTGGGTTTTGGGGTACATGGGTATTTTTAGGGTTCAGGGGTTGTTTTGGGTTTTGGGGTACAGGGGTATTTTTAGGGTTCAGGGGTAGTTTTGGGTTTTGGGATACAGAGGTATTTTTAGGGTTCAGGGGTTGTTTTGGGTTTTGGGGTACAGGGGTATTTTTGGGGTTCAGGGGTTGTTTTGGGTTTTGGGGTACAGGGTTTGTTTTGGGTTTTGGGGTACAGGGGTATTTTTAGGGTCAGGATGGGTTAGTGTTTAAGGGTGCTGGGGTATTTAAAGGGACTAGGGTGGGATTAGTTTTTAGGGTGTATAGGGTAATTATTAATTAATAAAAATTAAATATATCTATATATTTATATATATATATATATATATATATATATATATATATATATATATATATATATATATATGTGTGTGTAATATTAATATAGTTCTAAATATAATGTAATTTTAAAGAAATAATGTTTCATTTTGTTTAAAAATATATATATATGTGTATATATATATATATATAAATATATATATATATATATATATATATATATATATATATATATATATATATATTTATATATAAATATTTATATATATATTTTTTTAAAAATAAAGTACTTTTACAAAGTATATGACTTCACCACACATGCATTTGCGTTGTAATTGCATGCGTAGTGAAGTTATATGCGTTGTAAAAATTTGCGGAATTATGGCTTGAGGAGTAATGGTTTTTGCGGACTTAAAAATGCGGGGTGATGGTATGCGGGATTTTTGTTTGCGGAATGGAATCATATATTCCTCCCCCAGATCCTGTATCTATTTCAGACCCTACCTTTGCGCCCACTGACAGGCTGGATCCAACAGACGCAGTCTGATCTAGCACCTTTCATCTGGCAGGGCTGCAAACCACGCTTCAAACAGACGATTGCAGTCCTCCCGCCGGAACACAGTGGTGTATGTGTACCCGACCTGCAACTTTATTTCTACGTGGCACAGCTCTGCTACTTGGTAGAATGGCATCAGCTGGAGTCTGGTAAACACTGGTTGTTCCAGGACCAGGCGGTTGCTGGTATGCCCCTAGAAGGGATCCCCTTCCTCCCGAAGAATCACCGGCCACCTAACCTCTATGCGTCCTATATCATCATCACTCTCATGGAGGCATGGGACCGGGCTGCTACCAAGCATGAGTTGATGTCCTTCCCCTCTCTCCTGACTCCACTGTTCAATAACCCTGACTTCACCCCAGGACTAGATCCTAAAGCGTTTGTGACCTGGCAGCGCTCCCCCTGCCGGTCCCGGGGGCATCTTTTTAACTTGGAGGAAATCCTCTCGTTCCAACAAGTGAGAGACGACTATGGCATTCCTGAAGCGGATAGGCTACCCTGCCTGCAGGTGCGACACTGAGCACTTCACCCACAGGTCCGACTGGGAGCACAACGACACCTCACCTCTTATGAGAAGTGGCTGGTCACGCGCTCTTCTGATAAAAAGTTAGTCTCTGATCTATACCAACACCTTCTTGTAGCGAACATTCACACTTACAATGCTGGTAGAGCTCGGTGGGAAAAAGACCTGGGGAGGGTTCTCCCCCACAAAGAATGGCATGGCATCTACTGTAGGGCCCGACACTCACCCTACCATGCAGGCCTCACTGAAACACTGACCAAAATAGCCACCTATTGGTACCATACGCCAGAGCACCTCCACCAATTCGACTCCTGCATCAGTGACCGCTGTTGGAGAGGGTGCGGGGACTAGGCACACTAGAACACCTACTTTGGAGTTGCAAGCGCCTCCGCGCCTACTCGTCCACAGTCCTTGATGAAATTGACTCCCATCTGGACACCCAGCTCCCCCACATATATAATTTTAATGCTGCCCAACTCCTTGATGTACCCTCTGAAATCACGGCGTGGACGCCTCATTGCCATCTCCCTAGGGGCGGCCACACAAAACATTTTAGCACACTGGAGATCTGCAGATACAACCCTTCGCACAGGTTGGCTACACAGGTTGTGGATGGGGCTTGGCATTGAGAAGTTATCTCTCGTCTTAGCAGGCAGAGGAGAGGAATTTCCTGAGTTGTGGCGCCCCTTCTTGACTTTGCTCACTGGGGAGTTTCGGGAGCTGACTTTGTCACAAGGATGTTGTCATCAGTGATGTCATTTGAGATGTCATGAGTGATGTCATGAGTGATGTCACTGACCATGTCATGAGTGATGTAATATGTGACGTCATCAGCAGTGCATTGCACGCGCAAGTTATAGTGAGTCCAACTAACTATAACGTGGGAATTTCAATGGTTTTATGCGAGTAAAATTTCCACCTAACTATAACTGGTGTGAAACCTATGGTTTTTTCAGTGAATTTAAGAGGTTTTTTAAATGCTAATTCCTAACTATAACTGGTGTGAAACCTATGGTTTTTTTAGTGAATATATATATATATATATATATTACCTACTGGCGGTCGCCAGTAGGTAGTTATAGTTAGGATTGTTTAATACAGGAAATCCGCAACATTCTATTGTGAATAACTTTGGCATCGTTTGAGGAATCTGCCTGTAATTTACCTTAAATTTGCCTCGCTGCTCTCCGCTCCTTCCCTGAAAGTTCAGGGGGGATTCGTCAAGCGGGGGCCGAGATAAAAGGGGGGTCCCAAAACGTTTTTTCCCCATGTTAATTTCCATAGTGCGCTTGGACTCACTTTTAGCCCGAACGGCTGAATGGATTTCCACAAAACTTGGCAAAATTGTAGGGACTGATAGCCCGATGTGCCTTTGCTATGTCTCAAGATATGTGCTCCAGTGGATTTTGAGTAATTTAGGTTAAAAAAAATATATATATCTGGGCGGAGCCTAACCACACATCCGATCTGATTGGCTGTCAGCACTTCATCCAAGAAGTGTTGGCAGCCATCTTGGGACCAATATACATGATAGCACCTCATTAAAAAGCATTGTAGTTAATAGAGGGTTTTAGGACTTTAGTTACATTATAAATCATTTGTTGATGGTACCATACTCATTTTAGGAATTGTCATGTGTTTTAAGGTGATTTTACCATGTGAAAAAATCCTTCTACTGTGATATCATGAATCATGTTTGAAAGAAAACTAATATCTCATTATTTTCCCACAATGGTTTGGAAGGGGATCTATAAGCTAAACTGAAAGCATATTTTCTGTAAATTCACAGTATCTTTCTCAGTCAAGTGAGAATGAAGTCTGACATTCTCAGTAAAACATGTACATCCAACAAGGACAGAGACTGTCAGTTGATTCCTTTGTGTTCTACTGCAGCCTCCTAGAGTGTTCTAAAGAACAACTAGAGCGCTAACATTGTGATGGGAATAAAGTGGTAACTCTTAAAACATTTAATTTAAAAAGGAACAACATGAGGGGGTATATTATGCCATAGAAAGTTTTATTAGTGCTGCAGAAAGAAAAATGAGGGCACATTTTGAGTGACTTCTCAAATCCCCTTCTATTTCATTAAAAAATTCTGACATGCAGTCTCCCAAGAGGGCCACCAGAGACAAAAGAGCCCAAATGTAGCCCAAATATCACCCAGATGTAGCCCAAGTATAGCCCAATGACAGAATGTCCCAGACTGTTCTAAAGAACAACTAGAGCGCTAACAGTCCTACTTATTACAAAGGTATGGCACACCTGAAGCCATCTTGATTGGAATAAAGTGGTAACTCTTAAAACATTTAATTTAAAAAGGAACAAAATGAGGGGGTATATTTTGCCATAGAAAGTATGATTAGTGCTGCAGAAAGAAAAATTAGGGCACATTTTGAGTGACTTCTCAAATCCTCTTCTATTTCATTAAAAAATTCTGACATACAGTCTCCCAAGATGACCACCAGAGACAAAAGAGCCTAAATGCAGCCCAAATATCACCCAGATGTAGCCCAAGTATAGCCCAATGACAGAATGTTCCAGAGTGTTCTAAAGAACAACTAGAGCGCTAACAGTCCTACTTATTACAAAGGTACGGCACACCTGAAGCCATCTTGATTGGAATACAGTGGTAACTCTTAAAACATTTAATTTAAAAAGGAACAAAATGAGGGGGTATATTTTGCCATAGAAAGTATGATTAGTGCTGCAGAAAGAAAAATGAGGGCACATTTTGAGTGACTTCTCAAATCCTCTTCTATTTCATTAAAAAATTCAGACATACAGTCTTCCAAGATGTCCACCAGAGACAAAAGAGCCTAAATGTAGCCCAAATATCACCCAGATGTAGCCCAAGTATAACCCAATGACAGAATGTCCCAGAGTGTTCTAAAGAACAACTAGAGCGCTAACAGTCTTACTTATGACAAAAGTATGGCACACAAGAAGCCATCTTGATTGGAATGAAGTGGTAAGTCTGAACACATTTAATTTAAAAAGGAACAAAATGAGGGGGTTCCTTTTGCCATAGAAAGTATGATTAGTGCTTTAGAAAGAAAAACTAGGGATCATTTTGAGTGACTTCTCAAATCCTCTTCTATTTCATTAAAAAAATTCTGACATGCAGACTGAAACATGCACTTTGAATACCAGCAGCAGACTTCCCTGGTGAGCAGTAGCTTTACTACAGTGATCTAATGAGCAACTAGAGTGCTAACATTCAGAATTTATGGCAAATGTGTGACACATCTAAATGCCTTCTTGATGGAGCCAAAGTAAACAAGCATTGAAAATGCAATAGATCTCGCCCTCGTTTAGGTTAAAGCCATTCTGTTTGTAATGAGGTGGCTTTTTAGCTTTGCTTTCATTAGTGTTTTTTAAACTTTCATGTAAATAACATGCATCTGTATGCATATATGTATATGTATGCATGCATTTATATTTGTATTCATATAGATATACAGATTATATATGTTTATATATGTAGGTATATAGATATATACATACACATACATATATATAAATGCATATGCATATATATGCATATATATATTTGTATATGTGTGCGTGTAGAGAGAGGTAGAGAGGTAGAGGTGTAGAGTTTGAGAGGTAGAGGTAGAGAGGTAGCGGTAGAGAGGTAGAGACCAGTAGAGAGAGAAGTAGAGAGAGGTAGAGAGGTAGAGAGTAGAGAGTGAGTAAAAGAGAGTAGAGAGTGAATAGTAGAGAGTAGTAGAGAGCAGTAGAGAGAGTAGCAGAGAGTGAGTGATAGAGAGTAGTAGAGTGAATAGTAGAGTGAGTAGTAGAGAGTGAGTAGTAGAGAGTAAGTAGTAGAGTGAGTAGTAGAGAGCAGTAAAGAGTGAGTACTAGAGAGTAGTAGAGAGTGAGTAGCAGGGAGAGAGAATAGTAGAGAGTAGTAGAGACTGAGTAGTAGAGTGAGTAGTAGAGACTAGTAGAGAGAGAGTAGTAGAGAGTGAGTAGTAGAGAGTAGTAGAGAGTGAGTAGTAGAGTGAGTAGTAGAGAGTGAGTAGTAGAGAGAGAGTAGTAGAGAGTGAGTAGTAGAGAGTAGTAGAGAGTGAGAAGTAGAGAGTGAGTAGTAGAGAGTAGTAGAGAGTGAGTAGTAAAGAGTGATTAGTAGAGAGAGAGTAGTAGAGAGTGAGTAGTAGAGAGTAGTAGATAGTGAGTAGTAGGGAGTGAGTAGTAGAGAGAGAGTAGTAGAGAGTAGTAGAGTAGTAGAGAATGAGTAGTAGAGAGTGAGTATTTGAGAGTAGTGGAGTAGGAGAGAGTAAGTAGTAGAGAGTAGTGGAGAATATTCCAAAGTTTGGCACAGCACCACTTGCACAATAAGTCCAATCAAATCATATCACTTGGAGTCCTTATTGAAGCGCTGAATCTTGGTGTATATTCAAATGCTTTTATTTTCCTAAAGTTTATGTACCACTGCCAGCCGAAACGTATCGTTCTGTACAACAGAACTTCTTCAGGGCTTTCTTATTTCCTTGAAGTTATGTCGGTATCCTGTTGTCATATAACTAGATATTTCTTCCAAATGTTAGACGAGACGTAAGTACATTCTTATTCATAGTGACTAGGTATCAATTTTACCCACACAATTCGGGCAGACTTGAGTAATTTATAGCATCCTCAAAGTCAGTCTTTCAAAAATTCCAAAGTATAGGACATGATAATCCAAATTCAAATGTTTCTCAAGAAAAGTGATTTTCAATTGTTCGGAATATCGGTGTTTGGGCAGATATGACCCAGGGACCCCCAGTATGCAAGGGGAATTAGTCCCCCCTCTGCAAACGCGCCAGTGGCCTGCATTGCAGAGAGGTGTAAAAAGGGGCATAGCTTCATTACACCTCTGTGCAATGCAGCCCCCTGGCGCATACTGGAGGTTCCAGGTGGGCTAGTTGGCCCCCAGGGACCGCTAGTATGCAAGGGGAATTAGTTCCCCCTCTTCAAACATGCACGGGGGCTGCGTTGCAGAGAGGTGTAAAAAGGAGTGTGGCCTCATTACACCTCTCTGCAATGCAGCCCCCTGGCGCATACTGGAGGCTCCTGGTGTGCTAGTTGGCCCCCAGGGACCCCCAGTATGCAAGGGGAATTAGTTCCCCCTCTGCAAACGTGGCAGGGGGCTGCGTTGCAGAGAGGTGTAACAAGGGGCATAGCCTCATTACACCTCTGCAATGCAGTCCCCTGGCGCATACTGGAGGTTCCAGGTGGGCTAGTTGGCCCCCAGGGGCCCCCAGTATGCAAGGGGAATTAGTTACCCCTCTTCAAACATGCACAGGGGCTGCATTGCAGAGAGCTGTAAAAAGGGGCGTGGCTTCATTACACCTCTCTGCAATGCAGTCCACTGGCGCATACTGGAGATTCCTTGTGGGCTTTCAGGTCTTATATATTTAGGAATTAGCATTAAAAAAACTTTGAAATTCACTGAAAAAAAACATAGGTTTCAGGCCTTATATAGTTAGGAATTAGCATTTAAAAAACCTATGAAATTCACTGAAAAAACCATAGGTTTCACACCAGTTATAGTTAGGAATTAGCATTTAAAAAACCTATTAAATTCACTGAAAAAACCATAGGTTTGACACCAGTTATAGCTAGCTGGAAATTTTACTGACATAAAACCATTGAAATTCCCACGTTATAGTTAGTTGGACTCACTATAACTTGCGCGCCTGCAATGCACTGCTGATGACGTCACATATTACATCACTCATGACATGGTCAGTGACATCACTCATGACATCACTGATGACACCATCCTTGTGACAGAGTGACAGACCTATTTTCAGTGTAATGTAACCCTTGAAACACATATTCAAAAATAGAAACTAAAATTTTCAAAAAATAGTGATACCCATACCAGTTACAACAACCAATTCAGTAATACCACCATCTATATATACATCCACTCATTCAGCAACAGTGCTATATAGTCACTCATACATATATTCACTCATCATATGTAGTGAAACACCTATACATCCTGTTACACACCAACAGTCATCCAAAAGTTACTCACACACATAATCACACATGCAAATAAACTATTGAACATCCATTTATTTGCATATACAGCTATACACACACTACCACCTTACTTCTAAGGAAAATTACACATACTTACTCTCTTAAACAATCACTTATAGAAACACATACTTATTTAAACAAGAACTCTTTCAATCTCTCACTCTCACATATACTCACTTATATACATCAATACTCACATATACTAGATTAAAACATATGTAGTTACTGATAAAGACACTAGTGAGACAGTCATTCACTCACTAACACACACATATACACACTCATCCACCCATACAGTCCTGCACATATGCTGTCTTCAAAACACATACAAACAGTGAGTCAGTCATTGATGCATCTATGTGCTAAGTAACACCCCCACCAAACCTACAGACACTCATACTGATACTAAAAAAACGTCTAATAACCCATATACACTCACATGTAGCTACTCACCAACCCATGCAGCCACTTATACACAAAGTGAAACACTGATACAAACATTTAAATATTTAAACAATACTCGCTAATATATGTATTCACTAAGATACACTTAATAAGCCAGTTAACCAATCAATTTTTTTTTAAAACATCCATTATGACACTTATTTAAACATTTATTCTTCCATCGACCTTTACATATACATATATAAAACATATTTATTTTTCAAAAAGACATACATTCACTCGATGGTGTCATCAGTGATGTCATGAGTGATGTCACTCACCATGTAATGAGTGATGTAATATGTGACGTCATCAGCAGTGCATTGCAGGCGCGCACGTTATAGTGAGTTCAACTAACTATAACGTAGGAATTTCAATGGTTTTATGTCAGTAAAATTTCCAGCTAACTATAACTGGTGTCAAACCTATGGTTTTTTTCAGTGAATTTAATAGGTTTTTTAAATGCTAATTCCTAACTATAACTGGTGTGAAACCTAAGGTTTTTTCAGTGAATATATATATATATAAAATTTCTATGGCAATATGAACCCCTCATTTTGTTCCTTTTCAAATTAAATGTATCAAGTGTTACCACTTTATTCCAATCAAGATGACTTCAAGTGTGCCGTACTTTTGTCATAAGTAAGACTGTTAGCGTTCTAGTTGTTCTTTAGAACACTCTGGGAAATTCATTGGGCTATAGTTGGGCTACATCTGGCTGATATTTGGGCTACATTTGGGCTCTTTTGTCTCTGGTGGCCATCTTGGGAGACTGCATATCAGAATTTTTTTAATGAAATATAAGAGGATTTGAGAAGTCACTCATAATGTGCCCTAATTTTTCTTTCTTCAGCACTAATCATAATTTCTATGGCAAAATGAACCCCCTCATTTTGTTCCTTTGCAAATTAAATGTTTTAAGTGTTAACACTTTATTCCAATCAAGATGACTTCCGGTGTGCCATACTTTTGTCATAAGTAAGACTGTTAGCGCTCTAGTTGTTCTTTAGAATACTCTGGGACATTCTGTCATTGGGCTATAGTTGGGCTACATCTGGCTGATATTTGGGCTACATTTGTTTTTTTTGTCTCTGGTGGCCATCTTTGGGCTACATTGGGCTACATTGGGCAACATTTGGGCTCTAACATATATATAGCCCAATGTAGCCCAATATATATTTTTTCAAAGTTAATTTTCTTAAAAACCACTGGAGCACATATCTTGAGACATAGCAAAGGCACATCGGGCTACCAGTCCCTACAATTTTGCCAAGTTTGGTGGAAATCCATTCAGCCGTTCGGGCTAAAAGTGAGGTCGACCGCCCTATGGAAATTAACATGGGGAAAACACGTTTTGGGACCCCCCTTTTATCTCGGCCCCCGCTTGACGAATCCCCCCGAAACTTTCAGGGAAGGACCGGAGCTCCGCGAGGCAAATTTGAGGACATTTTCAGGCAGATTCGTCAACCGGCGCCAAAGTTATTCACAATAGAATGTTGAGATTTTGCATTGAAAAAAATCCTAACTATAACTACCTACTGGCGACCGCCAGTAGGTAATATATATATATATGTATCAAGTTTGTATATCTGCTTTATAATCTTCATTTTCAGACACTCTTTACTCCAAGTCACCAATGTCACCTGCAAATACAGCCGATTGTTGAGCTTCAAGTTAATCCTCGAAGAGCTTACTGCTTAGGAAGGTTTGATTTCTTGAATTTTACTGAAAACCCTTGGAGAGTAATTTAAAATCTGGAGATTAGGGTGAGTTATTTTCTATTGTAGTCTGATTAAAGATACGTTTTGAGTGAGTCAAGTTGAAAACTGGGCATACTGCCCATTTGGTAACCATAGACCTGTCCGCCACATATTTCAAATACTTTTCAGCATTCTGGACATTCTGTGGCACTTAAACATTGAGTATTTGGGATGTTTTCAATAAGGTGCTGATACTTACTCTGGGAGATTAATATAGGGTAACTGTCCTGGGGGCTTGTTAAGGGACGCTCTGGGCATGACTTAGCATTATGAAACAAAGGCTAATTGTGAAGGAAGTGACCCAACTAGGGCCGCCCGGATAACTTGCGACCTCCTCTAACCTTCCAAGAAATGAAGAGTCGATGACGCAGTAGAGAATACAAGCAAACTAGTTTATTCACAATAGAGTCCAATCTGACCAGCCTCCTATGATGGCTGACGGGGCCTGACTCTAACAAGCATAAAGGTACTTTATGTATGTTGCGGAGCCCACAAAGACCCGCCTACTATGGAAAAAACACTGACAGCTGTTGTAATATAATGGGGGTACAGAACATACGTTTCGATTCCTCAGCCTGGCTCAAGCAATCTACTGCCCAAGGTTGATTGGCTTTTCCTCCCCACTAGACAGGTGGGAGACGGCCTCTATGTAACAGAAAAGGCATGAGTTACTGAGAAAGATTCAACATTTGAGAAACAAAACTTACCAAGGACCATTTCTCGTAAATGATCAAGTAACAGATTTTAATACAAAATGGCTTCCTCGAGAGGTAAAATGGTGGCATAGATGTCAACCTAACTCATGTAACATCTGCACTCATTAGTTGAGTATGGATACCGCTAGAATTTATTATGAAATAGCTACATAAATGCTAGCATAATATCAGGTAAAATACAAGTAATATGGCAGTAATACATTTCAGTTCTAACAATTGTCACTTGCCTTTTTAAAATTTTTAAATCTAATATTGCTCATACCTGATTTTGGGCCTTGAGTCTGTAACCCTGGTGATACATTAACATTGGCAGGTAGTGCTACCTAGCCTATCCAACCTGATAAAGGATTTGAGAAACAGCATGTGTTTTCCCTATAGAATGATCTGGAGAATCTGAACTCAGAATATTCATTTTTATTTTAAATATATTTTTATTAAGCTTTTTTAGTTACCAGCACACAGTTATACATATACTCTAAACATGAGGGAAACACAGTTCGAACTAATGATAGAAAATGTCATACACATTTACAGAAAAAATGAGCTATGCAGATAGACAATAATTAAGGCACAGGTGACACAGTTTACAAATTAATCCAAATCAGTTCTAAGCATCATCAACAATCTTAGCCATTGAGGGCAATAACCCCAGATCAGAGATCAGAGAGAGAAACATGCCCCTTCCCAAACCATAGACCTTGGAAGATAGTTAGTTACAGCCAGAAACTAGGGTAAGTCAGGGACCATTCGCTTCCTGAGTCTCCTTCCAGTTTAGAACCGGAGCCCAGATACTCCTGCCAGCCAGTCTCCCTCTTCAAGGGGCATATTAGCGAGGGGAAGTGTTGCTGCTTTTTCGGCGAATTGTGCAGAGAAAGCGGCGATACTTCTAGATCCCTATCCACAAGGGCATTTAACACCTGGCTCAAGCCCACTTTGCATGTCGGCGACAAACATCACTAATGACATGCAAAGTGGGCATTCCCACGTCCAACCACATCTAAAATGTGGTTGGAGGTGGGAACACCCTATTACCAAGGCAGGCTATGACCAGGTGTTAGGGCATTGATAACATGTGGGTGTGGATCATAACGCTGATTCCTCCCCGCCATATTATCAATGCGCACATTAGCGCATGAAAACAACGTTTGTTTTCATGCGCTAATGTGCTATATCGCCGACTATTGCCGGATTTCATTTTGCCTACGTGATGCGCATTGATAAGTGCGCGCTATCACGGCGAAAAAATCCGGTGATATGGGAATGTGCGTTGTGCGTTTTCTAACGCACTTCTGGGTAATATGCTCTCTACTCCCTACTCCTTCTCTCGTAAATACCTATTTCCGTGCAAGCCCTTGCTGAAATGTTGGGGCTTCTGCATTTAGCCAGGCCAAAGCTATGCATATCCGAACAACGGCCATAGCCAGGAAGAGGAATCGGTAACATGGATCTTGCTCGCCGTTACTGTCAACACCCAGGAGTATTAAAGCAGGAGTTAACACAGCTTAAACACCCAATGTCTGGTCCATGAATATTAGTTTGAGAGAGATTATGGTTATTGTTTATGAGGACATCTGATTTCACACCAAAACTTAAGAAGGAGGGAGAAGTCTTTACAGAAGATATATCCTCATCTTCCCAAAAAAAATGCTTCAACAAACTAAAGGACGAAATATCTTGAATATCATAAAGTGACATCTGATGTCATCCAGTGTTCTCATATTTGTTCAGACACATATACAAGTCCTTTTCCCTCCCTCCACTATTTCTGAAGCAGGTGGTCAATCTGGTGTGTGGACAGGATGGGTCTCCACCGCTGATTTGTTGGCGTAATTGTTTTTAATAGCTCTTTTCAACAGCGAAGTAGCCGTCATATTTAGGGATAGCTGGTATTTATTTTATCCTCTTCACTAATGACTTTATAAACAATCCAGCATAAAACTGTCACTTCACTAAAAATGAAATGCTTAAATTCTTCAGCAAAGCTATGTTATACAACAGATAATGAAAAGGCAATATAGATGTAGGTTTTTAACACCAGCAAATATTCAAGCACTGCCATCCCTTGGTGCAGTTCCACCTCCCTCTACCACCAACCTACACTGACTTAGCTCCATTACTCAACTCTCCAACTCCTTACATGTAGCCATCACTTCCCTAGTGGATGCCTGGGTTGGGGAAGAGTGAGAGAAACAGATAGCTAGCTGACTCATGATTTCACTAAAACGCTCCAACACCAAGAAGGCATGAGTATGACCCAGTCCTAGGGCAATTTTGAAACAAATCTCCTCTGATTGCTATCACCTGCCTCTGTCCATTTATCTTGTAACATGGCAGAACTTTGGAGGCTTCTATCCTCACAAGCTCTGTAGGCACCTGACCAGACCATAGACTTTTTTGCAAATCACCTTCGCCAATTAGCGTATTGTGCATCTGCTTTATTTCTGAATGAGCCTTTAGGATACCTGCAAACATCCGGTAAAGTGTTTTTCTTTCCTAGCACTAAGACAAAGGTGCCTCCATGAATCTGTATATATTGGGAGCACCAAATCCAACATGATTGACTCCACATTCCTCTGACGAATGCCCAACAGGTATGCAGGGAAATTAACCAAACAAGAGAAGCATGTCTATAGTATGTCTCTCCAGTCTTTGCCACTGGGAGGGAACCGCTGAGTCTAGATGCACAGACTCACCGGAGTACTCAGCATTTTCCCCCAATTTGTCACCCTGACTACCTAGATTTGAAGGTGTGACAGTGTTGAAATATCATTGATTTGAATTCAGTCAAACTCCCTACTACTTGGTACATATTCTTTCATAGTCAGGATTTATTTTCTTCATGGAATAATGCCCTTAAAAATTAGAGGGTTCGATTCCGATTCGGGGAACAAATCCGTACGACGAAACGTATTTGTAGCCGTTTCCGTACGAATCGTACAAATCCGTCCGAATCGCGTAGTACGATCCGTAGGCAAAAAATATGTACGAATGTGTGTGAACCGTACGAAAAGTAAGGGAAAAACCGTACGATACAGTACCCTCACGGTAAACCGTACGAATCGTAAACACGCTGTACAACCCGACAAGTACAATCCGGACTGGGGAACGAGAACGCGATTGATACGGAAAATGTTGTATGAGCAATTCGTACGGAGAACCACACATTCACATACGCACAGTACCCCTGCAATCATGGGGGTACGCACCATACCCCTATGCTCTGTGCTTCTATGCACCCTAGCCCGATGCACCGTACACCTACGCACTGTACACCCATGCACCAAACACCCATGCACTATACCCCAATGCACCGTACCCCTATGCACCGTACCCCTACGCACCGTATCCCTACGCACCATACCCCTGCAATCAAAGGGTGCACTCGCTTACCCGGGGGGGGGGGGGTCCGTGTTGCACGCGGTTCGAGTCAAAATATGCTTTTACGGATGTTTTAAACTCACGTAGGAAAATAGTCGTACGGATTGTTGTCGAAACGAATCGTACTTGCTGGTTCGTGAAAAGCTGCTTCAATCTGTACGGACGTCGCATACTGCGTGTTCCGAATGCGATTTGTACGTATTTTTAAGTAGCATGGTCTTTCCTACAATTCGTACGGAGATCTGCTATGGGTTTGGATCGTACGTACGTACGTACGGGGACATTGAAGGTGTACGATTCGTACGGGAAAAATGCTCCGTACGCCGATTCGTAAGGGATTTTACTGAATCGGAATCGACCCCTAGGTGTTACATGTTAACTAACTTTTGTTTCTATTCACACGCTTCACACTTTTTTCCCCATCTTTGCACCATGTGATTATTTATGAGCAAAGAAAAGCTGTTTATGAACCTCCATTGATGTATAAATATGCATACAAACACTGAATGGTCTATCATAGGATACAAGTGTCCAGTTTTAAATGTTTGTGTGTTCCATTAATTGCAGAACTGGCCAAAACTGATGACCAATGAATTGATTAATTTATGGCAAAATAACAACCTGAGTGAATGAATGTTGATTTTTAAATCTATTGTGAAGTTGCATCCTTAGTTCTAAGCTCCTAGAATGCTTCTGCCAGCATTTGTTTAACTTTACCTTGCACTTTGCACTCGTGTGGTCGCGCCTCATTACCTGTGCCCCCCCCGGTCTAACGCAGTCAAGAGCGGACTGTTTGTGTGGAGGGAGGTCACAGAGTAACTCTGCACGCGTATTTACAACCCGCTTCCGGGTTGTGCCAAACGCCGCTGCCATCTTGAGGTAAGGGACACTCTAGTTGTTGCGTTCCCTTTCCAAGGCAGGCCCTTTAAAGGGAGGCTGCGGGACTCGCACGCTCAAAACCATCACAGAACAGTGTAGCGTAGCGAGCTTCCTACTGTTGCTGCCTTGATTTTTTATTTGATCTGTACTTTAAAAAAATAACAACCTGAGTGAATGAATGTTGATTTTTATATATATTGTGAAGTTGCAACCTTAGTTCTAAGCTGCAAGAATGCTTCTGCCAGCATTTGTTTAACTTTACCTTGCACTATGCACTCGTGTGGTCGCGCCTCGTTACCTGTGACCCCCCGGTCCACCGCAGTCAAGAGGCGACTGTTTGTGTGGAGGGAGGTCACAGGGAAACTCTGCACGCGTAATTACAGCCCACTTCCGGGTTTTGACACACACCACCGCCATCTTGAGGTAAGGGACGCTCTAGTTTTTGCATTCCCTTCCCAAGGCGAGACCTTCAAAAGCAGCCTATGGAACTAGCGTGCAGCGGATGACCGCAGCGGGCTGGCACGCCAAAGGCAAGCCCGTCTGCGCATGTGTACGCCAGGCTGGGACCTGGGGCTCAAACCCCTGCCCCCCCGAACAGCGACAGAATAAAGTACACTTCCACCCAGCTGCTGAACCTCTGAATGAACTCCCGGCCTAACTACGTCTGCCTTAATGCATAGGGAAACTTCCCTGCCTGCCCGGGCTGCAATTTCACAATTACAACTGATCTAGAAGAATCATGTAATGTCACAGGACCGTTTAATTCAGCCACCTAGCACACACAATGTGATATGAAACCCAAACCAGCTCCTCCCAATAACTATTCCTTTTACAACATTAACTGTCACTCCCTCCCAAAACATCAGGCGGACATTTTTGACCTCTTGGTGGACTTACAACCTGACGCCATCTTCCTAACCGAGACATGGCTTAATATTTGCTCTGGGCCTGACATAGCCAGAGCTTTGCCATCTAATTACACTATTGTCAGGAAAGGCAGAGAAGATAGGATGGGTGGAGGGATCGCCATTATTTTTAAAAACACCTTTTGCTGTAAGTTCGATGAGCTACAGATCCCTGGCTGTGAAGCAGCAGTGTTTAAATTGATTTTGACTCCTCAGTTCACTCTTTCTGGGATGCTGGTGTATCACCCCCAGGTCCTGCAGGCTCATGGGCTATAAATTTCCCTGATCTTGTCACTCCTTTATTGTTTAGTTCAGCCAATTTCACAATTGTAGGAGATCTCAATCTCAAACTGTACCATCAGCAACACTTTTATTTCCGACTTGGCGGCCATGAACATTCTACTCCATAACAGTGGGCCTACTCATAAAGCAGGTCACTTTCTTGACCCCATTTTTTCCAATCTACCCTCCTTACAATGCCCAGCAGCCATCCTGCTGTGCTGGACTGATCACTTCTTAGTGGGTTTCAGTTTTGAAGCCCCACGTCTCACTCATGCGATGAGCAACTGCGCTGCCAAACCCTCCAGGAACTGGAAAAATCTTGACATTGTTAAGTTTAATCTCTTCCTCTCCACTAACGCTCCTATTTTTCAAAACAATGTTGTCCTGGACCTCGTGGCTTTTCAAGACTGGATTCAGTCGGCTCTTGACACGTGCGTCCTATCTCAGTCAGGAAGTTTAATAGTCACCGCCCCCCAATAGTCACCGCCCCCGCCCCTTGGTTCTCCGAAGAGTTAAAGAAGGAGAAAACCAAATGTAAAACCTCGGAGCGACGGTGGCGAAAGACTTATTCGCCCGAAGCTAAAACCGCCTACCTTGCTATCAAACGGGCTTATCATTCCCATTGCAGTTTCGGACATGCAAACTTTGTCTCTACATCCATTACTCAGGCTAAAAACTACCCTAAAACTTTATTCAACATGGTTAAAGATCTATCGGCTCAGCTGCCATGCAGTCATCCCCCAGCCTGAATGCTACACAATGCGAGGATCTTGCCCAATTTCTCTTAAAATAAAGGGGAAACTACTTACTCTGCTTTGGCTAAAACTGTCCCCTCTCCCTCTCTCTCGCCTACTGTGACCTTTGACCATCCAGTCCCTGTGCCCGAAAGCTGCACGGCGTCTGCTTTGGCCCAGATGCATATGAATACACTTGATACCTGGCCACCCGTGGACATGGTGACATTTACACATATTAGTCAAAATAAATTGGGATCCCCCTGCGACTTATTGCCCATTACGATCCTACAGCAAATTGAACAACCCTCACTTCATTACATCCTTGAGCTTCTCAATGCATCCCTAAAGGACTCCATTGTCCTTCCAGATTGGAAACATGCAATGGTTGTCCCATTATTAAAAAAAACTAACTCTGACCCCGCGCTCCTCTCAAATTATCGTCCAATTTCGCTGCTTCTTGCTCTCTCAAAAATTCTTGAGAGACACATTAATGGCCACTAATCTAAGTTCATTGAAACCAATGGCCTCTTGCATCCTTCCCAGTCCGGTTTTAGGACCGGTTATTCTACTGAGTCCACACTCTTAGGTGTTACAGAAATGCTTCGACAGAACCTTGATGCTGGCAATACCATGGCCCTGATTTTGCTTGACCTGAGCGCGGCCTTTGATACGGTTTCCCACACCGTACTCATAAAGGTCCTCCAATCCTCTGGTGTCACCGGGGCGGCCCTGAATTGGCTTATGTCTTTTCTTTCTGACCGCACCTTTCAAGTTTTCTCATCCACCACCAAATCCAAGCCACATTTTTCACCTTATGGGGTCCCTCAGAGTTCAATTCTCAGCCCCCTGCTGTTTAACATTTACGATAGACCCCTGGCAGTTATGGTAGAGGAGTCTGGGCTGTTGCTTTTTTCATACGCTGACGATACCCAGATCCTCTTTTCTCTCTCAGCGGGCAAAACCTCAGAGCCTTCTGCACTCAGGTCAGGCCTCAGCAAAGTCGTGGCCTGGATGAACGCCAATCTTTTAAAACTTAATGGTGATAAAATGGAGGTCCTGGTCATGGGCAAAGATAGAGGTCTCTGGGGCCCTCAAAACTGGCCCCCAGAAATGGGTATGCTTCCTCAACCCTCCACCTAGGTACGCAACCTTGGCTTTATCATCGACGATTCTCTTTCCATGCGTCAACAAGTTACCAAGGTTGCCGCTACCTGCTTCACCATTTTGAAATGGTTGAGGAAGATTGTGTGGATGCTACATGTTCATATCCAGCGTACCTTAGTCCAGGCACATCTAGGCTGGACTACGGGAACATCCTCTACCTGGGAGTCAACAAAGAGGTAAAGCGTAAGCTGCAGCGGGTGCAAAACTCTGCTGCCAGATTACTTTGCCGAGCGTCCAAAACTGCATCGACGTCCGGGCTGCTGGGGAACCTCCACTGGCTTCCTGTGGAAAAAACGTGTCAAGTTTAGGGCCCTCCCCTATATGTTCCGTATCAAGCATGCTAAGTTTCCCCACTGCCTGCGTCATCTAGCCCGTCCTTATGTTCCCTCTCGCGCTCTTCGGTCTTCCACACAAGAGAGATTCCAAGTCCCTAAGGTCAGACTTTCTCGAATGGGAGGGCGCTCTTTTGCATCCATTCTCTCTGCTGTTCCTTCATGGCAAGGGAAACCCTTTTTAGGTAGCTGTTGCGCTGACATATAAATTTAAATAAAATTAAATAAATAAAAAAATAAAAATAGAAGTAATTGAATCCACAATGAACTAACAGATCTCATGATGTTACATTACCCAACATTCCTTAGTGGCACACTGAGAAAGTCCAGGTTATATAAAATTGTGGTTGTCAAGTAGAGCACTAGGTCATTTGTTGTGGGTTTACTGAATTTGGTCAATTGAATTGTTACAAGACTCAAAATACTCAGAGCGTATATTGCTGACCTGTCTATGGAATTCGATGGGGGGGGGGGAGTTGCTATTTCTTCCAGTCAGATACTTTTTCATGCAGGTCCCTCTGAAACTCTAGAGCTCTGGAAGAAACTTTTTACAAAGTTACCAAACTCTCTTCTGATGCCCAAACAACACTTCTAAGGCTCCCAGGAGCTCATGGGAGGGCACTTAGAGACTCTCAGGATGCCTGGCAGAGGCTCAAAGCAAAATGCAGTCCAAGTTCCACTGGTCATCAGGGTACTTCCTGGAAAAGGCCTCTTGCACCTTGTTATGTCCCCGTAGCCACAAATGAGACCAGTCAGCTGACCCTTGAAGTCCAGCTCTTTGTCACAGGTACAAGAAGCAGCAGGTCCACTCCACCTTCAAAGCACCTCTCAATCAGCAGGTCCATTCCTATTCTGATCTTCTGTAGGTCCAGAAAGTATTCTGATGAAGGCAGTTTGAGGGTCCAGCTTTGTAAAAATCACCAACCTCTGGTTGGGTAAGACTCCTGGGCATCCCCTAACCCAAGGGCTAAACGTTCCCAAATAAATACCCTACCCACTTTTGTAGCAGTTCCTGTTTGCCCTACTGGAAACAATCCCATGGTAAAATCCAAAATGGGGAAATCATTCTCCCCTTGTGCGGTGCCTGTGTGCCCACCCAGAGGTGTGGCCAGGGTAATTAGCAGTCCTCTCCTCTGCGGTCACTCAAAACCCGTTCCCAGAGCATCTTTTCTACCACTGGGTTTGGTGCCAACCTGACTTTGGGGACAATTTATCGGGCTTTTCAAGTGTCATCTAACATTTGCTTGTGAAAGGACAGGTCTCTTTGAAGTTTTTCTTGCACAGGTAAGGAAGTACCTCCCCACTCCCCAAGCCATTGCATCTCTCTTGGAAGCAGTTTTCACACCTATTACACACACAATTCCAGCCAAGGATAAGCTGGTCAGTTGCTAGAAAGCTAATGTAAATTAGCATACAGTAGCTCCAGGAAGACTAAAGGTAACTTTCTAAAAGTTACAGGACCCATATATTTAATGGCTTTTTACCATAGGACCGTCGTACTCACTGGGATGAGTTGACCACCGGTAGTCTGCGGGCCTGCCCGCAGTATTATAAATGTGGCAATCAGATTGTTGGATCTGAAATAAGAATAAGAAATGATACCACAAATACAATTCTGCACAAAAGATAGCACAATTTATTGGAGACCAACAAACAATGCAAATACGTGCAGCACGGAGGCAGACAGCAAAGCCACTGAATGCCCAATGATGCGACGTTCCTGACAAATTTCATAGGCCCAAACCACAAAGTATGCAGCATCATAATATACGTAACACAAATTAAGCATGGGTGAGCATGGGTCTTTTGACCAATTGGCAACGGCCTAAGCTGCGCCATACCATCTATGGGATCACTGAAATAATATCGAGAGACAGAATATCGACTATCAAGAATATCGTTGACAAAATATCGACTGACAAAATATCGAGTTTCTATCTACAAACAGGTAAGTACAAAAATATTGAGTTAAAAATATCGTTTACAAAAATATAGTTTTAAAAAATATCTACTTTACTAAAAACAATGTTAAGTTAAATTAATATTAAAAATTAATTACTAAAATATACTTAAAATACTTAAATGAACTTACAATAATTAAATAATTAATGAAAGTAAAAAAAAACTTTCATTCATATTTCTTAAAACATATATATATATATATATATATAGTAACAAAATATAATTAAATAATAGCCAATATTATTAACGTACAATAACAAAAGTGTAAAAATTACTATTCCCACTCCAAAGAGTGCAAGCATAGGGTAAGCGTTGGATAGCGTAGGGGTTAAAATTACTATTCCCACTCCAGTGGGTGCAACAGTAGGGAAAGCGTTGGATAGCGTAGGGGTAAAAATTACTATTCCCACTCCAAAGAGTGCAACAGTAGGGAAAGCGTTGGATAGCGTAGGGGTTAAAATTACTATTCCCACTCCAAAGAGTGCAACAATAGGGAAAGCGTTGGATAGCGTAGGGGTTAAAATTACTATTCCCACTCCAGTGGGTGCAACAGTAGGGAAAGCGTTGGATAGCGTAGGGGTTAAAATTACTATTCCCACTCCAGTGGGTGCAACAGTAGGGAAAGTGTTGGATAGCGTAGGGGTTAAAATTACTATTCCCACTCCAGTGGGTGCAACAGTAAGGAAAGCGTTGGATAGCGTAGGGGTAAAAATTACTATTCCCACTCCAAAGAGTGCAACAGTAGGGAAAGCGTTGGATAGCGTAGGGGTTAAAATTACTGTTCCGACTCCAGTGGGTGCAACAGTAGGGAAAGCGTTGGATAGAGTAGGGGTTAAAATTACTATTCCAACTCCAGTGGGTGCAACAGTAGGGAAGCGTTGGATAGCGTAGGGGTTAAAATTACTATTCCCACTCCAGTGGGTGCAACAGTAAGGAAAGTGTTGGATAGCGTAGGGGTTAAAATTACTATTCCCACTCCAGTGGGTGCAACAGTAAGGAAAGCGTTGGATAGCGTAGGGGTAAAAATTACTATTCCCACTCCAAAGAGTGCAACAGTAGGGAAAGCGTTGGATAGCGTAGGGGTTAAAATTACTATTCCCACTCCAGTGGGTGCAACAGTAGGGAAAGTGTTGGATAGCGTAGGGGTTAAAATTACTATTCCCACTCCAGTGGGTGCAACAGTAAGGAAAGCGTTGGATAGCGTAGGGGTAAAAATTACTATTCCCACTCTAAAGAGTGCAACAGTAGGGAAAGCGTTGGATAGCGTAGGGGTTAAAATTACTATTCCTACTCCAGTGGGTGCAACAGTAGGGAAAGCGTTGGATAGCGTAGGGGTTAAAATTACTATTCCCACTCCAGTGGGTGCAACAGTAGGGAAAGCGTTGGATAGCGTAGGGGTTAAAATTACTATTCCCACTCCAGTGGGTGCAACAGTAGGGAAAGCGTTGGATAGCGTAGGGGTTAAAATTACTATTCCCACTCCAGTGGGTGCAACAGTAGGGAAAGCGTTGGATAGCGTAGGGGTTAAAATTACTATTCCCACTCCAGTGGGTGCAACAGTAGGGAAAGTGTTGGATAGCGTAGGGGTTAAAATTACTATTCCCACTCCAGTGGGTGCAACAGTAAGGAAAGCGTTGGATAGCGTAGGGGTTAAAATTACTATTCCCACTCCAGTGGGTGCAACAGTAGGGAAAGCGTTGGATAGCGTAGGGGTTAAAATTACTATTCCCACTCCAGTGGGTGCAACAGTAGGGAAAGCGTTGGATAGCGTAGGGGTTAAAATTACTATTCCCACTCCAGTGGTGCAACAGTAGGGAAAGCGTTGGATAGCGTAGGGGTTAAAATTACTATTCCCACTCCAAAGAGTGCAACAGTAGGGAAAGCGTTGGATAGCGTAGGGTTAAAAATTACTATTCCCACTCCAGTGGATGCAACAGTAGGGAAAGCGTTGGATAGCGTAGGGGTTACAATTACTATTCCCACTCCAGAGAATACATCATTAGGGAAAGTAAATATTTCATATATTATTCAAAAATCTAAAAATGAATATCTATTAATAATTAATTAAAAATAAATAAAAATGTTATCTAATATAATAATTAATATTTTAAATTGACTAATTAACAATAATTATTTCAATTAATCACCTATTAATACAAATTAATTAAACATTAACAATTAATTATTTAATAAGTAAAAATTATTTTACAATTATTTCCAAATAAATACATTTTAATTAATTTTATTATTTAATTAATTATTAATAAATTACTTCCCACCCTATGCCCCTATAAACCCACAACCCGCTACAGAAATTAAATTAGTAAAATTTACATAATTACCAATTAATCAATTTATATAAATTAATTAACACTTATAATTAAATTAATTAACAAATATAAATTAATTAACAATTAATTACAAATTACTATCAATAAATAAAATTACATATTTAATTAATTATAATTAAATTACTTCCCACCCTATTCCCCTATAAACCCACAACCGGCTACAGAATTAAATTAGTAACATTTACATAATTACCAATTAATCAATTCATAATAGTTAATTTCCAATAACAAAGAAAATAATTAACACATATAAAGTAATTAACAATTAATTACAAATTACTATCAATAAATAATATTACATATTTAATTAATAATAATGAAATTACTTCCCACCCTATTCCCCTATAAACCCACAACCCGCTACAGAATTAAATTACGCAATAATTATAAAAACAAAATTCATTAAATAAAATTATTTATAACATAAATACACACTTTTCACACATATTATAACATAAAAATACACTATAAAAAAGTATATATTATTAAAAAATCGATATTTTTAACTATCTATATTATATACTTCGATATTTTAACTATCTATATTTTTAACAGACGATATTACTTCACTTACCTTAAAAAACAATATTTTTGTTATCTATATTGTGTCCTGTCGATATTTTGTCCAGTCGATATTAAAAACTCGATATTATGTCCAATCAATATTTTGGACTCGATATTATGTCTGTGCACCACCATCTATGGTCTGTAATACACTGTTGCTAACCACGTGTCTTAGTAGGCAGCTTTGGGGACTTTCCACTGTAACTCAATGTATTGTGTTGGTACTTTTCTTTTTTTTATCTCAAAATATTCTTTATTGAAGGTAAATTTTTTCGTATACAAAACCAAGGCAAAACATTCGTAATACTTGTGCCGATCTTACAAAATTGCGGCCTGGTGGGGCCATGAGAGAGAAAAAAGAAAGGAAGAGAAGAAAAAGAAGGGGGGGGGGGGTCACTGTTCCAGATATGCGTCGAGAGCTTCCCACATGTTATCTTTAGCGGTATGATTCGCCGTCTTGTGCTTGGCAGTGATATTGTCAGCCCCCCGGAGGAACGTGACCCAGTTGAACCAGCGTTTGAAGGTGGCTTTGCTGGTGTCCTTCCAGTTACCCAGGATAGTTTTCACCGCAGCCGTCAAAAGTACATCGACCAGGTCTCGTACTTCTTTGGACCGAAGTTCTGTTGATAGGAAGGCGGTGGCTATCCCCGCTAGTCCTCTTTGCGTCTTGCTTCCTGTGACTGTGTCTATGACGTTATAGACCTTGTTCCAGAAAGTTTTGATTTTTGGGCATTCGTATAGCATGTGGGATAAGTCTCCTGTTGCCCTCTGGCAATTCCAGCATCTACTGCTCTCGCTCGCTCCCACTTTCCCTAGTTTCGCTGGTGTCCAATGCAGCCTATGGAGTAACCAGTATTTGGTTTGTGCTAGTTGTGGCGTGATTTTGTTTTTGGACGCTGCCGTCCATAGCCTGGCTCTTTCCTCCTCGTTTAGGGGTCTTTGTATGGTCTGCTCCCAGAAGGCTAGTGTCTTGTTGTTCAGAGATGTGGTGCGCGGTGTGATTAACTTGTAAATTTGGGCTGTTTGGTGGCCTGCCTTGTTTAGGTTTTGTGTGTATTGTATGATGGTGGGTGTATGTTTCGAGAGGCTTGCTTTGGTGACAGCCGCTTTGATTTTAAGGAATTCGTAGAACTCCTTGTTTGGTAGGGAGGTTGTCTGCTGTAGTGCCTTGTAGGTGAGTGGGTTATTCCCTGCTTCTAGTTGTGACGGCGTTGTGATGCCTCTGCTGTACCATTCCTTGCTGTCAAGTGTTTTACCCTTGTAAGTAATTTTTGTGTTGTGCCACAGTGACTCCCATTTGGTGCCCTTGATACTCACTGCCATTTCTCTGTCTACTCTCAGCAGCGCTGTCTTTGTGTTATGGATTATCGCGTTTTTGGCCTCTGGGTGTTTGTGCGCCGTCAGGGCCATAATTGGATCTGCGCCACCTAGAATGCTCCTTTCCAGGTCCAACCATACCGGCGTGTACTCTGGTGTTGGGGTTATCCAATGTAGTCCCTGCTTGGCAAGGCATGCCGTCTGGAAGGCCTTGTAGTTTGTGAGATTCAGTCCGCCCTGTTCTTTTTTAAGTCTGAGTTTCGCTAGGCTGATTCTCGGTTTTTTTTCCTCCCCAGAGGAAAACGTTGATGCTTTTGTCTATGCATTTGTGGAAATCGGTTGTGAGTGTGAGAGGCAGCATGGAGAGCATGTAGTTTAGCATGGGGGTGACCATCATCTTTATTGTCTCAATTCTTCCCCACCAGCTTATGAATTTGGGGCCCCACGTGTCTAGCCTGGACTTTATTTTTTTTAACATCGCCTCCTCGTTGTGATCTAGTGTTGTTCTTAGGTCTCTTCCGAAAAGGAGGCCTAGGTATTTCAGTGGTTTTGTCTGCAACGTCAGGCCTGACGAGCCTAGTACAGTCCTGGTGGTGTGGCAGTTCATAGGTTTACATTCGGACTTCTCCCTATTCAGCTTGTAGCCTGAGACATGCGCATATTCCTCTATTGTTTGTACGAGTGCCTCAATTGACTCTTGTGGGTTGTTTGTGGTGATCAGAATGTCATCCGCATATGCAGCTAGCTTGAAGGCTTGTCCCTCTATCTGCACCCCCGTGATCCGGGGGTTTGATCTGATCATGTGGAGGAGTGGTTCCAGGGCCAGCAGGAAAAGCCCTGGTGAGAGGGGGCATCCCTGCCTTGTCCCTCTGCCTAGTGTGAATGTGTCCGATGTGGCTGCATTCACCACCACTTGAGCCCGAGGGTTTTTGTAGAGGGCCATGATCATTCCCCTGTACCTCTCGCCCAGTCCAAACTTGAGCATGCACTGGTTCAGGAAGGGCCATGAGACTCTATCGAAGGCTTTTTCTGCATCTAATGCGATCATGACAGCCTTCTCCGCACTGCTGGCCGTGCGATTGATTAGATGGCATAGCAGTCTGGTGTTGTCTTGCGAGAGTCTGTTTTTCAGATAGCCCACCTGAGTTTTATGAATGAGCGAGGGGAGATATGTGTTTAGTCTCGCTGCTATGATTTTTGCGTAGATTTTGCAGTCCACGTTGATTAGGGAGATTGGCCTGTAGTTGCGTGGGAACTGGGGGTCTTTCCCTTCCTTGGGGATGACGATAATGTTTGCCTCTGCCATTGAGTCAGTCATATTGCCTTTGTCCGCGCATGCCTGGAATATTCTGACTAGGGTGTCCTTGAGTAGCGGTTGGAATTTTTTATAGAAAGCAGCTGTGAAGCCGTCCGGCCCTGGGGCTTTGTTCGGTTTTAGTGAGTCTATGGCCATCCCTACTTCTGCTTTTGTTATGTCTTGGTCTAAGGCCTCTCTCTGGTCATCGCTTAGTTTGGGTAGCTCGAGTTTCTCTAGCAGGTTAGCTCCGCCGTCTGCCTCCAGTGAGGCATCAGCAGTGTATAGGTCTTTGTAGAACTTCCTGAAAGTCTCAAGGATTTGTTTGCTAGTTGTGTGTGTCTTGTTATCGGCGTCTGTGATTGCCGCTACTGCGTGTTGCCTTTGCTTGGCTTTCAGGTACCCAGCCAGGGCTTTCCCTGCTTTGTTGGCCGAGCATAGGTTAATGGATTTGTATTTGTTGATCCATGTGGAGGCTCTTTCGCTTAAGATTCTATTTAGCTCATATTTTTTTTTTGTTAGTGTTGTGAGTGTATTCCTGTCCGTTAAGTTGGCCGTGTGATTCCTCTCTAATTCCTTAATCTGCTCCTCCAGTTCTTTGATTTTTTTGTTCCTGCCCCTGTTCATGCGTGCTTTAATATTCATGAGTCTTCCCCTTATTGTTGCTTTAAGCGCGTCCCACAATGTTGCTGCCTCTGTGTCTGCTGTGTCATTGTACAGGAGATATTCTTTGATCGCTGCCTCTATTTCGGTAATGTTGGCGGGGTTCTCGAGTATATCACTGTTAAGGCGCCACCTCCTGCTTGGTGTTTCGTTATGCTTGCCACTTAGTGAGAGAGATATGTGTGCATGGTCTGAGACTGTTATGGGCCCTATTTCAGTTGTGTCAGTCAGGTGTGTATGTGTGTCGGACATGAGTATGTAACCTATCCTACTGTAAGAGTTGTGGGGGTGCGAGTAGAAGGTGTATTCTCTGGCACTAGGGTTTTGTAGCCTCCACGGGTCCGCTAGTGCGAGTTTGGTGCATAGGTTTTTGAGTGTGTTCTGTTCTTGTGCTGTGTGGCTGGGTCTGTGTGGGTGTCTGTCTGTGGCATTATCCATCGCCTGGTTCATGTCCCCTGCCGCGATTAGTAGTTCGCCCAGTGGGATCTTGTTTAGTTCATTCTCTAGGTCCTCCCAGAATTTTTTGTCTACCGCGTTTGGCCCATATATGTTTGCTATGTGTATTATTTCATCACCTCTTTTAATAGAAGTGATCAGCCTTCTCCCTTCGGTGTCTGCCTTATTGTTGTGAACCTGGAACTTCCCTTTCTTACTGATTATGGTAATGACTCTTCCCTTTTTGTTGACTGCCGGTGAGCATAACACCTCGCTGATCCAGTTGGCTTTGAGCCTGTTAGCGTCTTCCGCGGACACTCTGGTTTCTTGGAGGACGTATATGTCAGCCTTCAGTCTGTTTAGGTATTCTAATGTTTTCTGTCGCTTGACTGGGTGGTTGAGGCCCTTGACGTTAAGAGACACTATTTTTATGTCCGAGACTATCTGTGCCTGGCCGCTAGTGTCCGGTGGCATCATGGTATGTTCGTGCTGTCGCTTTGCCTTAGAGAGGGATCTGTGTCTCTACTCTTTGGTCTGTGCTTGCTTGCCAACTGCCCCCTGACCTTGGCGCCCCCCTGGGATGTAGGATGGGATGGTGGGTTGTGTGTGGATACAGGAAAGAAGAGAAAGAAAGAGTAGTGCTTCCACCAGGCTAAGATTGTCCGTGCTGCATGGCCTCCCCCCCGGCCCTCACCCCTCCCCGCCCCCCTCCCCCCTCTCCCCTGTCAACGTACTGTAAACGTGCGACAGCAACGGTTCCCGCCCTCCACTCCCCCGGGTCCGTACGAAGCAAGTGAAACACCTCATAGCCCCCCCCCGTGCTGCGCCGTTTTGGGTAAAGGATATTGTCTTCCAAGTGTACAAAGTCCTTGTTCCTTGTGTGAGGTAGTTTTTGTTCCCTGAGATCGATGACGCCCTGCATGTTAAGATAGTCATGTGTTCTTAGGCTGTCCGCGGATCGTAATCTTCTTGTTGAGGTAGTTCCTTTTTCTGATGAGGTAGTCCCTATTCTCCAGAGGTGACTGTTGTTTTCCGAGGTAGGTTTATTATCTGCCTCCTGCTGCCCCTTTGTCTTCCGCCCCAGAGCTGTCTGAGGAGGCTCTTCTTTTTGCCGTACCGGGGCTTGTCTGTTCCATCTCTTCCTGTTCTGGCTTCCTGAGGTACTTGCGTAGTTCTGCTGGGTCGTCGAACATACGTGTGTCCTGCCCATCTGTTATCCTCATTCTCGCTGGGCCAACAAAACTGAAGGTTATCCTTGCTCTTTTCATGGCGTCTCTGAGTGCGAGAAAACCTTTCCTTGCTTCCACCGTGCCTCTTGAAAGGTCTTGGGTGAAGATTATCTTCTTGCCCTTCCAGGTAGGGGTTTGGCCTCTTCGTGCGAAGGCGAAGATGGCATCTGTGTGGCTGGATCTTAGTGGTTTGCAGATGATCGTTCTTGGACCTTTCATGTGCGCTTGTTTTGTGGCGGGGATTCTGTAGGCTTTGTCAATCTCCAAAGCTTTCTCAAATTTTATGCCGGTCAGCTTGGGTATCAGTGTCTCAAGTAATGCTGCACAGGAGCCTACTCCCTCCTCCTCGTCCTCTGGTATGCCCAGGATCCTGATGTTTCCTCTCCGGTTTTTGTCTTCTTGTTCCACGAGCCTTCTCTGTATTTCGCTGGAGACCTTGGAGATGTAGCAAATATCTTTTTCCATGATGCCTGATTTGTCTTCTATGTCGCTGATCCTTTTCTCTGTCTCCGCTACTCTACTCGCTATTTTGTTCTGATCTGCACGTATGGCTGTGAGTTCTAGCTGGACGTTGTCCATGGAGATCTTTGTGGCCTTGGCCAGGTCATTGGCTTCGGTTATTTTTTTGACGAGCAAGTCCATCGCAGACTCTGTGTTTTTCAGATCTTTCATTTTGATCGGAGAGTCTTGGTCTTTCCTTATCTTTTTTGTATCGCCGTTCAGCATTTCTAGACCTCTTCTTTCTTGGTGTAAGGACAGTCTCTCTTTCTTTTTCAGGGTGGGCTGTGCCTCCTTTGGTGTAGCGTTCTTGGTATACGTGGCTGTGCCTGTCTTTGCAGCGCTGCCGAAAGTGAACCTGCTCGGCCACTTTATCGACCTGGTTCTTGTTTTCCCGGACGCCAGGGCTACCTTCCAGAGCTTGGTGTTGACCCCTGGTTTGGCCACTGCGCTCTTTGCCTTTGTCCGCTGCCTCGCTCCAGCCACCCTTTCCTGTGTCGCTTGGGTGGCACTTCCGTTTCCCCTCGTGAGCGTCGTCGCCCAGGGCTTGTATTTGTCCTGCTCGTGCTGCCTTTATTGTGGTTTGCTTATGCGGCCGCGTCTGCCCCCCAGCCGCTGTGGGCTGATGTGGTCTGGTTAGGATTGCCTCTCCTAAGATGGCCGCCGCTTTTGCCCTCCTCTTTACTGGCTGAGCACTCCTGATCGCCGGCCGCCACTCGATGTGCTCCGGTTTCGATGGGCTGCGTTGTTAGCGGACCAACCGGCTGGCGCTGCCCTAGGCGCGATGTGATTGCGTTGTTTAGTTTGCACATCCGCACTCTTGTCTGCTTTGGGCTGGCTGGTAAGGACTGCCCCTTCCAAGATGGCCGCCGCCTTTTTATCTCTTCTTTTGCCGTTTCAAGGTGTGCTTCCGATTGCTGTGCCTTTGTGCCTGCTAGAAGGCCTGTAGTACCCGCTCCCACGTGCCACTTTGCTCCGGCTTGGTTTGCGTTGCTCGGCTCAGGCGCGCTACCGCAGCTACCGCAGCGGTGTACTTTGCCCTTCCCAAGATGGCCGCCGCCGTTTTGTTTTGCCGTTTGGATGTGCACCGCCTCGGTTTTCGCCGACCGCTACACTGGCTACACTCCGCTTGGTGCGTGACAGGCAGGGCTTCTTTGTGCCGCTTGGGAGCTGCCTTCGTGCGTTCGCGCTGCAGATTCGGGGGAGTGCCACGCTACCACCACTTGTGCACCCCTTCGCTACAGCCCGGCTCCGCCACCCACCTTTGCCTTCGTGTGTGGTCGCCTGCAGGCCGCTTGCTCAACTTCTGCGCCTTCTCGTTCGGTACTCGTCCGGTGATGAGCTTGGCTGGCCTTGCTTCTGTTGACCGCTGCACTCCTTGTTGCGCTCCAGCTCGTGATCAAGATGGCCGCCTTGTTTGTCTTCAGGTTAGAGTTGTTCCTTTTGTGTGCGCGTCCGTCCGGTTCTTTGTACTGCCATCCACCGCCTCTGCCGCCTCTGCTATGGATGGTCTTCCGACCGTATTTATCACGTTGCCACGTTGATCTTGGCTTAAGATGCTCCTTATAGTTCCTAGTCGTTGTGGCTGGGGCTACCTCTTTACTGCTCCGCCATCTTGGGCTTCACTTCGCTGTTCCGAAAAGTGGGTTTTTTGCTGGTTATGCCGTTTGTTGCTTACTCAGGCCTTCCCCATCTGCTGCTCTGAGTTTTCCCCTACAGTTTTGGCCGTTTTTTGCGGGAGACCGAGGGCTATCGCTGGTTCTTTTCGCCGTTCTTTTCCCCGGGGTCGCGGAGCACTCGAACTTAAGCGACCGCCTTCGTTGCCATCCAAGCCACGCCCCCCAGTGTTGGTACTTTTCAATAACACGTATCAGAAGATTTCGAAATACAATATGCTGAAATATGTGTAGCTAAGCTTTTCTATTTTCGGAACCTTCTTGTGCAGGCCATGCATTTCAATACCAGTTTTAAATAAGACAATAAGACAAAATGGAAAGGTACAACCATTTTGTGCAGATATTTCTGTGTTAACTTAGCAGGGCCTAAGCAATGAATTTCAAGCATTTGGTGTCATTGTTTATCAGATAAAGCAAGATAGCTTCTACATTGCCCCATCTGATTCCAAATCACAAATTGGAACCTTGTTCAATTTCATCTCTGTCCCTTTTTCTTCGTGTATGTCGCTTCTTGTCCTGCTACTTCTTATCACACAGAGGGCACAGCTTGCAGTAAAGGCTGCACAGCATGTTGGACAAACGTTGATCATGATGCACATGGTGATCAGTACCGTTATCACTATGATGATCAGATCAAATATCCATGATCACCAGCTTTTTGGCCATAGTAGAACTGTTTCCCACATTCCTCCTGTATATGCTGTGTGCTTCGTCCCTGACTTTATCTATCACATCTATCGCCTTGGATATATTCCCACTGTTGTCAAGTATATACAAACAGCACTGCTGGTGGATGACGTGGCAGACTTCACCCTCTTTGGCCAGGATGATGTCTAACGCAACCCTGTTCTGTATCATTACAGCCCTCATGGCTGTCAGTTCTTCTGTAATATTTCCTAGTGCCACTGCCATTGAGTCAGCTAAATCCTCAATACTTTTTGCTAGCTGGTGTATCCTAACTGAGGTGTATACCACACCCGCACCAGAGATTAGCACCCAGAGTCCTGTCATTAAATTATCTGTCCACTCTGGGGTCCTACTAAGTCGTTTTGGCTGGTGGCCCTTGTTCTCTATCTGCACCAAGTCAGTGAAGTGGGTCTTGCGCTGCAGGATGGAGGCAACTGCCATACCATCCCGGGGGCAAGTGGAAGTATGCCCATTGGCCGCAGACAAAGAACAGTCCTTTGTAACCTACTAGTCCAGGCGAGTACTGCTTATCCTTAGTTCTAATCCATGATAGCCTTGTCACATGTGTGCAGTAGCATTTGCCAACGGAAACCTGTCTCACTTTCTTTTCTTCCATTATTTTCCTTTATCCTGTTTATCCTATCCTCACATTCTATGAATCCCTGTTCTCCTTGTGCCATTTCCGCTAAAGTGCACCCAAATAAAATGCAATCCCTCCTGGCGTCTTTCTGCATTAATTTTTGTATGGAGCAGCTTTTCCCCTCAGGTGGTAATTTTGGTTTTTCTTTTTGGCGGGGTCACTTTGTCATTCCGGATGAAGGAAGGGGTGGAAAGGAGTTGTTCTATTCTAAATCTTGGTATTTTCAACTCTCCTTCTTTCTCTGTTATCTTGGTGTCCACATCCTCCCTGCCTTTTCATCCCTCATTCCTGGGTGTTCTGTCAAATGTGTCTAGCATCTCTTTGTCTCTTTTTGTTGGTTGCATGTTTATGAATGGGACTCTTTTTGTTTTGGGTGGTATTGTCCCCTGTCCTGTTGCAACCGTGCTGCTCTCTGGGGTGCGACTACTGCGGACATGTTGTGCTGAGTGAAGAGCAAATCGCGCATCAGGACGCAGCCCAAGTATCTAGAGACAGGTAGGACATTGCCAGATCATCACAGAACTTTTGAGTCTGCGGGATGGAAGGATTATTAACCCTCTGGTTGGTGAAATCTTTCAGAATTGTAAACAGTTCTTTGGAAGAATTTTTAGCGTCAGTAATATTGGCCCCTAAGTGAGATCTTCTAGCGATGTTAATTTTTTTTAAAGTGTATCCTAAATACAGTTAAGAAAAGGGTGATTAATGCGAAAAAATAGAGACCTCTCACCACAATTGAAATTATGATCTGTATCATCTCATCCCAGTTTTTTCTCAAATGCAAGGTCCCTAATTACATTACCCTCTTTGGGCCACTCTGAACCTCAGTGTACCTATAAGCTGAGTTGGATTCCTGACCATTTACCTAATTGAGCATTTCTCTAGGGTTGAGACAGTCCTGGGGTGGGGTGATACTGCAGCCTTTGAAGGCTTGTTTGTGGGGTCCCTTTTTCTGCTATTAGAGGTCTGTCTCTTTATTTTATTGCAACAGAGGGGTGGGAGGAGGGCATGGACACAGAGAAAGAGTGAGAGAGGAAGGGAAAGATAAGTTGTGAATTAAAGAGAGTTGAAGGAAGGAGAAAGGGAGAAGTGAAAGGATGTAGCATGGTCAGAAAGAAAGACAGAGAGGGAGAAAAGAGAGAGATGCGAGAAAAGAGTCAGAAAATAATTGGAAAGAGAAAGAAAGAGAGGTAAGGGAGGGAGCAGGGCTTGTTTGAGCATTTTTTCAAGGCTTCTTTGTCTTTCCAGTCCGGATCCGATTCTGTGTGTACGCTGACTGAGGGAAAAGAGCCTTACCGGTATTAAATATACTGAAATGCCATTGAACAGCATATTACATATTGTGAAGGTGTACTATTTTTGTCTGTCCTTTTGTGCTGGTGTTCCTTGGCAGCAAAACATCGATTTTTTGTATTTTATCTGTACAGTGCAATTCATTTAATCGAGACCCAGTAAGGTCCAACGAAAGTTACATGAGTATTTATAGGTTTGATTTAAGGAAGGCATTAGACAGAAGTTGCAACAAATTGAATTCTGAGGGCTAATGCTGGAGGGAACATATTGGCCAGACAGAAGAACATGCCTGCAGTAGGTCAGAATGTCATGACTTTATAACTTGAGTGATTACTTCTAAAATGACCTTTACAACGTTTCTGAAGAATTGAAAAGGAAACTACAGTCTAGAAGAAGAGCAATGCAATCTATGTTTTTACTGCTGACTGACAAATCTTAAAACGGATTCGACATTTTCCTGTCTAAGCAAAGTAAACTTGATGTGCTCTTCCGTGCTTTTATTGCTTTTTCAAATCAAATAGCTTGTTGTTTTTTAGATAAACACAGAAAAAACAACAGCAACAACCCCCCCCCCCCCCACTTATTTGTTTCAAGGTCAATATCCTGAGTCAAATGAGTTTGGGGAGAAAGTGTGACATCCCTCGCTACTGCCCACCTTATGCATCTGATTTATAGCATGAAACTGTCCTGGAAGGCCCGCCCTATTAGGGCCCCCTTCCAACATCCTGTCTGCTGGTATATTTCCTGTCCAGGTTCTTCATGTAAGTAAGTAAATACATTTATCGCTAGATTAATTTAAATCTTTACATTGTCGTCATGTTGCAGCCGAAAAGCAAACAATGAAAAATACTTTAAAATCCACAAGTTAAAATCACATGGTCAATAACCCTGGGCGGAGCTGGAGTAGTGCTACTGCGCAGAGTTCCACGGAGTTATGAAAAACCTACATGGAACTTGGCTTCGCTCCGCCACCTGCCTCCACAGAAGCAGGGTACGGGCCCTGGGCTCCGGCGGGCCCGGGGTGCAGGAGCCCTTTCCAGCGGCCAGCCTAGGGTCCGTGTGCTCGGGACGGGGGTCCCTCATTCCCAGGCAGGCCCCCAGATCCCCCCGGCCTTGCTGTGTTGAGATGCATGGACCTGGCACAGGGCCTGGGCTTCAGGAAGGGCCTGGGGTGCGGGAACCCCGTCCTGCGGGCTGCTGGGGGTCCGTCTGCCTGGAAAGGGGTCCCTGGTGTCTGGGGAGGCTCCTCCCCTCCCCGGCCTGGCTGAGTTCAGAAGCCGGGACCATTTCCAGGGCATAGGCTATAGTGGACCCTGGGGTGCGGGAGGCCATGTCCTGCAGCCAGCCGAGGGCCCGGGTGCCCGTCACGGGGGTCCATAAGGCCAGGGCCAGCCTCCTCCGCTTCCCCTGCATGTCAAGGGGCCTGCGGGCCCCGGGTCAGAGTTCCGTTTGGGGCCCCTCACAGCCCCGAGATCCAGCTAAGGGCTCTGATGAGCTCCCGGGAAGCAGAGCACCCGAGCCCTCAAAGGGCTGGCGGGAGCCCACCCGCGAAGGCTCTGGCGGGCAGATTGGCATCCTTCGGGCCTGGCCATCTGGTTGCTCCTTTCCCCTCGGACATCTGGTCACATGCAATGCTTTCCAATGGGGCAACCAGATGGCTGGGCTACCCTGGAGGTCCCAATGAGGGCTCATTTGCCTCCCCGATCCCAGACAGGGCTCCGGGAGGTCGGGCACATCTGTGACCTTGAGTCCCCTCCGTCACTTGGCGCGCACAGATTACCAGAAAAGGGGATACTCTTCCTCAAGATTACTAGGGACAGGGTACGTCGGAACCCCTCGCGGGCTGGGGGCTCTCAGCCGGTGACCAGATGCGCTAGGGCCAAAACCTCACCCCCTTGTCCGGGGCTCCATCCTCCGGTCCGCCGCATGGCAAAGTGCCCATGATGGGCTCCATCAGGCCCGGGCAGTCCTCCTATGGGCGTCCAGGCCCGAGAGCTCTGGTAGGGCGCTCCCTACATTGGTCACTGTCCTCCGCTCCGCCATGGGCGGGGTCGATCGTGGATCCCCAGCTCGGCTTGTGTTCAGGAGCTCCAGCAGGAACCCCTGGTGGCACTGCGGTGGAGGGTGCCCTCCCCACCCGAGGCTCTGTATTCGGGTGTGATGCATGGCAGGGTGCCTGGGATGCGGGCCTTGCGGAGGCCTCCCCTGTGCGTGCCTGTCCGTTACCTACAGCCAGCCCAGGGTCCCCCTGCTCTACCATGGTCCCCGGACGGGAGTCCGCAGGGCCCAGGCAGGCCTTCCTCCTGCTTCACCCGCCTGTCAAGGTACCTGAGGGACCCCGGGTCGAAGTTCTGCATCAGCCTCCCAGCCTTTCCCGATTGGCCTTACCTCTGAGCCTGCTCACCCCGGGAGCGGGCAGGTGTGCGAAGCCAGCATTCCCCACGCAGGGTGGTCTGCTGGGGGAGGCCCCGGATGGCACCGTGCACTCTGATCGATTGGGCATGCTCGGTCCATTTAGGAATGGACTGCTTGGCAAGTCTTGGTTGTTGTTTCAAGCAAAGAGCTTCCACCCCGCATGGACCATCCAACTCGAGCGCTTGGCAGAGTCCCTTACCCAAACCCAGCAGAGCGAAGGCCGAGTGGCCCTGGTACCTTGCGCCCCCCCCCCCCAGTGGTCCGACCCGAATGGAAGGGGTCGGGTGGTGCCAGGTCCTGGAAACTGCCGCCTGGCAGGTCCGTTAACCCTTGCGTGCCACGTCATCACCCCGCTCCACCCAGAGCAGTTCAGTGGGGTGCCGCAGCAGCCGCCCGATTTGCCATACCAGATCATCCCAAGAATGCTCGTTTCTGGTCCAGGAATGACATGGCCTGGCAGTAAGGGTTGGACTGCTCCCACGGGGAGCAGAGTCAAGACTGATTTGTATATGGCTGGATCCAAACTGGAGTGACATGGCAAACAAAATACTGATGGATTAAACCCAGATTTGTGACTGAGGGTGAGTCTTTGAAACATGTCAACACTCTGTCCATCATTTTATTTTGTGATGTTTCAAGGTGTGTAACACATCATTATGACTTATTGGGTCCTCCCCTCTCACACCCAGAAGTTGGTGTGACAGTCACTGAAATCCTGAAAGTCACTGGCAGAAGGAGGAAGACTTTTCTCAGCGCTGCCATGAAATCCTCTTGCTTTGCAGGTATCAAATCTGGAGAGAGAATAACACCTTCCAGTGAACCATCACTGGGACCTCTTTCCCTGTAGTAAGTCAGAGAGAAACTCACTGTCTTCATTGTCTTTTTCTCTAGCTAGTAGCACTGTTTTCTTCATTAGATAAATCATGTGTTCTCTTGCATTTACCAAGGATCTGATCCGGCCATTTATGAACAGATCACAAATAATTCTATGATCTCCCTCCCTCTATTTCTTGCATGGGTTACCTTCTCAAGCTGGAGTAAAGTCTTGATTATACATTTGGGAGTTTGTGGAGATGGGATTGCGCTTAACTGTCTCATCAATGTAATCGAGTCCCATACCCCCAGACAGCAGTGGCAGGCACAGGTAAGCGTGGTAAGGAGGGGCGCGGCAGAATAGGTATTATTTATTTATTTGATTATACCTATTCCATTGTCTGTTGAGTTCCCATGCCCCTTCCGCCCTGCCCCGCCTCACCCAGGCCCACCGCCTCACAGCGCTTCCCTGTGCGGGCCGCCGCTGCCCCCAGAAGAGTGCTGGTAATCTGGCTACAGGATGATTTTCACAGCCTGGTACTTTTTGAGAACCATATTCTATCCCAGAGACCTTCTAAGTTCACTCTTCCCTGCACTGAGTCCAAGTTTCTCTCTGAAGATGACTTGTACCGAGTTTATAGCATATAATGTTACAAAAGTAGGGGTGAGTAATAAATTCCCCTCCACCAGCAGAGTTAAAAGAGTTTTGACCATTCCGCATTACGCTTATTACGCAGAGTTCTGGCCAATAATCTGCAATTTTAAGTTGGCGAGTAAGTATTAGCATCCCGTAGCACGATATTCAGTTGTTAGGAGGGCATGCAGCTAGATTTTTTCAGAGACAACGGTCGTGACCGTTTGGGGTAAGAAGGCTGCTGCTCAAGCAGAAAATCTCCTCGAGCTGCAGCAAAGAAGCAGCCTCTTGGTGCCACTTGCACTGATTTTGCACTGTGGAAGAAGCCCCTGGTGCTACAAATCAGCACAATGTGCTGATTTCCACCTGTTCGCAGAACTCAGCTGAATCTCACTGAGTTTTCATGTAACTGAGTTCTGCCACCCCTCTAGGTAGTGTCTATGGGTAAATCTCCCTGAATCTTTCCAATTTAGGTGGGCTCCACTATTAGGCCAATGCATATTTTTTGCAACTCCGGACCGGTATAAACTTTAGATGGTTTTGCAGGGAAATTTGGGTTCTTAAAATTAGGTGACAGGCAGTCGACATATGTGGTTTGTGTTATTTGCTTAGTAAGGAGGGCTTGAAAGATAATCCACTTGTTGGCAATAAAAACTTCCCTCTTTTTTACCATGTCCAATCCCTAACCATTCCTTCCCTTTACCATAAATTAAAACACATTCATGATAATGACCCTATCATGAGCCCACTATCCACAAATATGAGATGATCTCACATCCAAATACATGCTAAGGAACCTCACCATCTCAGCTGTTGTCCGCGTAATGCAGCGCAGTCTTACACAGCTTCACAAACAAATCATGGTGGTGGTTGTTCCAATTTGGTGGTCTCTAACCCTTCCTTGGTGGCATCTTGGGTTGTCTTCTCTTTTATCCCATGCTATCCATCTTGGCTTCTGCTGTCTTCTTTAACCTTCGTGAGCATTGCATCTGTATTTGTCTTCAGATGAATGTTATACCTGTAGGTTCGGCTGGATGCCTGGCTCAAGGTGCTATGCCATCTGTGGTTCGATCCCTTACACCACTAGGCCCATGTTCACTTCAATCACATTGAGCACTAGAGCCCACGTAGGAATGTCCAGCGCACAACGATGTTCCTGTCATGCCGTAACCGGTCACAAGTATGAAAGTCCTCTGTCATAAATTGAATTATTATGTTTGTAGGGGGGGGTACACCAACCAAGACAATAAACCCACTCCGGTCAGGCCAAAACACAGTTCTAAGAGAATCCCTGAGCAACGCTTTATAGCAATGGCACAAAACACCAGGTAGCAAAGCATAGAACATATAGAACACAGCAGAATAAAATAATTCCTAAACCAATTAAGAAAACCAGAGAAAAAGTTATTCAGCAAAAATACACTGGGGTCATTAAATACAATAACGATAACTGGAGATATGAATTTGTGAACTCCTAGGGCAAAAAGGGCCAAGAAAAAGTCAAACGGGAATCGAAAACAATAGTTTGTGGTGGACCAGGACCTAGGCTCAATTTCAGGCCTACTGTGATGGAGCAGATTTTGGATACACCAATCAGGTTTACCTTTAGACTTAGTCTCTCAGATGGAAGTTTAAAGTCTTCTTTAACGGCAAGGTCCAAGGCTATGTGGTGTGTCTGGTAAGGGTCTGAATTGTTTTAATGGAGCTCCCACTCAAGCTGTTGGTTTTGGCACCAAGTGCTTTGAGCGGAAAACCCAAATTTCATAGCTGCCGAGGTTGCTTCACATAGGTTTAGTACCTCACCCCAGTTTAAGGCTTTGCCTTCATACTTACGCACGTTTTAGAAATTAAAATCTTCCAGAGGAGCATGGCTAGAAACTTTAGTGTGGCAGGGATCCACAAGGCTAGATACTTTTACAGTGAGAGCCTGTTGATTAAGTTTTCAGTGTGGCAAGGAGCTCAGAGAGGGACAACCCTGGTTTTCTTGGAATCTGCAGCCCCTAGCCCCTTAGTGCAGGCTTCTAGGCATCAGGCCTCTAACCTACCAGGTTTACTGTAGGTTGTAGTAATGGACTCTGTTGGACCCGGCCCGTTGGGCAGGTTCACCCCTAGACTTTTTGCTTTTTCCTAGCCGTTTTTGGAACCTAGTGTTGGTGATTTTAGGCCTCTGCGCACTTTTTCACTGTGGTACAGTGTAAAGTGCTTGAGCTCTCTGTATGTGTGGTGAGTGACCTGCCCTCCCATAGGAATGAATGGGGAATATGTATGCCCATGGTAGTTCCTGATGCGTGGGGAGTGCAGGGGGGAGTTTGGTATGAGCGAACTCGTGAGAATGAATGCTGCAAAATGATGTATGCGGCATGACTGTGTCTAGTCTAGAAGTACTACTTTTGGAAGTTGGCATATTTGTGTAAGTTGGTGCTAGCGTGTGATTGGCTGGTGAGCCTGGCCCAGAGTGCCTGGGCCTGCTTGTGGATTGACTGTCTGGTTTGAGGATGACAGGGGCTAGAGAGCCCAGGAGGTTGTCTGAAGTCAGCCCATGGATGAAAGGCAGCATCTGCTACCAGGGAAGTGGGAGGAGATGGCACCTGATAGTGAAGGGCTGTGCCTGCCTAACTACAAAGCTGGCTCCACCTCCCGCTGGGCGACTGACACCTCTGTCCCTGATACTGAAGGGGACTTCCCTCTAAACCAGTCCAGCTAGTTCTCACACTGCCTGCTTCAAAGGACTTCAAAGGATTTTCTGTGTATAAGAAGGGGCTGTGCCCCCTTCCAAATTGTTCTTGTTTCTGACTTGAATCTACCAGGGGCGGGCGCTGCCCAGCCCCTGGATGCCTGGAGGACTGCTGGGGGACTCTTCCTGACTGTCCCCCTGCCTACTGCATTTCTTGAAGGACTTTTCTTGCTGGGGGCTATGCTGCTCCCTCTTTATGATTCCAGGACTGCCTGGAAGGACCTCGTGGCTGGACTGTGTGTCCTACTTTGCTGGGGGGCCTTTTTGCATTGCTGTGTCCCCCTGAAACTGCTGTGGGCCAAGGAGATTGTGAAACTGCTGTGTGCAGTGGACATCGGAGACTGCTCGACTAAACCTGGCTGTGGTGTCCCAGATAGCGCGCTGGCTGCTCTCTGCGCTGATTGAGGGTGCCGCGCTGATTGCTGCCTGCTTTGCCCCGAGATCGGCGTGTTCATCGACACGTGCTCATGGGGGCCGAGGGGTTCTGAAGCTCCCCCAGCGCAGCGCGGGTTAATTCCGCTGGCCCGTATAACCACCGCCGTGGGCCCGGGGCCCTGAAACTGACCTCGAGGGTCGGCTTGCATCCACGAAGGGGCCGTGCAGTGGTTGGCTGTGGACGGAGGGTTCGGCAGAAGTGCCGCGACGGGATTGGCCCGTGCGCCGCGGCGTCATCCTGGTTGCCGTGCTGGGATTGGTTGAGGAGAGGAGCGTCATGGAAGGCCTGTCCCGGGAGCCGCACTGCCATTGGCTGACTCCCAGGTGCTGCTGGAGGCTCGACGTAGGGGCCGCGACCGGATTGGCCCGCAGCACTGAAGCCGCCGAGGAGTGTTGCCTGATGCCACCTCAGCGAGGAGCCGGAAGCCGAGTCAGCCGCTCGACCCCGTCCTCGCCGAGGGAATCTCCGAAGTGCCGGGTGATCACCGCCGGGCCCGGGAAGAGGAGAAATCGCGTGGCCTGCTGCTGGGGCTCCCGTGTGTCGAGGGAGCCCCGGCGAGAGAGAGAGACCGGCAGCAACGAGAGCCCCGGTGAGTGAAGCTCCGTGAGGGGGCGGCTGGTACCACGTGGTGGCCAGGGGGGAGGACGAAGCATTAGAGCGGCCCCGTGGCAGCGGGCCGCTCTCCCTTTTGCCCGCATGTCATTTAGGAGCCGCAGAGGCTCCCCTTGGGCATTTCTGAGTTCAGAGTCCCCCGTGGGGGACTCCAACGGCGGAGCATTTTCTTTAGAAAGCCCAGAGAGGCCCAGGGGCCATTTGTGTGATGTCGAGCCCCAGAGGGGGGCTCCAACGACCCCGCCGTCATATTTCTTTGAAGAGCCTGTTAGGCTCAGGGGGCATTTTCTGTGGCCAGAGCCTGAGAGCTCCAACGCTGGGGGCATGTGTTGTGACAGAGCCTGTGTGGCTCCCACCCTGGCGCAGCTTGTCTAGGGGCTAGTGAGAGCCCCCAGCCACAGTGTTGATGAATTTCCCAGCTGTCCAGCAATTAGTGGGCAGCTGCACCGTTTAGGCCTTTCTGTGGTGTACACAGTTGCCCAGCACTTTGTGGGCAACTGCCACGTTTAGGCTTTTTGTACTTTTGGACTGGCGCTGCATGGCAGCGCACCCTGACTTTGGACTCAGGGCATCTTTGCCCCACAAGGCCAGTTGGCCTAGGGACTGCCACAGGTAGTGGCTTATGTAGTGTTGGCGCAATGTGATTTCTATGCTTTTTAATAGTTATTGCTTATGTGAGTTTTTGCGCTATTGATTTATTATGCACCTCTGAATGTGTTACTGCATCATGTGTCTTTCTTTCCATGCGCTGCACCTCTGAATGTTTGGTCTTCATGTGTCTTCCTGCGCTGCACCCCTGAATGTATTTTATTGCATCATGTGCTTTATTCTTAACACCTCTGAATGTCTTGGGCGTCATGTGTTTTCTCTTTATTACTCCTCTGAATGTAGGTTTATTGCATCATGAGTAATGTATTCTTTCTTAGACCTCTAAATGCTGTGTGATACTTAGGTGGTTCTTCTTTCTTAGTACAGGTGGTCCTAGTAAGGTCCTGGTTCCTGTTACCAGTGGTTACTGGTTGTTATCTTTGATTATTATTTTATGTTACATTTATTCTTCATTCTAGAAGTGATTTTATATTCTACATTTTATCTAGAAGTACTATATCTGATTCTGACAGGCGCCCATGTGGCCCTGTCTGGTGTACATAATCCCTGTGAATATTGCCCGTGCCAGTTGGCACAATGTATATGTGTGATTTTATCTGATATGTTTACAATACAAAAGTTATTTTTATAATAACCTTGTGTGGAGTCTCTTTTGTGGTGTGCCTAGTATGTTGTTGCTGTTGTGCGCTGGCGCAAATGCTTTACACATTGCCTCCGAGTTTAGCCTTACTGCTTGAGCCAAGCTACCAAGGGGGTGAGCAGAGGTTATCTTGGCGTGTGACTTCCTTGCCCTGACTAGAATGGTGGTTTCTGCCTGGCTTTGGCGTCAGCCTTAGCCTACCAGAAATAGCCAGATCTAACATTGTTGGTCAGCGGTGCGGATTTGGACATGTGTTTGCGCAGTGCCATAGCGACAACTGGCTACATTACAAAACTCTACAATTGTTTTTTTTCAGATAGTCACATGTTTGGGATTATTGCTTTTGATTTTTTTCCTCAAGAGTGTCATTTTCAAATGTGTTCCTGCGCTTTATGTTTAGTGGCAGATGAGAAAGTGACAGGGCAGGACGCCAGTATAGGGGGAGGTTCCCATAGATTAGGAATCCCTTGCTGGGTCCAGTGTCCAATCCCAAATCCTGTCCCTGTGGGGGGAGATGGAAGAGAGGGAGTGTGAGGAGAAATGACTCGCTCAGGAGGGTGGTTGTTCCCTGAGTGTAGTGTGTGTGTCTGGATTCCCCAGTGTGGTAGGATCCAGTGGTGGCAGCTTTAATGTGTCCAGTGTGTTAATTCCCATTCCCCGCTCCCAGAGTTTGGTACCTGTGTCACGTGTGGTCAGGTTGAGTGATCAGGGGTGGTGGAAACTGCCTTACCAGTCCGAGGGGGGGGAGTGTGCGAACGAATGATGTGCTGAACTGGAGGAGTTGGTGTGAGTTTTCTTTTTGTTAAAGAGCTTGCATGAGAGGTGTACCTCTGGTGGTGTGCAGGAGGTTCTGCAGAGGCACTGGACAGGAAGGTGGATGTCTGGCGGTGTGCTAGATGTCTTGCAGAGGCATTAGGGAGTGATTCTAAAAGGAGTGGCTTGTGTATCTGATGATCCTGTGAAGGGGAAGAGGTTCATGTGTAACCCAGCTAGGTCCCGGTAGTATGGTAGGGGTGTAGGGGCTCACGCCCTGTCTCAGTGGAGGCGGGGTGAGTGTGGGACGGTGTGCCCCACGTTGGCCTGAAACCCTATCTCAGGGCCTGGAGGGTTCCCTAAGGGAGCGCCAGGTCAGGGGCCTAAGCTGTACATAGGTCATTTGAGGAGGATCTTCCTGTGTCTAGAGGACGGGGAGTGTCTGTAACCAGAACTCCGGCGGTCCTAGTGTTGGACAGTACCACTCCTAAGTGGAGGGTGCAGAAGTCCTGGCTCGCTGAGCATTTGACCGTCTAGAGTGCTTGACCATTTTGTGGGGCCTCTGGAGGTCGTTCCCCGAGGAGGGGGGAAAGCCGTGTTGGGGTTGTGGCCTGACCTGGAAGGAGTACTGGAGGAAAGTGTGTCACTGATACGCCGCTGGCGTGTGCTCTGTCTAGCCTGGGACATACTGAGAATCACCCTGTGATAGGGAGTACTGGAGGAGAGTGTGTCGCTGATACGCCGCTGGCGTGTGCTCTGTCTAGCCTGAGACATACTGGAACTGGAAGGGGTGCAGAGGGACGGTGTCCTTACTTCTGACCCCGGTGTAACCTGAGGGTTTAGATCTTAGGTTGGGAGATTAGGAAACTTCTAGGTCAAGAGGAATCTCTACCAAAGTGGATCGGCTGAAGAGACTGAGGGGGCTGCCCTTGCTGTGTGTTCTGGGGCTCACCTGCAGTTTGTTGTTTCCACCAAGGCAGAGGAAAGGGGGCTTTGCTGTGTGCTGTGTCCCCCCACCTGCTTGAAGAGGGACTGTGCTGTGTGCTTTGTACCTCAGAAGTGGAATAGTTTCCAGGTGGTAGACCAGTGATGGAGTGAGGTCCTGATCTGGTAGAATTGTGTTCTGGTGAGTGCTTCTCTGTGAGGGTGCGGAAACCAAGAAGTAGAGGTAGGGTGGGGCATTCTTGCCCGTGACCTCTGGTCAGCCTGAGGGTATGGTCTCTAGGTTGTTGGATCAGTGGTAGTTGTAGCTACACTGAGAGAGAGAGTGGAGAATGGCTATTGTGTGCCAGGGGTTACTACCCCCCACTCTGTGGATTAGTTAGGACCTGTGATTTGGATGGCCTATGGCCTGGTCTTGGCTGTGGATGACTAGGGAGTACCAGTGTGGTATCCTAGTTGTGTCAGAGAGTTATTGTTTGGAGGTAACCAGGTGGGTTCAGAGTGGCGTAAAACCGGAAGGTGTCCCTGCCATGCGGGTCCGTGTCCGTGGTTTTGTCGCCCAAAGCAAGGAAGCCCATCAGTGGAGTGATTGGTCTACCCTGCGTTTTGGCTGGAAGGGGGTTGTGTTGGACCCGGCCCGTTGGGCAGGTTCACCCCTAGACTTTTTGCTTTTTCCTAGCCGTTTTTGGAACCTGGTGTTGGTGATTTTAGGCCTCTGCGCACTTTTTCACTGTGGTACAGTGTAAAGTGCTTGAGCTCTCTGTATGTGTGGTGAGTGACCTGCCCTCCCATAGGAATGAATGGGGAATATGTATGCCCCATGGTAGTTCCTGATGCGTGGGGAGTGCGGGGGCGAGTTTGGTATGAGCGAACTTGTGAGAATGAATGCTGCAAAATGATGTATGCAGCATGACTGTGTATAGTCTAGAAGTACTACTTTTGGAAGTTGGCATATTTGTGTAAGTTGGTGCTAGCGTGGGTTTGGCTGGTGAGCCTGGCCCAGAGTGCCTGGGCCTGCTTGTGGATTGACTGTCTGGTTTGAGGATGACAGGGGCTAGAGAGCCCAGGAGGTTGTCTGAAGTCAGCCCATGGATGAAAGGCAGCATCTGCTGCCAGGGAAGTGGGAGGAGATGGCACCTGATAGTGAAGGGCTGTGCCTGCCTAACTACAAAGCTGGCTCCACCTCCCGCTGGGCGACTGACACCTCTGTCCCTGATACTGAAGGGGACTTCCCTCTAAACCAGTCCAGCTGGTTCTCACACTGCCTGCTTCAAAGGACTTCAAAGGACTTCAAAGGATTTTCTGTGTATAAGAAGGGGCTGTGCCCCCTTCCAAAATGTTCTTGTTTCTGACTTGAATCTACCAGGGGCGGGCGCTGCCCAGCCTGGATGCCTGGAGGGCTGCTGGGGGACTCTTCCTGACTGTCCCCCTGCCTACTGCATTTCTTGAAGGACTTTTCTTGCTGGGGGCTATGCTGCTCCCTCTTTATGATTCCAGGACTGCCTGGAAGGACCTCGTGGCTGGACTGTGTGTCCTACTTTGCTGGGGGGCCTTTTTGCATTGCTGTGTCCCCCTGAAACTGCTGTGGGCCAAGGAGATTGTGAAACTGCTGTGTGCAGTGGACATCGGAGACTGCTCGACTAAGCCTGGCTGTGGTGTCCCGGATAGCGCGCTGGCTGCTCTCTGCGCTGATTGAGGGCGCCGCGCTGATTGCTGCCTGCTTTGCCCAGAGATCGGCGTGTTCATCGACACGTGCTCATGGGGGCCGAGGGGTTCTGAAGCTCCCCCAGCGCAATGCGGGTTAATTCCGCTGGCCCGTATAATCACCGCCGTGGGCCCGGGGCCCTGAAACTGACCTCGAGGGTCGGCTTGCATCCACGAAGGGGCCGTGCAGTGGTTGGCTGTGGACGGAGGGTTCGGCAGAAGTGCCGCGACGGGATTGGCCCGTGCGCCGCAGCGTCATCCTGGTTGCCGTGCTGGGATTGGTTGAGGAGAGGAGCGTCATGGAAGGCCTGTCCCGGGAGCCGCACTGCCATTGGCTGACTCCCGGGTGCTGCTGGAGGCTCGACGTAGGGGCCGCGACCGGATTGGCCCGCAGCACTGAAGCCGCCGAGGAGTGTTGCCTGATGCCACCTCAGCGAGGAGCCGGAAGCCAAGTCAGCCGTTCGACCCCGTCCTCGCCGAGGGAATCTCCGAAGTGCCGGTTGATCACCGCCGGTCCCGGGAAGAGGAGAAATTGCGTGGCCTGCTGCTGGGGCTCCCGTGTGTCGAGGGAGCCCCGGCGAGAGAGAGAGACCGGCAGCAACGAGAGCCCCGGTGAGTGAAGCTCCGTGAGGGGGCGGCTGGTTCCACGTGGTGGCCAGGGGGGAGGACGAAGCATTGGAGCGGCCCCGTGGCAGCGGGCCGCTCTCCCTTTTGCCCGCATGTCATTTAGGAGCCGCAGAGCCTCCCCTTGGGCATTTCTGAGTTCAGAGTCCCCCGTGGGGGACTCCAACGGCGGAGCATTTTGTTTAGAAAGCCCAGAGAGGCCCAGGGGCCATTTGTGTGATGTCGAGCCCCAGAGGGGGGCTCCAACGACCCCGCCGTCATATTTCTTTGAAGAGCCTGTTAGGCTCAGGGGGCATTTTCTGTGGCCAGAGCCCGAGAGCTCCAACGCTGGGGGCATGTGTTGCGACAGAGCCTGTGTGGCTCCCACCCTGGCGCAGCTTGTCTAGGGGCTAGTGAGAGCCCCCAGCCGCAGTGTTGATGATTTTCCCAGCTGTCCAGCAATTAGTGGGCAGCTGCACCGTTTAGGCCTTTCTGTGATGTACACAGTTGCCCAGCACTTTGAGGGCAACTGCCACGTTTAGGCTTTTTGTACTTTTGGACTGGCGCTGCATGGCAGCGCACCCTGACTTTGGACTCAGGGCATCTTTGCCCCACAAGGCCAGTTGGCCTAGGGACTGCCACAGGTAGTGGCTTATGTAGTGTTGGCGCAATGTGATTTCTGTGCTTTTTAATAGTTATTGCTTATGTGAGATTTTGCGCTATTGATTTATTATGCACCTCTGAATGTGTTACTACATCATGTGTCTTTCTTTCCATGCGCTGCACCTCTGAATGTTTGGTCATCATGTGTCTTCCTGCGCTGCACCCCTGAATGTATTTTATTGCATCATGTGCTTTATTCTTAACACCTCTGAATGTCTTGGGCGTCATGTGTTTTCTCTTTATTACTCCTCTGAATGTAGGTTTATTGCATCATGAGTAATGTATTCTTTCTTAGACCCCTAAATGCTGTGTGATACTTAGGTGGTTCTTCTTTCTTAGTACAGGTGGTCCTAGTAAGGTCCTGGTTCCTGTTACCAGTGGTTACTGGTTGTTATCTTTGATTATTATTTTATGTTACATTTATTCTTCATTCTATAAGTGATTTTATATTCTACATTTTATCTAGAAGTACTATATCTGATTCTGACAGGCGCCCATGTGGCCCTGTCTGGTGTACATAATCCCTGTGAATATTGCCCGTGCCAGTTGGCACAATGTATATGTGTGATTTTATCTGATATGTTTACAATACAAAAGTTATTTTTATAATAACCTTGTGTGGAGTCTCTTTTGTGGTGTGCCTAGTATGTTGTTGCTGTTGTGCGCTGGCGCAAATGCTTTACACATTGCCTCCGAGTTTAGCCTTACTGCTTGAGCCAAGCTACCAAGGGGGTGAGCAGAGGTTATCTTGGCGTGTGACTTCCTTGCCCTGACTAGAATGGTGGTTTCTGCCTGGCTTTGGCGTCAGCCTTAGCCTACCAGAAATAGCCAGATCTAACAGACTCCAGACTGGTTGAGGTATTTCATGAGGATTTATTGTAAGTTAGTAAATAGCCTGGAATAAGCCCCACCAGGAGCAGCCAGCAGGCAGCTCAGCTCCATCATAACTGTGGCTTATCTTTATCCAGCACCCAACATTCCATAGTGCATCACAGTGCAGAGGCATTCCACTAGAAGGGCATTAAGAGCGTAAAGGCATACATAGGAGTATGCAATAGGCAAGATACAACATACCTAATTTTCTTCCACAACAGAGCAATGAACATAGGAGCATAGAAACAAAAAAAGGAGAAACCGTACCGATAAATACCTGCTGACACACCCACTGGCCAGGCAGATGTGACAAGAGGCACTGCACAGCATGAGGGGTAGAAAATACAGAAAAAGAATGAACGAATAAAGATCAGACACATTCCCTCTCTATAAACACAAGGCAAAGCAAAATGCATAAAGTAAAACAATAAGACTTGAGGAGTAAAACCGAAAGGTACAAACACACTAAAGGAACAGGAAGGTAGAAAGACTGGGAGGAAACCACAGAAAGTTACAAACACAAAAATCGGTACTCTTCTTCCCTTCTCCATAAAACAACGAGAAAGAGAATAGAAAGATAAACCCAATAACTGCTCCAAACACACCCACTAGCAGGGAAGGTATGCAAGGAGACAGTTATTGAGTAAATAGAAATAGTAAACAGAGAAGCAGAGGAAACGACTACAAAAGATCCTTCATACTACCCTGTAAAAACAGCAATTAAACATATAATGTAGACAACTTTGAATATAGACCAATACAACGCAGCAGGAAATGTACTGAGCAATTGAAAGTGATAAAAACCCATATCAACATGACCTCGTAAAAGGTCACATATTGAAAACATGAGAAGTGTAACCCCACAACATAGTGAAGGTTATATAGAAGTACCATTGAAGAATTGAGAGGGATAAACCCCCATATCGACAACCTAAAAGGTCAAACATTGAAAAACAATGAAATGTTGAGAGGCAGTATCAAAAATAGCCAACCTAATAAAGGTCACAAATTGAAAAACAATGAAATATTGAGTAATAGAACTGTTAAGAGTCACCATTTGAAACTGTGAGTACTGTGGAAAGTACAACACAATGTAATCCCAACTAGGGAATACTACTGGAATGCAAACAGATTGAGATGTTCAATCCCGACCAGGGAATAATGCAGACATGCACATACATTGAGTTAATAGAGTAACTGAACACATGCATGTACATTGATAATGAACACACACAAAAATTGAGTAACTGAAGCCTCGAAAGAATGTAACTAGGGTCAAATATATATAGAAACCCTATTCAGCTAAATAGACATACATATATACCAAACAGCATACACTTGAGGCCATGAGCATGTCAAATTTAACCTTGAATTACCATTTTAGAAAACAAAACAACACTGGCAAAACTATGCACAAGCAGAAAAGATCATAGCATTTGAAATTAAGCTCAAGTAAACTTGTGTGATCACTGAAAAGATTATAGCATTTGAAGTTGAACTCAGGTGAACACGTATGATCAATAGCTTGAATATGCAACAGAAAGACAATGAGCTAGCACAGCATGCTCCTTGGAAACATAGTTGACACAAAATACAGTGCACAACTACCAACCTAAGTGTCGAACTTGTAGGCAGCATCACAACAAAATGAAAGAGTGCATAGCTTAACTTTTCCCGCTCTTCAGTAAGAGATGAATGAAAAGTAAAGGAGAATTTGTCGAGGTGTATATCAGGCAGCAGCTGTGCGTCCATAGGGGCGTAGGGGCGTAGCCCCACTAAGCCTGGACGCACCTGACAAGCAGCATACACAAATTGAATAATTGAATTTAATTAGCGCAGCGCTCCTTCAATCCGGGTTGCGGGACACACCCGATTGAATAGGGAGTGCGCAGGGGGTGGGGCTGGCTGGCTGGTCTGCTGAGTGACAGTCTGCAGAGCAGACGTCAGCAGGCCAGCAGCAGTACTTGCGCATGAGGAATTTAGGCTGCAACTTGCCCGAGCATGCGCGCTGGCAGGAAGTTCCCAGATGCTCATAGGAATAAGGGGCCAGGGGAGGAGGGGTGGTCCTCTAGCCGGCCCCGTGGTAGGGAAGGCACCAGGGCGAGGAGTCAGTGTGACCCCCTAACCAATCCTGGAGCTGCATGCAGCTCCAGGATTGGGTGGTCAACCGCGCCGAAGGCTTGGCAATCCATAATTGGATGCCGCGCGTAGGTGGCACACTAGCTCAGGCTCAGCACTGCATGGCCAATCACTGTGTGACTTCAGCACGTGAAGCCATGCAGTGATTGGCCATTCTGTGATTCTGGACGCGCGCGCCATGACGTTGTCCTGGGCTGGCTGCTGTACTCTCACACACACACAGGCAGCAGCAGCAGACGTCTGTCCGGTCCACGGTCGAGTCCGACACTACCTGCATTGACTCGAATTTGAGTAGAGAGACAGTCAGAGACTAGAGAAAATCGTCAATCGATCGAGATAGTCAGACAGACAGAAGTAAGTCTCACAGAGTCACAGCCAAGAATCGAATATAGTAGGTGCAGCAGCCGTGGTGCAGGTCGCTTGGGCAATGGGCAGACATGAGGCATAATGAGATATGATATGGCATGAGGGGGGAGGCCGTGGAGCGGCGGAGGGGCCCTGTCTTAATCTTTCTTTCATTATGTCTGTGTCAGCGAGTGAGTCTGTGGCCTTCTCATCAGTGACTGAAAGTGTCTGACCCCTGACCGTCGAAGAAGGGGAGAGGGAGCGAGTCTTAAGTAAAGTTATACCACACACTACACAGTGGGGCAGAGTCACATGGCACAGAGGGGGGTGGCCGGGTGGGTAGGAACTTCCGATAGTCCTGGCTGCCATCATGGCCGGTACACTTCGATAGTCCTGGCCGGTACTACTAGTCTGAGTGAAGCCTGAGCCTCATTTCACAGGCAGGGGCAGAGGGAGACTTCTTCTTTCCGATATGCTGGGGGGGCTGCTTGGACTGTGGCTAGAGATCAGATGAGGCAGAGACAGAAGTAGGCAGGCACTGCCAAAAGGCAAAAACAATCACATTTCGCCATATTAAATAATTGAATTTAGCGGTGCGTGCATGTTACTTTTAGATTTTACGTGTTGTAATCACCTGAATATTAACGCGGGACTGCAGGCTTTTACCGGGCATATTAAAGTTTTAGAGCGTCAAATCCTACCTGTGTCAAGATTTACGCAAATGTTTCCCCTGATCAACCTTCCAGCCAGCCAGTAATGTCAGCGCAGGAAACCTTGCTGTGGGCTGTCGACTAAATGCGAGTGCGACACAAAGCAAAATAAAAATCCCACAGCGAGGCAAAACGTCTGTCCTCTCTGGGAAGGGGCTTAAAATCTCTCCATCGCGTGTTTTAATGTGTACTGTACATCAGTAAAAATGAATTGAGCAACTGCTTTTGGAGGCCAACCGTCATAAGGGTTGTGAAGTCAAGTTAATATAAAATGCAATCAGTGCACAAGCGACTTGTCTAGATAAGGACGTCACACTAACGCCCCCCTCGCGCGGGGATTAAATACAGAAACCGATTGAATGTGAGATTTAAAGGCAAATGTTCAAGCACAGCGAGCGGTGAATGCAGCAAACTACCTGAATAAGCAGCAGCTGACAGTGCGATTAACGTAAGGTATTGTTCAGCTGGTGAACGTATTGTACAGTAAGCAAATCACTGGCACTGCAGGCGAAGGCCTGTCCATCTGTTTGGAGAGTTGTCGTGCAAACTGTGCTGGGGGGGCAGTAAATAATCCATAACCCTACAAACAATATGCCATGCAAAAGCAGTGATTTAGCATACGAGCGCGGAGCGCCTGCGGGGCTGGGGCAGAGAGACTAGTCACTGGTTAGAGAGAAAATGAAACTGAAGGTCGGTGGGGTCGGGGAGAGCTAGTCACTCACTCGGCAGAATAATCTGTGTATGCCTAACAAAGGAAAATACTTCTTTAGTTCCGATGCAGCCTTCCCTCCAGGCAGTAGGTACGCTGTCTAGTCACTGGTTAGAGAGAAAATGAAACTGAAGGTCGGTGGGGTCGGGGAGAGCTGGTCACTCACTCGGCAGACGGCAGAATCATCTGTGCATGCCTAACAAAGGAAAATACTTCTTTAGTTCTGATGCAGCCTTCCCTCTAGGCAGTAGGTACGCTGTCAGCTGTCTCCTTGCAGTGAAAGGCAGCGCTACTGCTACTGCCTCGCATGTTATCACGGTGGAGAACGGAGGTACACTACTTTAAGAATGCAGCCTCTGCATGTATTTTCTGAAATGTGGGTTGGTCCAAACATCAGGCGAGCAACAAGGCAGATGAGGGGCAAAACTACTTTGAAACTGGAGCGTGCCACGAGCAGTCAGCTCTATGTCCTTTGTCTGCTCAGGTTTTCAGAGGCTCACATCTCTTATAGGCTAATTGCCTACAGTTCCAGAGGGGTAAACAGCACCTACACCTAAAGGAACCAATGTGCTTCGAACCCAAAAACTACACATCAATTTTATGGTAAAACCAAGCAGGTTTGCATTGCATAATTTGCATATTATGGGCGTGCAATAGATATGCGCGCCCCCCACCCTTCGTTTCGAACAGGAACTCTGTCTGAAGCACTCATTGTTTCCCATAAATGCATTAGTGCAGTCAGTGAAAAGCAAACATGACATGAACATAAAACAGGGCGAGAGGTCGCTCTTATTGTCCTTCCTTCTAAAGGTGTTTTCTCTCCACTACAGCAGCAGCTCATAACACCCATGTGTTGATTAAATGAACCAGATATACGGATCCCACATGCAAGCGAAAGAGAACCCACATGTTTAAAACTTGGTGAAAAACTAGAAGGTTCGGCAATTGCAGTAAAAAGCAGCTAGGGCATGTCAGCTCCCTACAAGCGTTCTATTATACTTAACCATTCGCTCTAGAACAAAGGGCAGCCTTAGGAATTAACGCAGCTGTTTGGTGCATGGAGCTTAATGGTCCGAGCAGCCATTAGTTAAAAATAAAAACGTAGTCAGTTGCTCTGTTGATAAGAGGGTACGAAGAGCCTTGCACCGGGCATCTTGTGAGCTTAATTTTTATGGTCCATGGTTTGCTTTATGTAGACCAATGGAAGCTTGTCGTAAAAAGACAGCCACCTTTCCCAGAATGCCTCAATCTTTATTGACTTCCCTTCTGAATCAGTTTAAGTGCTAATGTATTCAATGAACATTGTAAGCTTCGGCAGTACAACTGAATTCTATGCTACTTAAGTGTGGGAACTGAAGGATTAGTTTTATATAATGAAATGAACAAGGAATATGCATTTCTGACAGCTGTGCAGTGGAGAGAGAGAAAGTGTGTGTGTGTGTGTGTATATACATTTTGAGGTCACTGGCTTCAAAGTTCGCTGCACTACAACACAAGCATGCCAGGCCAGGGCAAGTTTTAACCAGCTTGACGTCCCTGTGGCTGGCGACATAGACAGATTGTATCCCTCCTTAGCAGGTAGATTATTTGAAATAAAAGTGAGAGTTCGGGGCATAGCGCCTTGCATGGCACTCTGTTTGCAACCATTTGGTGTTCCTTGCTCTCTGTACCAGGTTTAGACCACCATCATGCATGCGTAGGTGAGGGTGAGGGAACCCAGAGTAAGTCTACATTCACATACACACCTGTCTGAGGAGTGGAAGACACGCTGGCATCTTATGCTGGTCAGCATCAAGAGCAATGGGCGGCATTTGTTTTACCACTTTGTGAAAGCTGATAATCTAAATCATTGCGACTGACATGCCTTTATTTGATTCCCTCAAGCTGTGCATGGTGCGAGCGTGAGCCACACTGTTAAAACATGGTATTTCAAGCTGGTATTTATTTTCGAGGTGGACTTGGTGTGCCCATAACTTTTAGCGTGATCTTTCTGTGCACCATGTAGCCGGTTCTTGCCACAGAGATACACATTTAATGCAAGTGGGTGTCTTTGACATTCAGGAGTCAGACATCACTTAAGAGGAAGTTGGCAGGTTTTGGAGGTTTTTTCAGCAGCATACATAAAATATTTGCTTCCTTTCACTCTGGTGACAGACTGCTGAGCAATGTGAAATAAATGCTTGGACTTAGGGGTTCACTTTGATGTATCGAAACTGGTGCACATGTAAAGCGCTCTGATACCCGATGTCTCGGGTCTACTTTGCTAGACAAAACAGAAAATAGAAACAGCAGTTGTTGGCCTATATATGTAGGTGCCTTGGCAGTCTTCCAGACTGTTTGTGGTCCCAGTAGTAAAATAGCAGCAGGAGGCAGCGCAGGAGGTTAATGTGCCTGCTGCAAAGAACATATACCTGATGCAGAACACAAAATGCATATGATGTAAATAGGTCAGTGAGTCACTGCTTTTGTCAGAGAGATCCTTTTGTTACTTGCAGTTTGTAAGTTAAAATCCTAACATACAACAGCTAGCTATTAACTGTCATCTAAGAAAGAGCTGGATGCAAAATGCAAGGAAAAAATTGGGGCGTTATGTTTCCCCCCCCCCACAGTCTTAGTTTGATGACCCTAGTGTTTTAAAAATAAATTGTCATCTTTTCATTTTCAGCACCTGACAACCTGAAACATTACCGCATTTTGGGGCCATTTCTCAGCAAACAACAAGAGGATCCCAACCTCCTTTGCTGCTCTTTCACCCGGCTACAACACAGCAAACACCAGTGTTAAAGGTAAGGTAAGGAAACTGATGCTATATATTTTTTTACATAGGACTCCCATGTAAAAAAAATATATAGCATCAGTTTCCTTACCTTACCTTTAACACTGGTGTTTGCTGTGTTGTAGCCGGGGTAAAAGAGCAGCAAAGGAGGTTGGGATCCTCTTGTTCTTTGCTGAGAAATGGCCCTAAAATGCGGTAATGTTTCAGGTTGTCAGGTGCTGAAAATGAAAAGATGACAATTTATTTTTGAAACACTAGGGTCATCAAACAAAGACTGTGGGGGGGAAAACATAATGCTCCAATTTTTTCCTTGCATTTTGCATCCAGCTCTTTCTTAGATGACAGTTAATAGCTAGCTGTTGTATGTTAGGATGTATGTATGTGGTCACTCTCCAGGCCCTCAAGCAGTGTCTATTTCAGTGCCTCTAGCAACCACTGTGGCACAGAGAGGCAGGAGGCAGTAAGGCTGTATTTTTAGCAGTCAGTTTGTGGAACCAAAGACTGAAAACTGTGTAGGTTGTATATACAAGTGTGTGTTCATACTCTCTCTGGTATAGATACGAATTTAGTGTAACATTTTCCTTTACAGCCTGCCAGTGCCTATTCTTCAAGAATTCACGGAGAGGTTCCCACGCTCAAGACCTGTTTTTCTTCCCCCACCTTTCCTTGTTTTGTTTCCCGGTTTTCTCCTTGCGTGCCATTCATAACTCTAGAGTCTAATAGAGTCGGAAGGCCGTAGGGGGAGACTGTGGACTTTTCTTCAAGTTCCTGACGCTCCTGCGGAACGTGCCTGGCAACCATTACACTGCTGTGCAACTTCTTCTACTCTTAGAGCTGAGATTTCCATGAAAGTCTTATAGTCTGAATTCAGCACCTGAGCATAATAGGACGGAATGTATGAAGCTCAGTGGTTATACTGAATAAGCAGCTACCTATGGTATGCCATCTATTAATGTAATAACTGCACTTTCACAATTGCTTTATTAACCTTCCTGCTTTCTCAAATTTGCTTGAAAATGTGCGATTTTTCTTCTTTTTTTCCAAAATTTTCTTGGGGGGGTTATCCCCCCAAACCCACCTTTTGGGGTTCAGGCTCGCTCGCTGCGCTCGCTCGCTACGGTGCTGTATGCAAATCACTTTGCGCCCCACCACTTGCAAATCTCACCCACCGCCCCTGATATCAGGAAAATAAAATTGACGAAGATTGACATCTTTGTAATCATTTGAACTTGTGTGACAGACACGCGACTGTACACTTTTAAAAGTCAAGCGAAAACTCCAAAAAAATGATCACACTGCGACTATCTCGGACTTCAACTTGCCAATAACTTTATTGTCACAAAATAAAACGTGGTTGACAAGGAAATCATCACGCCGTGGTTGGCAAATACTTGAAATGAAGAATGCATAATGATACATGTCCTTGGTAGTTGAGGAGGTGCAAGCAGTAAGAACAGGCCAATTTTGAATCTGGTTGAGGTTGATATGCGTAGAACTTGAACACCATACTACGCAGGGAGACACAATCAGACAACTACCAGTTACCTTCCTTGTTGAGATGCTGCTGTTGAAGTGTTGAGGATAAAGTAGATGATTTCCCTTGAAGTTGAAGATGTTGAGAACACATTAGAATTGATGAATATAAGAAATAGATCTGGCATGTGCAGGTTAGGGCGACCGGTGAGGTGGTCACTGGTGTGGCTAGGTGCCAGAGTCTATGTTTGAAGTTTGAAAATTGATGAAGATTTAAAATATCTTGCCTTCTTGAAGCTTGACTACTTGAGTTGAGCGCGTAGGTAAGATCAAATTGTCCCCATAAAAATGTAGTAATGTACTTCAGACTGGTTGAGGTATTTCATGAGTATTTACTGTAAGTTGTTAAGTAGAATGGAATAAGACCCACCAGGAGCAGCCAGCAGGCAGCTCAGCCCCATCATAGCTGTGGCTTATCTTTAACCAGCACTCAATATTCCATAGTGCATCACACTGCAGAGGCATTCCACTAGAAGGGCAGTAAGAGGGTAAAGGCATACATAGGAGTATGCAGTAGGCAAGATACAACACAGGGTTAATTTTGCCTTCTTGGATCCCTTCTGCATTTTGAGTTCCTGAAGTAGGGAAACAGAAGGCCAACTATTTGACCTTTGAAGAGCAGTTCCAGCTCCTCGTTTTCCATTAGGAGGCGGGAGTCTTCTTCCAGCTAGGCTTTCTTCTTTATATGAAGTCATCCCAGGCAAAGGAGTGTACTGAGGAGGTGGTTGTAGAGGTGCCAGCTTTAGCCTGTGAACTGGACAGTGACTGAAGAAACTAAATGACCCAATACTAACAATTTTTTTGCAGTCCCACTACCTCATTTTGCAGGACTTTCTTATTGCATTACTGTAAAATTGTTTAGAAGCAACTGTTGCACCTAATGCAAGATGGCAGAACCCAGCTGCCACAAGGAAGATCTATCTTCATCTCCTTAGACATTCCCTTAGTTAGGTAAGCTCTTATCTCATCTGACAGGGGCAAAACTGGTTTTCTACCCTTTCGTGACTGGAGCCAGGTTACCTGGGCTGGTCCTGGGAATGAGTAAAAGCCTTTCTTGGCATTTCTAATGCAAAGGGATTAGCGCTAAAACTGACCTTTGTACTGTCAACGTTTCCTGGCCATTTATAGGTGGCTATTTCTTGCTAAGTGGTCAAAAGTTAGCAGCAAGTCGCTGCACTTGGGATTGTGAGCCAGAGTTGTTAACTCTCTCAGCCAAGGATGTGTAATGTAGCCCCGGAGGTATGATGGGTGGCGTAACTGGTTTTAAGTCACTTATGGCTCAAGCAGTCTAAAGTACATTTTTACAAAGTTACTTTTTTACTGAAGTTAGTAAAACTGATTGCACCATTAAAATCGAATGTTCACAATTTAGTATGAAATGTGTTTGAAGTATTTTGCTAGCATTTTTCTGAGCAGAGCCAGGAAATAAAATGTTATTCCCATTGAGGCCTATTCAGAGAAAGGACTCAGAAGGTCTACACAGTGACATTTCTTTTGAGTTTTATTACACTGTTGCTTTTCACTAAAACCAATATGCAGTGTGTCCTATTTGTATATAATAGTGCCCTCCCCTGTGGGCTTGCAAGTACATTTTAGGGGTGACATGATTCGATTGCCTTTTCCTATTAGGCTAAGGCATGTTTCCTTGCCAAGTGTATTTAGTCTGCAGCTTTTCCAGAGCATAGTGGACAGAGGTATATTTTATCATGTTTTTGGATAAGTCTGGTGGCAGCTGGGTTCTGCAACTGCAGCCCATATCTGACAATTAACTTCTACGCCATTTTAGGCACCATTTACAATGTGCTCATAGGAGCGTTAAATAGGACAAATATGTAATTCCTGGGTACAGCACATATTTTAAAGAGGAAGCATATGTGCTATACTGTTGTTTAGCAGTGGTAAAACACAATTAGCCTTAAAACCAGCAGAAAAAGCGCCCAGAAAAAGGAAACAATCTGGTATGGCCATGTAAAAAAGGCAAATTTCCTAAACTTCCTTTTAGGTAAAGTAGTTTTTCCTGGACCGGGAGGATGGTGCCATCAGTGAACATTATTTGTGCTTTGTGCCACTCTTCATTAATCAACGTATCTTTCTGGGGTAAGGAAGTCAATGATGTCTCTGGGCTAGTCCTTTAAGCCCGCTGTTCAGGGGCTCACCTTGTTCATTCTCTCAATACTCACTTCCACACTTTCTAGGAGCTTCAGTATCTTAGCAAAGAGCAGTTCACCATAGCGCTATATAATTATTTTATGCATCTTTATTATTATTATGCATACTATTTTGTCAAGCCTTTTGTGATTTTACAGGCTCTCACACTTGACAATCAGAACACAACTTTATGAATGTTCTCAGTCGTTGTAGCATCTCTCTCCTAAAGTTCACTCGATTTTGCTCATAGTTCCTCAGCTCTGTTGCCTAGTTGACTGAAATCTGCTTTCAGCAATGTTAATGCTTCTGTTAATCCTTCATGATCTACCTATAGCTCCTGCTTTAGGTCCTCTTTTCTTTTCTTCCTCAAATCCTCAAGTATCACTCTCAGGTTGTCTTCGCTCTTTAACATGCCCTTAGTCTACCTCTCCACGGTAGCCATGGCTGCTATTTTTGGGGTGGTAGATCGGCTTATCTCTCTGGAATACACTCCTGTGTAGATGCGCCAATGACCTTTTGTTGTCTGCTAGAATGCTTGGGATGCAGTGACCCTACTGTGGTTCCTGTTACCACATCGAGGGACCCTTGGAGAAACAGCCCTCTGACATCGAACCAATTGCCCCGTGTATTGAATATTTCCACAGTGTGTCTCCATTCAATTTTGTTTCACAGCCTCATCTGTGAAATTGTGCGCCTCTCCCTTCCTCTTGGGCCCTCAAACAGTAAACAAGTGTTAGTGTCTTCTCTCCCCTCTACTACAACTCTCAGGGGTCGATTCCGATTCGGGTCGGAAATCGGCCCGACCGACTCGTACCCGGAACGGAGTCCGACCGGCACCTACTGGCACCCTACGATCCGTGTAGTACGATGCAAAGCCTGTGATTTACCATCGAGCCGTACGGAAACCAAGCCATACGGCCGAGCTGTACAAAATTCAGCTATCCGGACGGAAAATGGACACGAGCCGCCCCGATGGAACCGAACCCGGAATGACTGATACGTACCCGCGACGTCTGAGCCGCACAGTACGATGCCAAACACATTAAATCCGACTGAATCGCACGGAGCCCAAGCCGCATAACCGACCCGGACCGAAAACGTACCTGAAGCGAGAGAGACCACGGCGATAGACTCGCATGCTAATTAAAAATATTGGTAGATGAGATACTCAGAGTGGAGCCATATTTGTTTGGCACATTGGTACAAAGGACCCCCATGTTACAGAAAACCAAGATGTGGGAGAGGATCGTGGACAAGGTGAATGCACAAGCACCAATGTATCGCACAAAGACCAACATCTAGAACAGGTGGTATGACGTGCGCAGGAGGGTCAAGAAGCTCCTCCAGAAGGAACACGCCTTGAGTCAGCTCACTGGCGGTGGCCCTCCTGCCAAACCAGTCTACTTCAGGTCCTGGGAGGAGAAGGTGCGGGACATCCTACCACCCGAGAGCGACCATGGCCTAGCAGACATACCAGAGCCTGGTGAGTGCACAACCAATATACTCAAAATTGTGTCGCAATACACACACATCACCGTTAAGGGAACAATGAAACCATGCACTGATAGCAAAGGCATAGTAAACAAAAGTTAATTAGCCCAAAAAGTGTATGCTAGTCCGACAAACACAATAATGGCCACATCATAGTGAATTGTAACTGTGTAATGACATGTACAAAGCTACCAACAAATAGGGCAAGGCAGTGGCACTAATCTGAGTTAACACTGTCAGACATCCCTGCCACCACAACCAATATATCACAGTAAAGCTGACTGACAGGAAGGAATAGTGTATCAAAGCATGATGGTGTTGTTGTCACAGATAATGCACCCCATCACAATTGCACCATCAACACCTCTCTGAACAATGCTCACCTCAGAGGGGCTAGAAATGGGCTGGCAAGTACTCTGGGAGTGGGCTCTGTTGTGGGCAGAACAAGGCCCTGCTGGGAATTGGCCACCAACAAACAACAGAACTCCACTGTCAGCCATCTTGTCAGCGCAGGCAAACCCCCTCACAGGGAAGCAGAGTCAGAAAGGAGGGAAGTGAGGGCATGCTGGGAAGGGGGTGTAGCCAAGAGCATGCTGGGACTTGCAGTCACTCACAATACCCACCCACCTAAATGGCCCAACAAGCTCACACTGAACCATGCTCACCTCACAGGGAGTGGAAATGGACTGACAAGATGTCTGACACTGGGTTCTGTTGTGGGGAGCACAAGGCCCTGCTGGGAATTGTGCACCAACAAACACCAGGACTGCACTGTCAGCCATCTTGTCAGCACAGGCACACACCCTCACAGGGAAGCAGAGTCAGAAGGAGGGAAGTGAGGGTATGCTAGGAAGGGGGTGTAGGCAAGAGCATGCTGTGACTTGCAGTTACTCACAAACCTCAGCCACCGACATGGTCCAGCAAGCACACACTCCACCATGCTCACCTCACACGGGGTGGAAATGGGCTGGCAGGCACCTGGGACTGGGCTCTGTTGTGGGCAGCACAAGGCCCTACTGGGAATTGGCCACCAACAAACAACAGAACTCCACTGTCAGCCATCTTGTCAGCACAGGCACACCCCCTCACAGGGAAGCAGAGTCAGAAGGAGGGAAGTGAGGGCATGCTGGGAAGGGGGTACAGCCAAGAGCATGCTGGGACTTGCAGTAACTCACAATACCTACCCACCCTAATGGCCCAGCAAGCTCAAACTGAACCATGCTCCCCTCACAGGGAGTGGAAATGGACTGACAAGATGTCTGACACTGGGTCCTGTTGTGGTGGAGCACAAGGCCCTGCTGGACACTGTGCACCAACAAACACCAGTACTGTACTGTCAGCCATCTTGTCAGCACAGGCACACACCCTCACAGGAAAGCTGAGTCAAATGTTAACAGGGATCACACTCCTGTGTCAGCCACCTGATGGCCCTTGAGTAACAATTTCCATGTACATGGAAATCCATCCATGCGCTGGGTATGTGCACACATCAACATGCACATTAAAAGGCTCCATGTTGGCAGGACAATGTGCTACCACAACATCAAGCTCTGTCTGTGACAACTGAAGACAATGCAGTGTTCAAGCATGCATCCTGACGTCACGTTGCAAATGTCATGTATATCAAACATTGTTACAAAGCACAAGGAGGGGTGAATGGTCTCCTCCTTCTGTGCAACATGGTTCATAACTGATTATGTTGCCTCCATTGAAAGCCACACATATGTATTTATTTATTTATTTATTTATTTATTTAAACACTTGTTAAGCGCAGCAAAGGCCCGTGGGCATCTTGGCGCTGTACACATGCGTAGTGTGTGACATCATGTTTTTCAGCATCAGTGTACTGTAGCTGCAGCATCATAGGCTCCCCCTTCTTGCAAATATGCTGCGCCTCCACCTGGAGGTAACTTGGCTGGTTCCCCAGTAGTGCCCAGAGGAGAGAACTGAGAGTGTGTGTTTGTGCTCAAGGTCTGTGAGTAAAAAACACACACAACACCCAAAGGCAAAGGAAAAGTGTTGAACATTGTTATGTCTGAAGTTACAAACAAAGGTGTTGTGTGTGTATACAGCTACTGATCCGCCACACCAGGGTTGGTCACTGTTGGTCAATATGTAGCAGCCCCATGTGATCCTAGACCTAATATCTCCTCTGGACACTACTAGGAAAGCAGTCAGTCTACCTCCAGGTGGAGGCACATCATATTTGCAGTAAAGGTGATCCAAAGTAAATGCAGCTACAGTACACTGATGCGGCAATCCAAGTAGCACTGCCCCATTCCTGTATACGTATAGGAGGGAATTTCCTAAGGAATGAAATCATGTACATATCATGGCTGCACAGGATGAGTGATCCACTGCCCCCTCCTTCATTGTTAGCACTAAGCATTGCAAGATGAATGTATCAGTACCTCGTCCCCCCTCCCTGTTGCAATATACATAGGTTAACCATTTTTGTCTGTAGTAACATAATTGACAATGTCTGTCTCTTCCACACACAGGTGCCACTGGGGATTCAGCACTAAGTGAAGATGAGTCCCTAACCCAGACACTGGTGGAGGATGAGCTCTCTGGTGTCGATCTGGCTCTGTACACTTTGAATGACGACAATCAACCTGGAACCTCCGGTGTGAGTCATCAGGCAGCCCCACCATCAGAAACTCCTGTACCCCCTGCAGCCATGTCAACACCATCTGGCCACAGACCTAACACCCCCGCCAACACGGACTGACCTAGAAAATCACGTTCAAACAGCACAGGAGCCCCGGCCACCCAGGATGCTACCAACAATGACACCAGTGGCAACAGCCAAGGAGGCCCGGGTCAACTGTGCCTGCCACCACAGGTACAGCCCATGTGTCTAGGGGTGGTGGGAGTGGTGTTAGGCAGAGGTCCCGGTCTGCAGAGGGGCCTGGACCGCCTGAGAACCCCCAACTGGTACGCATCATAGATGTGTACCAGGATAGCACCGGAGGATTTAGCCAGGTAGTGGGGGTCCTGAAGGACGTGCAACAGAAGCAGGCTGCCCATCATGTTCATGGCGGCCAAGTGGAACAAACTTACAGCGGTGCATATGGACATATTGACCTGTCTCCGCCAGATCAGCACTAATCCCACAACATCTCATGCAACAACATCTGCAAATGCCACAGGAAGGTAGGATGAATCTGTTGGAGAGTCAGATGCACCGTCGGTGCCTGCTCCTGAGGATCTCCCCCAGAAGAAGAGGAGGGGTCGTCTGAAGAAAGACAAGTGAGCCACAGTTGTCCCTGCACATCCCCCAGGAACCCAGAGCCTGTTTCGGATGTTAGTCTTTGTGTGCAAAGCGTTCACCTTGTTGCAAATGACACAAGCCCCCATCATGACATGGAGGGTCCATGTTGTACCAATGTAGAAGATGAATGTGGGCTTCACTCTGGACATTTCATCTACCAATACTTCTAACTCATGTGTGAACTTTGGATTCTAAACCTCATGTACAGCACTATCTCCACACATGTATGTAAATAAAATCACTACTACACTGTACTTGCCTATGTTGTGATTCCAACTTGGTATGTGACATGGAGATGATGAAATGCTGAAGCACACAGTGCATGCCGACTACTACAGCAATATCATTACTGTTTTTATTACTCATGTTGGTGTGACACCTATGAGGGAGACACACCAATTGGGCTCCACAACACATACTCACCATGGACATATGACACATTGCCTACAAAGATGGTTGCCGGATATACGGTGGACTGCACAGACACCACACCTTTCCACAGTCACTGCCAACAAGCCCACAGGTGAGGTAACTATATGTCAGTCAGATGTGTGAAGACAGACAACACACATTACTAAGTGAAGCACAGGTTCATTACAAATCGTAAACAAGTTTATTACACAATAATATCAAGGTGAATTCACATGACAGTGGGCACAGGGCCACCAAGTGTCGTCAAATGGCGCTTTAAGGGTGGATACTGGATGTCTGTGTCAGACTTGCCCCAGGAACTGGCTAAGTACTTTGGGAAGGACAGAAATGAGACACAGTCAGAAGGACACCAGAACAGGATGGAAATGCAATAAACATGGCACAAGAAACCTACACAATAACAATTTAGCATGTCAACACCATTGTGGACTAAAGACCATATGACAGGACATATCACTGCACACTTCGAGCCAAGTACCACACGGACAAACTCTAACAGCAACTGAGCTGCACAAACACATCACAGGCTCACTCAGGACATTGGCATGACAACCCTGTGAACTCACCTTCAGCTGAAGAAGTTGTTGATGAGCTGTGTGCGGATGCCACCCTCATCATCATCATCACTGGCCTCGTGGCCCAGGCCAGGATCCTCCACAGGTGCTGGATGTTGGTTGTTGTCGTCTTGGATGAGAGGCACCCCCTTCCGTACTGCTATGTTGTGGAGCATGCAGCAGACAATGATGATTTTACACACCTTTGCAGGCACATATGGGAGGGACCCTCCGGTTGTGTACAGGCAGTGGAAGCAGCTTTTCAGGAGACCAAAGGTACGCTCGATGACTCGCCTGGTTCTGCCATGTGCCTGATTGTAGTGCATCTGGGATGCTGTCACAGGGTTCCTCAGGGGTGTCAGAAACCATGGCATGTTAGGGTATCCAGAGTCACCTACATACAAAGAATCACACATTAGTTGGGTACTGTAAGGGGTGGGAGACAAATTTGCAAAACACACACAATGGTAAACAGTACACACTAATAAGCCAGGCACGCTGGTTTGGCATCTGTGACATCATCAACGGTATGCGACTCCTCCTCATGATGTAGGCATCGTGGGTCGAACCAGGGAAACATACACACACATGTGTAATCACCATGCCTGCCAGGCAAACCACAAGAGCATTTGATTGAGTGGTAATGTTTGCGTTTGCGGTATGTCTGTTCCTGTGCCTGTGGTGGTATCAGGGCCACATGTGTGCCATTGATTGAGCCAATCACGTTTGGCATCTTCCCCAGTACATAGAAGGCATCCTTGATCTCTGCGAGTTCACCCGGTGTAGGAAACTTTATGTAGGCGTCCAAGTGAGTCAACATCCCCTCCAAGACATCTTGTAGCACACGGCTGAACATAGTTTGTGACATACCACCAACACTAGCCACAGTGTGTTGGAAGGTACCGGTGGCAAAGAAGTGCAGGGCTGCCATCACCTTCACCTTTGGTGTCAGTGCTGTCGGGTATGTGCGGCCAGGTTCAAGATGCTGCGCCAACTGCCCCGCCAACTCATTGATCATTCTCCTGGTGAAGCGGTACCGTTGGATGCTGTCGCGTTCCACCATGATCTCGAGGTCAGGAAACGGTCTATGGACTGCTGGGGCACTGCAGTACATAGATTAGCAAAGTAACATCAAATATTAAGGTACCTATGTGACATTCACCTTGCAAAAAATCACATTTTACATCATAGCTATTCACAATTAACTAAGGTGTGCGCGGTTGTTTATGGGCACATGTATCACCTTCATGCCCATCATCTCACATATAAATCACACATGTGTACATGAGTTCCTTGGGGTGCAATGTCAAAACATTGGGCTGTGGCACAGTACCCATGGACTGCTGTCACGTTAAATACACACAACACAGTGACAAGGGAGGACTTTCACAGGCATCACAACTCCATGTTAGGGAAATAGCCATGGTCCCTGGAATGCCACATGTGTACTGGAATGACATGTTGTATCATGGACATTACACAACCAATAATGAGTCACACAGTTAGTGGCCCCTGTGGTCCCTGCAGGCCATACATGGATGTCCCTTACACACACACACACACACAGCATGAAATTGCATGCACAAGGCACATGGTGGACCCTGTCTTACATTGGGCACATGGAACCACAAACATCAGAGACGAGACACAACATGCACACAGACTGTGTGGGTAGATCATGATTAGCCATGGGTCTGGCTGTGACGTACATGACATGCAACCCTGTACTTATTGTGTTTGTGACAGGTCATACACATCTCAAAACTGGTACTGTGTCCATTACTCATGCGCATAAGCCAACACTTTGAAATTACATTTGTGAGGTGCACCACACCAAAACTAATCTGTCCCCATGAACTCCTGCCCAGCCTGGGAGTGGCTTGACCTAAGTGCCATTCAAGAATAGAAATGTTGCCCCCCCCATACACACACAGGTGATACAGCCTTACATGCCATGGGATGCAGTGGCTGTGTTTAAGGTGTGGCCATGACACTTAAATCTGTGTTTAAACTGTCTGCAAGTCACACCAATGTGATCCGACACGGCTGACTTGTATGCACGTTGTCCATTGACTGCACGATGCGTATGCATTACAGTCACCCGCATCTAATCACATTGATGCCAATGGGCAACGTGTGCGCATGGCTCGGTTCATGCATGTTGGACGCATATGCAATCTGACCCGATGCTGGTGACTTATAAGCAGACTCGTTCTACAGGGATGGACCGAGCTGTGTGCACACATAGCCCATAAAATCGTATCCGGACAGATGCATCTTGCTAAAAAATACGCGTCGGATAGTCAGTTTACCGAGCCGTGTGCACTCATTGGCAATGGGCTGTCATGGAGACAGACGCAAATTCAAAAAACGTTCGAGTCGTGTGCTGGAAATACAGTTGGATGCGTACAACAATGTTGCAATCCTAGGGCATCCTGAAGGTGAGTGATTTGAACAATGCGGAAGACGTGTAGGAGTCTTACATTTCCATGGATGGGACAGACTCATAGAATGCAACTGTGGCTGGCCTATCAGTTAAGGGCAATGTCACGGAATCTGCCTCTGCAGCACTGATTTAAGGCTGGCAGGCCCCCAGGGAGGTCACTAGCCTGCACTACATGCTACAGGACCACTTTCACATATCCACTGCTGCTGCTGTCTGTGCTTCCTCTGGATCCTGCAATGGCACATACTTTGGAGAGGGCCCCTGCATTCACTGAGGAGGAGAACCATGCCCTGCTGGATGGGGTCCTCCCAGAGTACAGCAAGCTGTATGGGAAACCAGGGGAGCAGGTGAGTGTGCAGTCCACTGCCTATCATTTTATGCAAGTTGTATGCCTAAAAGTAATAGAAGTGTCTGACATAATGTCATTGTGTTGTGCTTCCTTTTTGTGACAACTGGTGTGTTGAGAATTTAAGTGTCAGCAGGACATCTGAGTTGTGACAATGGTGATCATACCTGTGCAACATATAGGGGTGTAGTCAGTTGAATGTGCACAATGCGGTATGCAAGAGTGACTTTCACACATCTGTGTGTCATTGTCATTGTCATTGTCAGCAGACTGTGAGGTGCTCACATTCATGTAATTGTGTTTGCAGTCACTCATATGTAAAATTTGAGTGATGTAGGTTCATCATGGTCCAAAAATAGTGCGTGGCAGGGGACAGAATGGTGCACTTGTCAGCTGCAGAGTTTGGTATGGGCCTGACCTATGAATGTGAAGCAGTGTAGACTGATGTTGTCCGAATGCATTGCCCCATAACATGTGACAGTGAAGACTGACTTACCATGCATGTCCGTGCCAAGGCATTGACTTGAGATGAGGGATCCTGCATTGGAGTCAGAGGTGCTCCATGCACCCCATTGTGTCATTAACTTTCAGGACGTAAGGACATCATTGTGTATTGTGCTGCTAGGCATCACAAGATTGGGAAATGTGAGTCTGGGCATACATTTATCTAGACCCCTGTACTGAGTGATTGGCATTTGATGTGATGTTTGTCTATAGTACTGTACTTCTACATGGTCATTTGCATTCTCAACAACTGTGTATGTGGTGCATGTGTGCCCTTTTGGGTATCATCAGCAAGCATGCAGCAGACATATGGGTACAGGTTCAGGAGGGGTTTGTGTGCCATGGTTGATGTTCAGACTGGCTATTGCCCTATGTACACCTATGTGTGCATTATGAGCAGATATCAGCTAAGGGTGCCACTGCATGGCCTGTGATGTGGTGTATTTACAGTGTTGTGTGCAGTCAGTGCAGGCAACTAATGTGGTTGTTCTTTTCCTACCTATATGCAGATACATCCACGGTCACAGGAGACAGCGCCACGGAACAGGAGGAGCCGCAGAGCCAGCCTGGGACAGCGACTGAGGAGTCGGAGGGACCCAGTGGCACGAAGGGTGAGGGGAGCCACACCGAGGAGTCCTCAGCACCATCCACCTCAGCTGAGGACCACAGCAGCTTGGAGGATGACTCCCTTGTGGCAGCAGATGTCAGCAGCCAGGAAACAACTGATAGTGAAGCTCTCCCCGCCACCCCCACCACCATCACCACCTTCCCCTCGGCTCCAATCCCAGAGGTCCATGACAGCTCCCGTGTTCGGGAGCATGTCTCCTTCCTGCCAGGCACCACACCCCCTGCCCCTGTGTCCCCTGCTACCCTAAGTATGGAGTCTGTGGACCTACTTAAACAGATCTATGTAGGGCAGGGGTCTCCAAACCGGTCCTGGAGGGCCGGATCCATGCCAGATTTTTTGGATATCACCATTGAGATACATGTAGTAATTTTAAAAATCTGGCATGGATGCGGCCCTCCAGGACCGGTTTGGAGACCCCTGATGTAGGGCATACATCAATGCTGAGTGTCCTCCATGCACACCCCGGTCTGTTGACACAACTAGTGTTGTTCATGGAGGGCATCTCATCTGGCATGTCTGCCATACAGAGGACCAATCAGTCCATGGCCTCCTCACTGACGGCAGCAGTATCCCTCCTACAGCAGTCCCTGACCCCTTCTGCCTCAGCCCAAACAACTACTCCTAGCACCCTACCTGTCCCGAGCACAGACGCATCTGCATGGTCACCCAAACACACAGACACAGACAGCACACAATCACCCAAACATAAGTCTAAATCTGCACGCAAGCTAAGTCAGGGGACTGATACCACACACACAGGGGATGGGTCGCATACACACACACAGGCATCCATAACCACTCTGCAGTCCTCAGATCCCTCTCCCTCCAAGAGCCCTACCCTTGCCTCACCTGCAACCCCATCTCCTAAGAAACTCTTCCTTTGTGACCTGGGCCTCTTCCCCTCAGATCCAGCAGATCTTGACTACAGGGGGAACGGGAAGTCCCCACACACAGAGAAGAGTGCCCCTCACACCCGGACACCCTCCCCCAAGCGCAGGCAGACTGAGGCCCCCACACGCAACTCCCCCCATACCCGGAAGAGCAAGACCCCACCCCCACCCCCCACCTCCACTGCACAGTCTCCTTCCTCCATCCCACAGGTCAGCACACCACAGGTTCCCCCGCCACTCCCTGTCCCAGGTTCCCCCACCCACAGATACATCATCCCCAAAATGCTCAGGCCCTCCCCAACTCCCACTTGCTCTTCCACTGACACCACCACTAGTCTGTCTATTGCTGCAACTACTGTGGGGAACGTGTCCCCCCCCAGCTGTCCTCCCAACCCCATCTGCCCCCATTCCCACTACCATGGTGTTAGGCACTGAACTGGAGTCCATGCCCACCCAGTCTGACATGGGCACTGCAGTGGGGACCATGTCCACTACACCTGACCTGCCCACTGCAGTGGTTCCAGCACCCACCCCATCAGCCTTGTGCCCCACAGTTGTGATGGCACAACCCATGACAGACCCCTCCACTGCAGTTGCCACTGACTCTCCTATACTCAGCCCTCCTTCACAACCTCCTTCTGCTGAGCCCTGATCCTGTCCCTGCGGTGCCTGGCCTGCCCCATGTATGCCCCTCAGAGTGGATTTCCCCAGTCCTTATCAGTGCAGGCAAGCAATGGGTGACCGGCGTCACTCACACCTTCATTGGAGTTTGGACTTTCAAAGGGATATTGGACTGCATTTCTTTGTTGATTTTCCTTTCCAGATGGCAGATTGCTGATTAAAGCATTTTTGTTCTCCTTGTGCATTTGATTGAGCTGTAGATTTGCTTGGTGCTGTTTAGCCTGACCTTGGTGTGATGATGCAGGATTTTCAAATGTCTGTTACTGAGGTGTTGATGTGGTGTACTCCATGTGGCCCATTAAATGTGTTTCATGTTCATGTCGGTATCCATGTCATCCTTTGCAGCTGAGTGGGTATTTCATGGTTAACTAATTTAGCACAGGGATGGTAACATTTCATTGGTATGGCCACATCTGTGGCTTGCACCAATGCACATATGATGTGCATCACAATGCCCAACATGACATTTTCCCTGAATGTTATGCCATCTCCACTGTACATGCAGGTGTGGTCATCATTGGTGTAAAGTCAACTGTGTCCTCAGTGCAACTTGGTAGGCATATGTATTGTCTATGTGCAGGTGACTTAAGGGGCACTACCGTACCCAGGCGTATGTCACCAGTGCCTACATTGGGTGGTAGATGAAGGTTGAGTGTACAGGTGTTGTGCTGACATGCCCAGGAAGTTTGGCATGTGCTGCTATTTCCATGATGACACCTACCTTGAGCTCACTGTGATGATGGGTGATTTTCACCCTTTGCCACAATGCTCAACTTTAACTGCAGTTTGTGTCCACACATTTTACATTGGATGTACACACTGATGAGGGGTTTTGACACATTGGCCCAGTGCTATTTCAAAGCTTGACTTGTGTAGCCCACACTCTGGTGTTGTTCACACATGTGATGGTAGTTACTTTGAGTGTCATGAATCAAAATCACTGTTGTCGGTATTTGTCGGGCACTACACACTGTTGGCATGATGTTGTTGTGAAATGTATTTGGCTGACATGCCTGTGGTTGATGTTTGATGATGTGTGTCGCATCATCCTCCCTATGGGTGGGGGTGTCAATATTGTCTGCCACACTGACCCCTATGGGTGGGTGAGGCAGTATTGATAGGTAACATTACACATATGGGTGGGGTGGCATCAGTGATAGAGCACATGGCACATATGGGTGGGGTGGCATCAGTGATAGAGCACATGACACATATAGGTGGGGTGGCATCAGTGATAGGTAACATGCTCCGATGGGTGGGTGGGGTGGCAGTGGATGTGGGTAACATGCCTCTATGGGTGGGGTGGCATCAGTAATAGATAACATGCCCCTATGGGTGGGGTGGCATCAGTGATAGGTAACATGCCCCTATGGGTGGGTGATAGGTAACATGCCCCTATGAGTGGGGTGGCATCAGTGATAGGTAACATGCCCCTATGGGTGGGGTGGCAGTGGGGGTGGGTAACATGCCCCTATGGGTGGGGTAGCATCAGTGATAGATAACATGCCCCTATGGGTGGGGTGTCAGTGGGGGTGGGTAACATGCCCCTATGGGTGGGGTGGCATTAGTGATAGAGCACATGACACATATGGGTGGGGTGGCATCATTGATAGGTAACATGCCCTTATGGGTGGGGTGGCATCAGTGATAGGTAACATGCCCCTATGGGTGGGGTGGCGTCAGTGATAGGTAACATGCCCCTATGTGTGGGGTGGCAGTGGCGGTGGGTAACATGCCCCTATGGGTAGGGTGGCAGTAGTGGTGGCCATGCTCCGCTTCGAATCCGTGGAAGGGGTTAATGGCGCGAATCGGAGTTGATATGCAGCTCTTCCGGGTGCTGAGATGTCCTGTACGTGGCGAGCCATCCGGAACGTAGGAACTGGGCATCGTACTTGACCGACCGGAAGTAGCAGTGTTTATGTTGCCTTGCAGCACGGATTGGGCGTTTCAAGGTCAGGCTCGGACGGAAATAGATGATGGAGTCGGATCGTGTGGATCAGTCGGGAATTTGGTACTTTTCCGCATCGTACTTCCTCGCCCGGGCGGTCCCGCTCCTGGTATGGTTCAGCCGTAAGGTAAGGCTACTAACAAGTCTCGGAGGGCTGACCCACTGAGATCGGAATCAGACCCTTAGTGTTACTACTGTTGCAAAATGAAGTGACTCATTGGTTTGGGCCTAAGGTCTACACTATGCTACTACTGTAATCTCGTGATCTACGTGTTGCTGGATGCAATTCATCTGCTTTATAGGTCATATGTATCCACATTTGAGGCTGGACAGGACACACAGCTGAAGTCTCTCTTTCCTACTTTGGATGATGCTCTGCACACACTCCATCCAAAATGTGGCACTTCCCTCCGGAGTGTCGTCCCTTCAAAGGGAAGACACTCCTGAGGGAAGTGCCGCATTTTGGATGTTAGTCAGCTCAGAGCACAGTGAGCTATACTTCGACAGCACCACCCACTAGTATGAACTGTATTTATCAACAGTACACGTGAGTGCGATTCCGACTACCATAACAAGTCGCTCTGCACACACTGCAAGCAACACCCATTTCACACCTCCACCCGCCTCACAGTGCCCCCTCCCACCAGGTCCTGTTACACATGTTTCCCCAGCCAATTTATAGCTTTACCCACTTTCACCACCACCTCTAAGCTCCTTAGTGGTTTCTCTTGACGTGCTCCCCTTGGATCCAGGCATGCCGGCACAAGTGCAGCCTTATTGTTTAGGACCCCAATTCAGCCTACCTTGTGTTTAGCTTTGCATTTGGAAGGGTAGTCATTATACTGCTGTCAGGTGGAAGCACCACTCCCAGAGACTCAGATACAGCATCTTCCATTTCCTCACTGTCGCTGTGCATGAGCTGCACCAGTAAGTCAGTTAAAAGTGCATTTCGGTGTGCTGAGGGGGTGATCATATCACAGCTCTGGGTGGAGCCGCAAGGAAGCATGTCTGCACATCAGCCATCTTTCCCATCCAAGCTAAGCCCCTAGCCCTACAATATTGAGCCTGATGACAATCATACAGTACAGCAAATCATGAGTGGGTTATACCAGGTTTGCTTCCCAGCCCACTTTCACCACAGTAAGTGGGCAATTGCAAGTTCCGGGTGTGAATGTTCAAATGGGGGAAATCCACGGCCCTCTGCAGCAATTTCTTATATTGTGGAGCGTAAAGTTGGTAGGAAAATATCTTACTTTTCCTATAATGGTTGTTCCAAAGCTTTTAAGTGTTTTCCTGAGGCCCATTGATCTCGGGTGGTATGAGGTAGAAAACCAGCCTTAATGTGCTGACATGAAATTAATATTGTGAAAAACCCACAACATTGGAGATTTCAACCAAGAAGTCATGCCAATTAGAGCCCTGGCTTTACAGAGCATCCTCAGTGTACCTTGCCTTCTAGCTCATGGCCCTCAAGATGTATTTGTCTCCAGACATTTTTGGAGGTTCTAGAAGAGTGAACATGTCAATCCCTATCCTCTCAAAAGATACTCTTGTCACTTACAATGGGGTTAGATCTGCCATTGTCTGTCCCAAAGATTTACCACATAGGACATGATCGGTAAACAAACTCTATTTCTTTGCCCATTTCAAGCCACTAGAGAAGAGAGAAAAGTCTTTCTTTGGTCTTTTTATCTTCCAAATGTCTTGATAAGGGAACTACATGGGCCAGAAAATTAGAAATGTCTGGGGGTCTACCTGTCTGTTTCTAATTAGAGATTCCAGATCTGCAGGCTTAGCGTAGCGCAGCCCATCTCCATTCGCAAATGCATAGTGATGACTACCCACCCTTGGCTTGCACCATGATATTCTGAAGCAGCCATTCCAAAGTAGGATATTTGACTAAGTCTTGGTAAACTAAGTTTCCCTGGCAATCCAGTACTTGCTCAGCTATGTTATCCATTGAGGAGGTGACACAACACATGCACAGATAGAGTTCAGACACAAACGTTGTACAAAAGGTCTTAGCCAAAGGGTGGCATATTTACTATCGGATGCATCTAGACAGTAATACTTGCAAGAAGCATGTGCAGCACCATGCCTTGTACCCTACAAATGTCTCTAATAGAGATATGACTATCAAACGTATCAATGCTGCTTTTACTGTGGTAGAACATCTCTAAGGAGTAAGGATTTCTCAGCTGTACCAGGTTTTGGGTATACAGTGGGGCTATCAACCTGTAAATTGTAGCTTTTGCTACCTTGTTGCTAGGAGTAAGGCCACTTTATGTCACACGTAGATGTTCAACGTCTTCATCTGAAGTGGCATTGAACTAGGTCTGAATGACTAAGAGGACAACTGCCTAATTACATAGAATGTCTTCAAAACCTTTGCAAATGAAGAAGAAGAGATCCTTTGAAGAAAATGTTTTGTGAACAATATTTGGTAAAGCAATAATGGGAGGGCGTGGAAGGTCTGACCGTCAGCTTGAAGTTATAGCCCCACTTGAACTTCAGAAGAGTGTGTTGAATCACTTTACCTTTCACTCACATAGGGACATGTTGCAGCCTGGTTAAAATCTCTGCCTCCTTGTTGATCCTCAATTCAATGGAGAATGTTGCTGCCCAGGCATCACTCCTGAGTTTGAACCACTAGGCTGCAAAGGGACGGAGAAAAAATTCCGTCTGCTTCTTCAACTTGAACTTTGTGTTACATGAACGACTTTGACATCTGAGAAAAATGGAATTGAGCTGCAGATGGTTCATATAAATCTCTATCCTGGAGAGCCCAGACTCATAGAGACTGGTGCTCCCAGCAGTGAGCTCCTGAGCCATACCGAGAGGAGCCCTTTGTGTAAGTAATTGGCACACTAAGGGTTTCAAAGAAGACCCCTTTGGATGGTTGGACTGTAAGGGCTACTAGAGCAGAGATTTCAAAAACCTGAGCATCCACAAGATCCATTGATGTCATTCCAGTCCCTTAACTGCACAGCTCCCATGTTAACTACACAGAGGGCTCTTCCAGAAGAAACTCTTTCAGGGCAAGAGAACTAATATCGGCCTCATGCCCTCAGATTTCGTGGGTGCAAAGAAGTGTCAAGTAAAATCCCAAGCCCTCTCTTACTCCATCACTAATTTGATCGCTTCCAGTGGAAGTCTTAAATCTTTTCCAAGAGATCTTGAGATGACATGTGCTACCCTGAAGTACAAAAAAGATGGACTTGGGGAAGAAAAAAAGGTGCATCATCACTTGCTGATGCTGATTTTCTCATTGTTCCTAAGTAATGTGAAAACATTGATGGTAAAATGACACCAGCCTTTTAGTGACTTTGCATGCATGCTTCAGAATGACTACCGATGCAGAACCTTATGTTATCCTAGTTTAATGGAAGAGTCTTTATTGGTAGCCTAGCATGAAGTATCAGCGTTTGGCTTGTTATGAAACCTATGCTTCATTTAATACGATTGTTAAATTTAGAGTTTTGGCTCACCTTGTATATTTTGAAAGACAGGCACAAATATTAGGTTTCTTGTCTTAGGGTTGTTAATATAATCACAAAAGGACCTGACTGTAAATCAACTACTTTTCAGGTACCTCATGCTTAGATGTCCAAAAGAGAGTTTTTCTAGCAAAGGAGTAATCCTTTAATAGGGTCATGGATGCCCACTGAGAGGTCTATATATGCCCATATGTAGAGAATGAGTCATTAACATATCTCACTGAGGTATATTTACATGATTGTTTATTTAAACACTGCAAATATCACTTGATTTTTCCTATTGTGCATCAACTGTACCACCATCACTGAGGCAAAATTATTTTGTTATGGGAGCAAGAAAGGAATTCTATGAGCTTCCTTGCCTAACGTCGTAACGGCTTTGCCTCATTATCAAGTTCAGAAGCCAAAGGAGATGCTGGGCTTTTCTCTTTGCCAAGAGCTGCAGTAGCTACTGGGGTGACTGGTTGGTCACTGTTCTAGTGTCTCATGTACCAGCCACTCCCCGAGGGCTGGCTTATACTACCACCCCACACCCATCCATCACAGGTGTCACAGGACATGTCACCCTGCCAAAAAAAGGGGCCAGGTACACGTGCCTTGGGCCAGTTCTACCATGTAAGCTACTGTGTCTCTGTCATTACTTATAGTTTATGGGGGCCCCAACCCTTTACAGCTCCTGCTCACTGAGCCAATAGTTTTCTTATTATCACGTATGACTTATCTTTTGCAGTTCAGTGCCTGGGGTCAAAAGCCGTAGATATGCAAGGATCATAATGTACACTGGTCCAAATAGTAGAGCCTTATGCCATCCTAGGGTACACCATACCTAATAAAGGATGACAGAGCAGAAGCGAGAGACTGGAAAATATGGAAGAAGCAGGTTTATCAGTTGAAAGTACGCTCAAAGAAGCTATTGCTTTTGGTACCTTAAGATGAAACTTCTATGAAAAATACAAGGGCTCTTGTTTACCTTCAGAATCTAAAGTATAAGTCTCTGTATCTGTTTTTTGTTGCTTAGGAGAGGAATGAGTAATATCCTCTCCACTATTTGAAGGAGAAAAAATGTTTGACTATCTTACACAGGCAGAGGCAGCGGTGGTTAAATCAATACACTGTAACAGTGCTGTTGTAACAAGTAAAGCACAATCGAAGCAAATCACATTTGTTGAGTGTAAAAGCCTGGTGCAAGGTGTAAATAATAAGGCCCTATATAAAAAGACCACAGAGAAAATCCTTGGTGCAAAAAGGCTAACATGATTTAAAGGCACCATTTGCATATACAAATCAGTTACAGGCCAGAACATTGGGCCTAAGCTCGGAATGTCTTTCTTTGAAACTTTGGAGTTCTCAGTCTGTGATGGAGGTTGTCCAGGCAGCATGTGGCAGGATTTCTATTAAAATTCTGACAACGTATCTATCATCGCCTGTAACACTAGGTGATTAGATCATACTTTACCTTGTCCAAAGACATAGGATCTGAATTTTAATTTGTCAGAGAGGGCGCTCTGTTGCAATGGCGGAACTTCAGCACAAAGACTACTCTGTCTCCACCGCTTCCACCTCCAGCAGCCCAATGGAGTTAGGGCGGTTGGCTGTTATTGCCATGCGTTTGCCAGTCCTATATAGAGTGCACAGACACGTGGCAGTTCTTACTGTCCATCACCAGGGACAGTTAAAACTATAAAATGACCCCCGCACTATAGGAGAAAACTCCAAGGCAAGGGAGTTGTTTTTTCATTTTCAAAAACATAATCCTGCCTTGGGAATTTGTTTCTGACAATAGAAACAACATTGAAAGTTTGACATGACGCAGCTGTCCATCAAACTTTCAATGCATTTACAGGAACCAACCCTGACGGCATTTTCTCTAAATAGATGGGATGCCAGCTGGGCTGGCATACATCTCTAAATGTGGCTAGCAGAATACCCTCGTCATATCGGGAGTAAAGTACTCTGCCATGACAACGGTACTTAATGCATTTGCCACGCTGTAGAACAGACCCTTTGTACTGAGGTTTTGCCATCCCACGGGTTTCTATTTGCAATTTAGCCTTGAAAACGTTTACATATTTTTATAGAGAAAGAGCGAGCTGGGATTCCCCATTCTGGAATTCCGAATATGGGCATGAGGTGTAACAAAGCACTCGTTTTACTCAAATAAGAATAACAAGATTCTACACATACCTTAGAGCCATTGTTAGGGACTGTTACTGATTTGGATGTCCCACTGGTGCCTTCTGTGTTGCCAAATTATTTGAAAAAGATTCAGCGTCCAATTAACAAAGGTAAACTTAGACCTGAAGATTAAGGGCCCGGTTCACAAAGGCAAACTTAGACCTGAAGTCTTAAGTTTAGACCTCTAGTCTAACTTTAGATCTGAATCTCACTTTAGACCTGCAGTATTATCCTTTATCACAACATCTATTTATACTCTTCATTTCACTTTATTGAATTTTTCCACAATGCACCTTAAAAGTAAGTACCAAAGGCATGGGAAAGAAATGAGCACACACAAATCTTTAAATCTCATGCAGCAATGCTGTCGCTCAGGTTAATGAGACCTTACAGGTTCAGCCAGGAGATGGATTAAATTATACTGATTAGGGTTTCAAGCAGCAGCACTGAATATCAAATACCTTCTTAAGTATATATTTAGAAAAGAAATTGTTTTATCCCGCAACATCACCAATTTAGGTTATAATAACACATGCATTGCTTGTTTTCCATTTTGCAAAAAATAAATGCTATTCTCCGAAATAAAAGCTTATGATTTTCATGACAGAACACAATCTTTGCTCTCAAATACCAACATATCATTTCTAGTGAATACATGTATGAGACCACTGTTATGTTAAGGTGGCAGTACACCCATTGTGGACACCAGCATACCATGGACTTCATCACTGTTTGCCAAACGTTACCACCATTACGGTAAGGTAGACAGTACCAAAGGTGGGTACCATCATGCTATGGATACCCCAAACAGGCCCAGAACAACCATTATTGTGCCATTATCAGTATTTTCATGTGGGGGGCGACATCATGTCAAGGATGCCCACAAAATGCCAAGGTTTCCATAAATATGACAGGGCAGCAATTTGCCAGTGTTTTAGTTATCAAGTCATGGGCATATCATATGGCAAACCCATATCTTCACTATGCCCGGGCCAGAAAATCAAAGTAGGGACACTATCCTAACATGGATATCCATATTAGGCCAAGGATGACTATGACTAAGCTAATGACGTGTGGGTACCAACATGCCACAGATGCCCCAACAAACCAAAAATGACCATCAATATCTTAGAGGCAACATTTTGCGAAGGGTGGGCATTATCATGCCATAGATGCCTCTAACATGGCAATAATTATCATCAATATGCGATAGCCAGTATTTTGCCAAGGGTATGCACCATCATGCAAAGGATGCCTCAAGCATGCCAATAGGATACACCAATATGTCAGGGCTAATGTCTTTCCAGGAATGGGAACCATCATACCTTGGATGATTCAAAAATGCCAGGAAATACCACCATATCCCAAGGCTAGGCTCTAGCACCGTCACACACACACATACATATGCACCCATGTAGACATATACACGCACGTTATTTTAAGTAAGTTCCGGAGTGCATAACCACCGAATCTTCTTTCCTCTGGGCTGAGTTAAACCAACATTACACAATGCGTGAATTATGTGAGGTTATAAGCAACTTTGAATACAAGTGTTTTAAGATCTCTCTTAAACTTGATTTAAGACGTTTGGCAGCATAGAAAGAAAGGGAGAAGCTTCCATTCTTTAGAAGCAGGGTAAGAAAAGGCTTATGAATCTTGAGGATATGCTTTCCAACTGAACATAAAGGGCTTGTGGGGATATGCATCTTGAATTTTGTTCTGCGAAAAAAGATGACACCTGGCCATGTGCCACCTTATTAATGGTAGCCAAGGTTGTATTCTCTGAGCTACTGGAAGCCAGTGGAGCTGAAAACCAAAGGGGAAAATATGGTATGTCAGGGAAAATTTGGTGATAAGACATTCGGCTGCATTTTGAATTATCTGCAAAGTCTCAAATCTCCCTTTAGAAGAGTTAAATACCAGTTATGTGTGCAGTCCAGCCAAATTTGAATTGAAAGAAAGGGAGATCATGTTATAGAAGTTTCGAATACAAGAAACAGGTGAAAGTTACTTTGGAGATCTAGGGTTCAAGTAATAACTTCAATCTAATATGAATCCCAGAATTTTTTTACAGATTTCACAGGAGAATATAGGGTGTCCAACACACACACACACACAGACACACATACATGCTTATACGCACGCACGCACACACATACAGTGACTTTTTTTTTAATTACTTACCTTCTGTTGCATTAGTGCTGCTCTGGTTCTGGCTCTGCTCTGGTTCATTCACCAGGCTCTCTTGCTCAGACTCTGATGCTCTGCACATCTCTCAGTCAGACTACTCTTGACTTTTCAGGTTCGGCATCATACATAGAGAGTGATTCAAGGGAACAGCTTGATTGTGTCCTGCAGTGCTCAGCTTTGTAAATGTGATGCCAACAATTTCTGAAGAACACTGATAGACGGTGCTCCGTTACAGAACTTTGCGCCACATTTGCAGGATCTCTTCCTCTGAAACAGAGCACTGGCTATCAGTGCTCTAAATGTACAAACTGTGCATGCCTGTTTGGCCACATCTAGCTTTACAACTGCAGTTTGTACTTTTTTCATCATTGCTCTTCGGTTGTATCCATCAAAACAATAGGAAAATAAAAGAGGAGGGCAACGCATGAAGGCCTTTGTGAGCGATCAATCACTGCTGTGTTTTCTAGTGCATCTGAGGTAATACACTACTTCTGACCTAGGGCCTGGTTTAGATGTTGGTGGGACTGTGACGGAGTGGGCTTTTTTGGCTGTCTTCCCACCCGTGTACCTGGCGGTTCGCCCGCTCTAATACAATGCTGAGGTCTGATGGACTAAAGACCATCGAGTTCCAGGAGACTCCAACAGGGATGTTCACCCGCGTCGACGATGCAATACGCCAAAGAGGCTGTCAAAGTACAGACCGCCACATTCACCGTCTGGCCAAGCACGATGGGCTTTACCGCCGACGTGACTCTGGCAGTCAAGCTGCCACACCTTAGTTGGTGGTTTGGAACGGATATAAGGCACAAGCTCATCTTTACTCATGTTTACTCTCCTTCACAGCCATGAACCCGATATACCAGTTGGTGCCCCTGATCCTACTGATCGAGGACAAAGGAAATCAGCACCGTCGTGGACAGAATCGACAGTAAGCAACACTAAGGTGTTGCTTACCGTTAATTCTGTCCGCAGCAGTGCTGACCTGTTACCTTTTCGATTGCCACATCACTGAAGTGCTGTAATCTTGTGTCAGAAAATCGTACTTACAAGCAATAGCATACCAATGTGCTTGGTTGGGGAAGGGAGGGTTGGGTTTTGGCGGGGGAGCTGTTGGCCTTTTCCTCATCTGAACTTTTGGGCTTAGGAGGGGAAGGTGGATATTGGGTTTTGGCAGGAAAGCTTTTGGCCTTTTTTATCTGAACTTTTGGGTTTGTGAGGGGAAGGGGCGGATTCGTTTTGCTGAAGGGAGGGTTTCTGTCTTTTACTGGTAGTCGCGGGATGGGATGGCGTTATTATTTATTTGTGGGGGATGGGACGTGGAGGGCAAGGGTAAACAGGACATCCTATCGTGGAAAATGGGTGGGATGTTCAGGAGGGTTTGAGGTTTAGGAGGAAGATCGAGTGGATATTTCTGCTGTGTGTGCAGAGGGTATAAGTGAGTGTGGGTCTGGTGTATATGCTAAGTGTTTTGTGGTCTGTTGTTTGCTAGGTATGTGTTGTGTGGGTGTTTTTTTGTTTGTGTCCGTGAGGTGGGCTTCTTAATGTGTGTGAATGTGTGTTGAGTGGAGGTGAAGGGTGTTGGTGTGGTGCATGAATGTGTGGTGTCTGTTGTGGTGTCTGTCAGTGTGCTGGTGGTGGGTGTGAGGAGTGGGTCTGTGGTGGTGGGTGCACTGGAAGTGGGTGTGTCAGTGGAGGGGGTGGTGAGTGTGTGTGCTGTCAGTGGGCGTGTCAGTGGAAGGGGTGGTGAGTGTGTCTGTGGTGGTGTGTGTGCTGGATCACTGACATAATATCGATGTCATAAATATCGAGGGAGCAAAATATCGAGTAAAAAATATAGAATACCAAAATATCGACATCCTATCTCCAAACAGGTAAGTATAAAAATATCGAATCAAAAATAATGATGTGAAAAATATAGTTAGTCAAAATATAGAATTTTAAAAATATCTTAAAAGTAATGTAAAAGTAATGAAATAGTAAATATAATTAACTTAAACATACTTGAAATACTTAAATAACCTTAAAATTAATAAATAATTAATTTACGTTAAAAATAAATAAACATACAATTACATTTTTTAACACATATATATATATATAAACATAATATTAATAAAAAATATACTATATTTTTACCATAGGATAGCAGGAGGGTAACATTTACTATTACCACTCCAGTAAATACAACAGTAGAGAGAGCGTTGGATAGGGTAGGGGTAAAAATTACTATTCCCACTCCAGAGAGTGCAACAGTAGAGAAAGCGTTGGATAGCAAGAGGATAGAAATTACTATTCCCACTCCAGAGAGTGCAACAGTAGGGAAAGCGTTGGATAGCGTAGGGGTAAAACTTACTATTCCCACTCCAGAAAGTGCAACAGTAGGGAAAGCGTTGGATAGCGGGAGGGTTAACATTACTATTCCCACTCCAGATAGTGCAACAGTAGGGAAAGTGTTGGATAGCATAGGGGTAAAAATTACTATTCCCACTCCAGTGAGTGCAACAGTAGGGAAAGCGTTGGATAGCGTAGGGGTAAAAATTACTATTCCCACTCCAAAGAGTGCAACAGTAGGGAAAGTGTTGTATAGCACAGGGGTAAAAATTACTATTCCCACTCCAAAGAGTGCAACAGTAGGGAAAGCATTGGATAGCGTATGGGTAAAAATAACTATTCCTACTCCCGAGAGTGCAACAGTATGGAAAGCGTTGGATAGCGGGATGGTTAAAATTACTATTCCCACTCCAGTGAGTGCAACAGTATGGAAAGCGTTGGATAGCGGGATGGTTAAAATTACTATTCCCACTACAGTGAGTGCAACAGTAGGGAAAGCGTTAGATAGCGTAGGGGGAAAAATTACTATTCCCACTCCAGTAAGTGCAACAGTAGGGAAAGTGTTGGATAGCGTAGGAGTAAAAATTACTATTCCCACTCCAGTGAGTGCGACAGTAGAGAAAGCGGTGGATAGCGTAGGAGTTAAAATTACGATTCCCACTCCAGACAGTGCAACAGTAGAGAAAGCGTTGGATAGCGGGAGGGTAAAAATTACTATTCCCACTCCAGAGAGTGAAACAGTAGGGAAAGCGTTGGATAGCGGGAGAGTTAAAATTACTATTCCCACTCCAAAGAGTGCAACAGTAGGGAAAGTGTTGGATAGCGTAGGGGTAAAAATTACTATTCCCACTCCAGAGAGGGCAACAGTAGGAAAAATGTTGGATAGCGTAGGAGCAAAAGTGACTATTCCCAAGTCAGTGAGTGCAACAGTAGGGAAAGCGTTGGATAGCGTAGGTATAAAAATTAGTATTCCCACTCCAGTGAGTGCAACAGTAGGGAAAGCGTTGGCTAGCGTAGGGGTAAAAATTACTATTCCCACTCCAGAGAGTGCAACAGTAGGGAAAGTGTTGGATAGCGTAGACATAAAATGTACTATTCCCACTCCAGAGAGTGCAACAGTAGAGAAAGCGTTGGATAGCAAGAGGGTAACATTTACTATTACCACTCCGGTAAATACAACAGTAGAGAAAGCGTTGGATAGGGTAGGGGTAAAAATTACTATTCCCACGCCAGAGAGTGCAACAGTAGAGAAAGCGTTGGATAGCAAGATGGTGAAAATGACTATTCCCACTCCAGAGAGTGCAACAGTAGGGAAAGCGTTGGATAGCGCAGGGGTAAAAATTACTATTCCCACTCCAGAAAGTGCAACAGTAGGGAAAGCGTTGGATAGCGGGAGGGTTAAAATTACTATTCCCCCTCCAGAGAGTGCAACAGTAGGTAAAGCAGTGGATAGCGTAGGGGTAAAAATTACTATTCCCACTTCCAAGAGTGCAACAGTTGGAAAGGTGTTGGATGGCGTAGGAGTAAAAATTACTATTCCCACTCCAGTGAGTGCGACAGTAGAGAAAGCGGTGGATAGCGTAGGAGTTAAAATTATGATTCCCACTCCAGACAGTGCAACAGTAGAGAAAGCGTTGGATAGCGGGAGGGTAAAAATTACTATTCCCGCTCCACACAGTGAAACAGTAGGGAAAGCGTTGGATAGCGGGAGAGTTAAAATTACTATTCCCACTCCAAAGAGTGCAACGGTAGGGAAAGTGTTGGATAGCGTAGGGGTAAAAATTACTATTCCCACTCCAAAGAGTACAACAGTAGGGAAAGCATTGGATAGCCGAGGGGTAAAAATTACTAATCCCACTCCAGTGAGCTGCAACAGTAGGGAAAGCGTTGGATAGCGTAGGGGTAAAAATTACTATTCACACTCCAGAGAGTGCAACAGTAGGGAAAGTAAATACTTCAAGTATGAATGAAAAGAAATTAAATATCAATACCAAATACAAATTAATTAAATGTAATGAACAATTTTATATAATATAATAATTAATCAATTAAAAATACAAAAAATGTTTTTATTACAAATAATTACCTATTAATACAAATTATTTATCAATTAACAATTAATTAATTAACAATTAAAAAATAATAAAAAATTACAACCAAACCAAACCAATAAATTAAAATATTTAATTAATTACAATTAAATTACTTCCCACCCTATTCCCCTATAAACCCACAACCCGCTACAGAAAATAAATTAATAAAATTAACATAATTATCAATTAAACTATTAATTAAAATTTATTACCAATTATATTTTAATTAATTACCAATTAAAAAATTTAAATATCAATTAATTCAAAATAAATACCAATAAATAAATAAATCATTGCCTCTCTCCCCGTCAAGCTGGCTTCCGCCCCCTGCACTCTACGGAGAAGGTGGTGATCTCAGTAATGGACACATTGCGAGAAGGTATTGACATCAACCTTCCGCAAGCTCTGATACTCCTGGACTTATCCGCCGCTTTTGACACAGTGGACCACTCCATCCTCCTCAACCGTGTCAGGGCGGCGGGCATAGAGGGCTTGGCCTTCTCATGGCTCGAGTCCTTTCTAGCTGAGAGAGCTCAAGCGGTCCATCTGGCTGGCTTCGCCGCGGCCTCCCGCAAGGTAGAGTGCGGGGTCCCCCAAGGATCGTCGCTCTCCCCTCTTTTGTTTAATTTATACATATACCCCCTCATTTTTATGTTACAGCAGCTGGAGGTCACGGTGTTTAATTATGCCGATGACCTTCAGCTAATCTTTAACCTCTCCCACTCACCTTCATCTGCCCAAAATGTTCAGACAACCATGAAGCTCATCCAGGACTGGATGAACTGCAACCACCTTAAACTCAACCCGGACAAGACCGAGTTGGTCTTGACCGGAGGTGGTTGCAGTCCGTGGTCCCCATCCTTTTGGCCCCCGTCCCTTGGTGTCCCCCCACTCCCGGTACCCAAAGTTAAAACCCTTGGGATTCTCCTAAACCCACAACTCTCTGTCCATTCACAAGTTGGTTCAGTGGTCTCCTCCTGTTTTTTCTCCCTTAGAGTAATCAGGAAAGTCTCTCGTTTTTTTCTCCCTTCTGCTCTAAAAATTATTTTGCTGGCCATGGTACTGTCGCGGATTGATTATGGCAACATAATCTACAACGGGGCCCCCGCCTATGCGATCCACCACCTGCAGCTGGTTCAGAATCAGGCAGCTCGCCTAATTTATGGCCTACCTAAATTTCATCGGGCCACTCCATTGCTTAAAGCACTGCACTGGCTGCCGGTAAAAGAGCGCGCCCTTTTTAAACTTGGCTGCCTCACCTTTCAGGCAAGGTCGGGCACCGCCCCCGCGTTCATATGCTCTGCTATTAAGGCTTATATCCCAGGCAGAGAACTCCGCTCCTCTCATTTGGCCCTCCTAGCCATTCCTCGATTTAAAAAACAGCGGGCGGGTGGAGCGAAGTTCGCTGTCCTTGCTCCAACTTTTTGGAACTCCCTTCCTGTTGCCCTCCGAACATCTCCTTCCTACCCTCAGTTCCGGAAGGATCTTAAAACCTTCCTATTTGCTCAAGCCTATACTGACTAAACCTCTCCCAGCTGCTACCGTCCACTGCATCACACATAGCGCCATGAAACTGCTGGGTAAAAGTGCGCTGAATAAATAATTTTAAATTCAAATTCAAATTAATTATAATTAAATTACTTCCCACACTATTCCCCTATAAAACCACAACCCGCTACAGAAAATACATTAATAAAATTAACAAAATTATTAATTAATCAATTAATTAAAGTAATTACCAATTATATTTTAATTAATTACCAATTAGTTGTTAATTAACAATTAGTTCAAAAGAAATACTATAGATAAATTAACATATTTAATTAATTATATTTAAATTACTTCCCACCCTATTCCCCTATAAACCCACAACCCACTGCATAATTATATTACGCAAAAATTAAATACCATAAAATCAATTAATTAAAATAAATTATAAAATAAATATACACTTTTCACACATATACTAACATAAAAAATATTAAAAAAAATTAATATTAACTTACTTACCTCAAATTCGATTTTTGTTGTCTATATTCTGTCCATTCTATATTTTTGTTGTCTATATTGTGTCCATTCGATATTTTGTCCATTCTATATTTTTGATTCGATATTAATGCTATTCTATTCAATATTTTTGTAGTCTATATTCTGTCCATTCGATATTGTTTCCATTCTATATTTTGAACTCAATATTAATGTAACTCGATATTAAAAACACGATATTTTGAGTGTATACTGTGTGTGCTGTCGGTGGATGTGTCAGTGGAGGGAGTGGTGAGTGTGTTTGTGGTGGTGGTTGTGATGGATTTGAGTATGCCAGTGTGCCTCTGTTTCTATTATTTTTTCCACTGTGTGTGTGCTGCTTATGTCTGTTGAAGAACCTATGTGCAACTGTTTACATGTGCTTTGGACAGGGCTGGGCATGAGGATAGGTCAGGGATGGGAGATGGGGCAGGAGGTTTAGCAGGTTGCAGTCAGGAAGGAGGCCAGTTGTGCAGACATACCACTTTGAAAGCCTTCCAGGAAAGCTGACATGTTCTGCCTCTGGGACCTAACCCCCTGGATGCCCTACAGCGATCGTGCAGAGGAGGACAACAGCCTCCTCGCGGAGTGCAGCCAGGCAGACAGGGGTAGGGGCAAGGGAGACCGGAATTTTAAAATCTTTTTAGGAGTGTGGGTATGGCCAAATTTGGGGAGCAGTATCAAAAGAAATTCCTTTCTGTGTTATTAGCTTTCAATATGTGGCCAACAGGCCTACACACTAATCTCACTTTAATAGTGTTCAAACCTGACCTTCTTTTTGTGACCAAAAGGCCTACACATTAGTCTCACTTTACTTGTGATCAAATCTGACTCGGATAATTATTTCTGCACAAACACTGCAATTTTTTGTCTCTCAAAATAATTTGTTTTTATTATTCATAAGATTAAAATCATGATAATCACATTTATAACATCACATTTCCTCAAGACATATGTTCAAAATTAATCCTGCTCTAATACATATGATAATTCCTGTTCTAATTCTAATCAGACTAAAACAATTGTTATACAGTTTAAAATTCATACATTAAAAAATGATTTGCATCATAACATTTAGTTGAAGGGAGTCCTTTGTCAACGCGTTTCGGTGTGTTATGTTGTTATTACACCTTCTTAAGGAAAGACTTATATTTAAAAACACATGATCGTCAATCTAAAAATAAATACATTCAATTAATAACTTGTAACTAATTGAGAACAAAATACATTATTTCCAGTTTTAGGCATACTTTTTACTGAGTCACTTTATTATATTATTTAGTTTTAATATTTGTAGGGCAGTCTTACTTAGATTATTTTGCCATCAATCTTCTTATTTTAGAATTCCACACAAATGAGGATTGGTTAATTCTGAATCCTCTTCGCGAGTGGGATAGGTATCTAGTAACCTATATTTCTCTAAAAGAGTAAGATACCCAAATTAATAATCCCCTCTCATGGTATCCATATCAAGTTCAGGTATTTGTATAGCGCACTGCTCACCCAGAGGGTCTCAAGGCGCTTGGTTTTAAGTTCTTTTCTGAAGGAGATGTGGTTTTGAGTAAGGCGGAGATGAGTAGAGAGTGAGTTCCAGGTTTTGGCAGCAAGGAAGGAGAAGGATCTGCCACCCATGGTGGATTTTCGGATGCGCGGGACAGTGGCGTGGGCTTGACTGGACGATCTTAGTTGGCGGGTGGGCTTGTAGAAGGATAGTCGAGTGTTGAGGCATTCGGGTCCTAGATTGTAGAGGGCCTTGTGTGCGTGGGTGAGAAGGCGGAATGTAATTCTTTTGTTGACGGGAAGCCAGTGGAGGTCTTTTAGGTGTCCAGCGATGTGATCTTGTCGAGGGATGTCTAATATGTCTCGCTGATGCATTTTGGATGCGTTGGAGTTTTTTCTGTAACTTTGCTGAGATTCCGGCGTATAGTGTGTTACCGTAATCCAGTCGACTCGTGACCAGTGCGTGAGTGACAGTCTTTCTTGTCTCGAGGGGGATCCAATGGAAGATCTTTTTGAGAATGCGAAGTACGTTGAAGCAGGAAGAGGAGACTGCGTTGACTTGTCTGGACATTGAGAGAGAGGAGTCTAGGATGAAGCCGAGGTTGCGTGCGTGGTCTGTGGGTGTGGGTGCTGTGCCCAGAGCGGAGGGCCACCAAGAGTTGTCCCAGGCGGAGGGGGAGGATCCTAGGATGAGCACCTCCGTTTTGTCTGAGTTGAGTTTTAGGCGGCTGTGTTTCACCCAATCGGCTACTTCTTTCATGCCTTCGTGAAGATTTGTTTTGGCGGTGTTAGGGTCTTTGGTGAGGGAAAGGATAAGCTGGGTGTCGTCGGCGTATGAGATGATGTTGAGGTTGTGTTGACGTGCGATGGAGGCGAGTGGGCTCATGTAAACGTTGAAGAGGGTGGGACTGAGTGAAGATCCTTGTGGTACGCCACAGATGACTTCAGTGGCTTCAGAGTTGTACGGGGGGAGTCGGACTCTTTGAGTTCTCCCAGCGAGGAATGAGGTGATCCAGTCCAAGGCTTTTCCTTGAATGTCGATGTTGCTGAGGCGTTGTATAAGGGTGCTGTGGCAGACTGTGTCGAAAGCGGCGGAGAGGTCGAGTAGAATGAGGGCCACTGTTTCACCGTTGTCGAGTAGTGTTTGGATGTCGTCAGTTGCTGCAATGAGGGCAGTTTCAGTGCTGTGTTTGGCTCGAAACCCGGATTGAGATGGATCGAGGGACTTGTTGGATTCAAGGAAGGCGGCGAGTTGTTTGTTGACGGCTTTCTCGATGACTTTGGCCGGGAATGGGAGGAGGGATATGGGTCGGTAGTTTTTAAGTTCAAAGGGGTCTGCTGTGGGTTTCTTCAGCAGGGCGCTGAGTTCGCGTGTTTCCAGCTTTCTGGAAAGGTGGCAGAGTTGAACGAGCAGTTGATGACATCACGGAGATGGGGTGCGATGATGGAGTCTGCTTTGTTGAAGATGTGGTGGAGGCAGGGGTCAGTTGGTGAGCCAGAGTGGATGGAGTTCATTAGGCGGATGGTGTCTTCAGTGGTGATTGGGTTCCAGGCGGTAAGGTTGCTAGTTGGCGGAGTACGATCTAGGAGGGGTGGGGAGGGGTGAGTGCTGGGAGTATTATGGAAGCTGTTGTGGATGTCGTCAATTTTGTTGTAGAAGAAGGAGGATAATGCATCGCAGAGGTCTTGGGAGGGAGTGGTGTCGTTGGATGCAGCGGTGGGGTTGGTGAATTCTTTGACGATGTTGAAAAGTTCCTTGCTGTTGTGAGTGTTGTTGTCAAGACGATCCTTGAATGCTGATTTCTTGGCGGATCGAATCAGTTGGTGGTGTTTGCGGGTGGCTGCTTTGAGGGTGGACATGTTGACGATGGTTGGGTTTTTTCGCCATGTTTTCTCCAGGGTGCGGCAAAGCTTCTTGGATTTTTTAAGGTCATCATTGAACCAGGGAGCCTTTTTGCTGGTTGATTTGATCTGGTGTTTTTTCAGGGGTGCTAATTCGTCAGCACTGTGGGTGATCCATTGCTTGAGATTGGTGGCCGCTTGGTTTGGGTCCAATGAGAGGGTGGGAGGGTTTTGGTTGAGTAATGTGAGGAGTTGGTCGGAGGTGATTTTGTTCCAGTGTCTCCGAGGGATAGGTTGTGGGCGGTTGTGGGTCAGGGTGGTTTTATGGAGAGCTGTGGTGCGATCGAAGGAGATGTGCTTGCTGGAAGTGAAGATAGGGTCGAGCGTGTGTCCGGCTACATGAGTGGGGGTGTCAACAAGTTGTTTGAGTCCGAGATTGGCCAAGTTGTCCAGAAGGGAGGTGGTGTTACTGTCGTGTTTGTTTTCAAGGTGGAAGTTGAAGTCTCCTAAAAGAATGTAGTTCTCGGAAGCGAGGGCATGTGGGCTGATGAAGTCGGTGATGTCATCGCTGAATTGACTGCGGGTACCTGGAGGTCTGTAGATGAGGGTGCCTCTAAGTGTGGTCCTAGGGTTGGAGTGGATCTGAAAGTGGAGATGTTCGGCGGTTGTAAGATTATCATCGTAGCTGGTCGTGATTTTGATGGTGTTCTTATGGATGATGGCGATGCCTCCTCCTGTATGCTTGGTGCGGTCTTTACGGGTGATCTTGTAGGCGTCCGGTATGGCTATGGCGATGTCGGGTGCTGATGATGTGTTCATCCATGTTTCTGTAAGGAAGGCGATGTCCGGTGATGCAGAGTCGAGTAGGTCCCAGAGTTCAGTGGCGTGTCTGTGGACCGAGCGGGTGTTCAGTAGGATGCACTTCAGGCGGTTAGAGTCGGGGCTGTGTGTGGATTTGGTGAGGGTCCTGAAGCAGTTGAACTTGCAGGAGAGGCAGGCGAAAGGGCCGTGGGTGCGACCTGGGGTGGCTTGGCAGCATTGTGGAGCGCGTCCGGGGTTGAGGGCGAGGAGAGTTGCGGAATTATATGTGACTCTAGTGGGCTGGGAACGCTGGGGACCAGGGGGTCTGGCGCTGGGCGCGGTCCAGGCGCAGACGGGCGTAAAGGGGAAAAATTATCCTGTTCAGCACTTACTTAAAACCGGGAGAATGATCTTTCTTGTGTCTGACGTATATCTTGCGACTTTCAATCTGCGCAAGGTCTCTCGTGGCTGTTAACCTGGGTTTAACCTATAGGAGAACATTTTATACATTTATCTCTCTGTTCTTAAATGTTGAGGCCTGTGGGTTTTTCAATCTAGGACAAAACCGAACATACCTTTTGATATCGTATATGTGGTCCCTATTTGGGGTTCAAGGACAGGATTTCAATTCGTCTTGGGGATTTCTTCACTTTAATCCCTCATACAATTGTTCACAAGTATGTTCCTCACAGGGTTACCTGGATGTAAGAGAAATTCTAGGTCTTAATTTTTTAATGAGGTTACTTTCTTAGTTCAAAGTATTTGTCAATGGTTTCAAGGCTTACGGCAGGTGGTATATTGTTCAATGTTATTCAATGAAACAACATTCTCGTGGAGTATTCCTATGATGTTAAATACTTTGGAATACTACTGCTGCCCATATAGTATTAATTCGCGATTAAACTTTATGAATGAATGAATGAATGAAGTGGAATTTATTCATGCGCAACTTAGCCCAATGGGCGTCAAGGCGCCTAACTCAAAAACTAGCTGAAGGCAACAGATAACAGGAGCTTACTGATAGGCCTTAATGAAACACCAGGTTTTAAGAGCTTTCCTAAAGAGATCCAATGAGGGCTGTGATTTGATCTCCAGGGGAAGTGTGTTCCATAATTGGGGTGCCAAGATGGAAAACGCCTTACTCCCCCATCTAACCTTCCTAGAGCGTGGGACTACCAGTTGGTTTAGCTCAAGAGAGCGTAAACATCTACTCGGAACATACCGAGTAAGCAGGGATCCAAGAGCATCGGCAGGGCCAGCCATGAGGGCACTGTAAGTGAGGCAGAGGAGTTTAAAAGATACTCTGGAGGTGATAGGGAGCCAATGAAGACTCTTGCTCGCCATGGTTGCAGAGGACAACCAAGGCAGGGCCAGAACAAATCGCGCCGCCGCATTCTGCACCACCTGTAGGCGCTGCAAAAGGCCCTTGTTGGCCCCGGCATAAAGTGAGTTACAATAGTCGAGCCTTGAACCAACAAGGGCAATCACAACCTGCTTACGTGCCTGTGGGGAAAGATAGTGAAGGATTCTTTTAAGAGTCCTGATGATACCCCAACATGTGGCCACAGTCCTGTTAACCTGAAGTTCCATGGAGAGCCGGGTGTCAAAGATGACGCCTAGATTCCTAGCAGATTGTGTGGGAGTGGGGCAGGTGCCTAAGGATGGAGGCCACCACTCACCTGACCACATGCCCTGGTCTTTGCCAAAGACCAGGACCTCAGTTTTGTCACCGTTCAACTTTAGGGAGTTGAGGATCATCCAGTCTGCAACAAGTTGCATGCAGGACCTAAAGTTGGACGCGGTGACACTCACAGAGTGGGTCAGGGACACCATAATCTGCGTGTCGTCGGCGTACCACACTACCTCCATCCCCTAAGATCTAACTAGTCTTGCAAGGGGGGCCACGTAGATATTAAACAAGGTCGGACTCAATGCCGACCCCTGTGGCACCCCACATTGCAAAGACTTAGCAGGGGAGAGGAAATCTCCAAGCATCACACGCTGCTCTCTCTGCTGTAAGAAAGAGTTCAGGAGACTAAGGGCCGGTTCTGTTACCCCTGCCTCCCTTAACCTAGATGTTAAAGTAGAGGGAGACAGGGTGTCGAAAGCTGCTGTAAGGTCCAGCAGTACTAGCACGGTGGGTTGGCCCAGATCTACTTTCCGGCGGATGTTATCTGCGACCTTAGTCAGAGCCGACTCCGTGCTGTGGAGCTTTCTGAAGCCATGTTGGGACCCATCCAGGAACCCCGAGGCATCCAAGAAGTTGGAAAGATGACAGTTCAGGTGGGCTTCCAACATCTTAGCAGGGGCCGGCAGAAGAGATATAGGTCTGAAGTTCTTCAGGAGCCCAGGGTCCAGGGTAGGCTTTTTAAGAAGAGATTTTACAATCGCCTTCTTCCATACCATAGGGAAGGTACCCTGCTCCATAGCTCCATTCATTATTTCCAACATAGGAGGAAGAATGATGTCTCTACAGTCCTTTAGTACTTTCAAAGGAGCAGGGTCCAAAGGAGAGGCTGATTTCGTTCTATCTAAAAGCCGGTTGAGTCCATCCATGGAGAGCGCAGGGAAGTGGTTTAGGACTTGGGGGGAATCAGCATCCCAAGATTCCAAGTGCTTAACTCGAGAGGAGTCCTCTTCACTCAGGGAATTCCTCTGAGATTGTAAAGCCAGATAGATGTCATCTATTTTTTTATAGAAGAAATCTGAGATGTTATTACATAGCTCCTGTGAGACTACCACGGGGTCAGGTGCCTGAAGAGAGCAGAGAGAGTCCACGATCTTAAAGAGCTCTTTAGATGATGTAAGAGAACTGGCCAGGTTGGTGAAGTAATCCTGTTTCTCCTTGATAACTCTGCTTTTATATTCCCGTCACAGGCAGCTGTAGGCTTCCCGGTCTATCGGATCTCAAGATTTGCGCCAACCTCTTTCCTTCCTTCTACATTTTTGTCTGAGAAGCCGCAATGTTTCTGTGAACCAGGGGGCTGTAGGTTTTTGTCGCGCCACATATTTGAGTGAGGTGGGGGCTAACTCATCCACTGCTTTAGTGATAGAGTCGGCAAGTTCTTGTGTCGCCTCATCCACCGCCCACTGAGATGAGACATTAGAGTTGTGAATAAAAGGGGCCAAAGCCTCATTGGTGATATTTCTGAAGCTTCTTTTGAGACATTTCTTGATGGTAGCCGAGTTGCCCTCAGTACGGGGAGTGTTTAAGTACAACGGTACTGCTAAATGATCAGACCACACTATCAACAAAGGAGCACCGACTGTTAGCCTAGATTCATTGGAAAATACCCCATCAAGGGTATGGCCAGCCTTGTGAGTCGGGTAAAGTATCCTTTGGACAAAGTCACAAGCCTCCAAGGCGCTAACCAGAGAGGAAGTATCCTTAGCAGCCAGATCATCTAAATGAAAGTTAAAATCCCCAAGAATAGTAAAAAGAGGTCTCCCAAAGTAAGGTTCCAGAATTCTAAAAAGCTCAGGGCAAAAATTGGTTCTAGGTCCTGGAGGTCTATAAACAAGAATTCCAGTAAAGGAAATCGAGGGGGCACACACAATACAAAAATATAGAGCCTCAAAGGGATCAGAAAGGACCGATAGAGGTTTTACAGTACAGGAGAATGTGGTCTTAAAGAGGATTGCCAATCCACCTCCTCTACGACGCACTCTATCCAACCTATGAAGTGCATATCCTTCAGGTATAGCCAAAAGGAGATCATGACCAGAGGATTCAGAGGCCCATGTCTCGGTCACAAAGACCCAATCGGGTTGCCTCATATTTACAAAGTCATGAAAATCTATGTTGCGTTTAATAAGGGATCGCGCGTTGAGCAGGAAGCCCTGTCTGGGTGGAGAAGTCAGCCGACCATGGAGAGGGGGAGCAGGTTTCCTAAAAGCCTGTATAGTAGATTTAAAAGAAGTATTGCACGAAAAACACACCTGCGCCTGACGCAGGGCCTCAGGAGGGAGACGATGATGACACAAGAGCACTGGGGGTCTAAGAGACAATAGTTCGCATAATGAATATCCCCGGATTGAAGAAATGGACCTGTCAGGAGTCCCAGGGTCCAGCCCATCCTGCAGCGCGTCCTCAGCACGGACGGGCGCAGACGGGCTGAACTCTGGCGTAACTCCGGCGTCAATCAAGCGTCCCCGCTGCGCGTGACTGCTGCGCATCTGCATGACTCTCTTTTGTACACGCCTAGCGTCCTTCTGACGACTAGAGCGTGTAGACTACCTGATGGAGCCGAAAGGCGGCAGCGTCTACTTGTAAGATGGTGCTACCACAAAGGATTAACGCCGGGAAGCGGACCCGCCCAACAGCGGTGGTTTTCCCAAAAGTTACAGTGCAGGTAAGGGCCAGGCGTAATTAAGAACAGGGAAAATAAAAGAAAATGCAAAATAAATAGAAAAATAAGGTGCGATTAAAATTAGAAGCAGCGCATGTCCCGAACCGCACTGAATGCAGGCACGAGTTCTGATGACAGCTATAAAGGGAGAGTGCACAGTTTACCTCTCTTTTGTACACGCCTAGCGTCCTTCTGACGACTAGAGCGTGTAGACTACCTGATGGAGCCGAAAGGCGGCAGCGTCTACTTGCAAGATGGCGCTACCACAAAGGATTAACGCCGGGAAGCGGACCCGCCCAACAGCGGTGGTTTTCCCAAAAGTTACAGTGCAGGTAAGGGCCAGGCGTAATTAAGAACAGGGAAAATAAAAGAAAATGCAAAATAAATAGAAAAACGAGGGGCGATAAAAATTAGCAGCAGCTCATGTCCCGAACCGCACTGAATGCAGGCACGAGTTCTGATGACAGCTAGATAGACCTCGAACATTATTATTATCTTTATCAGTAGATTTGTGTTATTTCTATTTGATTTACGGTAGACATGAACTGAGGATCTTCCCATATGCCCTTCGAATGCCCCCTTGATTGCAGTACGCTAGTCTCAGTCCAAGACAATCTTAGTTATCTATTTGTCAGGCTATTCCAGAGACTTTGAATTTTAAAGTACTCCATAAGTCTACACTCAATCCCGCCCAAGTCCGTACTCAAATCTTGGTCCCGCTTACACGTCCTCTCTCCCGTGGGTGGAATGAGAGAGCACGCCAGCTGCCGGGTTTACATACTAGTCCCTCTCTGCCCGTAATTAGATCATTAGTCACAATTAGTCAATTGCGTACGCATCTTTATCCCGAGCCTTACATTCCTTTTAAAGACTTCCAGTACACTCGGAAGTTGCGGGCATATTCTTTTATGGACTACATAATTGTTGTGCCTCTTAACTTGTATTGTGGTGTATTGGCTTTATTTAAAATATTTGTTACTCTACATCTAAAAAGGTTAACTGATTATAGTTTTGTGAATTAGTAACCTGTTTCGTCACGCAAGAGCCTCCATTTCGGTAGTTTGCTTATATTCGGAGGACTACTTGTGAGTTGAAGAACTACATATCACCATTTTAGTAGTATCTTCACCTTTGGCGCAAGGCTCGTTAATTTTGAGCATCGATTTCGGAATTGTATTGTGCTATTTCACGCTCCAAAATTGGCTAGTTGGTATATGTAGTTAAGTGCAGCATTATTCTGATCTCATATATTTAGCCGTTTTTCATATAGGACCGTTTTGGCAATTTCTAGCTTTATCAAACTACGTGTGAGTTAGTCTCTATTTTTGTCATTCCAAGCTATTTTTTAATACTATATGCATGTACAGAAACGTGTGTATAATATATCGGTTTGGTTATACAGTGAGAATTCACCCATATTTAAATGCATACATCACTTTATGTTCCCATATCAAATCGAGGGTATTTTTACAAAACATATGAAACATAATTCTTTGTGATTTACTACAGAACTAAATTTATAATTTCTTAGATATTGTATACATTTTTAATACCAATCTCTCTCAAAGACGTACATCACTGAACATAAATGAATTTCACCACCTGATGTATACATTTTTCAGTATCTCACTACCGGTATAGGGAGCCTCCCCAATAGTTAACCTGGTTCCTCTCCTAGTTATCATGAGCCTTACTAGGTCAGAAACATTCTTCTGATCTTTTTTCATATATCATATTTATATTTTTTCTTTTTGTTTACCATTGTGTGGCTACTCTATGAGTGGTATTCTTGTTTCATCTATCTCTAGTAAAGTGCGACATTACCTGATTAGTCTTTCCCATTCCTCACAACAATTCAATCCCGAGTAATATGTCTTAAACTTAAACATAAAGAACTGCTCTCTCAGTTTGCGTTTTTTAGTCATATCTCCTCCTGTTGCTAATATTTTGATATTCTCAAGAATAAACCACTTGAGATCATCGATTCCAAATTTGGGGAGCAACATGGAAGGTGGAGATGGGACTCGAAGTGGCAGACAAGAATGCAGATATAACACCTCCTGGCAGGTCCACCACCACTAAGGAATGCTCATTGGTGGAGGCCTCCATAAAAGATGTACTTGAGCTGGAGTCCTCTTCAGCACTTTCCTCACCCCCTGTGAGTCCCTTGCGGTCGCTGATGTTGCCAGCACCGGAACCCGGGAGGTAGCTGCTTCCCTGCCTTGTTGGCCACACTCTCCTTCACCTTCTGCAGAGGATGCGGTAAAGACATATACAATAGATCAATTTATTTGTGTAAATTGAACTGATCATGAACTCTGATCGCAATACATTTAACAGAATTTCACATTACACCTGTTTCAGACTCTCTAACTTTGTTTAGACATTATCATAATTGCATGTACATGGCCATGAATTCCTGAAACTATTTGGTCACGTTTATAATTACACCTGCTAGCTCTTATATGCATGAATGATCTTGTCTCTCACCTATCTGTTACATTTGTATAGGAACCATCTAACACCTCTGAATGTTTGGCCTTTGTTGCATGGAAAACAGAAATTAGGGCATGATTCAGATTTTGGCGGAGAGGTTACTCGTCACAACGGTGATGGATATACCATCTGCCGAAATATCAATTCCAAAGGATATAATGGGAGTTATATTTTGGCGAAAGGGCTTTTCGTCACCGTTGTGATGGATTCAACCATCCGCCAAGATCTAAATCAGGCCCCTAGCTTCTGGATACAAGAAGACAATGGTTTGTTTATCTGTTACTGTGTCACCAATGTGTACATATTGCTGTCTGTGTTGTTCTTAAATGCGTATGCCTCTCACAGATTGTTATGAGAAACCAGGCTGGTTAACATTCACACTTTTGAAGGAGTAAGACATCATGCAAAACAGTCACTTGTTATAGGACTTAACATGTAGTTATGAATCTCATCGCATTTTGGATATGTATTGAACCTATAATCTAGCCATTTAATCTGATGGCATTAGAAAAACTGGTTCACTTTTGTGTGGGTATGAAACAAACTTACCAAGGTGACATCTGGAACATCCACTTTATCATTTTTGCATTGAATGCTATGTCACCTACATTAGGGCTAAGCCTAGATTATTCACAATAGGAAAGGATCATCACATCTGACACATGAAGAACTAGTGGCCTGTTAAGTACCAATGTCCCTCTTACATCCAAACAAAAACTCATGAGTAACTGTTGTTGAGACAAGCATGGGTCTGCTGTAACCAGTCCATTGGTAGTAAACACAAAGCAGGTGGTATCCTTTTCCCAAATATTCAAGTACCAAACACTTCATCATACAACTTGGGGCCGATTCCGATCTGGTAAAATTACCGTCTGTACGAATCGCATCCGGAGCTGTCTCTGTACGACTCGTACACACGCCGTACGACCCGACGAGTACGATCCGGACAGGGGTATTAGGACGCGGGTCGTACGGTCCACTTCAGGTAAGGGCGATTCGTACGGAAAAGCGCACAATCACATACACACCGTACGGCACGTAGCCCCCATGATTGCAGAGTTACGGCACGTACCCCTGCGATCATGGGGGGTACGAGCCGTACACCCAGCGAACATGAGGTACGCGCCATACACCCAGCGTACATGGGGTACGGTGCGTACCCCATGTATGCTGGGTGTACGGTGCGTACCCCCCATGATCGCAGGGGTACGCACCGTACCCCTCCGATCATGGGGGGTACGCGCCGTACCCAGGGGGCGTTCCGTACCTGTTTTGTCACCAACTCTGCTTTTACGTCTGTTTTCAGCTCCCATAGAAAAAGGGTCGTATGGTGCGTACCTGACACGTATCGTACTTGCTGGGTCGTATAAACCACTATTCTATGTATTGCCCAAACTACATAAAAACGAAAAAACACCCCCTGGACGAACAATAGTTTCTGGTTGTGATTCATTGTTAGAACCTATTTCGTAGTTCGTGGATTTTTTTCTGAAACCTTTTTTACCATACGTGAAATCATTTATACAAGACACCACAAATTTCATAAATAAGTTGACGACAATTGACTATGACGAAGACAAGCATTGGATGGTGACAATGGACATTACGTCCTTATATACACAAATCCCACAGGATGAGGGGATATATGTGTTGGAAGCAATTTTAGAAGAGAGAGGAAGACCCCACAAAATTCCAACGACATTCATCCTAAGACTTGCAGAGTTCGCTCTGAAAAATTATTATTTTAACTTTAATGGGGAGTTCTACTTTCAAACTGGCGGGGTGGCCATGGGATGCCCTTTTGCACCAGAATTGGTGGTCCTTTTTATGTCTAAATATGAGGAGGCCTTTGTATATCAGAACAATCCCTATGCACAATGGATACAAAGTTGGTATCAATATATTAACAATATTTTTTTCGTCTGGACCGGTACAGAGGAGGACCTTAAAAAATTCCATGAATGGATTAACAACAAAGCACCAACAATTAAATTCAGTATGGACCACTCACGGAACAAAATGCCATTCCAGGACGTAGAGGTTTATCCATCAGAAGGTGGTTTAGTGACAACTCTCTACAAGAAGTCAACAGACCGGAATAAGGCACTTCATTTCAAAAGCAATCACCCCCGAAGCCTTAAAGACAACCTCCCGTACGGGCAATATTTGAGAATCCGACGGAACTGCCAATATAAAGATTAATATTTAACACACGCAGAAAACTTGACAACCAACTTATTACAACGCAGGTATCCAAGAAAATTACTCAAAAAATCACTAAAGAGAGCGTGGTGGACACCACGTGAATGCCTCCTGGAAAAAAAGACAAAGAAAGAAACCGACAGAATGGTATTCGTTTCGACATTCTGTCCAGATTCTAACGTACTAAAAAAGGTGGTTAAGAAGAACTGGCATCTATTAAAAATTCTGAACGAAGCCTTCTCAAAAGAACCATTATTCGCATTTAAAAAAAACTGCAGTATTACGAACCAATTAGTAAGAGCGGCACTCCCACAGAATAAACACCCGAATTTAAGGACAATGTTAGGCCTACCACCGATCCAAGGACATCGAAAATGTGGTACTTGCTCATGTTATGACACCACAAAAGAAGGAACCACATTTTAACACAAAAATATAATTTGGAAACATGAGGCATTCATGAACTGCAAATTGCGGTTCGTGGTTCATGGTATATATAATAGGCACGTCTTATTATGGAAATAGACGTCCCATGGACTTTTACAGCAAAAGATAAAAATCGCGATGGCAAACCATCTCAAAACCCCATACGCCGAACAAAAAGGACTAATATACCATATATGCACAATATTGTTTTGAAATAAGAATAACATGAACATTGATAGCCGAAAAACCTCGGAAGTGCCGAAGAATAAAACGGGCTTCATGTGTAAATATTTGACAGAAGACTACAAATCCCAGGATCCTTTGTGGACCCGGAAGTTTACATTACCAAGGTCTAAATTATGAAAACAGCATTAGAGGCACAGAGAAAAGTTAAGCTGAACACTTGGTACCTCTTATTATGGAAATAGACGCCCCACAGACTTTTATAGCAAAGTTAATAAGTCGTGATGGCGAATCATCCTAAAACCCCATATGCTGAACAAGAAGGACTTATATACTATCAACACAAATCACAATGCACAACAGTGTTTTTAAACAAGAATACTATGTACATTCATAGCTGGAAAAATCGCGGATATGCCAAAGTATAAAATGGGCTTTGTCGTGTTCAAACTGCAATTCCCGTGATCCTTTGCGGACCCGGAAGCTCGCCATTTTCATTGTTGACGCGTCGTGTCACAACTAAGAAGAGCACTAGGAGCTCCTTGCCCCGATTCAGACAGGTAAACATCTGCTCGTTTACATAAGAGCAACTATGATTTGGCACCAACCAAAAAGACATTAGTATAATAGACGCCCGTTTGGTGTTTTTCAGGCGGGAGCACACGACTTTGATATACATCAGCCTGAGCCTGTGAGGCAGGTAAGAGTGGTCATGAGAACCATACTGACTAACATTTTATCGGGTAGAGGACAGAAGAACCTACATAAATGTTTTTTTTCCTTCCATAGAGCCAGGCAGTCCATGGGGTAGCTGGCCAACTCGAGCACATATAAAAGTAAGTTCACTTGAGCAAAGTTTTAGATAGAGTACGGAAGTTGAGTATCTGATGTGGATTGTGACTCTTTGCATATGCCTTTTTTACAATAGAATGGATTGTACGTCGGGGGCAATCTATTAACCACCACCACAAGCGCTCTGAAAAGCAGAGGTAAGATGAGGAAGCTAGTAGTGATGGAGTGAACAGCTCGTACACATAAAAAAAAGAGATAAATCTCCTAAAGAAAGGTTTCTTTGCTTCTTTCACAGATTTTGGTCCTGATGAGAACTCCTTAACAACGCGAGTTCGAAACGCGTAGACTACCAAGGCCATAAGGATTGAATAAGTCATAGATTATTGATATATAATAGGCTTCTTTGAAAAAACCATAAATTGATGGCTGTTTTGTGAATAATATAATTCCAGTGTATATTTACAATTATATGCTGTCCGTGGTTGTATGAGAGGTATATTACTGAATGACTGAATGATGCTTCGAATTGTATATAATAACTTATAAATTGTTGTTATGATTAATGTAATTGTTGTGTACATAAGGTCTTAAAAATGCAAATTTGGTGAACTAAGAAACCAAATCCAAGAATTAAAAATCATTGATTTAAATAAAGCGATTGAAATCAAAACATAGATATGAGAGCAAAACATATTGTTTAATTCAGATGTTTTGAGACAAATGTTATGTCCGATTGAATAGCAGTACTGGCACCTCGTTTTGTTTATTAGTGGGTCGTATAAACCAGGCGCGAACCGTCCAGATGTCACTTACAGCGGGTTCCGAGTGAGACTCATACGGAGAATCGAGTCGTACGGTCTCTGTACGATTCGTACGTAGTCCAGCTCCTGGAACGAATTGTACTTCGTCGTCCGTACGGGGGACGTTGCAGGGTACGATTCGTACGGGAAAAACACTCTGAACGGCTATTCGGAGCGCTTTTTACCGGATTGGAATCGGCCCCCATGTGTCAAACTTACACCTTCAAAAACCCTTCTGCGTTGGACATGTGTCAACCTTCATGTAGATGTCAAGTCACGCCAAGTCAAGTCAAATTAGCTTTATTTGAAATCACATAGTGAATCATAAAAGCTACAAAATAGAACAATATCAAGTTTAAAAATTGTTTAAGAAAGATAAAAACACAGATCTAAAAACAGACATGAATAAAAACATATGTCCTCACAAACATTTCTAAAGCTTTTTCCTACAATTTATGACAGCCAATAAAAACCATACCTTGGCATACAGGGCCATTTTTTGGAACCCACTTTCAAACTTCTGTTGTCAAGGAACCACTTTAATGACACCAATGCATCAGTGCTGTAGTGCTTTGCATTTGTGAGTCAACTCCAGCCTAGTCCATGATTCTGACTGAGCACTGCTCATTGTCAGGGCCTGATATCAGCAGTATGCTGATCATGATGTCTCATGAACACAGCTTTCACTTTACTTTCATATGGAAAACTGACCTTGTGCCCATCTAATGACTTAGGTTAAAGCTGTGTGCCATTCTCGAGGGGGTCTGAGAGCTACTGGCCGCCATCAAACTGCTGTTTTGAGACCCCTGATGTAGGATGAGGGTCTGTGGCACTATACACATGGCAAACATCAATTTAATTTGGTAGCTACAGAAAACATTTACATGTACAGTTGTAATCACATTAGGATGCATTTTCAGATTATATGAAGTGACATTAATGGGGATGGTGTAGTCTCCATGGAAAAAGTCTAGGGTGGATGCACAGCCATTTTGTTATCTAATTTGTAAGGGTTAGGTTCTCCATGGGTGGCGTTAATACCCCTAAAAACGCCTTCGAATAACTATGAAATATGTGATTCCAGTGGGTCACTGGGACCATCCCCTTGGGAATACTATTGTCGTAGTCTCCATGGAACCAGTAATGCATGGTCTGCCATTAGTTCCAATAAAATACCTTGTTTGTTGTTAATACTGGAGGTCTGGTCTTGCAGAGCGATCTAGGACTGTGTCAAAGGAAAGGTTCCAGACTCCTGTCAGAATCACCAAGGACGAAGGGAGTTCAACTACGGTTCTAATCAGGCGCATAAAGAACGCCGGTTTCTCCATGATTGGTGCATAGATGAAAGTTACCATGAATGTTCAAGCATGCAGTGACAGTCGGGCACAAATGTATTTCTGTAAATATATTTTCACGTTTTAACTATTTGAATCTGGAGATGTTTATGAATGAGGATTGCTATCCTATTTTTTCTATAAGGCATCTCTGTGGTGGCGGTTGATGGATGTTCTGTTGTTGTTCTAGAAGCTGCTATAACTGCACCCACCCAACCTCTGCGGATGTATAAGACTTTCATCCGTTTGCATTGCTGTGTTTTAGTGGCTTCTGAAAAGAGGAGTTGACTAGCCAGTTTTGTTTAGACATTGTTGTAGTAAAGAGTTTTGGTATGGAGAGATCTGTCTATCACCTACGCCCTACTCAGTCAACAGGGTTTCACTAGGTCTTATCTTTATTGTCATTACAATAAAGATAGGCCAAGATGTGTTTCACAACTTTTACAAGTTCTAATGTTGCTTAATCGGAGCCTGAGCTTTTCTAAAACCTGAGCAAGAGGTTTTTTATAACAGACCAAATATCACAACAAAGAAAGGAACCAATGGCCCAATAGAATGGAGCAGAGAGAGATAAAAGGCTAATAAATAAATAAAACAAAAATTAAGCCCCCCCGAGTACAGGTGTTGCCCATATTCGACACCCGCACTACCTCCCCAGGGTATCTGTCAGCCATTGGCCGACAGTGGGAAAACATATAAAGGCCTCTTTGGTGCAGAGCGCCAGAGGGAATCCTTTATAATATTTTTTTACTTGGACTACTCGGGACGAGCTTTTGGAGCAGCCTGTTTTTTAGCCTTTAGTGTAATGATGATCAGCGCACAGGGCACACTGCATTTCCTCTCCAAACTGAATGATTATGCCCCCAAATGATGTTGTTATGCAGGTGGGAGATGAGTATGTGATAATTATGGTCTGCAGCACAGGGGTTCAGATTAAATCAGAAGGGCCTTGTATTAACGGTGGTTACTGAGTGGCATAGCACTCTCTTTACCAACCCAAGATGGCGTCTATCAAGCAAATGGCGAGTCATTGGAGCAGCGTTCAAGTTTACCACTGATATTTAGCACCGTGGTCTGCAAGGGTTCTAGGCAGTGCTGCGCCGTCATCCACAGAACTTGTTACAGTCAAAGAGGTGAGTGGGCTTCAAGGGAGGAGGGGTGGGAATTGCCAGGCCTCTCAGCATAACCCTGCACTGGTAGTGTGCACTGGCTGAGCTGGAGATGGCTTACCACTGCAAGGGGAGGGGCAGCGGCAACACCAGCACTTCTGAGGAAGGCGGCTTGTAGTGGGCTGGTGTTGCGCTTATGTGAGTGTCGTCAGTAGTGTCTTCTTGGATTCTCCCGGCTCTCTCAAAAAGATGCCATTGAGTGAGGTAGGCGAGAATCACTGTACACCCATCTGTAACATCTCTTAGAGCATTCAGCTGGGTAGGTCTTCGACTGATCATCGCGCCCGAGACTACCGACATAGAAGCACCCATAATTGAATTTGATGGGCAATGGGTACATTAGAAAATGTATACCTTAGAGTGTGAACTGACAGAGATTCTCTAGAAGGTAGCCATCTTCATTCTGGACAAACTCCACTCCCCCAATATTTTCAAATATCAAAACCATCTACTTTAATTTGTGGAACATAATCCACATCATTTTAGCCAGCCTACAACTTTTTCAGAAAAAAGACAATGAATGAGGTCTATGTATCGCTTATGATAATTGCTAATGCTAGCATCGAAGAATTATTTTTCATAGAGGTAGTCTCTTCAATGAAAGGATAATTTTCTCTGAAGGGTCAAAGACCTGTTTGTAATTTGTATTTGAAGGTAGGTCATTACAATAAAGATAGGCCAAGATGTGTTTCACAACTTTTACAAGTTCTAATGTTGCTTTATCGGAGCGGGAGCTTTTCTAAAACCTGAGCAAGAGGTTTTTAACAGACCAAATATCACAAAAAAGAAAGGAATCAATGGCCCAATAGAATGGAGCAGAGAGAGATAAAAGGCTTATAAATAAATAAAACAAAAATTAAGTCCCCCCGAGTACAGGTGTTGCCACTATACGACACCCGCACTACCTCCCCAGGGTATATGTCAGCCATTGGCAGACAGTGGGGAGACATATAAAGGCCTCTCTGGTGCAGAGCGCCAGAGGGAATCCTTTATAATATTTTTTACTTGCACTACTCGGGACGAGCTTTTGGAGCAGCCTGTTTTTCAGCCTTTAGTGTAATGATGATCAGCGCACAGGCCACACTGCATTTCCTCTTCAAACTGAATGAATACTTCTGGCGTACACTTTGTGCTCTGCTAAACTCACCTTACTGCTGGTTAATGAAACAAGATACCAGGATGCAGGTGCTGGCGATGACAGAGTCAGTGTGAGCGCGGGCGTCTGGCATGTCCAATAACTGCAGTCGAAGGGCGTCGGAGCTAAGGTGCAGGCCGGGCGGTGCATCGTTCACTTCACAAGCGATGCCCTAGGCCTCAGTGCAGGTCGAGGTATCCAAGCGGTGTTGCTGACAACGCCAAAGACAGTTTTACTTACTTCTCTCAAGTTGCTTCTAGCTCCCAATAGCAGGAACAACCTCCAGAGGCCCAAAACCGAAATAAGCAGCTACTGACAGGTCAGAACACTCAGCAATAGAGTTCAGGGGAGCTGGAAGTGAAGTCTTCGTGGCACAGAGTCTTCAGAACAGGAGGCCAGAGCACACAAAGGCCCATGGAGATCTTCTTCAAGCAGGTTCAAAGCAAAGTTTGTCCTCTCCATGGCAGGAACAGCAACTGCAGGCCACACCCACACAGCAAAGGGGCAGTACTTCTCCTTACAGCTTTTCTCCTTGGCAGAGGTTCCTCATGAGTCCAGAAGTAATCTTAAGTTCTGGGGGTTTAGGTCTACTAATTATACCCCATTTTGTCTTTGTTCTCTTTGTGCAAGTGTCTCTGAGCCAAGTCCAAACCAGTTCTGTCCTCATTGGTGCAGTATGACCACAGGGGGTGGAGACAGCATTGTGCAAGGGAGACAGGCCCTATTCAGGTGCAAGGAAATCTCCTCCCACTACTCTAACTGCTGCTAAGCCTCATTCAGCTCAGCTCTGAGCCATCCAGGAAGGGCCAGGCACACCTCACCCCCCCTCAGTGGCTGTCTACAGGGAATGCATATCCCCAGCCCCTGTCACTCCAAAACCAGACAGTCAATACACAAACAGGCAGAGGCATACTGCTAGTAATGGGGGTCTCTAGTTGGCAATAGTTTGCCCTTTGCCCAGGTAGTGACATTTCTTCCTAGTCAAGGAATACACTTCTAAAATAACCCCTGCACACCCCCTTGGTAGCTTGGCTTTACACACTTACCTCAGAGGCAGTGTGTAAAGCATTTGTCCACACATACAGCAATACAGTGAAAAATGCGTAATCTTTATCTAAACCAAACAAGACCAAATGACAAAAATCCACCATTTAGTAATCAAAATATGACTTTCAAAAGGTAGAAACAGTTCTCTCCATAGCAAATTATAGTTGCTACGCTTTCACACAAAGTATCTTGGATGTATCACAGTCACAAACAAAAAACTGCCACAGAGAAAGTGATGCGTCGGTTCCTTACACCCAGGAAAGGTGATGCATCGGTTCTAACTCCAGGGAAGGTTATGCGTCAGCTCCTTACTGCCACGCAGGGGCGGTGATGCATCAGTTCCTTACTGAAGGGAAGGTGATGCATTGGTTTCTTACTGTGTGGGGAGGTAATGGATCAGTTTCTTACTGCGGCCCCAGCATTCTTGCAGATGTGGCGTCCAGGTGCGATGACTGATGATCGGGGATGCATTGGCTGTCGATGCGGCAGCGGCGATGATACTGCGTAGATCTCTCCAGCCACGGTCCCGCGATGCGTTGGTTCTTGCAGCCGCAATGCAGGGCCTGCGTTGGAATTGGTGCGGTTATCTTGGACTTCGGAGATCAGTGCATGGGATTTGGCATGCAGTGATTTCTCGAGCCGCGGGCAGGCGTTGCATCAATATCTTTGACAATGCGATGAGAATAGATGCGGATGCGTCACGCTTCTTGAAGTTGCATTTCTTTTCCAGCTGCCAACAACAGGAACAACCTCCAGAGGTCCAATGCAGCAACAGGCACCTCTTGGCAGGTGGTCAGAACTCCCAGCAAGGAAGTTCAGGGGAGCTGGTGTTGAAGTATTTTGTACCCCTGAGATTTCCAAACAGGAGGCAAGCTCTACTTCAAGCCCTTAGAGATCTTCCTCAAACCGGAGACACAGTACACAGCAAAGTCTTTATCCTCTCTTTGGTACAAACAGCTACTGCAGGCCAACCACAGACAGCACACAGCAAAGGGGCAGTACTTCTCCTTCAGTTTTCCCTCCTTGGCAGAGGTTCCGCTTGAATTCTAGAAGTACTCTAAAAGTCTGGGGTCTGGGCCCCACTTTTTATAGCACACATTCCTTTGTTCTTTGGTGGAGGAGAAGCTCTTTGCCCAGCCAAAACCAATTCTGTTCTCTCTGGTGCAGCTTTCTGGCAGGAGGTGGAGACAGCATTGTCCAAGGCAGACCAGGCTCATTCAGGTGTGAAATAAATCTCCTACCCCTACTCTGAATGCAGCCAAGCTCTATTCAGCCCAGCACTGACTCACCCTGGAAAGGCAGGACATACCTCACCCCCCGCCCCCCCCCGCCCAAGTGGGTGCCTGAAGAGAATGCACATCCCTAGCACCTGTCATTCCAAAGCCAGTTGGTCAATCCATAAACCTAGCAGAGGCACATTGGATCTCTAAGCAAGAAAATATCCACTTTCTAAAAGTTGTATTTTCAAACCCAGCATATAAAAATCACCCTTACTAAAGATGCATCTTATTATACTGAGTTCAGGCATACCAAACTCCACTTTCCCATCTTGTTCCCATGGACAGTTATACTTATAAGATCTTATAAGTAAACTCCCCATTCTTTCCATTGTGACAGCTAGCCTTTCAATAGTAAAAAAAAAAATTGACAGTATTTCACTATCATGACATGCCACACACACACTGCACCCTGCCCACAGGGGTACCTTGGGCCCACCTTAGGTTTGACTCACATGTAAGGAAGGTTAGGGCCTGACAAGTAGGTGCACATGCCAGGTCAACATGGAAGTATGAGACTGCACACAGACACTGCAATGGCAGGCCTGAGACCCTTTTGCAAGGCTGCTTGTGTGGGTGGCACAATCAGTGCTGCAAGCCCACTACCAGTATTTGGTTTATAGGCCCTGTGCACAAACAGTGCACTGTACTAGGGACTTAACCGTAAACCAAATAGCCAATTATGGAAACACAAATCCATGACAACAATTTACAGAGGAAGCACTTGCACTTTGTCACTGAACAGCAGTGGCAAAGTGCCCAAAGCATCTAGAACAGCAAAAATGATGTTCACCACACAGTAAAAACACAAGAGGCAAAGGCAAAACTAGAGGGGAAACCCACGCCAAGGATTCCAGGTCTAATTACGTGTCCCCTCTAGCTGAAATGTGGGGAAAACTACTCACCCTCTTGGGAGTTCTGTTCACTAAAGCAGAAAAATCTTGACAGACCATCAGCATTGGCGTGTTCTGTACCAGGGTGGTGTTCCACTGTAAAGTCCATCCCCTGTGTGGAAATGGATCACCTCAACTGCTTTGGGTTCTCACCTCTCATCTGCATCAACCATCCGAGGGGCCTGTGGTCAGTCTGAACCCGGAAGTGAGTCCCAAACAAGTAGGGCCTCAGCTTGAGGAAATATAAATTTTATGGTCAAGAAATGTTCCCTAACGTGTACCCCACCGTCTCCATGTACGAGCTTAAAGTGCATGTAACTTCCCTCCTGTGCCAGCTATGAAGACGCAAATACATTTGCGTCCAACGTTAACATGTCCTCTTTCAGATCCGCCCTGAACGGGTTGAATATTCCGTTCCTAAGTATGCCTTGCCAACGTCTTTATGTGGTGTACTTTACACGTTTTTCGGCTCTGGCGAAGTAGGCCCTGAATTCTGCCATCAAGCCTTTTTCCTGCCTTCTGACTCTGAATGCCTCAGCCTGGGCCTGCCTCTGTACCCGTGACCTCTACCTTACTCCCTGCGCGGCTAACGGCGCTTAGCTCAGCCTGTTGCCTGCCAAGACTGTATTCAACCTTCGAATTATCTGCTCCGCTCCTCAAAAATACATTCCTGCCTACTAGTTCAAGTAAACATCCTTCCAGCTGCAGAGCAAAGGGCCCGGCCTCACTGTCTCCGTGCAAGTAATTCATAGCTCCTGTTACCATGGTAGGCCCATGCCCCCTCGCATCTCATGCAGACACGTAGACGCTTATACACGCACTCACAGTCAGTATAGAATAGCCTCTGCCCAAGAGACCTTTCCCTCTAGATAATATGGTTCCCAAACATCAGATATCAGATATGATATAGGAACGAGTTGATCTGACATGCCAGACTTCTGTCTCTTTCCTCTAGTGTAAATGTCAAGTCCCCTGCACCCTCCAGCTTCACGTCAATCACACGTCATGCAGCTGCGCGCGCATCCAGATCTCAGATTTCTGCTGACATTGCAAGATTCTGCTATGTACCCACCCACTTGTGACACTTTCATGTGACGTTTCTAGCACACACCTCTATGTTCACGCCTAGTTCACGCCTTCTGATTACGTATTGCTAACACGTGTGTGCTCTTATCTTGTTTCTCTCAGCTGTTACGCCTACTGTATTTACCACATTATTTTGGCGCCCGAACAGGGACCCCTCCCCCACCCCACGCGCCGGTTGGTGCGTTGCAACCTTTGCCCCCTGCCATAAGTCAAGACGGACAATTACGCGTACCCGCAGGATTTCCTGTATCTCCCTCAGGCCTACGGAGGTGACGGAGACTGCGATCAGCACCCAGACGAGGCGGTGAGGAGTGCGTAGGATCCCGACCAGAGCCTAGCCGAAAGAAGCAAGGTCCGAGGTGTCAAGAGGCCCACCAGTTCCGAAGTATTCACGTATCGAGTCGAGTCGAGTCCAGTCCGGTCCAGTTTTCCGAGGCCTTCTGTTCCGTGCTTCCCGGTGAGTACCATTGCTGGGGACGCATCTAGACGGGTGCATTTTTGTATCCGGTAAAGACGGGTTTGGGTACACAAACACGGTCTGCACTGTTTTAGACAGTGTATCTGTACTGTTTAGCAGTACATCAGGCATTCAAGTTCTTGCACTGATCTCAACAGTGTATCTGTACTGTTTAGCAGTACATCTAGTCTCAAGGGTAGTCATATGTGTTCAAAATGTTTTCATGTGATTAATGTCGTGGTATGAGTGATTGTTTGATGTACATTACTGTGTTTTTGTGTAACTAGCTGTGTTCAGAGTAAGTAACAAGTATCGAGTATCCAGTACTAAGTAACAAGATGCCGTTTTTCAATAAATTAAGACAGATAGGAACTAGGAAAGGGATACTAGAGGAAGAAATTTCTGTCCCCCCTAGGGACACTCCTGGAAATTTTATGTACCATAAGCATGGCTTAGATGCCATACTGTACCTAGATTTATGGGCCGATTATACCAAGCACCTAGAAGAGAGACACAGGTGGCCCGTTACAGGAACGTGGGATGCCGAGTGCATCTTGAGAGTAGAAGAAGCGCTATGGAAAAAGAAAGCCAGACAATCCCAGAAAGATGCCATAGAATTGTGGCGTAAAGAATCACATAAACGTGCCGAAAAAGCACTCCGAAAAGAAGATAAACATAGAGAAGAGTCGGATGAAGTCCGAGAAATCGAATTAGTTAATGAAGGGATCCGAGTAAAAGCAGAACAAGTAGATCGCATGCGAAACACTCTTGCAAATGGCATGTACTTTGTGGCCGAGGGTTTGCCTAAAGCCACTTCAGAAATACCGAAAGATCTGCCGCCACCATTGGTTCCAACTAAAGTAAGTCACAGGACCACCAAAGACATATTCCTTGCTTCCTATCTAGACGATGTAGCTCCCGCTTACACCAATCCACGTGCCCACGTACCGCCTACTGACGGTGACGGAGGTGGCAACGCACTCCAAGACAATGTCCCGCCATTACCGCAACAAAGTTCACCCGTTCGACAACCTGTCCACCTGCTCCTCCACCTCCACCACTTCCCACATCTAGTAGGAATATACTAAATCCGTTTGCGCCTGATCCTAGTAAGAGACAAGTTCAGGTACAGATACCGACTCCACAGACACACAATGCTCAAGCCTCCGTCTCAGGAGGTGCGACAGGAAGTTTCCAGACTCCGCCATCAACACACAGATTGAACCTTAGGGACATAATGAAGCAACGTACACCCCAAACACCACGTTTCGACATGCTTAAAGATCCCCTTCCAATTTGCAGATACAATCCAGTACCCGGTAAAGACGATAGAATGTTGTTAGCATCCCTACGTTTACGAAAAGTTACAGATTACCTAGTGTTATTTCCAGGAATGACTGAACACCTAGATAGAATATATCATTTTATCCAGACTGGGGAAAATCCTGAAAGTATCAAAGAGGCCCTGGCTCACCAGAAAGTTGACACTCAAGGTTGTATATTACGTTTCTTCATAAATTGCTTAATAAGAGAACGAGACAGGCCTGGAGTAGACCAGGAAGAGATGGAAGCACTAAACAGGTGGGGTCAAAATATAGCCGAAGGAAACCATGATAAACTGAATAGTATAGCAAGTATGTACAAGAAAATCAGAAAAGCAGTAATAGAAATACACGAAAAAGAACAAGAAAAAGAAAAAGAAAGTGACAGGAATGACTCCTCCGAGGAGGACGGATCTGAAGAACATGACACGGCTAAAGAAATGATAGCGTATGTGGGTAAGGGAAATTACCTTAAGAAAGGCATTCGCCCAGAAAGCAAGAGAGTTTTTCTCTCTGGCATATCGAAACCGAGTTCTCCTGAATATCTGTTTCAAGGTACCGATAAAATTCTTCAAGAACAAATGGGGTACCATGTACTCAATTCTATGGATGAACAAGAACTAGCCCGGTCAGCAGTACTATGGGCTGACAATCCTAGCATATACAATGATGATACAGTAGCACAGACATTTCTGAACCTTTCTCCAGACGAGCAGAAATTAGCTGGTATGTACATGATTCAGCATCTCATCACGTTATACAGACAACAACATTCTGATCCAGGTCCCTTACCTGATACATTAGAAGCACTACTTATGAATAGATGGAGAGGCCTAAGTACCAAGTTAATTCAAATAATTATAGAACAACGGCGCAGATATAACGCTTTCTTAGGCCCACAATATGTTTCCGCTCCGCCTCCAGAAAGAAAAATGTTTCATTTTGACAGGCAGAATCCTTTACGAGAAGTACACCCAGTTATGAATGCCAATAATACCTTGGAACGTGTGTTTGTGTACACACCTTTAACAAAGTTGGAATTGTTAGAAATGAAGAAACTAGTACCCTGTCATGATAAAGACCCTGCAGGTTTTCACCGAGAACTTAAGGACATGTTACTCATGGGAGATTACACGTATACGGATATTATGAAATTGTTAAAAGTACTGCTGCCCACCGGCATTTACGAGAAACTGAAGGAAAAAGAATGGGAGGTGGGAGATAAAAAGATTATTTGGACTGAAATAGAAGACGAGGAAAAAGGTCGTACTCCAGGGCTAGGCCTTGGGGACAAAGCTAAAGCATTACCAGGTTTAATAGTACAGGTTTTGCCAAGATTATTGACAACTAAAAAGGAAGACTGGGACGCAATCTCAGCCTGTAAACAGAAACACGATGAAGATACTAGTGACTTCTATTCAAGATTCGAGAAATGTTTCATTATTAATAGTGGCCTGAAACCAGGTAGCGAGTCATACCCACATCTTTTTGTAACAAAATTAGTCGAGAATTCCCTGACACAAGTTAAGAACCGTGTATATAAAGTTGAAAGTACATGGCAAGCAAATACGCCATCCCAGATGTTACAAATGTTACAATATCACCAGAACAGAATTAGAGAAGAACAGGATCACGAACAGAGACGTATGAAAGACACGAAAATGAAAATGTTAGTGGCCCAGTCGGTTCCAGCCGACGGTCAGAGAAAGGGTGCGACCCAGACAGGTAATTCAGCAGCTCCCGTTAAAGGGACATGCAACTATTGCAAACAGCCAGGTCACTACGTACATGAATGTCCAGTCCTGAAACACAATATATCAACAGGTAAAACTAAAGAAAGACCGCGTCAGCCTAGACAAGACCAGGTCCAGCAACAGACTTCACAGAATACACAGCCTATGCATGCTCCACCACATACAGTACAGACCGCAGCGGTATCACAGCCACAGCCACAGCCTATTGCCGCGACATAGCAAGTTTCACGGCAGATGAGCCAGAATGCCCAATCTGATTACCCCGATTATCAGCGATACACATGAAACAGCCTAGAGAGGGAGGTTGGCTTGCCTCTTATTGAGATTCCTGTAGATCAAGAGGGTCCTTATGTACACAGTCAAGTATTGGGAAAAGACAGAAAGTTTTTAATTGACACAGGGGCAAGCCGCACAACAATAAGCCATGATGGACAGCCTATTGTAAATGAAGTATCGAAACCAGTCCCCCTAGCAGTAGGTCCATTATCACGTGTTACAGACTTGTTACTCACGAAATCATGTCCAGAAAACTTGCTAGGTATCAAAACGTTGAAGGCTCTAGGAGCAGTGATATGTTGTTCTCCGGAAGGAGTTAGACTTTTTCTGCGTGACTTTAAGGGTCACTATGTATTACGAGAGTTTGATGTCAGATTGAAAAATGTACCGAAACACCTGTGGGCACAAGGCCCAACCGATGTAGGTTGCATGCACATCACACCATACCGTGTTACACTCAAACCAGGAGTTGTTTTACCACGAATCAGACAATACAAGTTACCACCCGATGCTGTAGTGGCTTTACTGGAAATCATTGAAGCGCTCATTGCCCAAGGAGTGGTCGTAGAAACCGACTCCAATATCTGTAATTCCCCTATCATTCCGATTCTTAAACGTACTGATCCCAATGCACCGCCAGTATATCGGCTGGTGATTGATTTACGAGAGCTGAATAAATGCATTGTTCCACAGTATCCTGTGGTTCCCGACATCTCATCCTTATTGACTGCTATTGATTCAGAAGCGACGTTCTTTACTGTAATTGACCTCAAGAACGCCTTCTTCAGTGTACCCATTGATCCAGAGAGCCAATATCTCTTCGGATTCAGTTTAAATGGCCGAAGTTTCAAATTTTCACGCGCACCTCAAGGATTCACAGAAAGCCCCAGCATCTATAGCCAAGCACTGAAAAGACAACTTGACTGTATCCAAATGCCAGTTAACACTGCCTTACAACAGTACGTCGATGATCTGCTGATCACCGCACGAAGTGAACCCGAATGCGAACAAGCATCACTAACAGTTCTACATTTTCTGGCTGACAAGGGACACAAGGTGTCTTCTTCGAAGCTACAATTCTGTGTTCAGCAAGTTGTGTACCTGGGTCACTTGCTGTCCAAAGTGGGGAGACAGCTCACACCTGATCGCATCCAGTTAATTGTAAACATGCCACAACCCTAGACACAAAAGGAAGTGCGGGCCTTTATAGGCCTCACCTCGTACTGCAGACAATGGATTCCTCAGTATGCATTTCTAGCTAAACCACTCATTCAGTTGACAACACAGGAGGCAGCTACTTCGACTGCCCTCCCTTGGACTCAGGAACATACACAGGCTTTTGAGGAATTAAAGAAAGCTTTATGTCAAGCACCAGTATTAGCGACACCATGTTACAGCAAACCTTTTACACTTTTTGTTACAGAACGTGATGGTACAGCGTTGTCTGTCCTCACACAAGATCAAGCAGGTTCACATAAGCCTTGTGCTTATTTTTCAAGTACATTGGATTCAGTGGCCCAGGCTCTGCCTGCGTGCTTAAAATCAGTTGCAGCAACAGCCCTAGCAATCAGACAAAGCGACTCAATAGTATTAGGACATCCATTGACAGTACAAGTTCCACATTCTGTAGAGGTCCTTCTAAACCGAACACAGACTCAACACCTGACTATAGCACGACTGACAGGTTATGAATTAACGTTATTCCAGCCACACATAGAAATCAGACGCTGTAACATTCTAAATCCTGCAACATTGTTACCTTCGATTATGACAGATTCAGCCCAGCATGATTGTATAGAGATCATTAATGCAGTAACAAAGCCCCGACGAGACTTAACAGATGTTCCACTGACAAATCCAGACCTGACACTTTACGTGGACGGTTCATGTATGAGAACAAACACAGGAGAATTAGTAGCCGCGTATGCAGTGACCACTGAAACTGAAGTCAAAGAAACACATCGTATAGAGACACTGTCCGCTCAAGCAGCAGAGCTTATTGCTCTGACCCGAGCCTGTATACTAGCCAAGAACAGAAATGTTAACATATACACCGATTCACGTTATGCTTTCGGAGTCGTACATGACTTCAGAGTGTTATGGCAAGAACGAGGTTTCTTGACCACTCACGGTGCCAAGATCCAACATGGTCCCCTTATTCAAGCACTGTTAGAAGCAATACATCTGCCTTCGGGCATATCCATCATGAAGTGTAAAGCACATACTAAAGTTACAGACTCTATTTCCCAGGGTAACGACCTGGCAGACCAAACAGCAAAACATACAGCATTGACTCACACCCAGACAACTGATGTAACAAAGATCATAGTGCCGACACATTGTATGACAGTAAGGGATCCCACACTAGATGTAATCGATATTCAGACACATGCTACTCCAGATGAAATAAAGAAATGGACTGAACTAGGAGGGATCCAGACAGATCAGGGATGGATGACGAAGGGAAAATCAACATGGTTTCTCCCCGACTCTATGGTTCAAGTCATAATAAATACAGCACATAGTCCAGCACACCTAGGAGAAAAAGCTATGTTAGACAGTTTACAGAATCTCTGGTACAACAAACATTTACGAGCAGCAGCAAAACAGAAAGTGCGTACTTGCATGATCTGTTGTCAGTTCAATCCAGGTAAAAGTGTCCCAGTAGAGCAAGGTGGATTTCATCCTCCCGATCACCCTTTGAAGTCCTCCAGATGGATTATATCCAGATGGACCGTTGTCGAGGATTCAAGTACGTCCTCGTAGTTGTTTGTGCACTTTCCCGTTGGACCGAAGCATATCCAGTCCCAGATTACACTGCCCCGACCACTGCCAAGCAGCTGGTTCGAGAATTCTTCCCACAGTACGGCTTGCCTCGTATCGTGTACTCAGATAACGGACAGCCATTCTCATCCGAGCTCATGAAGCAGGTTTCACTTCTGCTAGGATACCAGTGGAAATTCCATTGCGTCCGACATCCAGAGGCAGCTGGCCTTGTAGAAAGGCACAATCAGACACTGAAAACACGTCTTGCTAAAATATGTAAAGAGAAAGGGGTCGACTGGATAGTCGCCCTGCCAGTTGCACTATTCTACATGAGAATGGTCCCACATTCGAGATCAGGACTATCCCCGTATGAGGTGGTCTTTGGCCGACCACCAAATATGTGGGGGACGCCCATGCCTAAGAAAATAACCGATGTTGACTGTAATATGCTGACAGATTACCTTGCCTCCTTGATGTCTGCACTCCAATCATGTCGTTCACAGGTTGCCGCAGCCTTTCCCGACAACACTGATGTGAAGCCACACGATGTCCGTCCTGGAGATACTGTCCTGATACGAAATTTCGATAGGAGGAGTCCGCTGGAGCCCCGTTGGCAGGAGCCGAAGCTCGTCCTTCTGACCACGAGGACTGCAATCAAGGTTGAGGGCCGAAAGAGGTGGATTCATACGAGTCATATTAAAAAGTGTAATGAACTGTTGCCAGAGACTCTTCCACCTTTGATTCCCCGTCCGGACTGACTATGCTGCCGGTAACAACTTCTGGCAATCTGACCCTGTCCTTCACCGAAGCAGAAACAGAATATGCTTTGGGGCTAACAAAGAGGGGGAAGGCACCTGGGTTGGACCAAATCCCGGCAGACCTTTTTAAAGCGAATACAGGTCTCTGGGTACCTTATTTAACATATATAGCAAACACCATTGCGAGAGGTGCCCATATTCCTAAGACTTGGAAAGGGGCGGAGATACTCCCCATACACAAAAAGGGCGATAGAACAAACCCAGGGAACTATCGCCCTATTAGCCTAATTGATTGCTTCCAAAAGGTTTTTGCCCGCATGATTTTGGTGAGGATTCATGGGTGGATGGAAAAAGAAGGAATACTATCCCCTTTACAGGCGGGCTTTAGACCCGGTACAAGCACATTAGACCAGGTCCTGAGGTTTTGCATGATTTTTTGGAAATTTGTCATACTTGGCGGCGGTACCATCTTTGCTGCATTTATAGACCTAAAATCAGCTTTTGATCTGGTGCCGAGGGGAAAATTATGGCAGGTTTTAAGGGACCTAGGAATGCCGGGGGAGTTAGTGGAAATTATCATTAGACTTCATGAAGATAATTTCGCTAGGGTCAGATGGGGGGCACAAGGCCAATTTACGGACTCATTTCCAGTTTCTCGAGGAGTCCGCCAGGGGTGCGTTCTCGCACCCACCTTATTTTTACTCTTTATAGACCAGGTAGTGAAGTTTTTTGGGACAATTAACACCGATGCTCCGTCTCTGGCGGGGACAAAATTCCCATTGTTGATCTTCGCGGACGACACCCTCCTCTTATCTAAGACGAGAGGGGGTCTGCAGAGGGCACTAAACCATTTTGAAGAATACTGTAACCGAAATGACCTTCAGATAAATGTGGGGAAAACCAAATTTATGGTTTTCTCCAGGAAAAAACCGATACGTAGTAGTGTACAACTTAACGGGGTTAACCTAGAACAAGTTGACACGATGACGTACCTGGGGGTCACTCTGGATTGCCGATTGTCCTGGAAACCACAAATAGAGACCCAGCATTTAAAACTGTCCCAACTTACTGGCTGTCTTTTGCGGGAGCAAAAGAAATCGATCACCAAAAGGGTTGCCCCGGCTTTACAAATTTATGATGTTAAAATTAATGCTGCGACATTGTACGGGGCAGAGCTATGGGGTTTTATGGATCTTTCAAATTTGTACAAAATCCAGTGCAGGTTCCTTCGCAGTTTGGTGGGACTTCCCCAATCAACACCACTGATCCCTCTTTGTCACGACATGGGTTGCCGTCCAATAACGGACATGGCTCGATACAGAGTAGTGTCTACCTGGAGGCGTCTATGGACCACGGAGGAGTTGTCACTCTTTGCAAAGGAAGTATCCGAGGTGAAGGCTATTGGGGGCTCAGAGAGAATCCCATGGCTGCAGATGGTGAGAAAGACCCTGGTCGACATGGGCCTTAGCCACCTGTGGTCCATGCCAGGTATTAGTAACTTCCCCTCAAAAAAGGATTTTAAGAGTTTATTTTGGGCTTCTACCCGCCATTCTCTGGTCCAGGCATCCAGTTCTGAAGATCTGACAGGGCGTTTTTTAAGATTTAAATTGGATCCGGTTCGTGAGCTATACTGGGATCTTATCTCAAAGTCTCTAGACAAAAAATTGTATCACCAATTTCGGGTGGGTACTTTACCCCTTAATTCCTTTACAGCACCGTGGCATAACAAAACCAGTAATCAATGTAGCCACTGCTCTGGGTGTAAGGAAACAGAGGGTCATTTTTTGTTTGTTTGCCCGCGATACAGCGAACCCCGTTCAAAATGGCTAAAACCCATCTTTAAACGCATGAACTGTAATAAATCCTCAGACGCAATATGGGTCTTAAAATCAAACACAACTAACTTTATTGTGATATGCTTGGCTAAATATCTAGGTTGGGCTTGGGTAATCAGAGCAAGAAGGAATCCAACCGCTATCTGATTAAACAAAGAGTGTAAGCTGTATAGTGCCCACCATCAATATTTGTCAAACCTATTTTAGAGTTTTTAGTATTATGATCCTATATATAGAACACGTAATGTCTTGATTTCGCTGTATAATGGTTTAATAACTTTTTAACCTTGGATTCAAGTTTGATGCATAGTGTTGATTTTATATACATAGGCACAACTATCTTTTTTCCTCTATATATATAAGATTTTGTTTTGTAACATGAATTGATGTTGATATTGTTGTAAATGTTTTGTTAAAGTTGTCTTTTATGATTTCATTTATCGAAATAAAGACATTAAAACCTGAAAACCTGACTCTTCCACCCCCTCAAAGGACTGCCCCGATTCTAGTGACTTTAAAGTTCCCAAGAGAGAGAAAACTCCGCAGGAGGAGTATAAATCAAAGTTGCGGTCTAGCAAGTCAGACAGTTTAATTGTTTAAGTCCTCCCCTAGGTGAATCGGTTAAATTAGTTTCTGACATGTATCCCCTAGACCGAGACAGAGAGAGAGAGAGAGACAACTCAAGAAACGTGCATATTGTAAATCACTTCGTAGTCACTGTATAGTGACATTATTGGTTATGTTTTTTCTAAGCCTTCTGATGATTGCTGCCAGTATATTGTTGCATATATATTACCCTATCTTCAAGCGTGCCCAATCTGCTTACAATGTCACTGCCGAACATTCTTTTAGTGAATTACCCCCACACGAGTTATCTTACAGACTTGCGCTGCGCAACAACACATTCATTAGTATGTTACATCATTCCCATCAGACTAATAATGCTACAAACTGTTGGATATGTGGCCGACTCCCTCCCTATCAGAAATACAAGGGAGTTCTGCCTCTTTTTCCATACCCGTTCACTCACAATGGCTCATGTGGAGCATGGTTTAGATTAATTAATTCTTTAGATTCTGATATTGCTGTTTTCGAGGGAAATTGGGTTTGGGGAAACCTGAACTTAGTTTTGCTTAAAGCCTGTTACCCTGACAAGAAGGGACTTCCCACTAGGACAGGAACTGATCTAGAAAATGAAGTATATGGATTAGGTAATTATACAATTAACCTCATGATTCTTACTGTTGAATCCGAAGCTGCGCCAGTTCTCCCTGCTATGTCAGTATTACCAGTCACGGGTGACTTATGTGTCAGAAAGAAGGGTTCAGTACACTTAGGTCATAGTAAATGTACTACTGTGGTTGAATTCAGTGATCAAGGCAAGTCTACATTTAGAGCTACTCGTCATTCCTACTTTGTTTGTGACCATACCGCATACATACGCTTACCTCCAGATTGGGATGGTACCTGTTACATTGCATTCCTTCTGCCACCTGTTTTCCTAGCCCCTCCTGATTATCACAGAAATACAAATCTAGTAAACAATAGACTCCGAAGAGATCTCCCGATTGTCGACTATACTGAAACGGCATGGGAGCAATACACAGACTTCAATAAAGGTTTCTTCCCCTACTTAGGTACTGTCTTTAATAGTAAACTGATACGAAAATTAACTAGAACCCTCGAAGCAGTAGTGAATGAAACTACTTCCGCTCTAGGCAACTTAACAGAGGAGCAATCTGCCCTGCGGGTTGTTGTTCTTCAAAATCGTCTTGTTATTGACGTCATCCTAGCAGATAGGGGCGGAGCCTGTAAGGTCATCGGGTCGAGTTGCTGTGTTTTCATTCCAGAAAACGCGCCAACAGTATATAAGGCTATCACACGTCTTCATAAAATTGCAAGTTTGATACATCAGAATCCAGGCACCTGGACTTGGTCCGGTTGGTTCTGGTCAACGTTGACCGCTTGGGGAGGGAAGATCCTATCCTTCCTAGGCATTGCCCTTCTCGTAGTATTCAGTTGTTGCCTGTGCCTACAATGTGGGCCAGCGATTTGTGGTCTGTGCGCCACATCATGTATTCCGCATTCAAGTTTCCACTCAAAACGCGAAAAGAAGAAAGAAGAGCAAATGATGTTACATGAACAGACTGATCGATTCATGAGGATCGATATATCATGAAGGGTCCGTAGGGAACAAGGAGGGAATAAGGAAATATAAATTTTATGGTCAAGAAATGTTCCCTAACGTGTACCCCACCGTCTCCATGTACGAGCTTAAAGTGCATGTAACTTCCCTCCTGTGCCAGCTATGAAGACGCAAATACATTTGCGTCCAACGTTAACATGTCCTCTTTCAGATCCGCCCTGAACGGGTTGAATATTCCGTTCCTAAGTATGCCTTGCCAACGTCTTTATGTGGTGTACTTTACACGTTTTTCAGCTCTGGCGAAGTAGGCCCTGAATTCTGCCATCAAGCCTTTTTCCTGCCTTCTGACTCTGAATGCCTCAGCCTGGGCCTGCCTCTGTACCCGTGACCTCGACCTTACTCCCTGCGCGGCTAACGGCGCTTAGCTCAGCCTGTTGCCTGCCAAGACTGTATTCAACCTTCGAATTATCTGCTCCGCTCCTCAAAAATACATTCCTGCCTACTAGTTCAAGTAAACATCCTTCCAGCTGCAGAGCAAAGGGCCCGGCCTCACTGTCTCCGTGCAAGTAATTCATAGCTCCTGTTACCATGGTAGGCCCATGCCCCCTCGCATCTCATGCAGACACGTAGACGCTTATACACGCACTCACAGTCAGTATAGAATAGCCTCTGCCCAAGCGACCTTTCCCTCTAGATAATATGGTTCCCAAACATCAGATATCAGATATGATATAGGAACGAGTTGATCTGACATGCCAGACTTCTGTCTCTTTCCTCTAGTGTAAATGTCAAGTCCCCTGCACCCTCCAGCTTCACGTCAATCACACGTCATGCAGCTGCGCGCGCATCCAGATCTCAGATTTCTGCTGACATTGCAAGATTCTGCTATGTACCCACCCACTTGTGACACTTTCATGTGACGTTTCTAGCACACACCTCTATGTTCACGCCTAGTTCACGCCTTCTGATTACGTATTGCTAACACGTGTGTGCTCTTATCTTGTTTCTCTCAGCTGTTACGCCTACTGTATTGGTTTCCATTATATGATTTGAGTATAAAAGTTATGTATTGTCAATAAAGCATTGCTCTATCCGTTCCTGAACCCCAGTGGTGTCAGGAACCCGATATCCGGTTCAAGAACCATTCCTTTTTAAGGAATAAAACCCCTAAGAACTCTAACACCACGGACTCTGCGTCTTTCTTTCCGATTGAGTTATTTTATTTTTAGTACTTACCTGCATAGAAATTAGGACGGTAATTAAATATTTACCACAAGCTTCTAAGCGCCCAGACCACAGCAAAAACCTCAGGCTCAATCGCACTCCACCTCTTTTCCTGAGAAAGTAACCACCTACTAATGAAGGCTACGGGGTGGTCTAAGCCCTCCTCATTTAGTTGTGAGAGCACGGCCCCCACACCATGCTGTAAACTTTGTGCTTTACAGGAGGACTGTCCCCAGTGTACACATCATGGACACACCAGAGTGACACCAGGGTTCAGGGAGAACAGAGCAGGAAACTGTCCCAACAGTTGGCGGCACTCACTCGGCGGTTCAAGAGTCAATGCGAGGGAGAAGTTTACACCGTCTACTGACCAATTTTGCTCCTTAGCGGACAGGAGGTCAGGGAGAGACTCAGTCTCCTCTTCCATTCCATCATCTGTCGCCAGGAGCATGACCACTTCGTACCACTCCCAGTAGGGCTTGAGGCGGTTCAGATGTAGTACCGTCAAAGGGTTCCTGGGAGAATGCAAGTCCACCAAATAGGTGACTTTACCCTTGCGCTTCACCACCTCAAATAGCCCAGTCCACTTGTCCTGGAGCACACAAGGCTCCACTGGGGCCATGACCCAGACTTTCAGGACAAGCTAAAACTCGGTCAGAGTGGCATTCTGCTCATACCACATCTTCATTTCTTCCTGGCTGGCTTCCAGATTCGCCTGAGCAAGCCGGGCTGAAGACGGCTGGAATGCCAGAAACCGGTCCTCGGAAGCTTGTTTCCAGTCCAGGGAAGACATGGCTTGGCAGTTCGGGCCGGACTGTTCCCATGAGGCACAGGGTCAGACTGATTTGCATATAGCCATGTCTGAACTGGCGTGGCAGAGTGGGCTAAAGAACGGTGATGGATTAAACCCAGATCTTTTGACTGGGTGTGAGTGTTTGATTCATTCAGATGCTCCATCCATCACTACCACCTTTTGTACCACTTTCGGCCGCCATAAGTGTGGCAGGGTATGCTCAGATGTGAGTCCCTTGCTCACTTTGCCACTGGATTCAAGCAAGCCGGGCTGAAGATGGCTGGAATGCCAGAATCTTGTTTCCGGTCCAGGGAAGACATGGCTTGGCAGTTCAGGCTGGACTGTTCCCATGAGGCACAGGGTCAGACTGATTTGCATATAGCCATGTCTGAACTGGGGTGGCAGAGTGGGCTAAAGAACGGCGATGGAATAAAGCCAGATCTTTTGACTGGGTGTGAGTGTTTGATTAATTCAGATTATCCGTCCATCACCACCCTCTTTTGTACCGCTTTTGGCCGCCATAAGTGTGGCAGGGTATGCTCAGACGTGAGTCCCTTGCTCACTTTGCCACTGGATTCAAGCAAGCCGGCTGAAGACGGCTGGAATGCCAGAAACCGGTCCTCGGAAGCTTGTTTCCGGTCCAGGGAAGACATGGCTTGGTAGTTCGGACTGGACTGTTCCCATGAGGCACAGGGTCAGACTGATTTGCATATAGCCATGTCTGAACTGGGGTGGCAGAGTGGGCTAAAGAACGGTGATGGATTTAACCCAGATCTTTTGACTGGGTGTGAGTGTTTGATTTATTCAGATGCTCCATCCATCACCACCCCCTTTTGTACCAATCCTGAACATATAGCACAGGGCTTTGAATTTGATTCTATTGGCTATCTTCAGCCAATGCAATTTCTTAAGATGTTCCGCAACTCTTGTTTGTCCCGGAAGATGGAGAAGCAGCCTTGCGGCCGTATTTTGAACGACCTGAAGCCGATTGATGATAGCTTTATTGGCTCCTAGATATAGGATGTTCCCATAGTCAAGTCTGGAGCCAATGAGGGCCTGTAAAACTGTTCTCTGCGCCCCTTTTGGAAGTTGACATAGGATTTTCCTCAGCCATCGAAGGATGGCGAAACAAGATGAGGCCGCTTTAGCTGTTTGGGCACGCTTAGACAGTTTCTCATCAATTATCATCCCCAGGTTACGTGCAGATTGGACCGCTACCGGGGTAGGGCCCATTTCCGTCGGCCAATGAGTAGGACCCCAGAGTTCTTTGTGTTCCCCAAAAATGATCAACTCAGTTTTGTCCCTATTAAGTTTTAATTTCTTGGTATGCAGCCAGTCTGCCATTCTCAGAAGCCCGCTGCGAAGGGAGAAGGTGTTGGACCTGTCGGTGGTTGATAGAGAGAACACTAATTGTGTGTCATTCGCATAGGAATATATTGTGAGACCCATTTCCTCTGCTATTTTGGCCAGCGGGGTCACATAAATATTGAAGAGCAGCGGGCTAAGTATGGAGCCCTGGGGGATCCCGTAAAGGGAGTTCATGACATCGGAGGTATTGTTTTTGGAAAAGACCTGGAAAGTCCGGTGAGAAAGAATTTGTTTCAGCCATTTCAATGCTAAGCCTCTTACCCCTATGTCCTCCAGGGCCTGAGACAGGGTTTTGTGTGAGATGGTGTCAAATGCGGCACTCAAATCTAAAAGAATGAGTGCCACTGTGCCACCACTGTCCAATTCCTTACGAATCGCTTCAGTTACCCCTAATAGGGTGGACTCAGTAGAGTGGCCCCTTCTAAACCCCCGATTGGGAGGGGTTAGTAGCTTGTTGCTGTTAACAAAATCCGCTAGCAGTTTATTCACATGTTTTTCCAGGATTTTGAAAAAAATAGGCAGAAGCGATATTGGGCGAAAGTTAGAAAAGACCTCCGGGTCTCCATTAGCCTTTTTCAGCAGAGGTACCACCATAGAATGCTTCCAGTCCACGGGCACAACTGCTTCTGTTAGGGAAGTATTTAACAGTGTTCTAATTATATCCAAAATGTATGGATCTAGCTGTTTCAAGATACGTGCTGGCATTGGGTCCAGAGGTGAACCTGAGGTGATGCTGTTATTATTTCCTTAAAAGTAGTGGTGTCTAGGGGTGGCCAGGCAGTGCGTAGATACTCAGGGGTAATAAGTCTTTCAAAGGTCGTGTCCTGCCTCAAATGCCCAGCCAAAGGTACATCATGAGCCAGACCAGTAGGAAGGGTCTGAAGCACTGGGGTACCACCAGAACACGGGCGGACCCTGGCTCAGCAACCTTATTCTCACTATACAGAAGAACATTCTCTCAGTAAGTCCAGCGTGACCCAGACTGATCGCCTGCTGCCTGGCTGCCAGTCTGCTGCCATAAACCAACAAGAGAAGGTAATTCCTGCTGCTCCTTGCAGAATTGTTCCCTGGAGAAGCCCCCTTCCTGCTTGCAATTGGTTAGCTCAGGCAGGTCCCCCAGTTTGGCCACTTGTCCTGCTGTAGGCTACAGGGTATCCCCCTCAAGTCTGCCTCCTCCTGGACAATGGGAACTTCGGGGCCAGTTTCCCTCACCCCATGCCTCTTCTCTTTCTGGCAGGCACCTGGCCACTCTTTCAGGCTCCAGGTCCTCTTGATGGCCCTTACCGGCTGCTGATATCCGAGTGATCACACATGCCCACTCAGGCAGACCCAACATCTCCAAATGAGACCTGTGTTACACCAAGGGGAACTCTCCAGATCAGTCCCTAGCAGAAAATCAACAAGCATGCCAGGCCTCACAACTACTTTCAATGTACCTGAGACCCCCATGCTACTCAAAAGGAACCTGTGCCACTTTGCAGAGACACTCTGAGTTGTCAGCTGGAACTACTGGGTAAAGTGCGTTGGGGGACCATCTGCTCTTCAGACACTAGACAACATTTGACAGCTGTTACACTGGCTCCAATGTCTCCAGTGGGGCCTGCTAGCTGGATTGTGAGACTCTCGTTACCTCCCAGATTTCTGATCTGGGGCTCGCCTCTCGCAGCTGCTCCCCTGGACCTTGCTCAGGATCCTCCAGGCGCAAGGCAAAATGGCGGCTCCACCCGTGCTGCCCTGCCAAGAGGGGCGATACAGAGGTGGAGCCTGCAGATTCAATCTTGATCAAGCAGTGCCTGACCTTAAAATGTTGGTGATCAGGCATCTGCTTTGCAGCCTCGTGAAGGGGCGCCCGACTAAAGGCTTTTGCTCATTGAGGGGTGGCAATGCCATTAGATCCTTTTACAGGGAGTGCCTTTCTCTACCAGCTTGGCTCCCTTGAATGGCCCCCTTACCTATGCCCTTGTCCAGAGCACGCCTACTCCCCTTGTTGGGGATGGATCCAGCATCTTTGCCCTGGAGTCGCAGAGACCCCTCTAAGAAAGTCCACCGGGACAAGGGTGTCACACATAGTGGAGGACTGGGACTGATCCCCTTACCACTGGGAGCTGTCTCCTAGCCTGCCTGAAGTCGGACACTGTGTTCCTACTGGGTTTCCTACCCCCTTCCCTACCTCTTCCCTCCATCGCTCCTCTGAGTGTGCCTGTGACCAAAGCACTCCTCTTCCCTTGTTGGGGGAATCCAGCATATTATGCCCTGGAGTCTCAGCGACTCTGTTGAGAGAGTCCACCTTGAAAATGGGAATCACACATAACTGAGGACTGAGAATGATGCCTGTCCCACCCAGTCGGTAGTCAGACACAGTTACTTTCCCATCTCCACTCTGTGTCCCCTACCACCTCCACCTCCGCTTCCCTCCTTCATTCTTTAGCTTCCTTCCCTTTCTTTCCTCTCTCCCCGCAATTCCTCTCCATCTGCCTGCTTTGTCTATCCTTATGCCTATGCTCCGCTTAATTCTCCCTCCTCTCCCATTTTTCAATACCCCCTTACCCCCTACACACCATTAACCTAAGAATGCAACTTGTAACTGTTGTACCTTCTGTAACAATGTGTAATTCGTAACCTATTTAACTCTCCTCATGTAAAGCACTCTGATACCTCCGGGTCTAGCCAGCCCTATATAAAACTCAAGTAAATAAATAGAGCCTGCACCGTATGGCCAATTATGATCACCCTCTACCTGTATTGCTTAGTTTTAGCGGGCATATGGGTCCTTGGTACCATCTCACTGTCTCCTAGTGAGGCCAGGGTCAACTCTAGCACCCTCCTGGAAACCCAAATTCTCCCCCAATGCTACACTCTTCAACCATGGGGGGGGGGGGGGTGCGCCAGTGGGTGTTAGGGTGGCTTTGGGATACTTAGGATCCCTTATGAAGTGACCCACCTGCTCATAAGCCTTCTCTGCAGGCTTACCCATAGAGACCCACAGTTTCATACCGCTGGGGGCTGGGAACCTTTCCTTTGGTTCCCTTAGGAATTACTTTGGGGCCCTTTTTAGAACTCCTTTTGTTTTCCCTTGTCCCCCCACTCTTCTGCTGGGGACACTTCTCACCTTTAGCAGAGTCTCCACACATCCTTTGTGGACCCTGGTACTGACCCAGCGATCTGCCTCCACAGCAAGCTTTGTGGGGTCAATCAGCTTACTGTCAATCAAATGCTGGCGTAGCTCTGGAAAACAATTAGCAGACAAGTGCTCCCATGCCATCAAATCATAGAGCCCCTGAAAATAATTTACCTGGCTACCCTTCATCCAACCAGCCAGTGCTCTGCAAAAATAGGAAACAACTCCACCCGAGTGTTTGATTCAAGCTTCTTACAGGCCCTAAACGTCTGCCTGTACAGTTCTGGGGTTAAGCAATATCTCCTGATTAAGGCTTCCTTCATAGGAGCATAACACATTTGCTCCTTACCTGTTAAGGCTAGCAAGGTATCCTTTCCTTCTGTCATGAAGCAGCTCCACAATCAAGCTCCCAAGTATCTCTCATGGAACCTCATTGCTACCTCATACCCCCTGAGCCACTGACCAATGTCATCACTCAAGTTCAAGTTCAATTTATTTATGATTTTCGAATTCAAAAGAGATCCACATAAAAAGAAGGCACAAAAGTTAAAACATACATTTTCGGACGGTAAAATATGGTTTACAAATACACAAAACCTTGTAAAAAGTCAGATAAAATCACCAATGATAATCATAACATCCATATGAAATTTTAATACATATCTAAAAAACATTCAAAAAAGTAAAAAATCCTGTGACAAAACATTTCATTAGGTGGATTGTAAATGGCGTCTATAAATGAGGTGCCAGACAAAATGGATAGTTGTAGGCAGATTGGCCTCATCCACTTACGTCGATATAATAAAAGGGCCGGACAAAGAAAGAGCACATGGGTAACATCCTAGATAGAATTATTACACAAATTACAAACTTGGGAGGAACCGTACCATTTGAACAATATATTATTCAGTGGAAGAGAATCCTGCCTCAATAAAAGCCCAAAATGGCGCACTCCATGGGGGAGGTTCCTAGTAATATAAGATTGTACCTTATTTATCAGACAGGAGTCAATAGCTGGGTAAATGCCTCTCTTTAAAATACAGGCTTCCCTGTCCATAGTGAAACTTAATTTCCAGGTGGCCTGTTTCAAAATGGCCTTTAGCTGATATGATGATAAAGTAAAAAGTACAGATTCGTCCAATTGAAGCAAGTCAACCGCAGTTCTAAAATTTTTTACAATTAATGATTGCTCATTTTAGGTTCCTAATAATTCTTTCTGAATAAAAGATCCTAATGTACCAGGTTCACCCTTTACAAGGCTTGTAACCCATCGCACTATCCCTGCAAGACCCTGTACCCAACTACTGCGCAGACCAAATTCCAACCTAAGAGCGGCAACAGAACAAGCAGAGTTAACTGAGGCAAGGTTCCGCAATATTTTACCTTCAGTTATATTTAAAAAGCCCCACTTTCCTAAGTTGAGTAGTTCAGTACCATACAACAGGGAAGCTGGGATTTTAGCACGGAAAACCTCTAGTAGGAGTGCAAAGTGTCTTCTGCATGTGGATCTGTAGAGGGAGATTAAGCTTTTACCTTGTGCCATTGCCTTCCGAATATTGTTTTCTATATGAGCCTTGTCACTTGAATTTCCGCACACTGTTTTTCCTAGGAAGACATATGATTTTACCACTTCCAATTTTTGTCCACCTACAGACCAAGCATAATTCCCATACTTCAGCTTTTTCCTTCCCTGCATGCACATTACTTTACTTTTAGACACATTTATCTTTAAGTGATGGGCCTCTGCATATTCATGCAATACCTGCAGACGACTATTTAATCTCCTTCGTGTTAAATCCAGTATTAGTATGTTGTCGGCATAAAGCAAACAGACAATCGATTTTCCCCACAATAATGGGGCGAACCCTTCACTTAAAGACAGGGCGTAGGGGAGGTCAGATATATATAAGGAGATTAATAGAGGGGCCAATAAACAACCTTGTTTTAAGCCGTTTGTTGTAGGAATAACTTGGGATAGACCTCTTTCCCCTCCCATCAAGACTCTACACCAAGTGTCAGTATGGAGATTTCTATTTCTATTTCTATTTAAAAATATTTATACAGCGCACGTACACCAGCGGTTTCATGGCGCTAGACTGACAGAGAGCTAAACATGAGGGGAGAAGCTGGGGGAGTTAGTTAAGAAATTTTGCAAAAAGATGTGCCTTGAGCTGTTTCCGGAACAATAGATACGAGGTGGAGGCTCTGAGCTCCAAAGGCAGTGAGTTCCAGAGGATCGGGGCGAGGGTCGCAAACTTAGAGCCTCCCCATTTCTTCCTCCGGAACCGTGGGACCGTAAGAAGTGATAGGGTAGAGGACCGCAGTTCCCTGGCGGGAACATAGGGAATAATTTCAGATGAAATGAAAGCCGGGGCCGTGCCCAGTCGAGCCTGAAAGGTGATAGAGGCAAGCTTGAACTGGACACGGGCACAGACCGGGAGCCAGTGTAGGGATTTCAGAAGGGGAGTGACATGATGGGATTTGGGGAGTTTAAACACCAGGCGCGCCGCCTGGTTTTGGATCTGCTGCAACCGCCGAAGACTATATGCAGGAATACCTGCATATAGGGCGTTGCCGTAATCCAGGCGGGACACGACCATGGCAAGGGTAATCAGTTTAAGTGCATCAAATGAAAAAAAGCGGGACACCTTGCGTATGGTACGCAGTGCCAGAAAGGAAGAGGAAACCACGGAGCTGACCTGGGAGTGAAGGGTGAGTTGGGAGTTAAGCTTGATGCCAAGAGTTTTTACTGAGGTCGAGGGGACAGGCGGGGGACCAAGGGAAGGGGGCCAAAAGATGGGGGACCAGGGGCTGGATGAACCACCCGTCAACACCAGCTCTGTTTTGTCTGGGTTGAGTTTGAGATGATTGTGGTTCATCCAGTCACGGATGTGGATCATGATGGTTTGAAAGTTAAGAGCAGAGTCAGGGGAAGAAGAGAGGTTAAAGACAAGCTGGAGGTCGTCCGCATAATTAAATACGGCGACCTCCATTTGTTGCAGTGAAAAAATAAGAGGGGAAATGTATAGGTTGAAGAGGAGGGGGGGAAAGGGAGGAGCCTTGGGGAACCCCGCACTGAACATTACGGAAGTCCGCAGTGAAGTCACCCAGGCGGACAGCCTGGGTGAGGTCCCTCAGGAAGGAGGATAGCCAGACCAGAGCCGTACCCCCGATCCCCGCCGCCCTGACACGGGAGAGCAGGATGGAATGATCCACCGTGTCAAAAGCGGCTGAGAGATCGAGGAGGACTAAGGCCTGAGGTTGATTGGTGTCCATACCCTCCCTGAGGTTGTCAAGGACCGAAAGTACTACGGACTCCGTAGAGTGTGCGGGGCGAAACCCAGCCTGGCGGGGGGCAAGGACCCCATTCTTCTCCACGAAAGAGCTCAAGGCAGAAGTAACATGGCGCTCGAGAACTTTCGCCAGAAACGGCAGGAGAGAAATGGGACGGAAATTGGCTGGAACTGAGGGATCAGCGCCCGGTTTTTTCAATATGGGGACGATGACGGCAGATTTAAGTGATTCAGGTACCACGCCCTGAGAAAGAGAACTGTTAAGAGCGTGGAGAGGGGGGTCAGGACAGCTAAGGAAGATGTGACGAAGAATATGGGCCGGGCAGGGATCCAGAGGGGAGCCAGATTTGACTAGTGGGATTATAGCAGTCAGAGATTCTTGAGTAAGAGGTGGAAGAGCAGTGAGATGTGCCTTGGGGGGAGGGCACTGTGGGTCCACAAAAGAGATGGAAGGGGCGGGGATATTGGCTTTGATAATGGCGATTTTTTGGATAAAGAAGTGATTAAGGGAGTGACAGAGATTCAGTGAAGGGGTAGGTTTGAGGGAGGTTCTGTCCGAGAATGCCAAGTTATGGATAATCGAAAAGATTTCCTTCGATTTGTTTTCGGCTGCGAGTATTTTGGAGGAAAAGTAGATGGTTTTCGCCTCCAAGATGTTTTTTTTGTAGAGAGCCAAGATGTTGATGAACTCTAGTCGCAAAAATGGGCAATAATTTTTCCTCCAGGCTCGCTCCGCGCGGCGGACCGCTAGTTTAGTGGTTTTAAGATCTTGGTTGAACCACTTATTGGCATCCTTCTCTCGTTTGGTAGAGACCCGCTTCAGGGGGGCGACAGAGTCACTACCTGTAGAGAGCCATTGACCAATGGCTGTGATCTGGGAGTGAGTAGGCAGGTTTTCCAAAGAGGGAAGGGAAGTGGCAAGTGAGGAAACTAGACTATCCGGGTCCACTCGGCCCCATGCTCGCACCCAGATGTTTTTTGGGAGTGAGGGTTTGACCTGGGGGTGGATGGGGAGAGAAAAAGAAATCAAGTGATGGTCCGACCAAGTGCAGGGCAAGACAGAAGGGGACTCTACTGGGCAATTAAGAGACCAAATCTGGTCAAGTGTATGACCCTTGATGTGAGTTGGAGAGTGAATATGAGAAATGAAATTAAGGGAGTGAAGAGTTTCTGAAAATTCTTTGGAGGATGAACATTCCGCTGGGTCAGAGGGCCAAAAATTAAAATCACCCAAGAGCAAAATGGAAGAATTGTTAACTGTGGCTGTAGCTAAGACTTCTAGAAAGTCCGTAAGAAATGATAGCGGGGATTGAGGGGGACGATAGATAAGTATGCAGGTAAGTGCACTGGAGCTTGAACTAACTCCAGAAGGATGGCCGGCATGCCGAAGTCCGATAGTTTTCTCCACAGCAAAGGACGATCTACTTTATCAAATGCCATGGAGAAGTCTATGAAAGCTGCGTACACTTTCCCTCCTCGGACTTTAACATATTTTTCAGTTATTACTTGCAATGCCGTTAGATTATCCATGGTTCCATGCTTTCGCCTAAATCCGGTCTGCTCAAAGGGTAAAATTTCACCCAAGTCCACCCAGTCATTGATTTGCATCAAGAGGCATTTGGCGAAGACTTTACCCACGGCATATAGAAGTGCAATTTGTCGGTAGTTATGTGGAGCGTCGCAGTCTCCCTTCTTGAAGAGGGGGACTAATATACTCCCTTTCCAAGACGGGAGAACCGTTTTATTTACAAAGCAGAATCTAAACACCGGAAAAAGGATTTTACTCCACATTGCACTATTTTGTTTCAAAACTGAAATTAGGAGCTCATCCGGGCCCATCGCCCCAGAGGAGCGCAAACCCTTGATGGCCAATTCTATATCTTTTTCGGAAGGCGATCCATATGGTGAGAGGTCTTCATTTGTTCCACTACTATCAATTACAGTTTCGTTACTTGCATAACGGTTCTGGATATAGCCAACCCATATATGCTCCTCAATAGCAACTGGGAGTGGTCTTGATCTAACTCCACAACCCTCCCCGATGAGAGACCAGAATGTTTTTATTTGACCTTTCAATGCAGCTTCGCTCAATTTGATCCATATACTATCTTCCCTCTCTTTTCTCATCTTAACCTTCACCCTAGTCCTCCTTCTCTTTAGTAGTAAAATTCTACGATATCTTTCGGAGGAGTAGGTCAGATACTGTTCCCTAATTAATTTGTTTATTTTAATATTAAATAGACGTAGAGATCTGGGAGATACTTTAATATTACTTTTTTTGTTCGACTTTTTTGCAATTGCAATCACCGTATTCATGAAGACAGCAAAACATGCTATTTCAAAGCCGTTCCAGTTAACCAAATTTTCCACAGGGGCCTCTAGAATACTTTCCAAACCCCTAATTGCCCTGATATCCCAGTGGCATCTCCCTGATTTCTTACCAAGACCAACAGATTCACTGTTTAATGACCATGAATCGGTCAGAATTGGGTTTAAATTTACAGTGAGAGTTAGCACTTTATGATCACTATGGAGAGTATTAGAGACCTTAAGATCTTTCAAAAGGAAGTAGGAGGTGCTTCCCACTATCACATAGTCTAGAATGGATTCACTTTTATTTGATTTACAGGTAAAGTTCGCCGGTGTATTTGAGGGTAGCCTTCCATTTGCTATAATGCCATCAACTTTATCAATTCATCAAGGAGCAGTTTCCCTCTCTTATTTGTCCTAATGTTTTGTGGAAAGAGCGCTTGAGGAATCTGCAAGGATTCTTCTTTATCCTTATTTCTGAATATGTCTAAATTAAGAAAGGAGATTTTACAGTTAAGATCCCCTAACAAAACTATATGAGGGGTGGGTTCTGCTTCAATGGCTTTCTTTATGTATAAAAAGACTTCTTTAAAAGTGCATTGTGGCAGGCGTCTGGTGGAATATAAGCATTTATCAGAATCAGTGGTTTACATTTTTCAGGTTTGTCAAAGTTGAGAAATGTTATTGCCTGAAAAAGGTTGCTAGGGTCTAAGTAATAAACATAATCCAGTTTAACTTACTATACAACAGGCAAGCCACCCCGCCCCTTGCAGGTCCTCTTCTGGATGGAATTGCTCTGCCATCTAGCGTGAACTAGTCCTTACCCAATAATAATCTCTCTGTACACCAAGTCTCTTGGAGACAGATCACGTTTGCATCTAATGTATGAAGAAATTGCAGCTTTTCCCTACTATTCTTTATTCCTGCAGCATTCCACAATATTATTTTTAATTAATTGGTAAAAGATCGGATGCAGGGGGAGATTATTGTTGGATCTGCTCGACAGGACTCCAGATAACCAGTTCCATTGTAGGCTTTCCTCTATGGAGTTCCGTTGAGAGGAGAGAGAGATAGGATCTTTAAGTTTCACTTGTCTACCGTTTTTTGAAATACAGATTTTTAAGTCCTCAGTTTCAAGAGGACGATCTCTACTGCCCAAGTCTGCCTGAATTATCGGGGGTTTGTTATCAAGAACTCTATTTTGTGGTTTCTCTAAAAGAGGGATGACATCGATCCCCCTACTTTGTAGGCCTTCTGACTATTGAAGTATAAGATTTACAATAATTTTGGAATTAACCCTTACACTCGTTATATACCCAACTTCTGTTTTGAAGATGGAGACTAAACTTATATCACTACTTTGGATAAGTTTCAAACTTTCGATCTCCAAAAGACATTTGAGGAGCGAAGACCTATTCAATATTAAACGTATCTATACTTTCCCTTACACGGACATCATTAGGCATCTTCGATTCACCTTTACTTTCTTCCGTTTCAGGGAACGGCATAGCCGAGGGATTGAGTGCTGACGAAACTACTCTAGCAGGCACCACAATTTTAACACTTGGTAACCCCTCTGTTACGATATTATAGGGAGCTGGCAGGGGGTGTATAGTATTTGGGGGGGAGCATTGCAAGTCAACAATGGCCCTATCACCAGATCTTTGGGCTCCAGGATCACTTGGTCTGTTTCGATATACTGATTCATATCTTGTGATACATTGTGCAATGACCCCTGGGAAGGATCCTTTCCAATAGAGGTCTCTAGGTGTTCTTTAAAACAAATTTTTCTTTGCCTCCTTTTTGCAAATTTTCGTATTAGTTTCATCTTTTTCCCTCTGTTCTATTTATGTTTCCCATTTTTTCCCTTTTTTCCCCAAACATGATGAATCCAGAACACCCTCTTTCTCATCATTTGACTGGGTCTTAAAAATAGGAAATAGCTCCTTATCTATCCTTTTTTCTGAGTCCACCGGGTTTTTTACTTCTTGAGCAAACTCATGAACGCAATCAACTGCTAGGACTTTTGATGAGGATTCAGGGATCTTCTCTTTAGTAACCACTGTATTCTTTTGCTCAATTAATTGGGTATTACCATCATGGTCAATTAGGATTAAATCACAGTTAGCGTTCTCAAACATGTTCTCCACCACCGTTTCTTTCTTTGCTTCCATTTCTACTTGATTAGAGTCAGTTTTTAAACTAAGTCCCTTTCCCTTTTTACTATTTAATAATACCATTAATATTTGGGTTACAGTTTCCAGCACACAGTCTGAACCTCCTACACATTTTTCAAGTAACATTAGAATGGAGGATAGCAGATGTTCTAGAGATATTAAAGAGTCCGAATAAAGTATATCCTTCCTAGTGGTTTGACTGGGTTGGATACTAGTAATATTTAGATCAGGGCTCGTGGAGGTGTGTGACTGTGATAGAGAGTAATTGTATTTATTAGATGGAGTACTACTGAATAATTGAAGTCCTATAGGAGCTGTTGCTACTGGGGTATTTGCTAATTCTATAATCTTACTAGTATCACAGGGGTTATATCTCCTGCAGAGCTCTAGATCTAAATCCGGAAGAGTGAAATCATCATTACATCGAGCCTCCTCAACCAAAGAGGGACCAAGAGGTTCTTCTATGATTCCACCAGGGTCAGGTGGGGGTCTATGCACAATCACCTCCACTGTTTTAAAAGTAGGTCCAGAGGATCCATGGAGAGTTGGAGAACTATTTTGATCCCCCAGGGTTTGCGTCAAATGCCTCTGGGGTTCCATGGGACCTTGGGACCCACCCTCCCCGTCAGTATGTGGTTCTGCAACCTCTGCCATATTTACTGATTCAACTGTTTCAACATAATTGCTGGTCCCACTCACAATTACTCCTCCATCTCCATCTCCATCTCCATTACTGTCTGCAATATTTGATCCAGCTTGGGGGACTCTGTCCTTTCCCCTTTCCCATAAACTATATAGTTGACATTTTCCTTTTAACAACATACCAGAAACATCATTGTTTCGTAGGGGATTTGATTTAGTCTTTGAGCAAGTCCTTCCTATCAATAACCGCCCAGACCTTAGTTTTTTCGCTGTCATTATATTTAACGATTATTTAAAGTGAAACACAAAATACTAGGACAAGCGTGACAAGCGTGAATGCAATAAAATAAAACAGACGGAATCAAATCGTCGTAAAGAGTGCACAGAAAATAAATAAATGCCACCGCCTTGTAGTATGACAGCTCACAACTGCTTTGACCCTTGCGCCACCCTACCCTGGGCCTGGGCGATTCAGCAGCGATTCAGGCAAGAACCGCACGCTGACCCCCGTCTGGCAACCGGGACTGTGGTGGCTGAGGCAGTACAGGTGAACCGGTGAACCAGCAATAGCGGTGAATGAGAGGTGATAGGTGCAGGGGCAGGGGCGGGGGGGTGTCAGGCTTCCCCCCCCCCCACAACTAGGGACCCCTCTCTCCGCACTCAGCACTCAGCTATCTCAAACTAACTCCAACACAGGATGGGTTACATAGTCATTGGTCGCAGCTGCTGCTCGTCGTCTTGTCGTCTCGTTGGCTCCCTGGCACAGTACAGTACAGTACAGTTCAGAACGGTTCAGAACAGTTCAGCTCTTCTCCTGTTAGACCCTGTTAGACCCTCCTGTTAGACCCTCCCTTGCTTGAGCGCAAAACAAAGGCACAAAAGAAAGGCATCTCAGGGATCACAGATGACCACAGCTGACCACGGATGAGAGGCTAACGACGTACGCTGCAGAGTCAAATCAAGTAGCATAGCAGAACCTCACCCGCTTGCTGCTGCTTATCACTCGCCACTTCCCCCCTGGGCAGGGTGCGCAAGGTGCCACAAAAAAGCTTGCGGCGACTAGGGGAGGGTTATAGGTCTGCGTGGCCTTACGGCAGACTTATGACGGGCTTGGCACTTACACAGATGGTATAGCAGTTAATTTGCGCCTTGCTGATGGACTTTAGGAGGAAAATGACGGCAAAAATGATGGTGTTACCATGCTTGGCTCCACTTGTATCTGCTAGTCTCAGCTGCAGACTGTAGCTGAGGTCCGGCTCAGCCTCCCTCTGCTCAGCTGCTCTCAAGCTGAAGGAGGCGGCTGGGTAGAAGAGGCAGGTGCTGGCGGCAGGTGATGGCGGCAGATGACAGGCAGCAAGCGGACAGCAGGTGGGCGGCGCCCCCCCCGTGCCTAGTCCTCGGCGGGACACGGCACCTGACACCGGACGGCACCGGACGGCCCCCGGGCGGATTTTCCTGATAAAATGACACAGCAGCTCGGGAAACCGCTCTGCAGCAACTCGGCAGCAGCAACTCGGCAGCAACACCTGCGGCGGCTCACGTCTTGTGTCTCACGTGATCGGGCAGTCCTTTGTCCAAGCACGCAACATTCCCTTTGCGCTAAAATCTTTAACCCTTTCGATGCGGGTGATGGAACCATTCCGTCATCAGTCACGGTTGAGCTGTGCTGATGACGGAATGGTTCTGTCACGACCACACCCAGTTAAGGAATGTTCAGGACAGTGCTGAAATTCCTGCCGCACGGATGTGGTTAACTCTTTTGGCATGTACAGCTTCCCTTGTCCAGGCACTGATGACAAGCTGCCACCATTGGCACTGGACGCCACACTCTTGGCCTTTATGTCAGCTCCTTCAAACCTCTCTCATGCTCTAAGAGCATCTTCTTCTCTTGTAGGACCACTTTCTGCCTCTCTAACTCCAATTTCTAATCCTCCTTCCCCAGCATGAGTTTTGTAAGCTTCAACTCATGCACTCTGCTTCTCTCTCTGTCCTCCAGCCCCCCTGGAGTCAGCCCCTGTGAAAACACACAGCTGCCCCCCCTGGTTGGCAACCTCCCTCCAGGCAGGCCCCTCCACCTCCACCATAGGCTCCTCGGTATGATCACTGGACTTTTCTTGATTCCAACAAGGCCCTGAGCGCATTTTGATATTCCTCCTTTCTGATGAGGTCTCTTACTGAGATTTTAAACTTTTTGCAGATGGCTTTCAATTGTGGCACTGTGTAGGTTTCAAGACTTTTGTCTTCAAATTCAATATCTACAGATGCAATTGATGCTGGTTTTGTCATGGTGAAAAATGACAGTTTTCAAGTTGCAAAAAGAAAATATCCAAAACGAAAAGGTTTCACCAATTGTATGTGGCTATGTGATGATTTGCACTATACTAGTAGTGTACATCAATAACTGTATGTAGGGCACACATGCAAGGCCAGGTCTCCACTGCTGACCACCAATGTTAAAAATGGGAGTCTCTAGTTGGCAATGGTTTGCACCTTTGTCCAAGTAGGCACCCTTCTTCCTAGTAGAGGATAAGGGGGATACACTTCTAAAATAACCCCTGCTCACCCCCTTGGTAGCTAGGCATGAGCAGACGGGCTTATCAGAGAGGCAGTGTGTAAAGCAGTTGTGCACACATACAGTAATACAGTGAAAACACTACAAATGAACACCACACTAGTTTAGAAAAATATATTTATCTAAACCACACAAGACCAAAATGCCAAAAATCCACCATACAGTAATCAAAATATGACTTTCAAAAGACAGTTCTGTCCATAGCAAATTATGGTTGCAACACTTTCCACACAAAGTATCTTGGATCTGTCACGATCACAAAATAAAAAACTGCCACTGGAAAGTGATGCGTCGGTTCCTTATGCCCAGGGAAGGTGATGCGTTGGTTCCTTACTCCAGGAGCGGTAATGAATCAGCTCCTTACTGCCACCCAGTGATGCGTCTTTTCCTAACTGTAGGGGAAGTGATGCATCAGTTTCTTACTGTGCGGGGAGGTAATGGGTCTGTTTCTTACTAAGGATACATTGGTTCCCGATGTGGTGGCGGTGACTTTCCTGGGACCAATTATGAACAATTTCAAGTCACATGACCTTTAACAAGACGTTTGGCCTTGAAAAAGCCCTTGGCCTATTGGCCCCATGGGCAAAAAATGTGTCGGCTGTTCCTTTTCTCTTGGCTCATTGGATCTGTCCACAATAAACTAATATAAAAATCGAAGAATGTATTTTGGATTAGATTACTACAGGATACTATAATTGAAGTATTGTGCACACCATCCTCCTTCTACACTTCTACTAGGTTTCTCTACTCAGTGGTCCTTAGGTGAAACCACTTAAGGAGAAAGTGCCAATCATCAAATCATGTCCTGACCCTGTTTGTTGCTGTATTTCTGAATAGTATCCACCCATTCAACTACAATTACTTTATTAAAAGATATGTTATTAAATTCTGAGTTCAGAGAGCCTAACTTTATTTCTATATCTTGTCCCAATGGTATGTTTTACTTGTAAGATGGTACAAAGAATTTCTCATTCTATCCTATGGGGCAAGACAGCCTTTCAATAGTGAAAAACGAAGTTGGCAGTATTTCACTATCAGGACATGTCACACACACCAGTACATGTCCTATCTTTCACAAACACTGCACCCTGCCCAGGGAAGTACCTTGGGCTTAACATACGGGTGCCTTACATGTAAGAAAAGGGAAGGTTAAGGCCTGACAAGTGGGTGCACTTGCCACGTCGAAATGGCAGTTAACAACTGGGCACAGACTCTGCAGTGGCAGGTCTGAGATACCTTTTCATGGCTACTTGTGTGAGTGGCACAATCAGTGCTGCAGGCCCACTAGTAGCATTTGATTTACAGACCTTGGAACACTTCAGTGAACTTTACTAGGAACTTACCAGTAAATCAAATATGTCAATTAGAGAGAACCCATTGTAGCAACAATTTACACAGGGATCATATGCCCTTTGACATTGATCAGCAGTGGCAAAGTGCCCGAAGCATTTAAGCCAGCAAAAACAAAATCCAGCACAACATCAAAATTACAGGAGGTAGAGGCAAAAATTCAGTTGAAACCATGCCAAAGATGCCAAGTCTAACAACACTACTCTTGGAAGAGATGGAGGTGAGGAGGTAGACTTGCAGTAGATGACAGCAGTGCTGGTGACAGGCCCATGCTCTGCAGAAGTCAAACTCCTGTCAGGTGGACCTTAGCGCACACATGTAACATCCTTTGCCATAGCACTTCCATATAAATCCTACTTGATCTACCTAAGGACATGCTAGCCCACCTGCGATGTGCAGTTCTCCATCAAATGTTGCCTATTGCTCTCACTGATACCATTCATCTCTCTGTGTTCTGCACTGAGAGCAAGGCTGCCCAAAGTCCACTACCTTTTACAAAGATACCCAACATCAGCAAGGGCATGAACACATACACTCTTTCTTACTATGTTTACCACAGATGACTTTCAGTTAGCAGTGCAATCCCTAGTCATCTCCTGCCTAGACTACAGGAGTACTACTCTTGCAGGACTACCCAAAGCCAGGATGGCTCTGTTTAGGGCCACTCTAAACTCTGCTGCGAGGCTCATCATGGGATCCAGTAAACGCGAGCACATCACACCTGACCTGAAATATCTCAATTGTCACCACTTTGAAGCTAGAATTTAGTTTCAGATAGCCTGCATGACCCATAAGGCTTGTAATCACAACACTCCCATCATTCTGGCTAAAAACCTTGAACTATGGGGTGGGAGTTGCTCCAGAAGAAGCTCTAACTCTCTATTGTTGAAGTCCCAGAAGTTCAACAAAAATAAATAGTATAATTGCTTCTTTTCTGGTCTTGCCCCTAGAATTCCTCCTGAAACTAGAGCTAATCCTTCGACTACCTCCTTAAAAAAAGAATTAAAAAGAATGTTGCTGAATAGATACCTTCAGCATTAGTCCTGATTTCACTATGGGGCTTATTACAAATCTGGCAGTTGATGGACATCCAAATTTGCAGGGGGATGGTGGTGGTGGTCTTCTGACCGCCCTATTAGGACAAGGGCAGTCAGGCACTCCTGGGACAACTGTAACTGCCAGGGATCAGAGATCCCTGTTGCGGCAGACTTGAGGCCACAATATGCTTGGTGCAGCTCCAGCGGCCCCGCCAAGCATTATACGAGTTTCCTCACTGCCACACTTTTCATGGCAGTGCGACCACCATGAAAATTGTGGCAGTGAGGAAACAAAGGGGGCCGTACAGGGGCCCCTTGGTTTTCGGCACCACGGTGTGCATGCAGGGGGGGTCACATGTTGTGCCCCCTGTGTGCATGAACCACTAGTTTCTGCAGGACAGAGGACTTAGCAGTCCATGCCCTGCAGGGACTGCCTTTGACGCTCTCATTGCAATACCTTTTTCAAAGACACCACAGTGTGACCACCAAAGAACGTCCCACCAGAGTAGAAATAGTAATTCTCTGGTGGGCGGTCGTTAATGAGTTTGGCGGGAGGAGGCGGTCAGGGTCTGCAGTCCACGCCAGCGGGCAGCAGCCGGGGGGTAGGGGAGGTAGGGGAGGACAGGGGAATCTGGGAAAAGGCTCTCACACCAATTAAGTATGACCAGCTGGGAACCTTTTTGGTGTCTTATCCACAGACTTAAGACGCAGGACTGCTGTGGCAGGGGTTTCGGGAGGATTTCCGGCTGGGGTAGGAGGATCCCAGAGAGGCCAGATGGGCCAAAAATGCATAGTCTGCCAAAACACACGGGGCGGTGGTGCAGGACAAATTGGGCAAGGAGGTCCGGGAAGGGCGGATTGCGGGACTGTTTCGGGAGACCCCTATTCGGGACCTGATCATCTCCCCTATCGGAGTGATGCCTAAGAAAGAGCCTGGACAGTATCGACTGATTCAGCATTTGTCATGGCCGGAGGGGACGTCGGTCAATGATTATATAGCAGCCGAGCTGTCGTCGGTATCTTACTCCTCCGTGGATGTAGCACGGCGGCTAGTCGCTGCGGTGGGGATGGGCACCCTCATGGCAAAATGCAATATCAAGTCAGCTTTTTGGCTGCTCCCGGTACACCCGGAGGACTATCAACTGTTGGGTATACAGTTCGAAGGGTCCATCTTTGTGGACAAAGCGTTGCCCATGGGGTGTTCCATATCTTGTGCATTGTTTGAGCGTTTCAGTACCTTCTTGCAATGGGTTTTTTCGTGGCACACAGGTGACGCACTACCTGGATGACTTTTTCCTGGTGGGACTGCCCGGTTCATTGGACTGCCAGCAGCAGCTGGACAGTTTCACAGAGCTCATGGGCTACCTGGGTGTGCCCCTGGCGCCCGAGAAAAACACAAGGTCCCAGCACGGTGCTGTAATTTCTGAGCATAGAGTTAGACTCGATGGCCATGGAGGCCCGCTTGCCAGAAGTGAGAAGGTGCACATGTTGCTATTGGTCAACACCATGTTGGCAAAACAGAAGGTGGCAGTACGGAGGGCCAGGTTCTCTTAGGGAATTTGAACTTTGCGCGCCGGGTGGTGCGAGCAGGGCACACTTTTTGCAGAAGACTGGGCTTGTCCCTGTCCAGTTTCCGGTTAGACACTACCACACCATCATATACCCTTGTCGGCTGGTACGAAATAGGACCTGCGCATGTGGCGGGCATTCTTGGAGCACTTTAATGATATTCCCATGGCCCTCACAGAAGAGCAGAAGAGTGGGAATGGAACATGACCATCTCCTCGGACGCGGCGGGGGTGGGTGGTTTAGGACTGTATTGGCAGGGAAGGTGGTGCGCTGAGGATTGGCCACCACAGTAGTAGAACGGGGGGAGGAGCATTGCATTTTTGGAACTGTTCCCCCTGGTGGTGGTGGTGACGGTGTGAGTACGGTAGTTGGCACACAAAAAGGTAATTTTACAAGGTTTATAACATGTCTGTGGTACATGTTGTGAACAGAGAGTCGGCCAGGGACCCACAGGTGCGCAAGTTGTTGAGGGTGTTTGTGCTGCAATGTTTGGAACATGATATTTTGTTTCAAGCCCGGCATGTGCCGAGAATGGACAATGACATTGAGGATACTTTGTCTCATTCACAGTGGCAGAGGTTCCATGGGCTAGCCACGGAGGCGGACGACTACAAGACGCCATTGCCAACGGGGATGTGGTCGGTAAGAGAGAAAGGGTTGATAAAGTGGTAAGAGGGTCAGTGGCCACTTCCACGTGAAGGGCGTACGAACAGGTTTGACGGGATTTTTTCAGACAGTGGGGTGACGCGACACAACTGTCATTGGGTGAGGGGCGAGCAGGTGGTGCAATTTATTCTGGCAATGATGGGCAAAGGAATGTCCACAGTGATGATTGCAGGCAGGCTGTTAGCCATAGCCTTTATGGGGAAATTGTGGTGGGGCTATGCACTGTCAGCGGGTGAATTGGGTGCACGCTTAATGGAAGGATGGGCATGTAAACAAGGTTCCAATGCCCTTCAGTGCTGGCCCATGACGGTGGGTATTCTCGTCGGTTTGATACGGCTCATGCCGCAGATTTGCCTCAACCGAGAGGAATCCATTCTGTTTTCCACACTAATGTTGTGGATGTATTTCGGGGCGTTTCAGGTGTCGGAGCTCCTGGGGGCAAGGGGGGAGCCAGGGGTACGGCGGAGGGAGGTGGAATTGTGGACCAGGCGCTCAAAGACTGACCACCTTCGAGTGGGTTGTCATGGGTCCCGTGGTGGATCGGGTGGTGTGCCCCATGGTTTGGGGTAAGACTTTGGCGTCCAGGGCGGGTGAGGAGCCAGGTGAACTTTTTCGCCAGGTCGAATGTAGCGGGGTGACAGCGGCTCAACTACTTTGAGTTTTGAGGCACGCCCTTCACGTTATGGGCAAGAACCTCAGACAGTTTGGGACGCACTCCTTCCGCATAGGTGCGGCAACGGATGCAGCGAGGAAAGGGTGGGGAGGGATGACCTGATGCGCTTGGGGCAATGGAAATCAGACTGTTATAAAACATACATCAGGATGCGGGGCTTTGGGGAGGAGGAGGCCTGAATTTCTGTTCATTTTCTCACATATGTATCTTTTCAGGTGCGGGGCCGGCCGTGGCAGGATTGTCCATCCTCATTTTAGGACACTCTTTTGTGAAACGATCTGAGCGTTACAAATGGGACAATGCCAGGAGTTTAAATCTAGAATTGGATCCTAGGTTGTTCAGTTGTCATTGGCAGGGGAAAGTGGGCATGAGGTGGCACGAGTTAATTCCGGCACTGAGTAAGGTAGTTAGGGGGGAATCTGCCCGGATGTGTTGATTATTCATTTGAGAGAGAATGATCTGGTGCAATGCAAAGGCCTGGCGTTGTTGAAACAGATGAAGCAGGATTTGTTGGAGATTCAGCGGCAGTGGTCAGGTTGTCATGTCATATGGTCCGAGTTTATACCTAGGAGATGTTGGATGGGGGCTGAACGGCTGGCGGCCATAGATAGGGCGTGGAGGTAGATTAATAGGGACATGAGATTTTTTTTGGGACAAGGAAGGGTTTGGAAGGATAGAACATCCAAAGCTGCGTTATGCGGCGGAGTGTTTCTTCATGGAAGATGGGGTTGATCTGTCCCGCTATGGCATGGAAATGTACATAGTGCAGCTTAAGGAGGCTTTGGACAGGGCAATAGCTGTATGCAGATACCCGAAGCGTCAGGAGCCCTAGTTTGGGGGGGTTGAAAAGCCATAGGTGATTACTTTTCGAGTGGCGTTTTTCCTAGGTCATTTGTGGTATAACGATGTATAGTTACAGTTATGAAAGAACATAGAAAGTTTACATAGTTAGGTAGGTGAAGAAAGGTCAGGAAATTGCAAGTTGTGGTTATAATTGTTGCAGGGGGGACATGTTTAGGGGAGGGGGTGGGGGGTAAAGTAGGAGGCCAATATTTAGTGAGGTATAGTTTTGTACGGCGCAAGCCAAGGAAATTTTGGATGTAAGGTGCACCTGTTTCCAATAAAGCGGCCCTTTTCACATCAACAAGCTAGTCTGTGGTCTGTGCTGCCCCACCCCCCTTTTGGCCCAATATTTAGCAATTTGGCCCATTTAATAACAGCAGGAGGCAGCAAAAAGCAGCAGAATGCAGCTCCCCAGGCGCTAATGTTTGCCGGAAAACCCAGCTCCAAACTGCTTGTTCTCTGGTTCCCGTGGCAGAGCCTTTCATGTCACCACTGCACTTATGTAACTTGAAATGAGGAAGGAAGCCTGTGGTGTAAGTGTTGGTTTGCTTTTCGATCGTGGGGTCATTTCAGGCTATTATAGTATACCTGTCAGCATGCTGTATGATTTTCACAACTTAGAACATCGCTTTTTTTAAAGCTATTCTAATCATAATCATGCAAAAGCATTGGCTGTAATATCACTCTGCTGAGACAAGTAAAGAGAGGGGATTTGGTTTGTAGAGATGTGACTTGCAAATCCGTATGTCCGTCCATCTATGCAGCCACTTAGCCATCTACCAATGCATCAATGCAAATCTATCCAAACATATCTTTCATCCTTCCATCCATCTATGCTTGTCAATTCGTCTGTCTGTTCTCGCATCCTTTCAGCAGTACCAACTAACATTTGAACTAATTGAAGTACTCAGTGATCGGGGTATTCAATGTTTTTTTTTTCTATTTAATGCTGTTTTAACAAGTGTACAGGTTTGAGAGTAACGTGGTGCCTGAGGGATTTCCTATTGTGACACCTGATGGTACCTTAAGGACAACCAGAATGGATGACTGCCTTCCCAGCCTTGACTACTACATTAATGAGGATTGCTTTAATTGTGTATTTGTATAATTATCTTCTTCCATTCAGATTTATTGAATGCACGACTACCCCAAGGGATGTCCCAGCAATGATGAAATAAAAAACAAAGCAGAGCAAGAGGGTAAACAGACATTTGCAATGTAATAGGTCTCGCATTTACTAGAGTTTGAGCTATTGCCGTTGTAAATGACAATGGCGTTTATTTACGTGTTCTTTTTAAAAAGATAAATAAATGCATTGTCATTTACAATGCCAATAGCTTAAACTCTCACCAATGCGAGACCTATTGCAATGCAAATACCTGTCGATTTTGCAGCTACGACTTATTTATATTTGTAAAACATACTCTATTTTTATCTGTTTATTGCCTGTTTTTTTCCTGTGTTTAACTTGTTTTGATATTTGAACAGAGCTCTAATACTCGGACGGGTCATGGTTGCACTATATAAAACTCCTTAATTAAATAAAATAAATAAATTACACTAAAGTAAAAGTAAAACAAGCCGATGGCCTTATTTTACTTTCACTGCATCAATGCTCTGGGGCATATCTCAGCTCCCAAGCACTGATTGGGGAGTGAGAGGTATCGTTGGAAAGGGGAGGGCACATTTGATACCTACTGTCTTTCTACAACCCCCTGGGGGGAAGATGGAGTATTTACCCCCAATCTACTCCCCAAGGGGAGGGGGCAGATGGGGTGAAGGCCCCTGATCTGACCCCAACCCAGGGGAGGGAGAAAGCCGACTAGACATCAGGGCTTAATTAAAAAAATATATTTTGATGGGGGATGTCCATTATAAGCAAGGGCACCACGCCATTCCGCAACAAAATATACTAACAGTCTTTTTGCCCCCCCTGGAGTGATTACCCCTGATATGCTCCCACAGGGCAGCTGAAAGCCCACTAGCCACCAAGGCTTAATTAAAAAAACATATAGGGACGGGGGCTGCTCATTGTCTACAGGGTCATGGCCCTATCCCCCCAAAAAATATTCTGGCAGTGTTTCTGTCCCCTGGGGGGGCATATGGGGATATTTACCCACATTGTGCCCCCTTGGTGGGCATAAGCCCACTAGACACCAAAGACATATTTTAAAATATTGGGGTGGGGGCTGCCCATCATGGGTATGGCCATGCCCCACCCTACTAGAAAAGTATGCTGGCAGTCTTTCTGCCCCCACCCCCCCAAGAGGGGAGAAATTCTGCTAGACACTAGGAACATATTAAAAAAATAATGGGGTAAGGGCTGTCCACTATTTTTAGTTTAGAATTTATAAAGCGTACTGTCACCGACAGTGGTGATAACAGCTGGGAAAGATAGAGAAAAGGAAATAGAACAATATCTTATTAGAACTGGGGGTATCTAGTTGGCTGAGGTAGGTATCTTTGACCAAATAGGGACCCTTGCTTCTAGTCAGGGTAAGGGGGTGCACTTCTAAAAAAACCACTGCTCACCCCGTTGGTAGCTTGGCAAGAGCAGACAGGATTATCTCAGAGGCAGTGTGTAAAGCATTTGTCAACAAATACAGTAATACAGTGAAAACACTACAAATGGACACCACACCAGTTTAGAAAAATAAGTAATCTTTACTAGACTTAACACAAGACCAAGCGACAAAAATTCACAAATATTTTAATCAAAAATAGGCTTTAAAATCGTAGAAAATAGTTCAGTTCAATGTAGATGGTAAATGTGACACTTTACTCTCAAAGTACCTTGGATGCGTCAAGCAATACAACAAAAGGGTCGCAGGGAAGGTGTGCATCGGTTACTTGCTTCGGGGGAGGTGATGCGTCGGTTACTTACTGCAACGCAGGGGAGGTGGTGCGTCGGTTCCTTACCGGAGAGGAGGTTATGTGCCGGTTTCTTACTGTGATCTGATGTGATGCGACAAGATGGCACCTCAATGTGATGCGACGATCCGGTGCGATGCGAGAAAATGGCGTCTCAATGCAATGCAACATCGTTGGATGTGATGCGTGCACGCCTGACGGCCGTGCAGTGAACTAGGTAACTACTGAGCCACGACAGGCCCGGCGAGATGCTTCTCCAGTGATGCGACAGCAACCTCTGAGGTGGTGAAATGCTACTCCGGTGATGTGACACGCTTCGTCGATGATGTGATGGGGAACAGCTGCAGCGGCAGCATGCTTCTTCGGCAATGCGACAGCAACTGCTGCGGCGGCAACATGCTTCTCCTCATTGCGCCACGCTTCCAGCTCCCAGCGACTCACAGTCTTTTCAGAGGTCCCAAACAACAGTAGGCACCTCTCTGCAGGCAGAATTCTACAGCAAGGGAATTCAGGGGAGCTGGAGGTGAAGTCTTGTATCCCTGAGACTTCAGGCAGGAGGCAAGCTCAGTTCAAGCCCTTGGGGATTCTTCTTCAAGGTTGCAAAGGACACAAAAAGTTCATTTTCTCCTTTTCTTGGCAAATAAAGAAACCACTGTAGGCCAACCGCAATAGCACATCACATGGGCAGTCTGTCCATTGCAGCTTCCTCTGTCCTTCTCCTTGGCGAAGGTTTGTCTTGATTCTCAGAAGTGATCTAAAGTTCTGGGGTCTGGGTCCCCCCTTTTATACACCCAAATCCTTTGTCTCTGAAGGCAGAGAGTGTCTGTACCTAGTCCAAACCAGTTCTGTGCAGTCCTGGAGCACTTTGTTTACAGGCCTCCTTCTTTCCTTTGACATTGTGGGCCAGGGTCATCAGACACACCACAGGAGGTGGAGCCAGCATTGTGGAAGGCAGGTACAGCCCTATTCAGCCCAGGTGCAACTCCTCCCACCACTCTACATGCAGATAGGTCTATTCAGCCCTGTGCTGACCCACCCTACCCCCTGGAGCCCCCCAGGCTCTGTCACTCACAAACCAGACATGGAATACACAACCTAGCAGAGGCGGGCTTGGATGGGTAGGCGGGAAAATACCTACTTTCAAAATGTGGTATTTCCAAACACAGAATGTCAAAACCAACTTCACTAAACTATGTATTTTATCATTCTGAGTTCAGGCACACTAAACTCGGATTTCTACCTAGTTTCCTGAGTCAGTTAGGACTATAAGATGTTATAATTAAACTAAACTGGCCATTCTGGCCTATGGGGAACAGGTACCTTGCAATAGTGGAAAACGAAAATGGCTGTAATTCACAATCAGGACATGCCAAACGCATCAGGGCATGTCCTGCCTTTTACCTACAATGCACCCTGCACTTGGGCCTGCCTTAGGGGTGACTAATATGTAGAAAACTGAAGGTTTAGGGAATGGTAAGTGGTGCACTTGCCAAGTCGACATGGCACACCCAGGCTGCAAACAGGCTCTGCAATGGCATGTCTGAGTCACGTTTTACAAGCTGTTTCTGTGGGTAGCACAACCAGTGCTGCAAGCCCAACAGCAGCATTTGATTTGCAGGCCATGGGCACACATGGTGCACTGTACTAGGGTCTGACAAGTAAATCAAATGAACCAATCTTGGAGTCACTAATCCATTACAATAATTTACAATAGGGAGAGCATATGCACTTTAGCACTGATCAGCAGTGGTAAAGTGCCCAGAGTAATAAAACAGCCAACAACAGGTCGGAAAAAATACAGGAGGAAGGCAAAAAGTTCAGGGATGACCCTGCAAAAAGGGCCAAATCCAGCAATATCCATAGGCTAGTGGCAGCATTCTGGACCCTAGATAGACGATGTAAAAGATATGCGCCTGAAATGTGAGGCCTTGGTGCAGCGAGCAGAACGTTTGTAAATCGTTTTTAAAACCTGCTATTTGGCATATTTGTTTTAATAAAGTGTACCTCTGTGCTACTCATCCCATTGTTCTTCGGTCACCGCCCCAGTCCACCATGGCTTGTGCCTCTTGCGTGGAGGGCGTTCCTGAACTTTGGGCCCGGCCCCTGAGGGTGTTTCACTTCTGCCAGAGGCAGGACCGGTGCCTTCTTATTCAGCACTTCACTCTCCCGTGCTGGTCCGTCGCCAGGCCCCGGGACCTCTCCTCGATAGGTTCCCGAATGGCTCCCTACACCCGCGAGGAGTTGTTCGCTCTTAGGAGTCACGCAAGATGTAGGGCACATATGTGGCACCCTGGTTCCTTATGTGCACAATGTGGCCAATGTGGCTTTAAGGCCTCAGAGGTTCACCTGACGCCAACAGCCGAAGTTCTAGGGGCCAATGATTCCACTAAATTGAATATAGTGAGCCTAAATTGTAGGTCCCTAGTGAAACACTATGAAGATGTCTATGAGTTACTCATTGACCACTCCCCTGACCTCCTATTTTTGACAGAGACTTGGACTACTGCCGACACTCCATCTGTCCTAACCCTGGCTCTCCCTCCAGGCTATTTAATCCGTGCCCAGAACAGACCCATGGGAAGGGGCGGTGGCATAGCGAAAATTTTTAAAAGCAATTATAATATATTTGTACCCTCAACCCTACAAATATAGCTAATTGCGAGAGTGCGACTTTCCAGGTGAGGGTCTCTGATACTTTACTCTCACAGGTTTGCTAGTATATCGCATTCCTGGGTCAGCGAGCACCTTCCAGGACTCACTGGTATCGTTCACCTCGGCGCTAGCTCTTCGATCAGCAAACTTTACTGTGTTGGGGGACTTTAATCTCCACCTTGAGCGCCGCGACTCACCTTCTATCCTAAAATTTTTAGGTGACCTTGAGGCCTGCCAGCTAGTCCAGCTAGTCAATGGGTCATCACATCAGGCAGGTCATCTTCTGGACCCAGTATTTACCAACATCCAGGAAGTTAAAATCACTATTCCCAGCCCCCTTAGCTGGACCGATCACTTCCCGATCTTTATTTCTATTAGGATTCCAGTCGGCCGTGGTGAAGGACTGGGTTCTTTTGGACCCAGCGGTGCCAGGGCACAACACCTGAAACCTTCGTGGGTAACCTGCTCCGGCGTACAAGTCACAGAGACACGGGACACTTCCTTCGGCGTCAAAGAGTCAAGGTTTATTTACTGCAGGGAACACAGAAGTCACAGGAAGTACATCGAGTGTAGTTCGGGGAGACTGCTTCAAATTGTATTTGTGGATCGCTCCTTTTATACAGTTTTTACCCATAGAATAACATGATACACAATAGTTTACAACCCGGTTCCCACAAGTCGCTCTCAGAGGGGTCGCTTTGGTCACTTTGAAACACATAAGGTCCGGAACATAAGTGCGGAAACATTTGGCGGTTCCCAACTGTAAAAACCCATCTTCCCACCATTAGCAAATTCCAATCAGCAGTAAAGTAGATCGAAATAAGAACGAAGACAGGTGTAGAGGAAGACGGAGACAGTGGGGAGATCGGAAAGGGTGTAAAAGGGGAGTGTCGAGAAGCACGAGATACAGGCATCAAAGGGACGTGCCTAATGAGATGCACGGCTGAGACAATAAGCCCGTGCGGCAAGATGAGCCTCGAGCGGCGCCATCTGCCTTACAGTAGCATCCCCCTCGTCATAAAGGCACTTACAAAGAACATGTGTCTTCCGCCATATCTTGGGAGTCCCAGGGTCGCGAAGCGGACAGCGTCCGTTCGCTGGCTACTTGAGGGCAAGAGACAAAATGGATGCCGTATCTAAGATGGAACCCGTGGGTACAGATGACAAACCCACGTAACAAACGAACGGTTTAAGTTAGCACAGCGAAACTGCGCACACTTACTAAACTCGCCATTTGCGGTTCATAGATACTAGACTCGCCCATATTCGTGCGAGTCGAGAACACCACTTACAATTGTCACGGAACCTCAGACGCTCCTTTTGCCCTCATGTAGGCAAGCACTAGTCAGAATCATATTCGATATTCATCAGACCATCAAGATGTCGTTGTAGCATAGCTCTGTCCGATCGAGTCCCCTTGGTAACAGATGGTTGTCTCATACACGTTGTAGCACAGAGGCCACATAAGGCAGGACCACACTGCACACAAAGGCAACACGTGAACAGGAACACTACCACAACCCCGATGATCGTCAGAATCTTCCAACCCCAAGTCGACACCAGGCCCCAAAACCAACCGAGTAGCGTCCAATCCCCTACATCCACGTGTATGGATTCGGAGATCTTATGCAACTTCGAGATGGCTTGATAGACAGTAGGAGCATTATCTGGAATGAAAATGCAACAGCTCGAATGGATCACTTTACACACCCCACCGCGATCTGCTAGGACAACATCTAAAACCATACGGTTTTGTAATGTCATAAGTCTCTCCGCCTGAAGTTCTGTGGTGATATTACCAAGGGCACTGGCAGTAATATTAGCTGTCGATTCTACCACTCGAGTCAAATGTCTCAGGTTCCTACTATTAACCATAGGTCCCCAAAACGGGAGGAAACCCTTGAAAAAGTCTCCTGCCTCTTGACCGGCAGTATCCTCTTCGCTAATTACGCCTCGTACAACTCTAGTCTTATGATAATCGGCATCTACAGTAAACGTCGGAGGCAACAGATTTGCAACGAAACATGAGCCCATGAAGTCTGCGGGCAACCATGTGTATGCACGATCATGACAGATAAAGTAGGTACCCTTGGCAGCCAGAAACACCGGGGTCGGGGACATTGGCAGAACGTAACTTTCAGTGCAAGCACTTACTCCAAGTGAGGCTTGCGAGCCACGACCCACAAGACAAAGATTACCAGTGTGGGGTACGACCCATATTGGAAGCGAGCTTTTAAGCTGCTTTTCATTACTGAACATACTATATTCCCCTCTACTTAGGACCCTATAGGCTTGTACCTCTTCTTTAGGGATGAGAAAAGGATCATGGATCTCATCTTCCATATCCTCTATTGCCATCGATAGCACCCACTGATACGAGGTAGGACCAGAGTTGGGGGAACGTTGTTCTGGAGTGGGGTGGAAACCCAGTGCGCTTCGAAGCATTGTTTGGAATGCTCGAGCTGACCCTTGGGAACTATACGGTAACACCAGATATGGAATTCCCTTACCCGTAGTATGTGGCATCAACCCACACACCCAACAATTAGTAGTGTTAACCACTAACTGATGCTGATGGAGGAGCTGGATAAAGGAATTATTGCGGAATTCTACACGTCTAGCCTGTTCGTGTTCTGGTAACATATGAAAGGAATGAGGAGAAGCAGTAGAAGTAAGGTTAGGGTAAGGAGTAGGAGTAGGAGGAGCAAGGAAAACGTAAGACATAGTGTAATACACCCCACCCGCCACAAATGCAGAAGCAGTTAAAAATAATGAAAACAATTGGAATACAAAACATTTCGTACGACTAAGTTTCTGCAGCTTGACTCTATACGCCTGAGCTCCTTCCAAATCATTCAGCTTCGAAAATGCCATTTTCCTACGACCGTCCGCAACGTTTCTTGACGCACTTCGTTCTGTGCAGCAATAGTCAATCCCCAGGAGTTCCTAGGAACCGACGGTCTTTAACCTAGCGTCAAGACCTACTGTCCAGAAGGAAGTACGCGCGCGGCCCTACGGCCCTCAATACACAATATGTATTTATTTAGCACTATATTTCTCAGCTGTGGAAGGAAAAAGATACAAGGAAGAAGCTTGATATATATATATATATACAAAACAATTTTCAATGATACGAATGTTCAAAATTGATCATGGGAAACGAAGATATTGCAGTTATCAATTTCAGCAAAGCAAGCAAATTTTATTTGTCCTTAGTATGAGATCTCAAAGAATATCGATGTTTCCCGGGACGTGTCTGCTCTTCAAACAAAGGATCTGTTGAAGAGACAGCGTCCTGCTGATCAATTCGTTGGTCTGGTCTTGAGTCTTTTGCTGACAAATGTTCAACAGTGGCTTTCTGCTGCGCCGAGGGTTCCTCAACAAGCTGTGCGTCGCTAAAAGGTACAAACGCCGGCAATGTTTCTGTTTCTGTTGACGCAATGCCTTTCCTTATCCACGGGTCTGCCGGCAGAGGAATAGGGACTCGCTTACAATGGGTAGCATGTACCCAATTCTTCCGCCCCTCAAGACGAACGGCAGTCCTCGTGGCCAGGAGCACCTGGTAAGGTCCGGTAAAGCGGGGGTCCAGATTGTTTTTGCGTGAAAAATTTCGGGCAACCACCCAATCCCCGGGCTGGAGCTGGTGGCCTGGACCCTCCGTCTGCGTCGGCAAGGCGTCGTAAACCTGTTGATGAATTAACCTCAGTTTAGCAGTCAAGTCATGTAAGTAATCAATCAACATCGGAAACTCAAGATCAGAGAATATACCTGGCCTAGGAACCCCCCACACATTCGCAGGACGGCCGAACACTATTTCATAGGGACTAAGCCCTATTCGGGAGTGTACAGTCGCCCTAGTTGACAGTAATGCTAGAGGCAAAGCATCAGGCCACGAAAGTCCAGTCGTAGCCTGAATCTTCGCTAGTTTTAATTTAAGGGTGCCATTGTACCCTTCAACCAATCCAGCTGACTGGGGATGATTGGCGCTATGGAATTTCTGATTAATTCCAAGGCCCTTACACACACTCTTCATTACACTACCAACAAACTCACTTCCGTTATCTGACCACACGACTCTAGGCATTCCGTACCGAGGAAAGTATTCCTTCAGTAGGATTTTCGCAGTAGACAAAGTAGTATTATCCTTGAGGGGATAGGCCTCGATCCATCGGGAGAATGCGCAAACCACAACCAAAACGTATTTTAGGTTATTGCATCGCTCCATATGGATGAAGTCCAACTGGATCACCTCAAAGGGATACGAAGGAGGAGCAAAACTGCCAGGAGGAGTTGGGGTTCCTTTGCCAGGATTGTACATTATACACACCATACAATTCTTCACCAGACGTTCAGCACACTTAGTAATTCCATCATTCTTCCACACATCAGCCAGCAACTTGCAAATACCTTTCGCGCTAATATGTGCTAACCCATGTGCCATTTGCACAACGGCCAGTACATACGCATCAGGCAACATCCATCTTTTCTGATCTGACAAATCAATCCAGCAACCATTCACATCCAACCTTCCCGTACTTTCTTTCCACTTCATCTTTTCAGTGTCGGTGGCCTCGTTCTGAATTGCTTTCACACTCTCTATAGTATTTTCACACGTACTCGATTCTGTAGGCCACCTAACCGAATTCGTCACATACATTCGAGTGCTAAGGTTCCGGGCAGTCTCCTTAGCAATCTCGTCTGCGAACGCATTACCACGACCAACATCATCCGTCACTTTACGATGCGCACTACATTTAACAATTGCAACCTGTGCAGGCAAAGTTAATGCATCCAAAAGATCGTTCACAAGCTGGCCATGCTGTATTTTCGTGCCATGCGACGTCAAGAAACCACGCTCTCGCCACAATCGTCCAAAACTATGCGCTACACCGAAAGCATACTGACTATCGGTGTACACATTCACACGTTTACCTTTTGCTAATACACATGCTCTAGTAAGAGCAATCAGCTCTGCAGCTTGGGCAGAATTCTGATTCAATCTTGCAGTCTCAACAACAGTATTCAATGTCACCACAGCATAAGCAGTAGTCACATCACCATTCGGCAATTTAAAACATGACCCATCCACATACAGGATGCCATCCGGGTCTTCCAATGGGGTGTTTTTAAGGTCCACACGACCTTTTGTTTCCTCCTCTGTCCGCAAGTAACAGTCATGTTCTGTTACTGCATCTGACTCTGTACTAATTGGTAACAAAGTTGCCGGATTGAGGATATTACAACGTTTTATCTGAATGTGGCTTGCCAAGAGCGTCAATTCGTACCCAGACAACCTCGCACTCGTCAAGTGCTGAGTTTTCGTACGATTCAAAAGAGTATCGACTGCATGCGGAACCATCACCGTAAGCATATTATCCATGACCAATCCTGCTGATTGTCGGATGGAGACCGCAGCTGCCGCAGTTGCTCTCAAACAACTCGGTAATGCTCTAGCTACTGGGTCTAAGGTCGAGGAAAAATATGCACATGGACGCTGTCTACCACCAAAAGGTTGCGTTAAGACACTCAACGCACAACCTTCCCTCTCGTGAACATATAACGTGAACGGCTTACTGTAATCAGGGGTACCTAACACAGGAGCCGAACACAATGAATCACGTAATTCAGAAAAACTTTTCTGGCATTCGTCCGTCCATGGTAAAGGAGTCGAAACATCCTTACACGTAAGAGCCACCAATGGTTTCGCTAGCAATGAAAAATTAGGAATCCACTGCCTACAGTACGACGTGATACCTAGAAAGGCACGCACATCTCTTTGGGTTTGTGGCACAGCCATTCGCGCAATCGCTGCAATTCTCTCTGGGGTCAATCTCCTTCCCTCCTTTGACAATAAGTGACCTAGATAGGTTACTTCTTGACAACAATATTGGAGTTTAGAAGGTGACACCTTGTGATTCAACTCACAGAGATGTTGCAGCAACGACACTGTAGCAATTTTGCAAATGTCCTGAGTATCAGCAGCCACCAATAAGTCATCGACGTATTGGATTAAAGCCGCACCAACCGGCAACCTAAACGCATCTAGTTGACCCTTCAAAGCTTGACTGTAAATCGATGGACTTTCACAGTAGCCCTGAGGAGCACGTTTGAACCGGAAGCTACGTCCACCAAGAGAGAAACCGAAAAGGTCCCTACTCTCTTCGGCAATCGGGATGCTAAAAAATGCATTTTTCAAATCAATCACCGAAAACCATGAAGCAGTAGCTGGAATCAGAGTCAGTAGCGCCGTAATGTCAGGCACAACAGGGAATTGAGGAACCACAATTTTATTTACCTCCCGTAAATCGATAACAAAACGATAAACAGGCGGTTTGGTAGGATCAGTACGTTTAAGAATGGGCAGTACAGGACTATTGCACACGTTTCCCCGAGTTTCTTCAATGACATCTTTCTCGATCAAATCATAGATGATCGCTAACAAAGCTCGTTCACCATCAAGGGAGATACGGTATTGGGGAATACGTGGCAATCGCACATTAGATTTCAACTGAACAACATAAGGGGAGATATCAAGTAGGCCCACATCATTTGGACCCGTCGCCCACAAAGACGCAGGAAGAGAATCCAATTCCGGTGGAAGCTTATCGAGAGACAAGTACATGGGAGAGACTACTCTCTCTCCTAACGTAAGCTTTACACCCGCAGGAGAACAATACAAAGTCGCATACAAACGTTTAAGCAAATCCAGACCCAAAAGATTTTCGCCACAACCAGTGGTCAAAATCAATGGAGCCTCGAGCTCACAAGGCCCAATTTTAAGGGGCAAAGGGCACGAAACTGGATTGCTAACGGGGGCGCCAGAGAATCCAACGGAAACATTTGTTAAGCCAGACAAAGGTGCGCCAGGGAGTTTCGAATGCATGATAGAACTTTTCGCTGCACCAGTGTCCAACAGAAAAGGCTCAACGACGCCCGATGTAGCAACTGCGACGTAAGGCCCTCTCTGATCAACCGGAACTGATACCACTCCCTCTCCTTGTCTTTGGCTGTCCTAGTAATTACTATCGTCAGTTCCCTGATCGACGTAATAATCGTCTACATTATACTGCGCAGATCGTCCTTGCGATGATCCACGTTGATCGAAACAGTTATTAGGATTTGATGAATGGTCAGAACGGTCGTTCTGAGCACCACGACCTCTACCACGTGATGCGTGCTGTGCACCACCACGACCTCCTCTAGACGAAGTACCACTAGTACGGTCATTCAAAGCAGGACAATTGAATTTAATGTGTCCCTCCTGTCTACAATAAGCACATTGGTTGTACCCTAATGAAGATCTTTGGAAAGAGGAATCATTACGCGGCTGCGATCGATTCGATTGCGACTGTGATCTATTCTGTTGAGGCGCAGTCTGATTAGAACGCGGCGGATATGCTTGTTGTAACAACACTTTAGTTTTTAGTTCTTTCGTCTTTTTATCGGCACGGTCATTTTCCTCTTTTTCTCTATTTTCGTAATATTGTGCCGTAGCCAATATCTGAGCTGAGGTAGAAACGGCCCACGCACTTTCTGAATTTTTCAATTTATGGCTCAAGTCGGGCAATAAGTTCGACACGAATTTATCTACAAACAACCTCTGTCCACCCTCAGTACCCATATCCTGTCCACTATGATCTACGAATGTTTCCTCGAACCTCGTAAAGAAGTCTGAAACACTCTCATCTTTCTTCTGCTTACAGGCTGACAACTTGTCCCAATTTACCCTCATAGCTGGCATAAGCGTTTTCATTAATGTAATGATTCGCTGGGGAAGAAGTTCAATCAACTGATCGGGTTTAGTGGCAGCCACTTGTCCCGCGTCTGCCGCTGTAATGGCAGCCCAATCACCACCTAATTCATTCGCATGATCTTGGTGACGAATCTTGGCCCATACCGGTTGCGGTACGACATTGCCAAACAACATGTCGATATCGGCCAGATTCATTATCGTAGCATCCACAAGCTGCGATAATTCTTTGTAATAGCCCGCAGGATTTTTGCGAGGATCAGGCAAAGTTTGTTTCACCTGAAGCACTTCCGATCGTTTCCAAGGGAGGTGTATCCACACTCTCTGGAAATGTGCCGCCACTGGAGCATTAGCATTAGTATTATCAGCGGGTATCCAAACTGGCGGAACTTCACGCATAGGATATTGGCCAGACCCAGTTTGTTTTTCAATGTCCTCAACGAACAATGCATGAGGAATAGGAGCGGGACGAAGAGATAGCAACCGCTCAATAGCGCGTCGGACATTAGTGTCGACTATCAGTCCACTTGCGAACTGAAGCCGAAGTTCAGACAGGGCGGACAGCACCTCGTCAGGCGCAAAGGCCACTATCTGATCATGTAAGAACTTGCACATTTCATCAAACACATACCTCTGAGTTGGTATGTTGAATTGATCAAACGTTTCGAGGACAACACGTGGTGGATTTCTAACAGGGTTTATCATCCAACCCATCGCCATATTGTATAGCGCAACACGTTCTCTATTACCAGGAAGCTGACTACGTCTCTGAGGACCATCAGAACCAGCAGACCCAAAAACAGGTCCGAGCGACTGAAAGAAGTTTGTCGCAAGGGGAGAATCACGATTACGAGTAGAGGGAGAAGAATAAGACACAGGACTAACAAGAGAAGGAGTAGAGACATTAGCAACAACAGGGGTTAACAACACAGGAGTAGTAGCGGGAACAGGAGTATGTGGAAGCGGAGGAGCAGTAGGAATAGAACCAGGCAAAGGAGCAGGAACAGTCGGAAGAGCGGGTGCAGGTTGAGGAACAGGTGGAGGAATAACAGGTGGAAGAACAGGTACGGCAGGGACCACAGGAGCTGCGGTACCCTGTACGTACGGAGGTGGCGACTTCATAAGATAAGACATTAAAGAATCCTCAACTGCCTCTTCCTTCTTATCCGACTCCGTAGGCAAAGCAGGATAGCATTTGTCTATGGACATACGCTGTAGCCTCTCAAACACTTCCTTATCCTTATCCTCCTTATCACGCTGAAACTGCTCAGCTTTCTTCACTATGGTAGCAACATTATCTCGCTCACTACGTTTATTCTGTCTGATCTCTTTCTGTCGGGCTTCTTTGCGCCACAACCGAAAGGCATCAAACATGGCCGGCCTAGATTTGCGTTCGAACAACTTTATTTCTAAATTATCTAAGATCGACGCTTCGAAGCTACCGTGAGGTGGCCAACGAAGATCGCCGTCTTTCTTTGTATATTTTATCCAATAATCGTTAAAAGCAATCGGGCCTAGCCCATGTTTGCTATACAAATCATAAGTAGGAGTTCCAACCGGAGGTATCGGACACGAGTCCTCCAGCAGGGAATCCGCACCACAAGGTCTAAAGCAACTGAACAAAGTACTGCGACCAGGCATCTTGCACACTAGCCGAGTTTCACAAACTTCAAGGGTTACGGGATTTCGGGATTTACCAAGTCCCAGTAAAGAACAAAACCCTCGGTCTTTGGCGGCTGCAGTCGTCAAACAAATACAACAACAACAAAGTACGCTAGCAAAGTGTCACCGACAAAAACACTCACACAGCGTATACAACAAAAACACTAGTGTTTACAACAAAGACACTCGCTAAAGTGTCTACAACCAAGAACTCTGGGAGCGACCCACAAATACTTAACTCAAAGATCAATGGCGTCCTCAGGAAGGCCCGTCAATCGTCTCGCTATACCAAGGTCTACGCCAGGCGCCAAAACAGGTCTACAGTCAGGGCAGCAGTCCGTCGCAGCCGTTAGGAGGCGGGAATCTTCGCGGGAAAAGTCTTCGGGCCACTTATTTCGACAACAAGATCGATGAAGCGGGGTGCACCTTCCCTCGGAGATTTCACACGAAGTTCCTCACGATCGTCGGGCTTGGACCGGTACCACTGATGCGGCCCCACGTTGGGCGCCAACTGAAGGACTGGGTTCTTTTGGACCCAGCGGTGCCAGGGCACAACACCTGAAACCTTCGTGGGTAACCTGCTCCGGCGTACAAGTCACAGAGACACGGGACACTTCCTTCGGCGTCAAAGAGTCAAGGTTTATTTACTGCAGGGAACACAGAAGTCACAGGAAGTACATCGAGTGTAGTTCGGGGAGACTGCTTCAAATTGTATTTGTGGATCGCTCCTTTTATACAGTTTTTACCCATAGAATAACATGATACACAATAGTTTACAACCCGGTTCCCACAAGTCGCTCTCAGAGGGGTCGCTTTGGTCACTTTGAAACACATAAGGTCCGGAACATAAGTGCGGAAACATTTGGCGGTTCCCAACTGTAAAAACCCATCTTCCCACCATTAGCAAATTCCAATCAGCAGTAAAGTAGATCGAAATAAGAACGAAGACAGGTGTAGAGGAAGACGGAGACAGTGGGGAGATCGGAAAGGGTGTAAAAGGGGAGTGTCGAGAAGCACGAGATACAGGCATCAAAGGGACGTGCCTAATGAGATGCACGGCTGAGACAATAAGCCCGTGCGGCAAGATGAGCCTCGAGCGGCGCCATCTGCCTTACAGTAGCATCCCCCTCGTCATAAAGGCACTTACAAAGAACATGTGTCTTCCGCCATATCTTGGGAGTCCCAGGGTCGCGAAGCGGACAGCGTCCGTTCGCTGGCTACTTGAGGGCAAGAGACAAAATGGATGCCGTATCTAAGATGGAACCCGTGGGTACAGATGACAAACCCACGTAACAAACGAACGGTTTAAGTTAGCACAGCGAAACTGCGCACACTTACTAAACTCGCCATTTGCGGTTCATAGATACTAGACTCGCCCATATTCGTGCGAGTCGAGAACACCACTTACAATTGTCACGGAACCTCAGTGGGGATAAGCCTCCCCCCCTACGGTGGAGACGTCCGTGGAGCAAACTGGATAATGGCCTCTTTGAAACCAGACTGAAAACATCCTGCCCAGTCTGGCTTAGCAATGTTGATGAGGCCGACACAGCCTATAGGGAATGGATAAATGAGTCATTTGACTACTTTATCCCCATGAAACAGTCGAGGCCTAAGCGTGTACAATCTCACCCGTGGTACTCTGAGGCTCTTGCAGGGAAAAAAGAGGCAAGGCAAAACATTGGAGCGCATCTGGAGGCGATCATATGATCACTTGGCTAAAACCAACTTTAGATCCGCCACTAAAGAATATCATAAACTTATGAAATCAACTAAAGCAAAGTATTATTCTGATCAGATCAACTCTAGCACTAACCGCTCCAAAACTATCTTTGCCTTAGTGAAGGATCTCACCAAGGCTCCGGAAGGAACAGGTAACCTGATAGCATCCGGTGCACAGTGCGAAGAGCTAGCATGTTTCTTCCTGGACAAAATAAAAGGGATTTATAATTCTCTACATTCGGATGCACACACTACGACCCCTGGCCCCACCATAGGTCCAACTGCCTCTTTATGCCCGCTGCAAACTCTTCCTCTTATTGAGCTGACAGAGATGGAATCTCTGGCCTCCAGGGTCAAGTCGGGCTCCCCGGAAGACCCCGTAAAACCTGACTTGTTTAGAGCTTTCCAGGAGTCCATCTTGCGGGAGGGGCTAACGCTGATTAACAACTCTCTTCAGTTAGCAGCCGTTCCCAAATCCTGGAAACATGCTAAGGTAGTCCCTCTCCTAAAAAAGCCAACGCTAGACCCTGCTAGGCCGGACAGTTATCGACTTATCTCCCTACTCCCATACCTTGCTAACATAGCAGAAGCCCATGTGAATTCCATTCTGACCACTCACCTGGAATCCAATGGAATTCTGGACGAGTCCCAAAATGGCTTCCGTACCAAACATAGCACGGAGTCGGCCCTATTGGCGGTTACGGAACATCTAAGGAAGGTGCAGGACCAGGGCGAGACCTCATTTGTGATTCTGCTGGACCTGAGTGCGGCCTTTGACACGGTCTTCCAGAGGATCTTGTTGGAGCGACTGTGGGAGATCGGAGTCAGAGGGAGTGCCCTGGATTGGTTCAGGTCTTTTTTATCTGACTGCTCCTTCCAGGTGCATGCCCTGCCGTACTCGTCCAGCATGGTATAAGGATAAGGGTTAACCCAATAAAGTCGCTGGGACCTGGGTGACTATCGTTAAGAATGAGGGGGTCCCAGAGAAGGAAAAGAAAATATTATTTAAAAGCTATTTGAGTAAATCTAGTCGAAAAAGAATACCTCTATAGTGTTTAATTCACATTATAGGAAAAAGCAGTAATAAGCATTTACAAAGCATACAAAATTGTAGTGGTACAGGTGCCCCTGGGGGTGGAAGGAACGTGATGTAGTGAGGGTAGGGTGGGGGGTATTCGTGACAATAAAAACACGATATTGATCAAACAATAGTATGAGCTCAATGTCCAATATTCAGTGAAACAGATGATTAATCATTGCAAAACTTCAAATAACACATGCCCCAATGTCCATATTATACAAACGTAGTGGGTTGGAGGGGGCTGTGTAAAAAACAAGGACGTGTGTCGACGTTTCGACCCAATAGGCGCAGGATTAGTTGAACTCCTTGCATACGGGTCTTCTTCAGGACGGGTAGAGATAGTGGGGCAACCACCTGAATAAATCAGTATAGAGGGTAGATATTTCAGGAGAGAGGTCGGGGGCGATTATTCTATCTTGTAAAGTAAAGTCCGGTTTCCACGGGGGGATCCGATTGCTGGATGGGGAGAGCCACTCAAACAATCGAGTAGCATTGAGGTCCTCTGTTAAACTTTGTAGTTCAGGGTTACGTTCTGAATATATCAGGAGTAGTGTCCGGTCGGCAAAATGCTCGACGTCTCTCTCGGGTTCCTCTGTTAAACTCTGTCGTTGTTACACTCTGTTGATTGCATCAGGAGCTGTGTCCGGTCGGCAAAAAGCTCGGCGTCTCTCTCAGGTTTCTCGAGGGAAGTGCTTTTTCGACTAGATTTACTCAAATAGCTTTTAAATAATATGTACTCGTCCAGCAGGCACTCTGTGGAATGTGGGGTCCCGCAGGGCTCTGCGCTTAGCCCCACATTGTTTAATGAGTATGTCCGCCCCCTGGCCATGCTGGCTCGAGATCGTGAGATTAGGCTGGTATCGTACGCTGACGATACTCAGCTTGTTTTCACTCTCTCCAAAAACACTGAGCTGGACCAAATCAAATTCCAGGAAGACATCCTGGCCATCTCTAACTGGCTGCCCTAGAATTGTCTTCAGCTAAATTCCTCCAAAACTGAGGTACTTGTCATAGGCAATGAAACCCAGAGATGGAATAATCATTGGTGGCCCTCCACAGTAGGACCTCCACCTATTCCTAAGGAGTTAGTAAAAAATCTAGGAGTGATGTTAGACAACTCACTCTCTCTAGAGGCACATGCCAAAAAAGTGGTGGGCACTTGCTACGGTCGCTTACGTGCCCTCAAACCCATTCTTGGCTTCTTTGAGCCTCCCACGCGCCAGGTTATAGTCCAGGCTGTAGTCTTATCCCACCTAGACTACTGTAATGCTCTCATGCTGGGCTCTAACCTGACAGTGATCAATAGGCTACAGAGAGCTCAGAATGCGGCGGCCCGTACTTTGTTTGCCCTCCCTAAAATCTGTCACACCTGCCCGATTCTTAGACGCCTGCATTGGCTGCCAATCAAACAACGCATCCAATTTAAAACACTATGCATAACCCATAGAATTCTGTATGGCTCCGGTCCACGAATTCTGCAGGGACTCTGTACTTTTGTATGTCCCCATGCGTAACCTCCGCTCAGCGGATCTAGCTCTTGCTGGCACAATCAAGATACGGAGAAGTAGAGCTGGTGGCCGCTCCTTTAGGTACCTGGCCCCAAAGCTAAGGAATTCGATCCCCCTAAAGGCTCGGTCCACCACTAACCATATGCTCTTGAGGAAACAGATCAAAACCTGGTTGTTCTCCTCTATCTAGCTTACTCTCACTGGCCGCGCTGTTGCATTTCCTGTTATGTCCATAAGCGCTGGGACGCCCCGTTGCTGGTGTAGCCATGCGCTATACAAATAAAATTAACATAACATAACATAACATATTCTGGAGCATCCAGAAGAAGGGCATTACAGTAATCCAGGTGATTAAGAATAACGCTGAGGATAACCATGGCTCTGGAAGAAGAAGGGAGTACCTGCAGGATCTTCCGAAGAGCTTTCAGAAGTGCAAAACAGGTTCCTGCCATTTTATTTACATGAGTTTCCATACTAAGTTTGCCATCAAAGGTGACTCCTAAGTTCTGGATCATATTAAAGGGTGCCACATGTCTGGCTTTGATTGTGTAGTACAATAACACATCTCAGTCGTGTCCCCATTTAACTTTAGAGAGTTGATGTTGAGCCATTAGATAATATCTTTGAAGCAGTCATGAAAGGAGGATAGTTGCATATTGCTGTCCAGAGACAAGATGAGCTGAGTATCATCAGCATAATTAATTAGAGTCATGTTGTGAGGCTTAATAAGTCTGATCAACAGGGCCAGGTAAATGTTAAACAAGATTGTGCAGATAGCCGACCCTTGTGGCACTCTGTGATTAATGGCCCTGGCTTTTGAGCGATAGGGGGGAAGAGCAACAGCCTGACTTCTGTTTGAAAGGTGTGCGCTTACCCATTTCAAGTTGGTTGCACTCACTCCATTAGATTCTGGTCTGAATTAGAGTGGCATGGCATACTGGATTGAATGCAGCCGAGAGGTCTAATAAAATCAGCACTGCTGAATGTCCCTCGTCGGCTCGCATCCTTAGCTCATCCATGGCTGTGAAAGGCTGGTTCAGTACCATAATCAGGATTAAAACAAAATTGTTCTTCTTCTAAGTAATTATTATTCTCTAAGTATTGAGCTAGCAATTTACTGACATGATGCATCATGGGAAAGGCCATGCTCCCACCCCCCCCCACCCCAAAAATATGCTGGTACTCTTTCTGCACCCGAGGGCAGAAAGCTCACTAGACACCAGAGCTTAATTAAAAATAAATATAGGTGTGGCGGCTGGCCATCATGGACATTGTCATGCCCCCACCCCCCAACAAAATATGCTGGCAGTGGTGTTATGTCCAATCTGCCCACATGGGGGGGTGGAGCAGAAAGCCCACTAGACACCAGGGCTTAATTAAACTAACTTATATAGGGGTGGGGACTGCCCACCATGGGCATGACAATGCCCCCACCCCTAAACAAATGTGCTGACAGTCTTTTTGCTCCTTCTCAAGGGCCGATAGGGATGATTACCCCCAATCTGCCCAGATGGGGGTACAGAAAGCCCACTAGACACCAGGGACTGCATTTATGCAATATTTGTTTGGGATGGCGATGACCCAACCGGGGCATGAGACTGTACTCTCCCCCACCTGCACCCCCTTTAGACTTTTGATTCTTTTGGGTGTTTCTTTTACATATGGGCCTGGATTGTGGCTAACTCCCAATATCGTCCCACTTGCAATGATGAACAGCTTCACTTGTTGTGCTTGAGCAGGTTGCTACCTGGGAGCCTACGAGACCCAGACAGTACTGAAAATTACAATGATCAGTGGAGATCTTGGAAACCAAGAACTATGTGACGCACAGCTTATGGCAACTGATGCCTAAATTCTTTAAGCCAAAAATTATTCAAATTTTATTACATTTCATATAGTAAAAGCCAGTGTGTAAGAAAAAAGACATTTTGAAAAATACCCTCTAAATCGTATGCTAGTACAGCTACCGACAATTTCAGAGTTGTACAAATAACCAGTGCTCCTAAACTCCACATTTTGTGGCCATTTCATAGATACATAGGTTTCCTTGATACATATTTTTCACTCTCCATATGTCACCATATGAAATGGTCCATAAATGGTGCACAATAAAAAAAACATTGTACTGTGCAGCTTAAATGCTGGTTCTGGGCACCTTGAGTTCCTGAAGAACCTACAAAAGCTATATATTGCCACAACCAGAAGGACCTAGCATACGTAATGATATACTTCTTTTGTAAATCAGCCGTTGTGACAAAAAGTTAAGGATGAAAATGTTGTCACAAATGGCCGCTTTTTTAACAACTGTTTCTTTGGGAAAACCTTGAGGGATCTGTACATATGACTACTTGATCTATTTGGAATTTTGTCTACTTTTCAGAAATCTTTAGCTGAAATGGATCCCCCATGGGTTTCACACTGGTTTCCACCAGAAACTTGAAGTAGGTTAAGAGCAACGAACATCGAAAAAAATTGCTTCTTTTTTTAAAAATACCAACATTTTAAAATTTGAGTTTTTTATTAAGCTCTGCATGTTCCTGAAAACTGGAAAGATTGTGACTTTAGCACAGCAAACTGTTTGTTGATGAAATTTTGGGGAAAAAACAAAAACCTTTACCCAGATTACTGTGTTCCTATTTATCCCAATACCTCAAAATGTTGCTATATATTGCCTATTTTCTTGGTCCCCTCCAGGGGCATCAATGAACCCAGGGTACCTTTAGAATTCACAGATGTTGGAAAAAAGTGACACAAATTTGGTGTGGATAGCTTATGTGATAAAAAATAAGTTATGTAGTCTTAACCCCTTCAACAACCCAAACAGCCAAAGAAGGCTCAGCACTAGTCGGAAAAGACCCAGCAGTTAAAGGTTTAATCACAAAAAAAAATGTTTACACACCTAAATATTTTTAACACAACGTGAGGTTAAACTAGTATTTTAATGAGAGAATACATTTGAACCTAAATTCCATAGGGAAAGGTACAGGAAATAAAAGGGCCTTTGACCTTTCAGAAAAAATGGTATCGTATTGAATTGTGCTTTGCCACAGGAGATGCCCTTTGCTCCATTGTTCACCTGGGGAGTTTGGCCTCAGTGGGACTCGCTGTCCCAGCCTCTTGAGCACCAGTAAGGAGGAGGGACTATTGTTTCTGCATGACCACGCTGTGCTCTACAAAATTGTCCAACACCTCCTGTGGTGTGGGCCGCGTCAGGGCTGTGCCCGTACCAAGGGCAGACCCTTCAGAGCACCAGAGAAGGCTGGGCTAGGCAAACCCTCTTGTCTCTACACTCGGCCACGCTCTTGGCTGTACACTTGGCCATTGCCACCAGCTGAATTCTCCAGATAATCATGTAGAGGTGTTGCGCAGCGGCCAGCGTGATTGACTCCGGAACCTGGGGGGTCACTGTTCGATACCTGGCGGCAGATTAGCCCAGCACCATGTGACTCTGGGCAATAGCTCGCTTAATCTTCCAGATGACCCCCAGCACCTTGACACCTTCGGGTAAATCTTTGCACTTTACATGTACTAGACATTTTCATTTACTTTGACTATGTTTTCCTCCATGTGATCCTGTGGTCCCTTTTCACCTTCTAGATTTGCTTATCTAGCCCTTAAAAAGGGAAATTGTTTGTGTGTTCTGTGCTCGGTTTACCTTTGCCAACTGCTTATCTAACAACTGACCCCTACTTTGGCATCTGGATGCTACATACTTCCAGGAAGTCACTGGGAGTGGAGACTTGCCACTGACGTTATAGTCCGCTGATTCCTTTACTTTTGGATTCTAACTATTTCCCTGTCATCATATTTAAGCTACTTACGCTTGTGGCCACATGGAACTACCTATTTGTCAGTGCCTGCAAAGATGTGCTAAAGTATAACTCACCGTGGGTCATGCTAAAAGGTTAACCTGACAAAACCTTTTGACAGCATGCTGCGGCAAACTAGATATTATAGCGCTATCAGCTAGAACCTACTCCTAAGAGACTTTAGTGGGGATTTTCCCAAAACTTCTTTAAGACTGGCATATTTATTGTGGGTTGTTGTGCGGGAAGCCCCCTGGTAAAACCCAAAATGTATCGGAATGCACTTATTCATTTACATATTACACATATTACATATTTTAATTTTTTCATCCACTGCTTACTCTTAAAAGATATTTTTTTCAACATACACAAAGGGGAGTGGTCCCTTAGGGACCCCCTTCCAGGTTGTGAATGCCTTAAAACCTTTTTAGGAGGTGTTAAAATATTACTGTTTTGCAACTTGAATTCGGTCGCAAAACATTATTACATAACATTCCAATGTGGTATTTGGAAGGGATGCCTTAAACACGCCCCTTCCAAATACAGAATTGGTACTTGGTTGCAAATGCAAATTGCAATTCTGGAATGTGTTACTGAATTGCAATTTGGGTTTGACACATCCAGAAAATCTTTTTTGCAGTCGCAAACAGCCCGATTCTGCAAATCCGGCCATTTGAGATTGCAAACAGACGTCGTACATCTGGCCCTGTGTTTTGAGACTGGGTGGCATGTATTCTTCCATTGCTGACGTCATTCCTTACATTGCTGTGCATAAGAGTGGCTATTTTCTCCCCCTCACAATCTCCCAACTTCAAGCTGCGCTCTATCCCTCTACCTCCCACACCCATTTCTTCATGAAAAACGATTCCAACATCCGCTTTGATTGAATTTTTTTTAATTTGAAACCGCCCACAGGTTTTCTCCACAAACGAACATGCATGAGTGGCAGCCATTTTTAAATTGTGTTCTTTAAACAAAAGAAAATACATTACAATATGGATGCCTCACCTGTATGTGGGTGCACAAAGTGCTTATAGGAAGAAAAAATAGGCACTGGCAAAGCCAATAGATTTTCCTGGGGAGTCACTGGCTTTACCATTGCTTATTCATTCTGTATTCAAAATGCACAATACTTCTGCAGCATGACTACTGCATTACTTGCCATGTTGGTACTCACCTTCACAGCTCTCACCAACACACATCAATCCAAAAGATAATGCCACATGGGCAGCCTTTCACAACAGATTCCCCAACATTTCCTAGATGCCATGCAGCAATCATAAAGGAGTAGGAGTTGGCCTTCTACTCAACAAATACAATTGTTAATCTTAGGGCCTCCAATACCATACCTTCCTTGTTGTGTGGCTGATCAAGTCTTTCAGTCAGAGCAAGTAGGTTTGGGCCCACTTGTGCTTGGGAGATTTTCAAATGTTTTAATGCATTACAAGGAGGTGCAGATACATCAAAGCATAGATTTCTTGTATTTTCTAACTGTTTAATATGCCACATGCTGGGAGGAGTGAGAGCAAATATGGGGACAGGAATGTGCTCTTTCTAAATCAAAAAGCAAGAGGTTCACTTCTGTCTTAGATCAAGAGTGGGGTCCGAGTCACTGGCTTGCCATTCTCACATCAGTGTATATATGAGGCACTTATTCAGGTTGTGTCTGTAGATCAATGGCTTGTATATGTGTCATCTCTCGAGTAGAAGTGACTTTGCTAGCAGTAATAGAAAGAAAAGCGATGCTTGTGTTTTGTTTGACTTTCAGGTTTCTTGAAGGGCACAGGAAGATATGTCAGCTCTAGTGCCTAGATCTACTAAAGCACTAGAAAACACATCAAAGAAGTTATAAAGTGTAGAATTCATAGAAATACTTTGATTCAGTGCACTTTGAGATAAGGTACCAGATCTGCTCTCAGGGGTTTGGATGTAGACCTGCAGTATTATTCACACAAAGAGATGACCCGCTCTGAAGTCAATGCTAAAAAGAGTGCAATGCTTCATTCTCCATTTAGAAGGAGACTAACGTAGTTGCAGAAAAATAGTTTTGAGCAGGGGTTTTAGATTCCAACTTGAAGTTTGGGTTATAGTATTTAAGGAAGGTCTGGAACTTTTTATTCTCTTACTGTACCTCTATAATTCTAGATTTAATTATATCCTGTATAGGCTGTGTTGGACAGGCCACATGAAGGGCCGCTCTCCCCCGGCCCAACCCGGTCCGAGCCCGGTCACACAGGTACCACACACCACCATTGCACGTCCTCCGTCCCCTCAGGGACCCTTGCCTTCGAACATATCGACCTCGTGGACCCGATCCACTGCTGGCCCGCGCGCCCATCCTGGGCGCCATCTTGGACACTCCACCACGAGGCCGCCTGGCCCCCGATCGACCTCAACCCTGGGCCTGGCCAGGCCTCAGACATCCCGGCACCACCATCCACCCAGGAGGTGAGCGGGCTACTTGGCAAGTCAATGGGAGAAAGAGGTGTTGATGGCTCTCCCCGCCAAGTGCCGCTCGCCCATCGCCTCCCCGGGCGCTGGCCCCACCCCCCTGCTGGGTGTCTGGACTCCCCCATCCCGGACCTCCCGACCTCCAAGTGCGAGGGTCCGGACATCAAAGAACACCAGCCCTATAACTGGGGCAGCTCCAGAGCAGGAAGGCAGTTGTATCTTGGAGTCGAGAGACGTAAAGAAGAACTCATCCTTGACGGACTACTGGCGCTGCCGTAGCTCTGCCTTGTGCACCATCACCCTGCCTGCTGGTGCTGCCGCAACCTTCGTAACCTTCGTAATCCTTCATCGTCGTCGGGACCTGCTGGCGTGGCCGCGGACCGTTTGCAACCATCATCTTCTCCGGGACCTGCTGGCTCCGCCGCGGACCGTCGCTTCCTTCGTCCATCTCGGGACCTGCTGGCTCCGCCGCGGCCCGATCATCTAGAACGCCGAGCTCGAGGATTGAGAGCTATTTCCATCTTTTGGTAACCAAGACTGTCCCGCTACCCTTTCCCCAAACCAGAGACCAGAATCGAGGGGACCCCTGAGTCCAGACCTCCTTGTACCATTTTATCGTACTTTAAGAATCGCCTATAAAATCTCGTTGAACCTTACCCTTGTGTGGTGTCCGTCTGTGGGGGGGAAGTTACTTGTCTGTACGGTCACTGGAGTCGGCTCTCCCTGGAGACCGCTCCCCTTATCCTCGGCCGACCCTCCCGGTCCGTCTAACATTGGTGGCCAGCGGCGCGATCCGAATCACCGCATAATCGTACAGACAGTAGCTCACCCCACGACGAAATCAAGATGACAACTAAAGAAAGCGGATCCACCGAGAAATTCCAGATGGAGAAATTGGACGAGTACAACCATCGTGAACTAAAACAATTCTGCATCGAACTAGGTATCGCTACCACCGGACTAAGTACCAAAGACGATTTCAAGCATGCCCTAGAGTCTTGGGCAGAGACCGGGGTTGCCGGAACCCCCGATCGAAGCATCGCAGCAAAAACCACCATGGCTCCTGAAGAGCAAAGAACGGGTCTCTCGCAAGACGAGATCCAGGAACGGGAAAAAACCCGACTACACGAGCTAGAAATGGCTCGGCTCAAAATGGACGTTGAACTTAAGTTGGCCGAACAGAAAATAAACTTAGAGCACCTGCGTCTCCGAGAAGAAAGAGAGGAGAAACAGAGACAAAGGGAGCTCGAGGAAAAGAAACTGGCATATGAACACGAGCAACGACTAGCTGAGATTGATTTACGCAAGCAGAATAAAGAAATAGGGGTGTTCGAGCAACCCCACACCCCAGGGACAACGGAGAAAAAGGTACACATCCCCAAGGATGTCGTTCGAGAATACTTCAGAGAGGACGACATCCAGCAATGGTTTAAAGCCTATGAAATCGCTATGACTGCACACCGGATCGATAGAAACGACTGGGGAGCCGGCCTATGGGGGAGATTCCTCAATGAGGGCCGCGACACCCTGCTACAGCTCCCGGACCACCAGATGACCTCCTATGACCATATGAAAGCTGCCCTCCTCACCCGCTATGGCCTCACACCCGAAATGTACCATCAGAGGTTCCGAGACTGCACCCGCATCCCGGGTACAACTTGGGTGGACTATGTAACCTACTTTAGCCGTGCCTTCGAGGGCTGGATCAAAGGAAGCAAGGTTACAACCTACGAACAACTGTTCAATCTCATGGTATGGGAGCACCTATCGAACAATTGCTTTATTGAACTCCGCCAGCACCTCCTCGACAGCAAGTTAACCGATCCCCGGCAGCTCGCAGCCGAAGCTGACCGATGGGAAATCACCAGAGTGGGCCGGAATGGGTCCTACGAACAGAACCGGAACAACAATGGTCAGCACCGTCCCCGAGGAGGAGGAGGCCAAGGACGCGGAAGAGACAACGCTCCGGTCGCCCCCGCGGTCAGCACCACCCCCCCGGCCAACCGGGGCAGCGCCCCGGCGCGACCGGGATACCTAGCCAATGTTACGTGCCATCGATGCCAACGAGTCGGCCACTATGCCAACGATCCAAATTGCCCACAGTACCAGAGCTCAAGACCCCGCCAGGTGGCTGCTGCTGCCCTGGGGGAAGAACAGATCTCCGAGGAGCAAGAAGAATATGAGCAAGAGCATCAGGAATGGGAGCCAGCCGCCATGGCTCTAGCCTGCTTAGGGGGGAAAGACATGGTCCCGCGGGTCCCCCTACCCGCTAACACCCAGAAGTACAGCCAATGGGTGAGCATCAATGGACGTCGGGCTGAAGCCCTTCGTGACACTGGGGCCAGTGTAACAGCCGTCCGCTGTCACCTGGTGACCCCGGAACAGTATCTACCGAACATTCTCTGCCCTGTACGTTCAGCCGATAACTCGGAAAGTCTGTGTCGGATGGCCTGCGTCCCTTTCGAATGGGGGGGGGTCTCCGGCATGTTGAAAGTCACGGTCCGAGACGATGCCCCCGTAGACTGCCTCCTGGGGAATGACCTTGAAAGCTCCCCGTGGGCCGCCGTGGAACGAAGGGAACACCTGGGGATGTTAGGCGTCCCGGACTGGGCGTGCGTCACCACCCGGTCCATGGCCGCCCGTGCCAGCCCCCGCCCAGAGGAACCCGAATGGCCGGCGCCACCGCCTCCGGTCGCCCCAGCCGAAACCACCGACCGTGACGTCCCCCCAGAACAAGCTCAACCTCCAGACCTCACTAACCTCGACCAGTGGCCTCAAGAGGGGGGGCCCACGCAAGAACAATTTCGCCAAGAACAGAAGACCTGTCCCTCCCTCGAGGGACTCCGCCAGCAAGCGCTTGCCCAAGGCGCAGGGGATACCTCCGGCACTCACTGGGTCTACTGGGACAATGACCTGCTGTACAGTGAGCAAAGAATCGCGGAGCTGGGGGCCAGCCGAGTACTGGTGGTGCCCCTCCGTTTTAGAGACTTTCTGCTAAACCTGGCCCACGATGTCCCCCTGGCGGGACACCTGGGTCAAGATAAAACCTACAGTCGTCTGGTGACCCACTTCTTCTGGCCCAAAATGAGGAACGATGTACACCAGCATTGCCGATCTTGCCCCACGTGCCAAGCCAGTGGAAAGAGCGGCCGCAAACTAAAAGCCCCCCTGCAACCTTTTCCCGTGGTCACCACCCCGTTCGAGAGGGTCGGGATAGACATCGTGGGGCCCCTGGACCCGCGCACAAAACAAGGTCATCGGTTCATCCTGGTGCTAGTGGACCACGCCACCCGCTACCCCGAGGCTGTTCCCCTGCGAACTGTGACAGCCCCGGTAGTCGGCCGGGCTCTAATGGGGATCTTCTCCCGTGTGGGCTTCCCCCGAGAAGTCGTCAGCGACAGAGGCACGAACTTTATTTCCAAATATATGAAGTCCCTCTGGCAACAGTGCGGGGTTACCTACCGATTCACGACCCCCTATCACCCTCAAGGAAACGGACTCGTTGAGCGGTTCAACCGCACGCTCAAAGGGATGATCGGGGGGTTGGAAGAACCCCTCCGTCGCCAGTGGGATGTACTGCTGCCGTGCCTCCTCTTCGCATATCGAGAGGTTCCCCAGAAGTCCCTGGGTTTCAGCCCGTTTGAACTGCTATATGGACATCCAGTGCGGGGGCCGCTCAGCCTAGTCAAAGAGGGCTGGGAGATGCCCCCTCTAAAGAACCCACCAGATGTCTTCCGGTACCTCCTAACACTCCGCAACCAGACCCGGCGGTTCAGAGAGCTGGCAAAAGTCAACCTAGAGGCCAGTCAAGAGGACATGAAAAAGTGGTATGACCGGAATGCCTCCTCCATCGAATTTGGACCTGGGCAACAGGTATGGGTGATGTCCCCCACCGAACCCTGCGCCCTGCAAGACAAGTGGACGGGGCCCTTCAAAGTAGTCGAGCGCAAGGGTCCTGCCACCTATCTCATCGACATGGAATCTTCCCGGAACCCCCTCCGGGTCCTCCACGCTAACAGACTGAAACCCCACTTTGTGCGCTCCGAACTCGGCCTCCTGATGGCCACCGACAATGGGGTTGAAGAGGACTCCGAGCCCCTCCCTGACCTCCTACGGACTCAGGAGAAAGACGGCTCCGTGGATGGGGTCCGACTCTCGGAGGCCCTCACCCGAGAGCAACACCAGGAGTGTCGAGTCCTCCTGTCACAGTTCGCCAACCTGTTCTCCCTCACCCCAGGGGTCACTTCCTGGTGTGTGCACGATGTGGACACGGGGGACAGCCCCCCTATCCGCCACCGGGCCTACCGCGTGCCAGATCGGGTACGGGCCTGCATCCAGGAAGAGGTAGCCAAAATGCTCACACTCGGGGTCATCGAGCCCTCAGACAGCCCCTGGGCCAGCCCTGTAGTACTGGTCCCCAAAGCGGCCGCCCCTGGCACCCCACCGGAACTCCGGTTCTGCGTCGACTACCGGGGCTTGAATGCGGTCACCAGAACAGACGCACATCCCATCCCCCGGGCGGATGAACTAATCGACCGCATGGGAGCTGCCCGCTACCTCAGCATTTTCGACCTGACGGCGGGCTACTGGCAAATCGGCCTCACACCCCAGGCCCAAGAACGTTCTGCCTTTTCCACCCCCGACGGGCATTACCATTTCAAGGTCATGCCCTTCGGCATGAAAAATGCCCCAGCAACATTTCAGCGGCTCGTCAATCAGGTCCTGGCGGGGCTCGAAGGATTCAGTGCCGCCTACCTAGACGACATCGCTGTATACAGCCACCATTGGTCCGAGCACCTCCACCACCTCCGAGCAGTGCTACAAGCCCTCCAGCGAGCTGGCCTCACGATCAAGGCCAGCAAATGTCAAATTGGGCAAGGATCTGTGACCTACCTCGGGCACCAGGTGGGAAGCGGCCTGGTGGCCCCTCTGCAGCTCAAAATTGCCGCCATCCAGTCCTGGCAGCCACCCATCACCCAGACCGAGGTACGAGCCTTCCTGGGCCTCACGGGCTATTACCGAAGGTTCGTGAAAGACTATGGTACTATCGTGGGGCCCCTCACAGAACTCACGTCAAAAAATCAACCCAAAAAAGTCAACTGGACCCCGGAGTGCCAAACAGCATTCGAACAATTGAAAGCCGCCATGTGTACCGCCCCGGTGCTCCAGGCCCCCGACTACAACCGGGAGTTCGTCGTCCAGACGGATGCCTCCGACCATGGCATTGGGGCAGTCCTGTCTCAAGTGAACACCGAAGGCCTTGATCAGCCAGTGGCCTTCATCAGCAGGCGCCTCCTACCACGGGAACAACGCTGGAGCACCATAGAGAGGGAGGCCTTCGCTGTAGTATGGGCCCTCAAGAAGCTCCGGCCCTACCTCTTTGGCACACACTTTCGGGTGCAGACCGATCACCGACCCCTGCAGTGGCTGATGCAGATGCGGGGGGAAAACCCGAAGTTACTACGTTGGTCCATCTCCCTACAAGGGATGGACTTCACAGTTGAACACCGGCCTGGGCCGGATCACGCCAACGCAGATGGCCTGTCCCGGTTCTTCCGCCTCGACGAGGAGAGTCCCCAAGAGGATGGGTAACTCTCCCCGCCTTCAGCTGGGGGGGACGCATGTTGGACAGGCCACATGAAGGGCCGCTCTCCCCCGGCCCAACCCGGTCCGAGCCCGGTCACACAGGTACCACACACCACCATTGCACGTCCTCCGTCCCCTCAGGGACCCTTGCCTTCGAACATATCGACCTCGTGGACCCGATCCACTGCTGGCCCGCGCGCCCATCCTGGGCGCCATCTTGGACACTCCACCACGAGGCCGCCTGGCCCCCGATCGACCTCAACCCTGGGCCTGGCCAGGCCTCAGACATCCCGGCACCACCATCCACCCAGGAGGTGAGCGGGCTACTTGGCAAGTCAATGGGAGAAAGAGGTGTCGATGGCTCTCCCCGCCAAGTGCCGCTCGCCCATCGCCTCCCCGGGCGCTGGCCCCACCCCCCTGCTGGGTGTCTGGACTCCCCCATCCCGGACCTCCCGACCTCCAAGTGCGAGGGTCCGGACATCAAAGAACACCAGCCCTATAACTGGGGCAGCTCCAGAGCAGGAAGGCAGTTGTATCTTGGAGTCGAGAGACGTAAAGAAGAACTCATCCTTGACGGACTACTGGCGCTGCCGTAGCTCTGCCTTGTGCACCATCACCCTGCCTGCTGGTGCTGCCGCAACCTTCGTAACCTTCGTAATCCTTCATCGTCGTCGGGACCTGCTGGCGTGGCCGCGGACCGTTTGCAACCATCATCTTCTCCGGGACCTGCTGGCTCCGCCGCGGACCGTCGCTTCCTTCGTCCATCTCGGGACCTGCTGGCTCCGCCGCGGCCCGATCATCTAGAACGCCGAGCTCGAGGATTGAGAGCTATTTCCATCTTTTGGTAACCAAGACTGTCCCGCTACCCTTTCCCCAAACCAGAGACCAGAATCGAGGGGACCCCTGAGTCCAGACCTCCTTGTACCATTTTATCGTACTTTAAGAATCGCCTATAAAATCTCGTTGAACCTTACCCTTGTGTGGTGTCCGTCTGTGGGGGGGAAGTTACTTGTCTGTACGGTCACTGGAGTCGGCTCTCCCTGGAGACCGCTCCCCTTATCCTCGGCCGACCCTCCCGGTCCGTCTAACAGGCTGTATATATTTTCTGCATAGGAAGTGGTAGGCTTGACAATTTCAGAACTGGCATCAGCACTAAACCTTGGAATGTATTTAAACTGGCTTCTTGCTTCCTACATTCTTTTAGGTATTTTCTCACTTTTGCTAAACTGATCGTTATTCGTTTTGAACACAGTATTACTCATGGTCTCTTTAGTATTAGGGACTGTGATCTTTCCTCAGGTACACGAATGGCCACATCATTCGAATGGATAACCAAGGTTATGTAATGCATATGGTCTTTCAGCATTGTGGTCGAATATTACATTTCATAGCCAGTTCAAGCAGACACGGTAATCAGTGCTCTTGTTCAGTAAACACAGCAAGGTATCATTCTCCTTTTGCAAGGCTGACACAGACATAGAATCTTGATCAGAACAGAGGATTAAGTCAGGATCAAGCATAGAAGTGTTTGAAAGCCAATGAGCAAAATGTTCAGAACTTTAATGTCCATTTCTCATGAGGCGATTCTTTTTTTCATGTTTAGGATTATCATCCTCAATAGTCAAGGTCTACACCAAGGCCAAGATATACTAACATTTTGTGTTGTGGCTGCGCTACTTTTTTAGCGTAGCCATGATGCAAAATGCTAGTCTAAATTTACAAGGCCATGCAAGGTCCGATATGTGTCGCCTTGCATGGCTTTGTAAAAAAAAAAAGTAATGTAACAGGTTACGCTTCATCAGGTAGATGTTACATCGGTGGAGCCTGGCCTTTTCCCTGCATCCACCCATTTATTTTGATGCAAACTCAGATCAACTAAATGTAGTAAACCTTGGTTTGTGCCGAAACGGTGTGCCTAACCAAAAGAGACGTAACACTGAGAAATATCTTCATTTCTGGTCATTACTGCATCTTTCTCTGTGTGCTGCATTCTGCAGTACACACAGCATGAGGAATATGCTTCAAAGGATTGTTCTTGTGCAGGAAGGTCCCCCTTCCTGCATAAACGCAATCCTGACCACACAGCAGGCCATACAGCAGACACCCTTGCTCCAGGGTGCAATGGTCCCTGCATTGGAACTAGGCTGCCTGAAGTTTGCCAGCACAATGAGAAAGCAAGTTGCCTTGCTGCATTGCGGTGCTTCCTTTCTGACACCTTTCATTAGTACACATACTTACAACAATTCACACAACGAAAAAAGCTAAATAAATAAACTTCAAATGTGATATTGGAATGGTTGATTTGTCATTCTGGTAAGGACCAGCGAAAGATACAAAGAATATTGGTACAGAGTGGCCCAAGATCACACATGGAATCATGGAAGAGAAGTGTTCCTATGTGGAAGCTCTGTCTTTATAATGCACACTATGGGGTACTTTACTGCTTATATTACGCCCCCTTACCTTTGGCTAGTTAGCAGTTTTCTCAAGTATAAATGGACCCGGGGCAAGCATGTTCAGCTTATAACTAGAAGAACTATCTGATCAGGTAACTGCATTCATGGAAGCAGAGTACCAGAGTCCTTATTGAATGTTGAATTCATCATGAGAGAGGCACAAACGTTGCACTGGGTTTAACTGAAAGGATTCATCTTTATATCATCCTGGACTTCCTCGTGCAGCTGCCGTCCTATTTATGTGAGATGTAGTTTGGGATGAAATGGAATTACTGATGTCTCTTGAGCTATAAACCTATTGCAACACTTTTGTCCTCTTATTTGCCATGTGAAACTAGGAAAAGAAAATCGTTTGCGGGGGCGCCGCGGGTTAATTTACTGAACAAGGTAAGAGGCAGGCTGCATGTGTTTTCTGCAGCCTGAGGGCCTCAAAGTGCTGATTTTAAATGGCATTCAGCTTTGTCTCTTAATGGGGGTCAGCAGGGCACAGCTCTTATCCGGCATCAAAAGGCAGTCCTTAATTATACTCTGCAGTTTACACTTTAAAACTGCATCAGTCCGAGGTCTTCAATCTGAGGTTGCCTTTCAGCGCCGGCAGACAGAACATTACCTCAAGACCCAGGCCGGAAAGTCAACTAACGCTAAGCTGCTGGTATAAGCGGGAGAAAACATGCATTTAACTCACTGTGGCTGAGAAAAGTGCTGGAGCAAGTGGCATTGACATGCGAGTAGAACAAGCATTTACAATGCAATGGTTTTGCCTTTGTTAAAGTTAGAGCTATTGGCATTGCTCTTGACATTATTTTTATTTATGTGTTTTTTTAAAACATAAATAAATGGCATTGTCATTTACAATGCAACTAGCTTTATCTCTCGCAAATGACACACACAAACACCCACAGAGAGCCCCCCCACACACACACACAGTCCCCCACACACACAGAGCCCCCCACACACACACCCACACAGAGCCCCCCACACACACAGCCACACAAAGCCCCCCCACACACACACCCACACAGAGCCCCCCACACAGACAGCCACACAAAGCCCCCCCCACACACACCCACACAGAGCCCTCCACACACACCCACACAGAGCCCTCCACACACTGCGACCCCCCCCCACACACTGCAAGCCCTACACACTGCGACCCCCATTTCAATAGATGTGTGATGCTTACCTGGTACTAAATTGGTCCCTGCATGGCTGAAAGGTTGAAATGGTGTAGGAGGCAAGGGGACAAATGTGAGCATGGAGAGAAAGGAGTATAAGTTTGAGATTAGTGACTGGGTGAAAATAAAATCAGGAAGGACACAGGGTGGTCTTTCCAAATTAGATGGTCTATTTCAGGTAGAAAATGTCAGTAGGTTCTTTGTGTTCTTGAGGGGGGATAGGTCCAACCGGCACCATAATCGGACGTTTATTGTTTATACCCATTCACAACAGGCAACTAGGCAGGATGGTCGTCTCAGAGCCCAATCAGCAGTGAAGCAACAAGGTCCCTAAACCTCTGTAAAAGCATGTGAAACACTGAGGGGCCCTCCTCACCACAAACAGGGCTGAATCTGCACTCTGAATCTGCACTCTGCACTCTGAATCTGCACTCTGCATCTGCACTCTGCATCTGCACTCTGCATCTGCACTCTGCCACTGCACTCTGCATCTGCACTCTGCATCTGCACTCTGAATCTTGAATCTGCACTCTGAATCTGCTCTAAGAATCTTGAATCTGCACTCTGAATCTGCACTCTGCATCTGCTCTCTGAATCTTGAATCTGCTCTCTGAATCTTGAATCTGCACTCTGAATCTGCACTCTGCATCTGCTCTCTGAATTTTGAATCTGCACTCTGAATCTGCACTCTGCATCTGCTCTCTGAATCTTGAATCTGCACTCTGAATCTGCACTCTGCATCTGCTCTCTGAATCTTGAATCTGCACTCTGAATCTGCACTCTGCACTCTGAATCTGCACTCTGCACTCTGAATCTGCACTCTGAATCTGCACTCTGCACTCTGAATCTGCACTCTGAATCTTGAATCTGCACTCTGAATCTTGAATCTGCACTCTGAATCTGCACTCTGCACTCTGCATCTGCACTCTGAATCTGCACTCTGCACTCTGAATCTGCACTCTGAATCTGCACTCTGAATCTGCACTCTGAATCTGCACTCTGCACTCTGAGTCTGCACTCTGAATCTGCACTCTGAATCTGCACTCTGAATCTGCACTCTGCACTCTGAATCTGCAATCTGAATCTGCACTCGGCATCTGCACTCTGCATCTGCACTCTGCATCTTCACTCTACATCTGCACTCTGCATCTGCACTCTGAATCTGCACTCTGAATCTGCACTCTGAGTCTGCACTCTGAATCTGCACTCTGAATCTGCAGTCTGAATCTGCAGTCTGAATCTGCACTCTGAATCTGCACTCTGAATCTTCACTCTGAATCTGCACTCTGAATCTTCACTCTGAATCTGAACTCTGAATCTTGAATCTGCACTCTGAATCTGCACTTTGCATCTGCTCTCTGAATCTTGAATCTGCACTCTGAATCTGCACTCTGCACTCTGAATCTGCACTCTGCACTCTGAATCTGCACTCTGAATCTTGAATCTGCACTCTGAATCTGCACTCTGAATCTTGAATCTGCACTCTGAATCTTGAATCTGCACTCTGAATCTGCACTCTGAATCTTGAATCTACACTCTGAATCTTGAATCTGCACTCTGAATCTGCACTCTGAATCTTGAATCTGCACTCTGAATCTGCACTCTGCACTCTGCACTCTGAATCTGCACTCTGCACTCTGAATCTGCACTCTGAATCTGCACTCTGAATATGCACTCTGAATCTTGATTCTGCACTCTGAATCTGCACTCTGAATCTGCACTCTGCACTCTGAATCTGCACTCTGAATCTGCACTCTGCACTCTGAATCTGCACTCTGAATCTGCACTCTGAATCTTGAATCTGCACTCTGAATCTGCACTCTGAATCTGCACTCTGCAATCTGAATCTGCACTCTGAATCTGCACTCTGCACTCTGAATCTGCACTCTGAATCTTGAATCTGCACTCTGAATCTGCACTGTGCACTCTGAATCTGCACTCTGAATCTGCACTCTGCACTCTGAATCTGCACTCTGAATCTGCACTCTGAATCTGCACTCTGAATCTGCACTCTGAACTCTGCACTCTGAACTCTGCACTCTGAATCTGCACTCTGAACTCTGCACTCTGAATCTGCACTCTGAATCTGCACTCTGAATCTGCACTCTGAATCTGCACTCTGAATCTGCACTCTGAACTCTGCACTCTGAATCTGCACTCTGAATCTGCACTCTGCACTCTGAATCTGCACTCTGAATCTGCACTTTGCTCTCTAAACTCTGCACTCTGAATCTGCACTCTGAATCTGCACTCTGCATCTGCACTCTGAATCTTGAATCTGCACTCTGAATCTTGAATCTGCACTCTGCACTCTGAATCTGCACTCTGAATCTGCACTCTGAATCTGCACTCTGAATCTGCACTCTGAATCTTGAATCTGCACTCTGAATCTGCACTCTGCAGTCTGAGTCTGCACTCTGAATCTGCACTCTGAATCTGCAGTCTGAATCTGCACTCTGAATCTGCATTCTGAATCTGCACTCTGACTCTGCACTCTGACTCTGCACTCTGAATCTGCACTCTGCACTCTGAACTCTGCACTCTGAACTCTGCACTCTGAAATCTGCACTCTGAACTCTGAATCTGCACTCTGAATCTGCACTTTGCACTCTGAACTCTGCACTCTGAATCTGCACTCTGAACTCTGCACTCTGAACTCTGCACTCTGAACTCTGCACTCTGAACTCTGCACTCTGAATCTGCACTCTGAATCTGCACTCTGCACTCTGAATCTGCACTCTGCACTCTGCACTCTGAATCTGCACTCTGCACTCTGAATCTGCACTTTGCACTCTGAACTCTGCACTCTGAATCTGCACTCTGCATCTGCACTCTGCATCTGCACTCTGAATCTTGAATCTGCACTCTGAATCTTGAATCTGCACTCTGAATCTGCACTCTGCACTCTGAACTCTGAATCTCCACTCTGAACTCTGAATCTCCACTCTGCACTCTGAATCTGCCCTCTGAATCTCCACTCTGCACTCTGAATCTGCACTCTGCACTCTGAATCTGCACTCTGAATCTGCACTATGAATCTGCACTCTGAATCTGCACTCTGAATCTGCACTCTGCACTCTGAATCTGCACTCTGAATCTGCACTCTGAATCTGCACTCTGAATCTGCACTCTGAATCTGCACTCTGCACTCTGAATCTGCACTCTGCACTCTGAATCTGCACTCTGCACTCTGAATCTGCACTCTGCACTCTGAACTCTGCACTCTGAATCTGCACTCTGCATCTGCACTCTGAATCTGCACTCTGAATCTTGAATCTGCACTCTGCACTCTGAAGTGCACTCTGCACTCTGAATCTGCACTCTGAATCTGCACTCTGAATCTGCACTCTGCACTCTGAATCTGCACTCTGAATATGCACTCTGAATCTGCACTCTGAACTCTGCACTCTGAACTCTGCACTCTGAACTCTGCACTCTGAACTCTGCACTCTGAACTCTGCACTCTGAACTCTGAATCTGCACTCTGAATCGGCACTCTGAATCTGCACTCTGAATCTTGAATCTGCACTCTGCATCTGCACTCTGAATCTGCACTCTGCATCTGCACTCTGAATCTGCACTCTGAATCTGCACTCTGAATCTGCACTCTGAATCTTGAATCTGCACTCTGAATCTGCACTCTGAATCTGCACTCTGAATCTGCACTCTGAATCTTGAATCTGCACTCTGAATCTGCACTCTGCACTCTGAGTCTGCACTCTGAATCTGCACTCTGAATCTGCACTCTGAATCTGCACTCTGAATCTGCACTCTGAATCTGCACTCTGAATCTGCACTCTGCACTCTGAATCTGCACTCTGCACTCTGAATCTGCACTCTGAATCTTGAATCTGCACTCTGAATCTGCACTCTGAATCTGCACTCTGAATCTTGAATCTGCACTCTGAATCTGCACTCTGAATCTGCACTCTGAATCTGCACTCTGCACTCTGAATCTGCACTCTGCACTCTGCACTCTGAATCTGCACTCTGAATCTGCACTCTGCACTCTGAATCTGCACTCTGCACTCTGCACTCTGAATCTGCACTCTGAATCTGCACTCTGAATCTGCACTCTGCACTCTGAATCTGCACTCTGCACTCTGAATCTGCACTCTGCACTCTGAATCTTGAATCTGCACTCTGCATCTGCACTCTGAATCTGCACTCTGCATCTGCACTCTGAATCTGCACTCTGAATCTGCACTCTGAATCTGCACTCTGAATCTTGAATCTGCACTCTGAATCTGCACTCTGAATCTGCACTCTGAATCTGCACTCTGAATCTTGAATCTGCACTCTGAATCTGCACTCTGCACTCTGAGTCTGCACTCTGAATCTGCACTCTGAATCTGCACTCTGAATCTGCACTCTGAATCTGCACTCTGAATCTGCACTCTGAATCTGCACTCTGCACTCTGAATCTGCACTCTGCACTCTGAATCTGCACTCTGAATCTTGAATCTGCACTCTGAATCTGCACTCTGAATCTGCACTCTGAATCTTGAATCTGCACTCTGAATCTGCACTCTGAATCTGCACTCTGAATCTGCACTCTGCACTCTGAATCTGCACTCTGCACTCTGCACTCTGAATCTGCACTCTGAATCTGCACGCTGCACTCTGCACTCTGAATCTGCACTCTGAATCTGCACTCTGAATCTGCACTCTGCACTCTGAATCTGCACTCTGAATCTGCACTCTGCACTCTGAATCTGCACTCTGCACTCTGAATCTGCACTCTGCACTCTGAATCTGCACTCTGAATCTGCTCTCTGAATCTGCACTCTGAATCTGCACTCTGAATCTGCACTCTGAATCTGCACTCTGAACTCTGCACTCTGAATCTGCACTCTGAACTCTGCAACCTGAACTCTGCACTCTGAACTCTGCACTCTGAACTCTGCACTCTGAACTCTGCACTCTGAACTCTGCACTCTGAACTCTGCACTCTGAATCTGCACTCTGAATCTGCACTCTGAATCTGCACTCTGAATCTGCACTCTGAATCTTGAATCTGCACTCTGAATCTTGAATCTGCACTCTGAATCTGCACTCTGCACTCTGAGTCTGCACTCTGAATCTGCACTCTGAATCTGCACTCTGAATCTGCACCCTGCACTCTGAATCTGCACTCTGCACTCTGAATCTGCACTCTGAATCTTGAATCTGCACTCTGAATCTGCACTCTGAATCTGCACTCTGCACTCTGCACTCTGAATCTGCACTCTGAATCTGCACTCTGCACTCTGAATCTGCACTCTGAATCTGCACTCTGCACTCTGAATCTGCACTCTGCACTCTGAATCTGCACTCTGCACTCTGAATCTGCACTCTGAATCTGCTCTCTGAATCTGCACTCTGAATCTGCACTCTGAATCTGCACTCTGAATCTGCACTCTGAATCTGCACTCTGAACTCTGCACTCTGAATCTGCACTCTGAACTCTGCAACCTGAACTCTGCACTCTGAACTCTGCACTCTGAACTCTGCACTCTGAACTCTGCACTCTGAACTCTGCACTCTGAACTCTGCACTCTGAATCTGCACTCTGAATCTGCACTCACACACCCACACAGAGCCCCCCACACAGACAGCCACACAAAGCCCCCCCCCACACACACCCACACAGAGCCCTCCACACACACCCACACAGAGCCCTCCACACACTGCGACCCCCCCCCACACACTGCAAGCCCTACACACTGCGACCCCCATTTAAATAGATGTGTGATGCTTACCTGGTACTAAATTGGTCCCTGCATGGCTGAAAGGTTGAAATGGTGTAGGAGGCAAGGGGACAAATGTGAGCATGGAGAGAAAGGAGTATAAGTTTGAGATTAGTGACTGGGTGAAAATAAAATCAGGAAGGACACAGGGTGGTCTTTCCAAATTAGATGGTCTATTTCAGGTAGAAAATGTCAGTAGGTTCTTTGTGTTCTTGAGGGGGGATAGGTCCAACCGGCACCATAATCGGACGTTTATTGTTTATACCCATTCACAACAGGCAACTAGGCAGGATGGTCGTCTCAGAGCCCAATCAGCAGTGAAGCAACAAGGTCCCTAAACCTCTGTAAAAGCATGTGAAACACTGAGGGGCCCTCCTCACCACAAACAGGGCTGAATCTGCACTCTGAATCTGCACTCTGAATCTGCACTCTGCACTCTGAATCTGCACTCTGCATCTGCACTCTGCATCTGCACTCTGCATCTGCACTCTGCCACTGCACTCTGCATCTGCACTCTGCATCTGCACTCTGAATCTTGAATCTGCACTCTGAATCTGCTCTAAGAATCTTGAATCTGCACTCTGAATCTGCACTCTGCATCTGCTCTCTGAATCTTGAATCTGCTCTCTGAATCTTGAATCTGCACTCTGAATCTGCACTCTGCATCTGCTCTCTGAATTTTGAATCTGCACTCTGAATCTGCACTCTGCATCTGCTCTCTGAATCTTGAATCTGCACTCTGAATCTGCACTCTGCATCTGCTCTCTGAATCTTGAATCTGCACTCTGAATCTGCACTCTGCACTCTGAATCTGCACTCTGCACTCTGAATCTGCACTCTGAATCTGCACTCTGCACTCTGAATCTGCACTCTGAATCTTGAATCTGCACTCTGAATCTTGAATCTGCACTCTGAATCTTGAATCTGCACTCTGAATCTGCACTCTGCACTCTGCATCTGCACTCTGAATCTGCACTCTGCACTCTGAATCTGCACTCTGAATCTGCCCTCTGAATCTGCACTCTGAATCTGCACTCTGCACTCTGAGTCTGCACTCTGAATCTGCACTCTGAATCTGCACTCTGAATCTGCACTCTGCACTCTGAATCTGCAATCTGAATCTGCACTCGGCATCTGCACTCTGCATCTGCACTCTGCATCTTCACTCTACATCTGCACTCTGCATCTGCACTCTGAATCTGCACTCTGAATCTGCACTCTGAGTCTGCACTCTGAATCTGCACTCTGAATCTGCAGTCTGAATCTGCAGTCTGAATCTGCACTCTGAATCTGCACTCTGAATCTTCACTCTGAATCTGCACTCTGAATCTGCACTCTGAATCTTCACTCTGAATCTGAACTCTGAATCTTGAATCTGCACTCTGAATCTGCACTCTGAATCTGCACTTTGCATCTGCTCTCTGAATTTTGAATCTGCACTCTGAATCTGCACTCTGCACTCTGAATCTGCACTCTGCACTCTGAATCTGCACTCTGAATCTTGAATCTGCACTCTGAATCTGCACTCTGAATCTTGAATCTGCACTCTGAATCTTGAATCTGCACTCTGAATCTGCACTCTGAATCTTGAATCTGCACTCTGAATCTTGAATCTGCACTCTGAATCTGCACTCTGAATCTTGAATCTGCACTCTGAATCTGCACTCTGCACTCTGCACTCTGAATCTGCACTCTGCACTCTGAATCTGCACTCTGAATCTGCACTCTGAATATGCACTCTGAATCTTGATTCTGCACTCTGAATCTGCACTCTGAATCTGCACTCTGCACTCTGAATCTGCACTCTGAATCTGCACTCTGCACTCTGAATCTGCACTCTGAATCTGCACTCTGAATCTTGAATCTGCACTCTGAATCTGCACTCTGAATCTGCACTCTGCACTCTGAATCTGCACTCTGAATCTGCACTCTGCACTCTGAATCTGCACTCTGAATCTTGAATCTGCACTCTGAATCTGCACTCTGCACTCTGAATCTGCACTCTGAATCTGCACTCTTCACTCTGAATCTGCACTCTGAATCTGCACTCTGAATCTGCACTCTGAATCTGCACTCTGAACTCTGCACTCTGAACTCTGCACTCTGAATCTGCACTCTGAACTCTGCACTCTGAATCTGCACTCTGAATCTGCACTCTGAATCTGCACTCTGAATCTGCACTCTGAATCTGCACTCTGAACTCTGCACTCTGAATCTGCACTCTGAATCTGCACTCTGCACTCTGAATCTGCACTCGGAATCTGCACTTTGCACTCTAAACTCTGCACTCTGAATCTGCACTCTGAATCTGCACTCTGCATCTGCACTCTGAATCTTGAATCTGCACTCTGAATCTTGAATCTGCACTCTGCACTCTGAATCTGCACTCTGAATCTGCACTCTGAATCTGCGCTCTGAATCTGCACTCTGAATCTTGAATCTGCACTCTGAATCTGCACTCTGCAGTCTGAGTCTGCACTCTGAATCTGCACTCTGAATCTGCAGTCTGAATCTGCACTCTGAATCTGCATTCTGAATCTGCACTCTGACTCTGCACTCTGACTCTGCACTCTGAATCTGCACTCTGAACTCTGCACTCTGAACTCTGCACTCTGAACTCTGCACTCTGAAATCTGCACTCTGAACTCTGAATCTGCACTCTGAATCTGCACTCTGAATCTGCACTCTGCACTCTGAATCTGCACTCTGAATCTGCACTCTGAATCTGCACTCTGCACTCTGAATCTGCACTCTGAATATGCACTCTGAATCTGCACTCTGAACTCTGCACTCTGAACTCTGCACTCTGAACTCTGCACTCTGAACTCTGAATCTGCACTCTGAATCTGCACTCTGAATCTGCACTCTGAATCTTGAATCTGCACTCTGCATCTGCACTCTGAATCTGCACTCTGCATCTGCACTCTGAATCTGCACTCTGAATCTGCACTCTGAATCTGCACTCTGAATCTGCACTCTGAATCTTGAATCTGCACTCTGAATCTGCACTCTGAATCTGCACTCTGAATCTGCACTCTGAATCTTGAATCTGCACTCTGAATCTGCACTCTGCACTCTGAGTCTGCACTCTGAATCTTGAATCTGCACTCTGAATCTGCACTCTGAATCTGCACTCTGAATCTGCACTCTGAATCTTGAATCTGCACTCTGAATCTGCACTCTGCACTCTGAGTCTGCACTCTGAATCTGCACTCTGAATCTGCAGTCTGAATCTGCAGTCTGAATCTGCACTCTGAATCTGCACTCTGGATCTGCACTCTGAATCTGCACTCTGACTCTGCACTCTGAATCTGCACTCTGAATCTGCACTCTGAATCTGCACTCTGAATCTGCACTCTGCACTCTGAATCTGCACTCTGCACTCTGAATCTGCACTCTGAATCTTGAATCTGCACTCTGAATCTGCACTCTGAATCTGCACTCTGAATCTTGAATCTGCACTCTGAATCTGCACTCTGAATCTGCACTCTGAATCTGCACTCTGCACTCTGAATCTGCACTCTGCACTCTGCACTCTGAATCTGCACTCTGAATCTGCACTCTGCACTCTGCACTCTGAATCTGCACTCTGAATCTGCACTCTGAATCTGCACTCTGCACTCTGAATCTGCACTCTGAATCTGCACTCTGCAATGTTGGACAGGCCACATGAAAGGCCGCTCTCCCCCAGCCCGACCCGGCCTGAGCCCGGTCACGCAGGTACCACACACCACCCTTGCACGTCCTCCGTCCCCTCAGGGACCCCTGCCCTCGAGCATGTCAACCTCGTGGGTCCGATCCACTGCCAGCCTACGCGCCCATCCTGGGGCGCCATCTTGGACACTCCACCACGTGGCCGCCTGGCCCCCGGCCGACCTCAACCCTGGGCCTGGCCAGGCCTCAGACATCCCGGCACCACCATCCACCCAGGAGGTGAGCGGGCTACTTGGCAAGTCAATGGGAGAAAGAGGTGTCGATGGCTCTCCCCCGCCAAGTGCCGCTCGCCCATCGCCTCCCCGGGCGCTGGCTCCACCCCCCTGCTGGGTGTCTGGACTCCCTCATCCCGGACCTCCCGACCTCCAAGTGCGAGGGTCCGGACATCAAAGCACACCAGCCCTATAACTGGGGTAGCTCCAGAGCAGGAAGGCAGTTGTATCTTGGAGTCGAGAGACGTAAAGAGGAACTCATCCTAGACGGACTACTGGCGCTGCCGTAGCTCTGTCTTGTGCACCATCGTCCTGCCTGTTGGCGCTGCCACAGCCTTCGCAACCTTCATCACCTTCATCGTCGTCGGGACCTGCTGGCGTGGCCGCGGACCGTTGTAACCGTCATCTTCACCGGGACCTGCAGGCTCCGCCGCGGACCGTCGTTTTTCCTTCGTCCATCTCGGGACCTGCCTGGCTCCGCCGCGGCCCGATCATCTAGAACGCCGAGCTCGAGGATTGAGAGCTATTTTCCACTCATTGGTAACAAGACTGTCCCGCTACCCTTTCCCCAAACCAGAGACTAGAATCGAGGGGACCCCTGAGTCCAGACCTCCTTGTATCATATCATCGTAACCTAAGAATTGCATATAAAGTCTCGTTAAACTTCAACCTTGTGTGGTGTCCGTCTGTGGGGGGGAAGTTACTTGTCTGTACAGTCGTTGGAGACGGCTCTCCCCGGAGACCTCTCCCCGTAGTCTCGGCCGACCCTCCCGGTCCGTCTAACATTGGTGGCCAGCGGCGCGATCCGAATCACCGCATAACGTACAGAGAGTAGCTCACCCCACGACGAAATCACAATGACAACTAAAGAAAGCGGATCAACCGAGAAGTTCCAAATGGAGAAACTGGAGGAGTACAGCCATCGTGAACTAAAACAATTCTGCATCGAACTGGGTATCGCTACCACCGGACTAAGCACCAAAGACGATTTTAAGCATGCCCTAGAATCTTGGGCAGAGACCGGGGCTGCCGGAACCCCCGATCAAAGCACCGCAGAAAAAACCACCACGGCCCCTGAAGGGCAAAGAATGGGTCTCTCGCAAGACGAGATCCAGGAAAGAGAAAGAACCCGACTACACGAGCTGGAAATGGCCCGACTCAAAATGGACGTTGAACTTAAGTTGGCCGAACAAAAAATCAACCTAGAGCACCTGCGTCTCCGAGAAGAAAGAGAGGAGAAACAGAGACAAAGGGAGCTCGAGGAAAAGAAACTGGCGTACGAACACGAACGGAACCTAGCCGAGATCAACCTGCGCAAGCAGAATAAAGAAGCAGGGGTGCCCGAGCGACCCCACACCTCAGGGGCCACAGAGAAAAAGGTACACATCCCCAAGGATGTTGTCCGAGAATACTTCCGAGAGGACGACATCCAGCAATGGTTTAAGGCCTATGAAATCGCTATGACTGCACACCGGATCGATAGAAGCGACTGGGGGGCCGGTCTATGGGGGAGATTCCTCAATGAGGGCCGCAACACCCTGCTACAGCTCCCGGACCACCAGATGACCTCCTATGACCATATGAAAGCGGCACTCCTCACCCGCTATGGCCTCACACCCGAGATGTACCGTCAGAGGTTCCGAGACTGCACCCGCATCCCGGGTACAACTTGGGTGGACTATGTAACATACTTTAGCCGAGCCTTCGAGGGCTGGATCAGAGGAAGCAACGTCACGACCTACGAACAACTGTTCAATCTGATGGTATGGGAGCACCTGTCAAACAATTGCTTCATTAAACTCCGCCAGCACCTCCTCGACAGCAAGTTAACGGATCCCCGGCAGCTCGCAGCCGAAGCTGACCGGTGGGAGATCACCAGAGTGGGCCGGAATGGGTCCTACGAACAGAACCGGAACAACAATGGTCAGCACCGACCCAGAGGAGGAGGAGGGGGCCAAGGACGAGGAAGAGACAACGCTCCGGTCGCCCCCGCTACCAGCACCACCCCCCCGGCCAACCGGGGCAGCACCCCGGCGCGACCGGGGTACCGAGCCAATGTCACGTGTCACCGATGTCAACGAGTCGGCCACTATGCAAACAACCCAAACTGCCCGCAGTACCAGAGCCCAAGACCCCGCCAAGTGGCCGCTGCGGCCCTAGGGGAAGAACAGATCTCCGAGGAGCAGGAAGAATACGAACAAGAGCATCAAGAGTGGGAGCCAGCCGCCATGGCTCTAGCATGCTTAGGGGGGAAAGACATGGTCCCGCGGGTCCCCCTACCCGCTAACACCCAGAAGTACAGCCAATGGGTGAGCATCAATGGACGCCGGGCCGAAGCCCTTCGTGACACCGGGGCCAGTGTAACAGCCGTCCGCTGTCACCTGGTGACCCCAGAACAGTATCTACCGAACATTCTCTGCCCTGTACGATCAGCCGATAACTCGGAAAGTCTGTGTCGGATGGCCTGCGTCCCTTTCGAATGGGGAGGGGTCTCCGGCATGTTGAAAGTAACGGTCCGAGACGATGCCCCCGTAGACTGCCTCCTGGGAAATGACCTTGAAAGCTCTCCGTGGGCAGCCGTGGAGCGAAGAGAACACCTGGGGATGTTAGGCGTCCCAGACTGGGCGTGCGTCACCACCCGGTCCATGGCCGCCCGTGCCAACCACCGCCCAGAAGAACCCGAATGGCCGGCGCCACCGCCTCCGGTCGCCCCTGCCGAAAACACCGACCGTGACATCCCCCCCGAACCAGCTCAACCTTCCGACCTCGCTAACCTCGACCAGTGGCCTCAAGAGGGGGGGCCCACGCAAGAACAATTTCGCCAAGAACAGAAGACCTGTCCCTCCCTCGAGGGACTCCGCCAGCAAGCGCTCGCCCAAAGCGCAGGGGATACCTCCGGAACTCATTGGGTCTACTGGGACAATGATCTGCTGTACAGCGAGCAAAGAATCGCCGAGCTGGGGAGCAACCGAGTATTAGTGGTGCCCCTCCGTTTTAGAGACTTTCTGCTAAACCTGGCCCACGATGTCCCCCTGGCAGGACACCTGGGACAAGATAAAACCTACAGTCGCCTAGTGACCCACTTCTTCTGGCCCAAAATGAGGAACGATGTGCACCAGCATTGCCGATCTTGCCCCACGTGCCAAGCCAGTGGAAAGAGCGGCCGCAAACTAAAGGCTCCCCTACAACCTTTTCCCGTGGTCACTACCCCGTTTGAGAGGGTCGGAATAGACATTGTGGGGCCCCTGGACCCGCGCACAAAACAAGGCCATCGATTCATCTTGGTGCTAGTGGACCACGCCACCCGCTACCCTGAAGCTGTCCCTCTGCGGACTGTGACCGCCCCGGTAGTCGGCCGGGCTCTGATGGGGATCTTCTCCCGTGTGGGCTTCCCCCGAGAAGTCGTCAGCGACAGAGGCACGAACTTTATTTCTAAATACATGAAATCCCTCTGGCAACAGTGCGGGGTCACCTACCGATTCACGACCCCCTATCACCCTCAAGGGAACGGACTCGTTGAGCGGTTCAACCGCACGCTAAAAGGGATGATCGGGGGGTTGGAAGAACCCCTCCGTCGCCAGTGGGATGTGCTGCTGCCGTGCCTCCTCTTCGCTTATCGAGAGGTCCCCCAGAAATCCCTGGGCTTCAGCCCATTTGAACTGCTATATGGACACCCAGTGCGAGGGCCGCTCAGCCTAGTCAAAGAAGGCTGGGAGATGCCTCCGTTAAAGAACCCTCCAGATGTCTTCCGGTATCTCTTAACCCTCCGCAACCAGACCCGGCGGTTCCGGGAACTGGCAAAAGCCAACCTAGAGGCCAGTCAAGAGGACATGAAAAAATGGTATGACCGGAATGCCTCATCCATTGAATTTGAACCGGGCCAACAGGTATGGGTGATGTCCCCCACCGAGCCATGCGCCCTACAAGACAAATGGACAGGGCCCTTCAAAGTAATCGAGCGCAAGGGCCCTGCCACCTATCTCATCGACATGGAATCCTCCCGGAACCCACTCCGGGTCCTCCACGCTAACAGATTAAAGCCCCACTTTGTGCGTACGGAACTCAGCCTCCTGATGGCCACAGACACTGGGGCTGAAGAAGACTCCGAGCCCCTCCCTGACCTCCTACGGACTCGGGAGCAAGACGGCTCCGTGGATGGGGTCCGACTCTCGGAGACCCTCACCGGAGAGCAACGTCAGGAATGTCAAACCCTCCTATCACAGTTCGCCAGCCTGTTCTCCCTCACCCCAGGTGTCACTTCCTGGTGTGTGCACGATGTAGACACGGGGGACAGCCCCCCTATCCGCCACCGGGCCTACCGCGTGCCAGATCGGGTACGGGCCTGCATCCAGGAAGAAGTAGCCAAGATGCTCACACTCGGGGTCATCGAGGCTTCAGACAGCCCCTGGGCCAGCCCTGTAGTACTGGTCCCCAAAGCAGCTGCCCCCGGCACCACCCCAGAACTTCGGTTCTGCGTCGACTACCGGGGCTTGAACGCGGTCACCCGAACAGACGCACATCCCATCCCCCGGGCAGATGAACTGATCGACCGCATGGGAGCTGCCCGCTACCTCAGTATCTTCGACCTGACGGCGGGCTACTGGCAGATCGGCCTCACACCCCGGGCGCAAGAACGTTCTGCCTTTTCCACACCCGATGGCCATTACCATTTCACAGTCATGCCCTTCGGCATGAAGAACGCCCCAGCGACATTCCAACGGCTCGTCAATCAGGTCCTGGCGGGGCTCGAAGGATTCAGCGCCGCCTACCTAGACGACATCGCTGTGTACAGCCACCAGTGGTCCGAGCACCTCCACCACCTCCGAGCAGTGCTGCAAGCCCTACAGCGGGCTGGCCTCACGATCAAGGCCAGCAAATGTCAAATTGGACAAGGGTCTGTAACCTACCTCGGACACCAGGTGGGAAGCGGCCTGGTGGCCCCTCTGCAGCTAAAAATTGCCGCCATCCAGTCCTGGCAGTCCCCCATCACACAGACCGAGGTACGAGCCTTCCTGGGCCTCACAGGCTACTACCGAAGGTTCGTGAAAGACTATGGTACTATAGTGGGACCCCTCACAGAACTCACGTCGAAAAACCAGCCCAAGAAAGTCAACTGGACCCCAGAGTGTCAAGCTGCCTTTGAACAATTGAAAGCCGCCATGTGTTCCGCCCCTGTGCTCCAGGCCCCCGACTACAGCCGGGAGTTCGTCGTCCAGACGGATGCCTCCGACCATGGCATTGGGGCAGTCCTGTCTCAAGTGAACACCGAAGGCCTTGATCAACCGGTGGCCTTCATTAGCAGACGACTCCTACCACGAGAACAGCGCTGGAGCACCATAGAGCGGGAGGCCTTCGCTGTGGTATGGGCCCTCAAGAAGCTCCGGCCCTACCTTTTTGGCACACACTTTCGGGTACAGACCGACCACCGACCCCTGCAGTGGCTGATGCAGATGCGGGGGGAAAACCCGAAGTTACTACGCTGGTCCATCTCCCTACAAGGTATGGACTTCACAGTCGAACACCGGCCTGGGCCAGATCACGCCAACGCGGATGGCCTGTCCCGGTTCTTCCGCCTTGACGAGGAGAGTCCCCAAGAGGATGGGTAACTCTCCCCGCCTTCAGCTGGGGGGGACGCATGTTGGACAGGCCACATGAAAGGCCGCTCTCCCCGAGCCCGACCCGGCCTGAGCCCGGTCACGCAGGTACCACACACCACCCTTGCACGTCCTCCGTCCCCTCAGGGACCCCTGCCCTCGAGCATGTCAACCTCGTGGGTCCGATCCACTGCCAGCCTACGCGCCCATCCTGGGGCGCCATCTTGGACACTCCACCACGTGGCCGCCTGGCCCCCGGCCGACCTCAACCCTGGGCCTGGCCAGGCCTCAGACATCCCGGCACCACCATCCACCCAGGAGGTGAGCGGGCTACTTGGCAAGTCAATGGGAGAAAGAGGTGTCGATGGCTCTCCCCCGCCAAGTGCCGCTCGCCCATCGCCTCCCCGGGCGCTGGCTCCACCCCCCTGCTGGGTGTCTGGACTCCCTCATCCCGGACCTCCCGACCTCCAAGTGCGAGGGTCCGGACATCAAAGCACACCAGCCCTATAACTGGGGTAGCTCCAGAGCAGGAAGGCAGTTGTATCTTGGAGTCGAGAGACGTAAAGAGGAACTCATCCTAGACGGACTACTGGCGCTGCCGTAGCTCTGTCTTGTGCACCATCGTCCTGCCTGTTGGCGCTGCCACAGCCTTCGCAACCTTCATCACCTTCATCGTCGTCGGGACCTGCTGGCGTGGCCGCGGACCGTTGTAACCGTCATCTTCACCGGGACCTGCAGGCTCCGCCGCGGACCGTCGTTTTTCCTTCGTCCATCTCGGGACCTGCCTGGCTCCGCCGCGGCCCGATCATCTAGAACGCCGAGCTCGAGGATTGAGAGCTATTTTCCACTCATTGGTAACAAGACTGTCCCGCTACCCTTTCCCCAAACCAGAGACTAGAATCGAGGGGACCCCTGAGTCCAGACCTCCTTGTATCATATCATCGTAACCTAAGAATTGCATATAAAGTCTCGTTAAACTTCAACCTTGTGTGGTGTCCGTCTGTGGGGGGGAAGTTACTTGTCTGTACAGTCGTTGGAGACGGCTCTCCCCGGAGACCTCTCCCCGTAGTCTCGGTCGACCCTCCCGGTCCGTCTAACATGCACTCTGAATCTGCACTCTGCACTCTGAATCTGCACTCTGCACTCTGAATCTGCACTCTGAATCTGCTCTCTGAATCTGCACTCTGAATCTGCACTCTGAATCTGCACTCTGAATCTGCACTCTGAATCTGCACTCTGAACTCTGCACTCTGAATCTGCAACCTGAACTCTGCACTCTGAACTCTGCACTCTGAACTCTGCACTCTGAACTCTGCACTCTGAACTCTGCACTCTGAACTCTGCACTCTGAACTCTGCACTCTGAATCTGCACTCTGAATCTGCACTCTGAATCTGCACTCTGAATCTGCACTCTGAATCTTGAATCTGCACTCTGAATCTTGAATCTGCACTCTGAATCTGCACTCTGCACTCTGAGTCTGCACTCTGAATCTGCACTCTGAATCTGCACTCTGAATCTGCACCCTGCACTCTGAATCTGCACTCTGCACTCTGAATCTGCACTCTGAATCTTGAATCTGCACTCTGAATCTGCACTCTGAATCTTGAATCTGCACTCTGAATCTGCACTCTGAATCTGCACTCTGAATCTGCACTCTGCACTCTGAATCTGCACTCTGAATCTGCACTCTGCACTCTGAATCTGCACTCTGAATCTGCACTCTGCACTCTGAATCTGCACTCTGCACTCTGAATCTGCACTCTGCACTCTGAATCTGCACTCTGAATCTGCTCTCTGAATCTGCACTCTGAATCTGCACTCTGAACTCTGCACTCTGAACTCTGCAACCTGAACTCTGCACTCTGAACTCTGCACTCTGAACTCTGCACTCTGAACTCTGCACTCTGAACTCTGCACTCTGAATCTGCACTCTGAATCTGCACTCTGAATCTGCACTCTGAATCTGCACTCTGAATCTTGAATCTGCACTCTGAATCTGCACTCTGCACTCTGAGTCTGCACTCTGAATCTGCACTCTGAATCTGCACTCTGCACTCTGAATCTGCACTCTGAATCTGCACTCTGCACTTTAAATCTGCACTCTGCACTCTGAATCTGCACTCTGCCCTCTGAATCTGCACTCTGCATCTGCACTCTGAATCTGCACTCTGAATCTGCACTCTGAATCTGCACTCTGAATCTGCACTCTGAACTCTGCACTCTGAACTCTGCACTCTGAACTCTGCACTCTGAATCTGCACTCTGAATCTGCACTCTGAATCTGCACTCTGAATCTGCACTCTGAATCTTGAATCTGCACTCTGAATCTGCACTCTGCACTCTGAGCCTGCACTCTGAATCTGCACTCTGAATTTGCACTCTGCACTCTGAATCTGCACTCTGAATCTTGAATCTGCACTCTGAATCTGCACTCTGAATCTGCACTCTGAATCTTGAATCTGCACTCTGAATCTGCACCTTGAATCTGCACTCTGAATCTGCACTCTGCACTCTGAATCTGCACTCTGCACTCTGAATCTGCACTCTGAATCTGCACTCTGCACTCTGCACTCTGAATCTGCACTCTGAATCTGCACTCTGAATCTGCACTCTGCACTCTGAATCTGCACTCTGAATCTGCACTCTGAATCTGCACTCTGCACTCTGAATCTGCACTCTGCATCTGCACTCTGAATCTGCACTCTGAATCTGCACTCTGAATCTGCACTCTGAATCTGCACTCTGAATCTGCACTCTGAACTCTGCACTCTGAATCTGCACTCTGAACTCTGCACTCTGAACTCTGCACTCTGAACTCTGCACTCTGAAGTCAAATGTCTTGATTTGTAATTGTAGTGTATTCAGAAGGGTATGCAACCGTTTCAACGCATACTGTTTCAACGCACACCATAAATTAATTAATAATTAATGTAGTTTATAAAATTAATTAAATATTTATTAATTACATTTAAAAAAAAAAATAATATACTTACCTATACTTACGTTGTAATGGCATGCGTTGTAATAGCATCTGCTATGTAATGTCATGCGTTGTAAAGGCATTCGTTGTAAAGGAATGTGTGTTGTAAAAATTGCGTTGTAATGGTGTGCGATGTAAATGCATGAGTTGTAACGTCATACATCCATTCAGAAGAGTCACCTTTTATTCATGCACAGTGTTATACTACAATGGTATACTCTAAGAAAGGGTGATGGCACAGATGCCTACATTTTAGAAAAGGAAAGTGGGAGATTTGAAAAGCATTTTCGGGCAAATTTATTTCCCCAATTGACTTCTGTTTTCTATTGTCAGAGGCAGGAGACGGCCAAAATAAAACAATTTGGGCTTGAGAGTCTCCCGCATGAATCGGGTCTAGTTGCATGTATGTAAAAGTCTTCTCAGGGTAGAGACGCCCTGGAAGGTTTTAGAATACCAGTGGGTATTCCAACTTTTTTCTGATTCATTCATACTCTGGTATTGGTAGACAATTTGCTCCTTACAGGTCAAAAGTTATTCCATTGCAGGTCTTCTAAGGGGAAGGAAATACACCACAAAAGTAGCAGGGGTATAGGCATATGCGTTGATCCAAAGGAAGAAAATTATTTTCCCACTGAAAAGAAAAGGAAAAAAAGTGGCACTGCACGAACTTGAAGGCTTTTCAACGTATGCAATAATGTAGCACGGGGAATCTCCTCTGCGTACTAACACATAGGAATTTGCAAATGTTTCCTAGAAGCACCTCTGGAAGCCTGTGAAAGTCACAGGTTCCCCGCAGCACTTTAACAATTCCATCAAGTCGTACATGTGAACCCAAATGAGGTGTAACCTTGTGGGTGCAAGTCAATGCCACCTTTACATATTTACTCCAAGTTTTAGTCCCTCACTTTAACTCATTACATACGAGGCTTCCCTGCCTCATGCAGTCACCAATCCCAAGCACTCTTTCACAATAAAAGCAGAGACCCCCCCCCCTACATCCTTCTGTTAGTAAACAAGCTCAGTACGAAAAAAAGCTCAGCTGTTCCGTACCACGAGGGCGGAAGCATCTACGAATTAAGTTTTGGGGTAGGACTTGACGTAATGCAATTACCGGTCAGTTATTATGGCATTACCTCTACGTGCCTTCCTCTCTTTGATTCCTTGCATACGAGATGTAGCAAGCAACAAAAGAAGGACAACGAAAGTTGCATGCTAAAACAGACTGTTAGTGCATATCTGCCTATCCCCCTATTACATCATAGAGGAGTGAGTTCTGTGGCCCAGTACATTATTAATTTGAATTCCTTTTAAACCCCTTTAATGCTCCACAAATGATGAAGGCTTAGACCATGTAGCTGCTCTACATATCTCCGAGATTGAGGACCTTGCAACTCTGTCGTTGTAGAGGATATGCTACGAGGATTTTCCCTGTCTGCCTAGACTTAGGACTTAACCTGCCACTCCATAGGCCATGGATATTAGGCATCTGATTCACCTACTCAAAATAGAAGTTGTTGGCTTCTCTAACTTTTTGTTTGGCCCAACATTAATAAACCGTGCCCTATTTTCTTTCTACAGATAAACTAGGAGAGCCCTACTCACATCAGGGCAATTTTCTTTCCTCCTCTGAAGAAGGAGATGGGGAGAACTCTGGGAGAATAACCTTTTGATGTTTGCGAAAGGAAAAGCGTATTTTAGACACAATGGAGGAAATGGAATCAAAACCACCCTGTCCTGAAAGATATTAAAAAAGAGTGTTTACACAACAATGTTCTCAGTTCCCCAAATTGTCTTGCTGAAGTTATTGCAACAAGAAAGCACGTTTTACGTAAGAACTTTCAAATCCACCTGCCCTTGAAAGGGTATTTTGTTAATGCTTCAGATACAGGAATTAGATTCCAGTCCTGAAATGTTCTCAATGTTCTAGGATACACGTTTGAAAATCCTTTAAAAAAAATTCTACATGCAGTGCCTTCATCATCCCAAATATTCATCCAGGAGCCCTTACAACCCCAACAATGACCCATCATGCAAAAATGCCATGATCAGGATTCAGCTAACCGTGGTGGGGTCTAACACTCTCATCTCACTCCAACATGAGAACAAGGCTCAATAGTTTATATATGACTAGAGGGCAAAAGACTTTCTTGAACCTTTTACTGTTACACTCAGCTCCTCCGTGACACCATGTTCCCTCAATCCTCTCCTCCCAACTTCCAAGTAGTCAGCTTGAGCTTTGCCAGTGTCCCACATCATAGAACTGGAAATGTGAAAGGATAGGAATTATAGGCATCCTCCACTCCTGTGAGCTCTGTATGACCTCCAAAAGAGAAAGAAACCAGCTGACATGCGACCAATGTGGAGCAATATCAGAACCTATGCTCACTCTCTTCTCACCCTTACGAGGAATGGTCTTATTAGTGAAAAAAATGAAAGGCATATGTCAAGCCCTGGGGCCACTGACATGCTGTGTCACTGCTCACCTCTAAACGTTAGCATTCTATGCTGAGGCAAACAGATCTACCACTGGCTGACCCCATTAGAGAACCTGTAAAAACAACAGTTGATGGACAGAATGCAGAACAATGTCATACATTCACCCCAGTACAGAGATATGGGCCTAAATCCATCGTTTTTTTGCACTCCACACCACCCCAGTTCAGACATGGCCATATACAAATCAGCCTTGACCCTGTGCCTCATGGGAGCAGTCCAGCCCAAACTGCCAAGCCATGTCTTTCCTGGACAGGAATCATGCATCCTAGGACCGGTTTCTGGCTATCAGCCGTCTTCAGCCAGGATAGCTTGACTCCAGTGGTGTGGAGAGCATGGGACTCACATCTGAGCATACCCATCCCACTCGAGGTGACAAATGCAAAAACAACAGTTGATGGACAGAGTGCAGAACAATGTCATACATTCACCCCAGTCCAGAGATCTGGGCCTAAATCCATCATTTTTTTGCACTCCACACCACCCCAGTTCAGACATGGCCATATGCAAATCGGCCTTGACCCTGTGCCTCATGGGAACAGTCCAGCCCAACCCGAAAATGATAACAAATTTGTGCACAACAGGGCGCCTCATCCATTTCCTTCTCTTTATGTGAGTGCTTCACTCTCCGTGCAACATGCTGTCGACAGTACGATCCTGACAGCTTCCAACAGTGGAAGCACATCTCCAGCTGCAAAAGACGGCACAACTCTGTTGCGGTGTCCCCTGCTGCCTCCCGGTCAAATACACACAACTTGCTGCAAGGGGATCACGCAGCCCTCAGCTTATTCCATAGACGCCCCATGCTCTGAAGAAACCAATGGCTCCACACTGTCTGACAATCATCTTTGGCATTTCCTGAAAGGCATTGTAGACACTAGAAAAAAACAGGAGGGAAGACACGGGGGTAGGAGCTATTATTGTGAAAGAGTGCTTTGGATTGTTGTCTGGTTGAGGAAAGGAAGCCTCATCTGTACTAAATTCAAGAGAAGGTGGGGCGTAGGAGTAATGCGTTTTTGGGTGAAAATTCATATTATTGATGTCTTCATGCCATTCTCTTCTGAAAAGCTGAGCTATTTAGATTAGGAAGATGTTAAGGTTTATGTTAATATTTTGATACATTTTCAATATCATGGGCTCATTTCACAAAGAAAGCCGTCAATGTGCCCTGGAGGTATACAACCTTGAAAGGGTGCAGACTGATGGCTTTCTGGAATTCTTAAGAGTTTCTAGAAGTAGATTTATAAAGCTGTGACAGTTGCAGGTTTTTAGGTGTGCCACGAGTAAACCTTTGTGAACGCCTTCATTTTGACTATACAGAAGCATTTCCGAATACGTAATTGTAGATGTACAAATACATTTGATGAAATGCTATTGCCTTAGTGCAATAGCAGATTTTAGTCACTTCATAGGGAAATATTTTCCTCATGCAAAAATCTCCTTCCTTACATGAACCAATTTTTTAATTGTTGCCTTAGCCATTGTCGGCGCGCAAGTCTGTATCTCCTTGCTTCACCCAATGCAGGCCAGTGGCATGGACTGAGAGAAGTCTAGTCCCTATACAGACTTTGAAGCTCCCTGAATGGACCCGTCTCTACTCCTCTATAGGCTTGCTAATGTATGAGAACTGTGACATTCTCCATAAGAATGACAGACACAGGTCAAAGTTTCAAGACTTTAAATAAATAATGATTAGCCAAATTACATGAAATAGCATTAATCAGGGTAGGAGCAAAGTACATATCATAAGTAAAAGATCCCTTTAAAGTTCAATAACAAATGCAGCATAGATTCCTATTCAAAGAGTGGGAACAGCGGGGTTTCAGTCAGTGTGGGAAGAAGCACAAGTCCTTTTATAGGACTTTAGAGAAAGAAATTCACAAATTAGTACACAAATACACAGTTCTCAGTACATGCACCAATGAGGAACAGGCATCAAGAAACATTTTACTATAAAATACATCTGTAGATTCTCTCATTATACTATTATATTGAATTCAGAGGCTCACAGAGTCTATTTGGGTGAATAGAATTATAACATTGTATCCACAGCGGTCCAAGACTGAGGTTGTCCTTGATTGAGTACACCTCATTCCCAAAGGCTGGGAAAACTCATGATTCTTTATTAGGCAAAGGTAATACCAACAATGGTCATATGGTATAGTGCAGTGTCATTTCGAAATGGAAGACTATACATTTCTGGAATATGTTAGTGCAAGCTTAATTTCAGACATGTTGGAAGCTTAGAAAAGATAAACAATGTTCACATCATTCCAACCAGGGTCAGGCATGTACTCCGACAGAGGATAGAAATGAATTTCCAGACACATCCATAAAAGTTGTTTCTTTGAACTGGACCCATGTTGATCATGCATTGGCCTCAATCGGTGGAATAGTTTGAAGATACGTTTAAGCTACCTTATTCCAATTTTCATGTGACTGAGATAAAAGGTAAAGAACTAATATCCCATTCTTTTCACTCATTGAAAACCAGTAGACCTAGTTTGCTACCTTTCTGCTCACGTACTTACATAAAAAAACATATGTAAAATTCTCACTCTAAATTGTCACGTGATGTGAAACCTTTATCTTGAGTGAGTAAGTACAATTGAACCCTTGCTTGATATTGCCTCGTCTGAACTATTCATCTGCTCCTGCATCTTTTTGATGGCTAGAGCTATGGATTCAGGTCGATACCAACTCAAGGTCTCAACTCACACAAGGTTCATCTTCTTAAGATTATCAGCTTCATCTTTAGCCAATAGATCTTACAAGGTGTCTTTATATGGTGCACATTAGTCTTTATTTATATTTGAAACCAAGGGCACTATTCAGAAACTGCATTTTGTAGTATATGAACGAGTGCTACTATAGTTCTGCTTGAGTACTACAAAATGCTATTCTCTAATCTATAGACCTTTCCATGCAGAGCTCTTCGACAACATAATGTAGATCTCTGCCCATGTATGTACATGATTTAGGTGTAAATGTGGAAGACACCAGGGGGAATAGTAGGACAATAGAGAATATCTACTCCTAAATTGAACATGTTTCGGAAAACATGACAAGAGCTTATGGAGGGATATGATAATACACCCAAAAGCGTAACTCCATTGCTCTTGACAAAATTGTCTTCTAAAATTACTGCAACCCTAAAGCTCAAAAAACAGGTGAATGTGCTCCAGCCCATCCTTGTAGTAAATCGAGCATGAAACATGGTCACTCACAGGAGCTGCAAAACACTCCCATACCAAATAATGTAAAAAGAGAATGACGATTCTCCAATTTTCATGCAGAGAGAATCTTGATTTCATTAAAGACATACGGAGGCTAACATTATGCAAATACTTTTATTTGCTGCCCAACATGCAGCCCTTTAAAGAATGTTAATACATCATAGTAAAATAGAACTTTAACAACAACATAATAGGCCAGTGCACACTCCCATCTTCCTCTCAGGCTGCGATGACACAGGAATAAAATGAATAGTTCCACGAATAGATCAATTTTTTCTTAAACCGTGTTATCTGAGAAAAAAACAAGACAAAAAGCATAGTAAACAGGAATAGATCTTTTGGAATAAATTAATATTCAGTAAACAAAGTTAACAATAATTAATCCCAAACCAACCTCTCAGGGAGAGGCGGTGGGATAATGTTAGCCTCCGTATGTCTTTAATGAAATCAAGATTCTCTCTGCATGAAAATTGGAGAATTGTCATTTCATTCCAAGACCGGAGGCTACCATTATGCATGTTTAAAGCCATGTAGAGCTACACTGCTAACATGCTCAATTGGTCTCTGGTAGAACTTAGAGAAGGTACCCGCATTAGACCAATCTGCTGCTTTAAGTATTTCAGGGAGAGATCCCCCTGCCCAAAATACTTTACTAGCCATCGCTCCTCTAGAAGAATGAGCACCAAATCTAGAAAGATCAATACCTGCTTCAGACATAATCAGCCTAACCCATCTGGCTAGGGTGGCTGAAGAAACAGGTCTAAAAGGACTAACATAAGAGAGGATCAGTTGATCAGCACCAGTAGGTCTAAAACTTTCAATTTTTTTATCGTAACATTTCATACAATTTACAACACAAAGCTTCTCACATTCATGAAAAAGGGGGTAGAAGATCGATTCAGACATTAATTAAAATAACACTCATAGGAAATAATATTAAAATAATTACTTCAAAATAGTAGATTACACACATATATCTATACTACTATTATAAAGAGAGAACACAAACCTTTGAGCCAGGTAAAATCAAAAAGTACTGCACCAATCACTACACCCAATACACCATTTGAAAGGGGATATGTAGCAGAAGGACATAGGCTATAGATGTGGACACCATATACATTAAAAAAGCAAAAACGCCAAAAGTGGGAAAGTAGTCCCTTGTGGGCGTTAGCGTGGGCGTGTCAAAGAAAAGATGTGGGCGTTTAGAGGGGCATGGCCCAAAGTACAAACAATAAACATATGCCAAACGATTTCACTGTGCAAGGCACACACTTCACCACACACTTCAATGTGCATAGCGCAAATTCGATTTCAATGATTTCACTGTGCAAGGCACACACTTAACTGTGCGTCCCGCGCATTTAGAAAGGGCCGCCTATCACTCACCTCGACAATCGACATTCGCGCATTCGTCGCCGTTACCCTTCAAACATTAACGCCTTCGTGGGATGACATCCAAAAAGGGGCGCGCCTTCCATAATAATACAGTGCCACAGGGGGCAGGCTTACAAAAAGGGCTACCTATCATTCGTGTTGCTTCGCACAGCCCACCAATCACGACACACAATGATTAACACACACACGAGTTGCGATACAAAAATATAACAAATGTTTAGCCATTTAACAAACGACAACGTTGTCACAGGGGGAGGAACGTAAACAAATAGGCGTACATTTCTTAGACAAGAAAGCCAATCGACGGAACATGAACGCGACTTTACTCACAAGGCTCCGAATAATTACGTATGCTGCGGACAAAATTTAAAACTTACACAAACACTTCCGAATTTCAAACACTCTGCGTTATCAGTGGAACACTGCCAGTACGTGCGCTGATAAAAAAAAACATTAGTAAAGGGATCGAAAACGTAAACAAGGAAAGACCCTTTCACAAACAAGCAATTTCAGGCAAAAACATCTGAGCGACCACTGTAACACTTGCGGCACAAATTACAACATTTGGGAAACAACAACATTCGCACACAGGGGGAACTCTCTCAACAAAGACAGCAAAACAAAATTAGGTGTGGCTCAATGAAAACCTGCGGATGAATTAAACACACATTACTACGCAAACAAAAAGTAAAGGCAACACTGAACATCGGCCATCCCCGGACAACGTCGGGACGGGCTGCTAGTAAATATATATATATATATATATATACACACATTAATAATGAATACTTTATTACTTTTAAATTGTGATAGTTTACTTCTTTTTTTAAAACACACATTTTGAAACTTTTATTATATTTGCAAAATAATTTACATTACTTACACATGTACATTTTATTACTGTTAATTCAAATTAAAAATATTAGTGGAGTCGAGATTGTATTTGAGAATTAATACATACTCGAAAAATGTATATATTTAAAAAACATTTACTTTAAAAGTAATGTGTTCAATATTTTATTTGACTACTTCTAGGTTAAAAATAATTATTTTTAATTATTTTACATTTATAGCTTACATTAAATATCTTTAACATAGTTTCTTAATAAAATATATTTTCGCTCAACTTTTCCACACGGAGATCTTTGGCATGGATTTGGAGCTCTCCTTTTGTATGTGAAAAGTAACTAGAAGTAGCATTACACTTCCAAGATTTGTCTTAGATGTCTCCACCCCTTGAACTGAGGGGTATGGAGACCTGTAAATCTCCACTTAGGCTGTAGTCGGAAATGGTGACTAGCAAAAAAGTTGTAGACTTACAACTAGGTGTAGTAGTAAATATACACATGAGTAAATATACACATGTATATATTTTTTAATGCAATTAAAGGGTTTTATATAGAGTTGGCAAGACCTTATTGTAATAGAGCGCTTTACAAACAAAAAAGAAAGACCAAGGACACAGCCCAAGATTGGCAGGAAGACGTAAATTACAATATACATAGAGAATAGATTAAATTACAATATAGAATGTAAACATAGAGCATAGATTATGATATACATATTCAATGAGGGTGGGTTGAAGTAGTTTGTGGGGGGGGAGGAAAGAAGGGAAAGGATCAAGGGGGTAGATTTACCTTTGTCAATAGGCCCCCAAATGTCACAGCATCATTATTACCTCTCGCTCCTAGTTTTTCTGATAGGGCAATTGTTGGGTGCACTGTGGGACACTGAATACTGATTTCATCAATGAATGCTTCAACCGAAATGTAGAGTTTGCACTCCCTCATTTCCATCTTATTTAGGAAGAACCCGTTGATGCCTTATCTCTACACATTTTTCTTGTGGCTGAGCCATTATTTCCCATGGCAGGATGATTGACGGGGGCATATCAGGTATCAATAAAAATGTCATGCATTGCTTTTAATATATGCTGATCTTGGTCTCCTGTCTCTAGAATATCAATGTTGGTTGGAAAACCGGTACCAAGTGGGCCAATTTAGTGCTAGTACCGTTTACAGAAACATTGGGCTGAGTAACTTTATTGTCAAGTTTAGATGGTCATTTTATAAAGGAATACAATGAAGTCCTAGGGATTAGTATGCAGAAGCGCACCTAGTATTAAGATCATTAAGAACTATTATACTTGAACACATTTATTCATTACTACTGATCTCCACTGATCACTTTTTCTACAGGAATTGATGTTCCAAGCCATTTGATTATTAACACAATGTCGATTTCCAAATGCAAAGCAATTTCAATTGAATAAGTGACCCCTTAAGTTATATAATTTTTTTATCTAGGATTATCAGGGCTGCTGTCAGACTAAGGTTTGTAGGCGGTGTTGCTACGTCGCCTGCGGGAGCCAGATGACAGGTTTAACCCTTTTTTTTCATTGTAAATTGAGAAATCCTTGTAAGTGTCCTATCAGATGTAGGATCTTAAAATTCAATGCATAGGAGACCCATCATTCAATTTACGAATAGGTGGATGTTAACTGCTCAACTCTTCCCGTTTAAATTTAGATCACTTAAACATTTTTTATCCTGTTAATTTTGGTCACAACAATGTTGTCTTTACTGGCTTCCTAAAGATTTTACATTTGGAATATCATGAGTTGCCACTCTATGGGTGTTAGAGGTAGCTTATGAAATATTTCTTGCTGATGGCACACTTGAGGAATTATTACTAAGTGCCTTCCAAATTATTTGATAATTGTGTTGATTGAGTTAATAGCTGTCATCCTTGAGTCAAATTGACAAGCCCTTTTTCAGATTTGCTTATCCAAGACTGAAGGTTGAGATTTAAAAGGCTATATATTAACATGTATATTATGAACAATATAATTTACAAACAAACTTTAAAAGTAATGGCACTTATTTAACATCAAATTCCAGAAGGAAAAACTTAGGTACATCTGAACTTGAAAAGCAATACCAATTTAACAACAGAATGTCTATGCTGTCTCACACTTGAAAACGATCAAGTGTGTTACAACACCTAACAAGGACCCGATTGTGATTAGGGCATAGAAATTTCTACTTCCGCCCAGATGTACCAGGTTTAGGAACACCAGAGCCAATTTTATTGGTCAAAGATTCTGGATGGTAAAATTGCAGGAGACTTAGGCTGCAACAGCAACCAAGTCTCGTTCCATCATTCCCTGCTGATCTTCCCCTTTCCTACCCAACCCTTGTGCACATTTACTGATTGATTAAAGCAGATAAAATATGTGTATTAAACCCATTCAGAATAAGGAATACAGTGCAAATTTATATATTTATGTATGTATAGTAATTCTGTGGTTGCACAGTTATTCTCCATTCCATGTCAAGATACAACCTAATAATGGTAATTCTGCCTGTATGGAGTTTCCTCATGGAATTCCAATTAAATTGCAATTTGGGCCACAAATATCAAAATACTAGGTGTGGGCAAGGTAAACTCTCTGAAGTTGTAGCGGGACAATTATTTTCACTAGTGAGCAGAGGTATGTATGTATATGTATATATAACGTAATTCTATTGCACAAAGCTGGCCAAAGGGAGTGGAGCACTGTATATGGTCAAATGAGAGCATAAAGTCAGCAAGTAATTGGAATATAGTATTCTTTAGGGAGGTGGGCCTTCAACTCTATCCTAAATTGAAGCAGCATCAGCATTGGGGCGTTTTTGATGGCTACAGGGATGTTATTACAGATTCTCAGTGCATAAGTGAAAATGCCTGATAGCTTTGTACATGATGCAGTGAGTTTTGAAGATGGAACATCTGGCAACAGAAGCCAATGGAATTCCATCAGAATGGGGGTGATGCGATGATATTTCTTCAGACCCTAGTTGAGACATTCAGTGGCATGTAAATTGTCCTTACGGGGTGTCAGTGTAGAGTTGGGGAGGACAGGGAGTATGGCACTACTGCCATCCAGATGAAAGAGTGCGCAGACTTTTTTTTTTTTTGTGTAAGACCTTTATTAACACAAAGCAGTTTACACAGCATGAGCCTACAACCCTGGGGCCAGCTCACTACGTTAGTACGATCATCAAGCAAATTTGAAACGTATCATCAAGAACAGCACAGTACTTTAAGTTGAGCCACCCCACACACCTCCCATATGGCTCTCAGCCGACAAATGACGTGAGTCTCACATTTTATCATTTTATAAATAAGGAAAACAGAAGAACAACATTCCCCAACTAAGACCGAACAGTACCATCTCTCACATCCTAACTACAATAGTGATAAGAGTATCAGTTCCCCCCAGCAGCCTGCCGCCATCAGGCTATACTCAGTGCATCAGACCACAGATATGCCCGAATGGGACCCATGCTATTCTATTCTTCCTCACTGTCCTGCAGTGAGGTGAGGTAATCCGTCAAGAAGCACCAAATGTCCTTCGGCCTGGACTTCGCTGGCAGCTGCCTCGTAAGTTTGCAGTTTGTCACGACAAGTGGACATGTCATGCAGCCAAATTTTCTTCGGCGGCACCTTGCGACTGTGCCAACATTGCGCCACCTGTCTCTTTGCCAACAGTAATGCAATCGCACAAAACCTGCGCCTCAAGGCCCTGAAGTGGGGCACTATGCCTAGTAAACAGATCTGCTGTGTGCATTGCACCTTCTCCCCCAACATGACAGTTAGTGTGGCAGTGACCTCCCCACAGTATTTCTCCACCTCAGCGCAGTTCCAGGCCAGATGTACAAAATCCGCACCCTCCTTGTTACACCTCCTACATCTGTCCTCCTCCTGCAAACCGAAACGAAGCAACTTTGACGGTGTGTAGTAAATTTGGTGAAGGAACTTAAAGTGGATAATTCTTAAATTGCCGTTGGGCGTCAGTATCTGTGTTAGAGCGCAAGTGGTGCCCCATTCCTCATCCGTCAGTGGAGCGTCCAGTAGCACATCCCATCGCCCCTTCGCCTTTAGCGCATGTCCCGCTAGTTCTGACTGCGTCACAGTGTATAGCCTGGATACTAAGTGTGAGAGATCATTAGTGGTAATCAGCAATTGCAGTGGTGCAAGGCATTCTGGCTCTGTGGGGAACGTCGGGTAGTGTTCCCTCAACGCCCTAGTCAGTCTGTAATATGTAAAGCGAAACATGGGAGTCTGATTCTGGATATATGTCAACTGGTCTAGGCCCACGAATGTGCCTCCCTGAAATACATCCCCCAGCTTGTCAATACCCGCTCTGCTCAGTAACGACATACCAACCCTTTCCCCAGTGACGGACAATGCCTGATGGTGGTGTAGAGGCATGGCCGGTGCGTACAGTGGAGTTTTGTGAGCAAGCTGCCCTAGCTTGTGCCACGCTTTAACCGTGGCATCTACAGTATTGATATCTTTTGCATGTAACGGTGGCCGTGTGTGGGAGAGGATTGCTGAAAGGGGCACAGGATACGCATCCCCCTCCTCTATGGCCGCATGTGTGAGGTACGGGACCGCGTGTACCAATATGCCGCATATTGCGCCTGCGCACAGAGGTAGTAGAGGAGAAAGTCCGGCACACTCAAAAAACCTTCTTGTGCAAAAGGAAGTGTGAGGGTCCGCAGATCTATACGGGCCTGTTTTCCCGCCCAGATCAGGGTCCGCACCTGGGAGTTTATACGGCGGAATATAACTTGGGGCGGCGTGATTGGTATGTTATTGTACATGTATAACAGTTTGGGCAGCACGTTCATTTTGACGATAGCTATTCTGTCGGCCAGGGACAGCGGCAAGTGTATCCAGCGTTGAATTTTGTCCTCCAGCTTGGAGAGTGCCACCCCATAGTTCGCACGCAGGACTACCTCCGGGTCCCTGTGGTACATGACCCCCAGGTAGCGAATCGGTTCCTGTTGCCACTCCAACGGGAAATCAACTGCAAAGGGCGTCGTGGTGTCAGTGAGGGGTATTATAGAGGATTTAGCCCAGTTAATTGCCAGTCCCGAATGCCCGCCAAACCTGATGTATTCCCTGAGAAGCGGGTTAAGGTGGGTCTCAGGGTCACGAACATATAACAGCATATCGTCCGCATAGAGCGATATGTGAAGTGGCCGGGCTACGAATTTCAAGGCAGCTCCCTATAATTTTGTCTCACTATGCAAGCCAGTGGCTCCAGCGCCAGCGCAAACAATAGAGGTGAGAGCGGGCAGCCCTGCCTCGTGCCACGTTCGATGTTAAAGTGATCTGAAACATAGCCATTGATTCTGATCTTGGTACGCGGTTGTGTGTAAAGTAGGGAGACCCACTGTACAAACCGCTTAGGGAACCCCATTCTATTTAGGACGGTAATCATGGATCGCCACTCGATGGAATCGAATGCTTTTGCGGCGTCAAGCATGACGGCCACTGCCTTGACCGAGGGCTGAAGGTAATGCGAGAGTGCAAACAGGGACCTAGTGTTATGTGAGGTGGATCTGGTGGGCACAAATCCGGATTGATCCGGGAGGACCAGTCGGGTCATCAAGGGGGACAGTCGACCCGCTATGAGTTTTGCAAGGATTTTCGAATCAACGTTAATCAGGGACAGTGGCCTATAGGAATCGCACTCTTCTGGGTCTTTAGATGGCTTCAGTAAAGCAATGATCATGGCTTCACGTAACGTGGGGGGACGCACCGATTGTTCAAAGGAGGTGCCGTACATGTCCACTAAATAAGGAGCGAGAATGTCCGCATATTGTTTATAGAATTCAGAGGTGTACCCGTCAGGGCCCGGCGCCTTGCCATTTGGTAGGGAGCTTATGACCTCGGTCACCTCCTCAACAGTGATGGGCCTAGCCAAGTACTCTCTGTGCGCATCCGATAGCCAGCCAATCGCCACATCATGCAAATATTCATACGTTTCTTCCGCTGGCGCCGTGGGACGTGACTGATACAGCGAGCCAAAGGAGTCAACAAAGCACTTCAATATATCCGTGGCATGTGTTTGCAAAAAGAGTGCGCAGACTTCAACAGCAGTTCTGAAGTTTCTATGTTGAAGAAAGAGTATAAGTATAAGAGAGAGTTGGTACAAGGTCATCTTTGTTTTTTTTGCAATTTGTTCCTTGAGGGTAAATGTAAATTGTAAATTGATACTTGTATAGCGCACTACTCACCCGCAAGGGTCTCAAGGCGCTTGTACGAATACCGCTGGCTTTCCCTGTGAGGCGTCCACTCCTGGGCACCCCCAAGGTGGAGGCCAGGCATCCTTAGCGTTGTGGGGGCCGTTGTGGAGATTAAGCAAGCTATTGCCCAGAGTTGCAGAGTGGGACTCCATGATTGGAATAGGCACCGAGGCAAGAATGATCAAGTCCATGGAATTTTGAGCCCAAGACCCGCCGAGGCGGGGAATTGAACCCTGGTCCCGGGCTAGACCTCTGCAAAAGAGTCTGCCGCTCTAATCATTGACGGTACAAAAGGGGGTGGTGATGGACGGAGCATCTGAATCAATCAAACACTCACACCCAGTCAAAAGATCTGGGTTTAATCCATCACCGTTCTTTAGCCCACTCTGCCACCCCAGTTCAGACATGGCTATATGCAAATCAGTCTGCCCCAGTGCCTCATGGGAACAGTCCAGCCCGAACTGCCAAGGCTTGTCTTCCCTGGACCGGAAACAAGCTTCCGAGGACCGGTTTCTGGCATTCCAGCCGTCTTCAGCCCGGCTTGGTTGAATCCAGTGGCAAAGTGAGCAAGGGACTCACGTCTGAGCAGACCCTGCCACACTTATCATTGAGCAACACTGAGGCTGGTGTCCAGCGTGAATGCAAATGACTTGACATTCAGTGAAAGTTGGGGTTCAATGCCATCAAGGTTGATGTCATTGAGCCAGGTTTGTACCATTTCTTGTTTTTTGTTCTTGGTAAATAACAGGATTTCTGTCTTGGGTGGATTGAGCTGTGGGTAGGCAAAGGAATCCAGATTGGGATGATGTGCAAGCAGTTTTTGAAAGCATCAAATAAGGGCATCTGGTACAGCAAGGCATGATTCACTTGTCATCACAGTCTCATGAGTACAGACAGTTACAAGTCAGAACAAGAGCGGCCCAACTGACGGATGAGTAGTGGTCCTTTGCTCGAGCGAGGGGGGGAAGCCTCTGGAGAGATCGAAGCAGACACTGCCCAGGTAGATGACTCTGGGGTGGGAGGGGGCAGTCCCCAGCCAGCACCGGCAGCTGCCACGGACTAAGAGCCGACAGGGAGGGCGGGAGAGGCGACAGGTCCATGAGAGGTGCGAGTGCTAAGGTAAGCTACCAGAGGGCTCCATATATCTACTGGGCGGGAGCGCACAGGCATTAAATCCTACAATTCGGACAACAAGGTCTGGCAGCATATTTGTGAATCTTGATGCTGTTATCTGTGATTAGAGCATCAAGTAGGTCCATGTAAAGTTTGAAGATGACAGGATACAAGGTGTAACCCTGGGGTTCTCCTTCAGGGTGTGCATTGATAAATTCTGATTTATAAACCATCATATTTTGGCCATATACCCACAAAGCAACTTGACCATGTAGCATAGATGAGCCGCTACATAGTAGTGGGAGTAAAGAGTGGGGGTGGTATCCCTAGGCCTCCTTGTCTGGGGTGTGTCATGCATGCTTGTCTGTAAAGCCTTGGTTTTTGACTGCCCATATAAAACAGTTAAATATCTATTTTTTGATTGTTCACTTAGTGAATAGTAGAGATAAGATCTGTTATAAATTATTTCTAGGGCAGAGCCGTCATCTTAAGAGACATGACTCTCCCAAGCCATGACATGTTGTGCATACTCCAAGAGTGCAGAATCACCCTTGATCCCTTCAAGAGCATTTTAAAGTTGCTTATTGAACATTCATAAAGATCTAGAGTTAGAAATATTCCATCATTCAGGTCCTTTCACTGTTCATTTGTATGACGTCTCTGAATGCAACTCCCAGATAGAACCAAACCTTTAGATTTGTTAAGGAGGATTTGAAGTCCTGCCAGTGTATGACATTTCACCTGTAGAGAGGTCAACTCTCTTACTGAGAGCCAGAATCAGTAAAGCAAAATATTATCTGCAGAGGCTGACACCTTGAAAGTATCTTGGCGGACATCAATGCCCTTAATATGTTCCCTTCTCTTATCTTTTGTAACAAGGGTTCTAAATAAAGGTCAAAGAGCAAGGGAGAGAGGGGGTTCCCTACCTTGCGCCTTCTTGAATTTCAAAGTTATGTAAGACGTTGAAATTTACTAATATCCTATCCCAGGTGGATTAATAAAGTGCATCTTTCCATCCCCTAAATCTGTTTCGGATCCCAGACCTAGCCAGCGATGCCTTTATCATGCATTATTGTACCCTGTCAAATGCTGTGTCCACGTTCAAGTGTAGGAACACCAGCACCCGATGGAGCTTCTGTGCCAAGCATATTAGATAAAGACCCTTTTATGATGTTGGAATGGCTTATAGAAAACCTATCTTATCTGCTTGTATCAATAGCAAGAGTAGTCTCTCCAAGAAGGGTTGCCAGTACCTTTGTGAGGACTTTAGCTTCAATGATTATCAAAGAGATTGGGCAATACGTCAAGCACAAGACAGGATTATTATCTGGCTTAGCTATCAGCATAATCATTGTCTTATCAATCGAAAGTGAGATTCCCTGGGGGCTGTGAAGGTTGTTAAATATCTCAAGCAGAACCAGAGCTGTCAAGGATGTGAATTGTTTATAAAATGCTGGCGTAAATCTCTCAGTCATTGCAGACTTGCCCACTTTGAAGCTCTTTATTGCTCTTAGCTCATTATTGCTATTAGTATTTCAACTATTGAGATAGTGCTGTACATTTCTTCATCACTGACCTGGGTAGAGTTGGCAAAGTGAATGTTTACCCTTAAAAATTATTTGCTAATGTGTCTGATGGGCTCAATATTATAACTCCTGATGATACGTGTGAAAAGCATGCAACTTGCTTTCCTCACATTTCCTCCTTTGCATTATTAACTTCTCTAATGTATTGGTGCATCTGGTCTGCTCTGGGTATAGATAGTGTAAATGTTCAAAAATTGTCTATATATTGAAAATATAAATCTTCGACTGTACAATGACAGAGGTTTCACAAAAATAAATCTTATGACACATTGACATTGGTCATTACTCAATCATTTCTAACTTCATATGCCATATGGCAATGTGTCAACCACTTCCTATATACATGGGTTAAGCCTGTCAAAGAGCATACTAGTCTATAAATAGCATATTTAACAATGAATACAAAGGAAGTTGGAATGTACATCAACGTGTCGGTCCTGTTCGTTAACAAATTAGTGAGACCATCTTCAGGACTGAAGATATTTCAAGATGATAGGGGACCCCTCTCTGTGGACCAATTGGTAATGGCATGCTCACTGAACTAATTTATTTTCACTAATTTCACAGCAAGCAGCCATGTGGTGAAAGAATCACCACACTTGCATCAAGCAACTGCTTCTTGCTCCAGATTGCAAAAACACAGTCTGTGTGTCAGGGCATCAACGTGATTTTGACGCAACCTTGGTTTAGCATGGCGAAAGATGGAGGGTGGGTGCAGATTCCCCAGACAGTGGAAGTGCATTCCTGTAACTGAAGGTTAGAAAACCAAACACTGAAGTCAGGGAGGACTATTTCAAAGAGAACTGTTTAACATGGGATTGCTGATTACATTTTTCTGAGCACTGTCATTTAGTGAATGGTAAAAGAGTGGTGGTTTATCAACAAATTCTATTGTTAAAGATAAGGAAAATTCTAAGCTTCACCTGCTATTTTGTCTGCCCTTGATTGCTATGCCAGAAAGGCTGATGAGAGACAGGTGCAGAGTTTTCATACTTCATTGAGCCCATGTTTTAGATACTCGGGTTTGGAGCCCGCATCATCACTACCGTCTGTGAGAACCATCTTGCACAAAGGCTGTGTCTGCGTTACAGCCATAACATGACAATTGCAAAGAAACCACCCCAAACTTGAGTTTAAAAGTGTAATCCACACAGCCCCACTTGGTTCCAGTTCAAAGCTCTTCCTGACCTAACAATGAAATGCTCCGCAGAAATCGAAAAACTGTTGTGTACCCTGAGTTGCTGTCTGCATGAGAGCCAGTCTCCCAGAGGTGATGGAACATCATTTGAAATTCGCCCACTTTGCTGGAGAAGCTGTGTGGATTGTGTCTGGCTTCCTAATCAGAGAGGGAAGGAGAGTGCCTAGCCCTGCAGAAGAGAGACTTTGCTGGAGCAGAAGCGTGGTGTGTTCCCAGTGTGTGGAGCACACCAGAAATTGACAACCAGCATGAGCAAAACTAGTGTGGTTCCTGTAAACTACTGCATTGAGAGGCCTCAAGGAAGCTATGAGCCAGAAACACACCATGATGACCGGCGGCCCTGGAGTGTGCCTGGTGGAATGGTGCTGTCTCTGCTTGACCTGGTGTTTCCCTGAAGTCTGCAACTACTAAAGACGAGCACTGATCTGCACCCGGTCAGGAGGAGCAACTGCCAAGGGCAAGCATGCACCAAAATGGTCTGCTGCGCTGCTCAACCAAAGTGGTAAAATACAGAGTAAGACTGCAGCCTATGGTCCTGCATCACAAGTGCTGATACCAAAGGTGCAAGATTGCAGTCTGCAGAATGCAGTACTTCATGACTCACATGTACAGTGAGCATGTGAAAGGGGAATTAACGAGCAAAGTCTGAAAGATTGTGTCTTAATCAGACAAAGGTGAACCTGCTGTTAGAACAGTAATATTTGCCAATAAAACCTCTTTATGATGCAAAGAGTTTGATTGAGTTTGCACTGTAAGAACAACAGCCGCCACCTACATCCATAGGCCGGTGGGGAATAACAACCATTGTGAGAATGAAAAACGAGAAAAGGATTGTTAGATGTAAAGAAAAGATGGGGAAGAAAAGCACTCAACAGCCTGAAATTAAAGTCACCAATGGGAAGTTGCGTTAAACCAGCAACTGTGCCACAGATGCCAGTTCCCAGTTACTCTACCATTTGAAGTGCCTGAGTGAGGTGGAGTATCCTTAAGTATGTAGGACAGGTTAGTTTGACAAATTAAGTCGCTAAGAATTTTATAGCGGAGCCCCATATGTTTTTAAAGCATGGTAGTGTGAGTGTAACTCTAGTTGTAAGCTTCTCCATACCCACGAGTTCCCATATTTTATGTAGCCAATCCAGTCGGGTCGGGGTCGCATCAGTGCCCCAATGGGATAAGAGAGTCCGTTTGGCCGTTCCCAGAGCAAGGTTATAGCTCTTCCAAGGCAAGATCTGAGGGGGTAAGTCAGTGCGTTAGGCAGGCCCAGTAATATATAGCCTGGGAATCTAGGTAACTGTCTCGTAGATGTTGTCGATGTTGGACAGGACAGTCGTCCAGAACTGCTGAATCTTTGGCCAGTCCCACAGCAAAAGTGTCAGGGTGCCCGCCTGTCCTCAGCCACGCAGCACCGTGGGTCTTGCCCAGTCTTCCAATGGCAAACACGTACTGGGTTGTAATATCAATAATGAGAAATTTTGAGGAACATCTCCTTGCCCACAGTGCTGCATGAGGAGGCCCCTGCTCTGTGGACAATGTCCTGCCATTCTTTGAGAGAGAATTTGCGCTCACGTTCAGAATCCTTTGAATTGCTTTGTAGAGGGATTTCGCGGGCGACATATGTCAACCAGACCCGCCTCATCCAGCCATCATCGCGTGGCATCTGAGAGTGCCCCAGCCCTCCCGGCCCCTACTACAGACCTGTCCATTTGGGGGTCCTGCACAATATTAAAGTCCCCTCTGCTATTATATCCTCATCTGTGGATGCCAAGATTGCACCCAGAACATTTCTGATAAACATCTCTTGTGAGTCCTTAGAAGCGTATACTAAGGTAATTGTGTAGGTGTGACTCCCCAACCGCGCCCGCAGGGACAACAGCCTTCTCTGAATGTCAGCCTGAGTGGAGAGAACCTTTCCTTGAAAATGTGTTGCCAGCTGAATAGCTCACCCCGTCCTTTACCCAGACGTGGAAGAGAAATACTGGCGGTGAAACCACCGTGACCAAAGGCATTTCTAGTCAGAGAGGGGTTGGTGTGTTTCTTCTAGTAGACAAATCTCTTAACCAGAATCCCTGAGAAACACAAGCAGCTCCAGTCACTTTGCCGGGACATTAAGGCCCGGACGTTGAGGCTCAGTATTTTAATGGCTCTCATTGTGTGTGTTCCAGGCATGTGAATGGTTAAGGATAGGGGTCCAGCCCTCACCATGGCTAAAGACAGGGGCATACAGAAGAAAAAACCTGGTGAACAGAATAAGAGGGGGCTGTCGAGTGGGGAAGAAGAGAAAGTCGCCTGGTTCAGAACGCAAACATAGCGCCAGGGACAGGCAGCATATGAATCACCAGGTAACCAATGTAGCTGCTCTCCAACGTAGGGCACAGCAGGCCAAGAGGAGTTAAAGGATGTTGTGAGTCTAGTTTATTTCTCTGGCCATGCACGCGCTACCTGTTTATTGGCTCACTCCAGTACGTCACTTGGAATGTGACATCCCCTTATAAGTTACGTCACCAGCTAGTCAGTTGCATTCTGTTCTTTCAGGAGACTCTGCACAGTCTCTTCCTTAACTCTCACCATGAGCTTGTTGTATACAATAAATACTTACGATATTAAGTATTGGTCTTCCGTGTCCTTCATAAGAGATGACACTTCAATCTGGCGACGAGTTCGGGATGACCTTTTCTTCGTGACGGGCTTGTGGCAGAGAGACGAATGTTCAGGCGGCTAATCCTTGATGTTGAGGCAAGTGCTTACTATTAATTCATTTTGAAGCAGTTTTTCTCAAATTTAATTTGTCTCCGTTTACTTTGTGGCTAGTGTTATTCCGGCAGAAACACTTGTTTTCCGACAACGCATCACCGTCAATGAGAGAATCATCCTGAGATGTGACGGATGACGTACATTTATCGAGCACCACCAGAAATATTGTTCAGGCAAGTAGTGAGCACTTGTTTGTGTGGCAACTGTTTTATCACAGCCGTAATTGTATTTTTTCAATGCATGTGTTTTCACAGTTCGTGACGAGAAAACGTTCTGAGGAGAACTGTTGACAGTTGACGTCACCTTCAACTGTCATTCTTCGCATTCTAGTCAGCTGGCAGCCTCTGGTGTACTGACGCATATGCGCCATGACGTATTCGACGTACGTTACGTGACGCCATTTTATGACTTAGTCAACATTTCTTTGCCGGCTGACGGTTTATTCCCTAACTAGTTTCCGACTAAAGGCTGTGAAGGTATTTACTGTTCATACGTTTGGAAATCCATTAAGAACATTATATATTCGAAGGAATTAGGAGGTTTATTTCTACAAGCTATTATTTTTGTGTCCTCTTTTCCAAAGGGCAGTTATTGACTGAAAATCATTAATTCAATTCAGTTTCCCGCATTTGCAAGGTTTTGCCTATGTCCGTGCTATTTGACAATTCTAGTTGTAGTCATCTGCTCCTTCAAAGTTTTCAATTTAGACGTATGAAAGCATTATGTAAATTTCACGCATATTGTTGAATGAGAGAAGTGGAGAAGTGTGGCTCACTGGTTAGAGCAGGCAGACCCTGAAGCAGCGGTCAGACCCGGGACCAGGGTTCAATTCCCGACGCGGCAGGGTCTTGAGCTCAAATGTCCATGGACTCGATAATTCTCGCTTCGGTGCCTGACCTAATCATGGGTTTACACTCTGCAACTCTGGGCATTAAGCTTGCTTAATCTCCACAACGGCCCCCCGCGGCGGGATGCCTGGCTTTCACCTTGGGGATGCCCTGTAGGGGCTATCTCACAGGGAAAAGCCAGGACGGGTTCCCAAGGCAAGCGCTTAGAGACCCCTGGGTGATAAGCGCTATATAAATCCAATATACAATACAATACAATACAATGAAAATTTTAATTTTACCTTGTACTGTACTTTTCAAGATTATTCATTTGCATTGAATTCCAATTGTCATATTCGTACAGCATATTTAAATATCATTCTATTGTCTAATGTTACGTTAAAGTGTCATTATTTTTTAACATTTTGTTCTGTACTATAGTCACAATTGAGTTCCTTATTAAGGACGAGGGTTCAGACTGTAAACACAAGATCATGGCCAGTGAACACAATTTCAGTACACCTGCTGCCTTTCTCAACGATCCTGGAAAGCCAGCCATGAAATGGCGAAATTGGTATAGAGCTTTTGAAAATTACTTAGTGGCGATAAATGGTAAGAAGTTTGAACCAGAGCGAAAGAAAGCTATTCTTTTTGGACTTTTAGGTGTCGCTGGCCAAGAAATTTTTGACAGTTTGCCCGATTATGAACCTCCCTCTGGGCAGTTTATTCCTCTCCTCTTGATGAGTTTCAAGAAGCTGTTAAAAGACTAGAGAAACAGTTTGGTGAGGAAGAAAACATTATGGTAGGCAGACACCGGTTTGCTATGAGGAAACAGTCGGAGTCTGAAAATGTTGAAGAATACATTGCTAGCTTAAGGGTATTAGCTACAAAATGTGAGTTCAAAGATATGGTTGACGAGTATATTCGTGATCAATTTGTTTTCCATTGCTTTGAGCGCAAAATTCAAGAACGTTTACTTGCCTGCAAGAATCCTACTCTTTCATAGGTTATTGACATTGCCAAAGGCATAGAACGTTCACTTGAGGGTTCTAGAGAATTATCGAAAATTACCTGCCCAAATTCCAACGTGTGTGTAGTACAAGATAATAAGAAAAAATATAGTAACTCAAGTTCAAAGTACAAAACCAGCTATAATGCTAATTCTACTCAATTTGTATGTTTTAGATGTGGTTCTCGAATCACAAGGCTGACTTTTTGGGGTATCCTCACTCGGGAATTAGTGCATGAGGTGCCAGAAGGTAGGGCATTTTGCTGGTGTTTGTGGAAGTTTTGGCCAGAAACGCTTCCAGAAAACTAAAGTAAGTAATGTTGAAGAATTTGATGGGGACATGTGCTCGAACATTTTTTTAACAATTGAAGATACTACATGGGATGTCAAAGGCCCTTTAGGTGTAGCTCATGTTGGTGAAGTTGAACTTCACATTATTGCTGACTCAGGTTCGCCAATAACTATTATATCTGACAAAAAGTACGTACAGCACTGGCCACACGTTGGTTTATTGTCTTCCGATGTGAACCCAAAGGCGTTCGGTGAGCTCGATATCAACATGTTTGGTTACTTTGAAGATGTACTAAATATCAAAGGAAGATGTGTGAATACTAAAATTTATGTGGCAGAGCGAGGTAGGAATATTGTCGGCTGGAGAGATTTAGCCAAGTTGAAAATAATTCTCAAACCTGGGGCAGATGATCCTATAATTTTGGATGATGATTTTGTTTCTGTTGTTTCTTCTTCTGTCAAGCCTCCTGTCACTGATGGTGTTTCTTCCATTTTAAGTAAGTATGAATCCCTTTTTGAAGATCGCATAGGTTGCGTTAAAGGGTTTGTTCATAAAATTAAACTTAAAAAAGATGCAATTCCCGTTAAACATAAAGTTATACCTTTACCTTTATCAGTTAGGGAGGAGTTGCAGCTGTTGTTGGACAAACTTGCAAAGGAGGGTATAATTGAACCAGCTGATTCAGCTGAATGGATTTCTGGAATTGTGTTAATTAAAAAAAAAATGGTGAGCACCGTTTGTGCGCTGACTTAAGATCGTTGAACAGAAATATCTTAGTGGACTGTTTCCCATTGCCCAAGATTCAGGAAATTTTAGCTCCCACTGCTGGTTCTAAGTATTTTTCGCACATAGATCTTAAGTCAGCGTACAACCAAGTTAGGTTGGATGATGAATCAAGAGAATTCCACATTCATCATTCCGTTAGGTGCGTACAGGTACATACGATTACCCTTTGGCCTAGCATCTTCCAAAAACTTATGGAATGCATGTTCAGTGGTATGACGGGTGTCCAGAAATTCCAGGACAACTTTCTCATTCACGCCTGTACTGTTGATGAACGTAATGCAATATTAGATTCTGTCCATAATAAGTTGCAGGAAAAAGGTATGACTGTTTCTAAAAACAAATGTGAATTTCTCAAAACAGAGTTAGAATATTTGGGTCATATCCTGAGTCATGATGGTATCAAACCGAAATTAAATTTGGTAAAAGCAATAGCCGATGCTCCAAAACCAGAAGACAAAGACTCACTGAGATCATTTTTGGGTCACAGTGAGTATTATTCCCGGTTCATAGAAAATTATTCAAATATGGTTGAGCCTTTAAGAGCTCTGTTACGCAAGGGGCAACAATTTTTGTGGGAAGAAAAACATGACCATTCTTTTGCGGAGATCAAAAAAGCTATTTTGAATGCACCAACTTTAAAACCTATTGACACAAATGGTTGGAATATAATTACAGTTAATACCAGTTCCATCGGCATAGGTGCCGTCTAACTCAGATAGTTGAGAGGCATGTTCACACTGTGGCCTTTATTTCCAGAAGGTTAAGTGATACTGAAAAAAACTACAGCACCATTGAGAGGGAGGTCCTCGCATGCGTATGGGCTGTAGACAAGCTTAAAATGTATTTGTGGGGTAAGAATTTTGAGTTGGTTACCGATCATAAACCCCTCACCTACATGTTTGATGGTTATGGTAGGGGAAACAGTAAGGCTTCAGCCAGGTTAGCACGGCTGCTTGCTAAACTGCAGGAATACAATTTCACTATAAGACACATTTCAGGTAAGGACAATATCAGAGCCGATTTTCTTTCCCGCTTGCCCTTTGAAAGTTCAGAATCCCTGAGGGAGGAGGAAACAGAATGTGTTGTTTCGAATGTAGAGATCTTGCAAGGATCACACAATGTTATTTTGGAAAATGAATGGATCAAAGCAATGGAAGATGATCCAGTATTGGCAAAAGTTAAGTTGTAGATGTCTTCTAAGTGGCTTCCTGTGCGAAATTTATCTTCTGATCTTAAAACCTTTTTGCAGGTATCTGATGAATTAAGTATTGTTAAAGGTTTTCTCCTGAGGGGAGATTTACTTATTCCGCCATCTAAATTGAGAAATCAGTTAATCCTAGCAGCTCATAGTTCACATTTAGGTTCCACCATGACGAAGAAAAGATTGAAGGAGCACTATTGGTGGCCTGGTTTGGATCTGGGTGTAAACATGTATGTTGACAAATGTGGTATCTCTATCAGGTCAGATAAACATTGGAAACCGAGAGTGCAAGAGATGCAACTAGTTTCCATTCCAAATTCTTCTTGGTTTAAGATTGCCATAGATATGGCTGGACCATTTCAGATCTTAGAGCACGATTCCAAATTCTTAATTGCTGTAAATGACTACTACAGAAAGTAGATTTATCACAGGTTTGTGCATACTATTTACTCTGATGCTGTCATTGACTTTTTGGAAACTTGTTTCTCCATAGAGGGAAATCCACGCATTATTGTGTCCTATAACGGGAAACAACTCACGTCTAACAAAATGATTGACTTTCTAAAGCGACATGGCATTCGTCAAGAGAAAACTCCTATGTACTCTCCAAAATCCAATGGTCAGATTGAAAGAGTCAATCGCTTCCTAAAAGATGGTGTCCAGTTGGCCATGGCTTCTAGGCTCCCTGTGAAGAAGTTCATTCAGGAAAGGGTATTTGCGTACAATACCACTCCCAACAGTGTCACTGGTTTATCTCTGTTTTTCTTAATGAGAGGAAGGAGGTGTGAAAATGAGATTGTTCCTAAGATTGCATTTGATGAGAATTGTTTACCAACCACTGTGACCATAAACGATGATCAGCTCCAAGTCAGGAAGAAAATTGTTGATTGCCAGTTGAAATATAAAATGTATCATGACAAGATACATAGGGCTGTACACAAGGAATTCTGCAAGGGGAATTGGGCACTTGTTTAAAAACCTAATACTCAGCTCAAGGGACAATCCAAATATTTTGACCCAGAATAAATTGATGACGTTACTGATAGTGCCATCTTTCTCAGAAATGTAGGTTGGCGCAACAAAAGTGATGCTATAAAATTGAAGAGAAGTCAAGTTGAGTTGTGGTTCAAGGGTAAAAATGACGAAGCAAGATTTGAGAATTAATTTTCATGGCTCAATACATAGTGGGTGAAGATAGTGATGATCTAACTGTACATAAAGAAAATGTTCATGATCCTTTTACCAATCGTAGCAATGACAAAATGCAGGGGTGTCTAGCAAAAATACGTTGGTTGGCACAGAGGTTGAACTGTGTAATGAAGGGGTGGTGGGCAATCAAGACAACAGTGGATATGTTCTCGGTCGGGAGAATCCCAGATCCACATCAGCATGTAATAGTGGTGTAGAGTGTCATGGTGGTTGGGATGGTACTTGCACCAGATATGGCAGAATATCCAAGTTATCCAATACATTCAAAGACTATGTTTTGCATTAATGTCTTGCTGTTAGAAGGGGAGATGTTATGAGTCTAGTTTATTTCTCTTGTCATGCAAGCGCTACCTGTTTATTGGCTCACACCAGTACGTCACTTGGAATGTGACATCCCCTTATAAGTTACGTCACCAGCTAGTCAGTTGCATTCTGTTCTTTCAGGAGACTCTGCGCAGTCTCTTCCTTAACTCTCTCCATGAGCACGTTGTATACAATAAATACTTACGATATGAATTATTGGCCATCCGTGTCCTTCATAAGAGATGACACTTCAAAGGAGCTCCCCATTCTAAAAAGGCCACCTGTCTGCAACAGCGGGGGACATGTGGTGTCAGGAAGGTGGCTCACAAATATGCTCCCAAAACATGAATTGGGGGTTATCATATAGTGTTGAGAAAAGAGAAAGGAGAAAACCCATAAAGCTTTAACATTAACATGTATATATTTAAAATGTAAAGAGGATCCCAGAGTTGGGAAAAGATGTCACCAATTAAGAAGGGTCCATCTGCCAGATGATCAGCCATCACTGCTTCTTAGGAACAGAGAAGATAATGATGGCCTGCTGGACAAGCCCCTCACAGAAGGGGCCTCCTATCTGCCACAACTGTGGGGTAGGTACACACCAAGTTGTCCCTGCTCAAACATCAAGTTATGAGCCTGTGGCTTCTGAAATCTCTTCAGTTTGTTGAAGCCGGGGTAGGAAACCTTCCCTTTCCCTAAAGCATTCAGCAGTTGAGGGTTTCCGCAGTGGATCTTTCCCCGTTCTTATGACGGCATCCTGAGTTGTTTCCGGACTGTGCCACAGGTCCACACTTCGGTATGGACCATGTGGATTTCCTGGTTACAGATGAAGTTCAGCTGGAAGTGATGTCCCCATCCATAGCAGATACCTTTCTCCCTCAGAACTGCCATGGCGGCCTGCAAAGCTTTCCGTCTCTGGAGGGTAAGTCTTGAGTCGCCGTCATGATCATTTCCTTTTGTGTGTAGGAGTGGAGACAAGTTAGAATGTCCTGTAGGTGGCCCGGGCCCACAGCCGGATGCCCAGCTCTGTGTGTTTGGTCCAGAGGTATGTCTTTTTTCCTCAGGGCTGGTGCAACGTGCCGAAAGAGGCACACCACCATTTCTTCCAGCTTCCCTGCATTTGCCTTTAATGTGGATGTTGGAGCGTATGGACCTGTTTTCCAAGTCCTCCAGACAGTAGCACAGCTCATCATTCCTTTCTCTTAAGGCTTGTAGTTCCTGTTTGTAGTTGTGGAGTTCCTCCTTGCGACAATACCCGGCCCTTTCCTGTGAGTCAACCCTTTCACCCAGTTCAGAAAGGTCAGACTTACTGGTTTTTACATCAGTGGTAACGTCTTGTCGCAGGGCCGAAAAGTCATCCTGAAGCATACCAAAGAACTGGTCCACAAAGTTGAGGGTGACCGGCTCATCCCATCTGGCATCTTCTGCCACCGGGGACGGGGCTCCAGCAGAGGCCGTGGCGGGGAGTCAGGGCATGTCTCACCTCTTTTTGCATTCACTTTGTGTAACAGCTCCTTTATGGAAGTATCTTCTTTGAGCAGGCCAATGCCATCTCGGCACCTTTACAGTCGCTGGGCTCTATACACTAGGGGCTCTCCCCATGCAGCCGTCCAGATGACCAGCACCCCACTACACCTCGAGCAGTTTACTTCCAGGAGTCACCAGACCTGCATAAGCCTGGACCTCCATCCACGCTCCACACCTTCGATGTCTCTGGCATCCGGCGGCAGCAACACTGCAATGCCTCCGCTAGTAGGCTTGCACCAGCACCCGGTCCTAGGGTTTAGCAAGTAAGGGTGGGGAGCGTCTCCTCGGGACCAGCCAGGCCAGGCTGCACCACCAGAGTGGGCGACCGTGCTTTCAGGGACACCGGCCTCCACTGGGCAGCAGTGCAGGACCCAACACTCAGGATCAGTAGGGTATGTTAACATTTACATCCCTGGGCCCAAGGCCCGACTCCGCAGGCACAGGCGGGGAGTACTACCCCAGGATCAGCTACCCCAAGTCACACTGCCAACGCGGGTGGCAGCATCATCAGAGACCCCCGCTCCAATTGGGCAGCAGCACAGGAACCACCACTCAGGTCCAGAAGGGTGTGCAAGCACTCACTATTCTGGACCTCCAGGCCTGGACCACGTCTCCAGGTGTAGCAGGGGGAGCCAGTCCATCTCACCACTGGCAGGACAGCTCCCCCAGGGCCTCCCTCAGCACAGACACAGGTCAGTTGCCGCTGTTACCTCCCAGGACAATGGTGCACACTGCAGATCTTTCCAGGTCTTCCAGTTGGGATGCAGCTGCCCTCCAAACACGAAGCCCAGGGCCAGGGCGCCGGTTGTGCACGGCCGATTAGGCCACAATCAGGGCCACTCAATTCACTCATCCAGGTAGGCTTCCCTGGGGGCCCGCTCACCAACTGCACGAATCACCCACTTCGTGGGGAGTACTCTGCCGCTCCCAGGATTACGGGCCATACTCCGCCCACCAACCACAATTTAGAGGGTCCGTGGGCTGGGTATCCGCAGCACTCCAATGAGTGACAGGGGGACCAGTTTAAAGCAGCTAAAATTGCTCATCTGGCAGAACTCCATGGATGAGCTACTACACCGTCGCCATCTTGGCCACGTCACATGAAAACTCTTTAGACTTACATAACTATTGAAATTACCTACAAACCGTGCAGTGAGATAACCACTAGTGTTCACCACCAGATCCTAGTCAATGCTTATGCCTGTACTTTTGCAAAAGATAGCCTAGACACTGGGGAACTTCCTAGCAGGGCCGGACTGGGAACCAAAACCGGCCCTGGCAAAGTGCTCGGCCCCCTCCACCATCCCCGCGGGGGGATGCCGCCGAGCTCTTTGCCAGGGCCGGTTTTCGGACGATTTTGTTACAGGGCCTGTAACAAAAATGGCCCCCAGGGGCCCAAAACCGGCCCCCACCCTTGCGGCACACAGGGGGATCGCCCGGTGCCCACTACGGCCAGTCCGGCCCTGCTTGCTAGAATGGTGGAGGGCACTTTGGTGGGTGTAGCTCTTGAATAGAACCCTTAGGTGAGGTTTAAGCCCTGTATTTGTAGCCCCATTGAAGTGTGCAGTATTTGTTTTGCTGTGAGATAAACATACTTTCTTCTTAACTAAAAGACAAGCACTGGGCTGGGCAACACCCCGTGTCTGTTGTTTGACTGTTGAGTTCTAAGCTCTTGTCCTCCACAATACCTCACTGAGAAGCCTTTGACTGCTTGCCCTTGCTACCCTGAGAATCAAGTGCAGAAAGGATGTAATTGGACCAGTTTGTACAGCTATAGTAGGACAGACTCCAGGAAACCAGCAGTAAACGTCCCCAACTGTAAAAGACCCCAACCACTACATGTGCCCTATGGCCTCCTGAATGGGGTCTGACAATACATGTGTAGTATTGCTATTAAATTTGTTCATTTTCTGATCACCAAACTGTGACACAAGTGGGTTTGCAAGATCATTCCGTCAACATAAGATATTTGGCATCCAGCCCTCCGCTTTTGCTATACAAATTATTGGTATGAAATGGAATGGTTAATTGAAGACAATTAAGAGCCCAACTCCCAGACTGTGCACATTTTTATATTAAAGCCCATGGCTGAAAACATCGTGCTCAACATAAATGCTAGTTAAAAATTCATTTTTTTCATATTTGTGATTTCAAATGAAATACATCTTGGGATTTCAAATTATGAAAACAGACAAAGGATGCTACACATTCATTTGCGTTCTACTGTGCTGTACTATATATGTAGTTGTTCTTTTTTTTTTTTTACTTATTGGAATGTTCCTCATTTTAAACAAAGGACATTTTCTGCCGTGTAAACTGCTACACATATTCTCTTTAATTCTTTTACCATGCACAACTGTATGCATCTTTTGTATTTCACTGGTTTACAAATGGTTCCCCACAATAAATCGCTGGCTTGACTGGAGGAGAGAACAGCTTTGAAAATGAGCATCGTACAAGGAACCCGACAGGCGTTGACATGCGTCAAATGTATCACAAGGAATATGTGACTAAACGTGTTCTCCATACAAACACACTTTTTTCTTACTAGCTGAACTCAGCCACCAAAAATGAAAACGTCTGCTGGATTAGCATGTAAGAAATGACTGCTCAAGCCATGACCCTAGACTGGCTTTCTTAAACAATCGCAAAGCAATTCAACAGACCATCCACCCGGTCACTTTTTATTCTATATTGCATGCAATAATTGGTCTGAATTGTGCAAGGGCTATTTAGTCAAACCTAAAAGGTAGAAGTACAGAGGATTCCTAAGAATGGCTTCGAAATACACAATAATCCTGTTCTCTAACCCAGAAAATCATCTTGACAAATACAGCTGTAAAGTCCATTGCCGTGTGACCTACTTTAGAAAAGCCTGGCCAGCCTGCGAAGCATAATTTATAAATCCATTAGATGGCTCTATTGCATTTCTTTGAATAAAACCTTGCTGCTTCTCCGCCGTGGGATTTGTTTTTAAACAATGTTATTTTCTAAAAGTGTGAAAAGCTATTCTTTTGCGATGTTTGCAGAAATCAATACATATGCAAGTCTCATTACCCACTCAGTGAAGTGAGGATTGCTTTCTATTTACTTAGCTTTTAATCCTTCCATTAATGTAGTTCAGCAATTAACAAGAAGCTGAAAGAATTCCAAAGTGCCAGCTATCTGATTAATCGTAACAAGCCTGAAAGAGGAGTTTGAATTTAAACGATGGCTGAGGCAAAGATCATGGTTAGTGGGTTTTGGTGGGTATGTATTATACTGGCCTCAAGAAGCACTAATACGAGCATTAGATTAGGGTGCCAGTGGAGAAAAGATAAGCATGCAGTATTTACCCATTTTCTATTTGTACATTATAAGTAGCTGAGTGCTGAGTGTGCTGGCTCTGGGTTTTGCATCGCAGAACACTGTGCAAATGGTATTATTTAGGGCAAAATAGGTACGAATGCTATTTGTGCGCATTAATCCCCTTTTATAAACTTGTGGGGAACTCTTTTACCAAGAGCAACAGCAGCCCTGCACCAATGTTATTCGTGAAAGGGCATTCTCGAAGACTTAGCTTCTCATGTATGGATTGGTGTAGCTGAAGCTATCCGTAAATTGGAGGGGCTCCTGCCCAGCCAGAGTCACAGTTCACCTGCCTCATTTAGAGACGTATGAAGCGCCAAGTTTGCAGTGGTGGAGAGTCTTCCGTATAAGCAACTAGATACCCTCTACTGGCGTGCTGCCAGTCCACAACTTGTTCGCTGATCAATGGATATCAGAAGGTCCAACCCATTTAGGCTGGTCTTTCCAAAATACAGTTTTCCTGGCCGGGTTGCCAGAAAAAGGCAAGTGGTCCCAAACAGAAAAGAATATTGACCCCCTTCCTGGCAGAAAACTCCCAGCAAGTGAATGCCATTATGTTTCAGCAGGACCAGAGCTTCAGGGTGCTGCTGTGCAAACCTCTCTGCCTTCTGCCAGTGGGGCACCAGCAGATGCAGAGAAGACTGTGGGATCCTTCCATCAGGACTATGATCTCCTAGTATAGCAGGAGGTCCAATGCCAGGGCTGCAGAGGTCATGAACTCTGATGTCCTGGAGGGCTAGCAGGCTTCCTGCTGCTGAGTTCTAAATGACCTCCTAACTATTTTGCAGTTTTTCAGCTACAAATCACAGAGCAGCACACAATCTACCAATGAAAGCGGGTTTGGGTGCTGCCTGTGCTGATTCTATTCACACTTGTGCTGATGCTCCAGGGTCAGTAAGTACCATGAACAATGTTCTCATATGCAACTAAATAAAAATAATTTACACATCTCCATTTTCGCAGTAGTAGCTGCTGTTCTGAGATTCCTGCTTCTAATCGTTTGCTTTAATACCCTCTGTTGTGATGGTTGGCGCAGATGCGCCTACTACTTTTTACACCTGTTAGTAGCCTTTTATGAAGCCCCTAACTGAAAGTATGACAGAAACAGGGGTTGCAAGTTTTCTACTGCATTCCAGTTAGTAACAACTTCGTAAAATGTGTATTAAGTGTTTGAAAATGTCACCTGTGCAAAATACAACAGAGTGCTTAGGCACCTAGTACACAGAAATGTGGCCACACTTACTCAAACAGATGTGCACAAGGCAGTTATCACACAGGCACACATTGTTCATGGTATCACCCCAGCTTCCCTTGTACTTCAGAATTTTGAGTCCTTTTGAGTCTAGAAAGCCTAAAGCTTTTGTATCGAGCAAAGTCTCAGAGAGTGGGCTTTGGGTCAGACCCATTCAGCTGCTGTTCTAAGACAGAGGCCTTCACAGATTTGACCGGTCAGCACTAGCTGTCTTATTCCATCTCCTGTGATGTTTTTTTTGCAGTGCATTGTTTTAAGGAATGGTAGCAATTGGTTAGGACTATTAGGTGAATTAACAACACATCTTGATAAGAAGGTTTTCCCTTGTATAAGCAACATATTCTGAGCGATAATGATGACTTGCTATTGATCTAGTTAAGTATGTAAATGCACTAAAATATTCATGCACAATGAACCGTGTCTTAGGCTTAATGAACAATACAAGACGCTATTCACATATTTATCCAGATCATGTTTTAAGTGTTTCTGTCTTATGTTGCTTAGTTGTGTTTTATGTCCTCTGAACGTTTTCTTGTTTTCTTTACATATTCATGAAGGCAGCCTTTTAACCCTCTTCTTTTTATGTCTCACCTCCTGGGTTCCCTCTGCCGATGTGCAAGCATAGCAGTAACGAGACACAGTTGTCCATACCAGTCTTTCGTGTAGCCACCTTGAAATGTTATCATTTTCAACCACCTCATCAGCAATTATTCTCTTACAAGCATAATGGAGCACACTGAAAAACAATGTTTCAGAAAAAGCGTTATTGTTTTTAGCAGGGTGTTGTGCTTATTCTGGGTCTTTTCTGGCAGAACCCACATTTATTTTGTGCTTTTTAGGGAGGGTCGTGTTTCTTTACGGCTTCTGTAGTGTCTTGCCTTTCTGCTTTGCTAGTCTAGTTATCTTGTAGAATGCGGACATTTAGGTGATGTATTGGAATGTTGGTATGTAGGACTCTTGGTGTCAATTGGGATTGGGCTGAGCAAGAAAGAGGTTGCATTTTTTATACCTTGTGTTTTTGATGCCATTATAAAAGGGAAAATGTGTAGTGTCTTGCCTTTCTAATTTGCCAGTCTAGTTATCTTGTAGAATGTTAACATTCATGTGATGTAATGGAATGTTGGCATGATGGACTCTTGGTGTCAGTTGGGATTGGGCTGAGCAAGAAAGAGGCCGCTCCTGGTGGGGTTTTTATCTTGGTACATACTTGGAATAAACTTCTAAACCTACTACTACGTCTGATTCCTCATGCATACCCTTCACTACAGCTTCTGTTCATACCACCTGATTTTGGGCCAGATGTAGGTAGCCCAATACCAGTCGGTAACGGCTGAAATTACCGAATTTCGGCCGTTACTGACCGGTATTAGGCTATTGAGATGTAGGTGGCTACATTTCAGATTCGGTTATTTACCGAACCGGTAATTTAAGGAATCGGTAAATTACTGATTCCTTAAAATACAGAATCAGTAAATTACCGAATCTGAAATGTAGGGAGCACTCAAATGAGTGCATTGCATGGTTAAGGATTTGTTATTTACCACCAAATAGAAGTTGGTGGTAAATGTCGAAAACCTTTGAAAAAGCCAATTTGTGCTTTTTCAAAAGTGCCATGTGGCAGACATACATGCCCTTAGGGTATGTATGTGTGCCACATGTGCACCCATGCACTATTTAGGGTTGCAACAGGGTGTCAATGTGATACCCTGCCACCCTTGAATGTGTTTCCCCATTACCGAATCGGTATTTACCGATTCGGAAATTCCCATTCATTCCTATGGGCCTCCAGGCCCATAGGAATGAATGGGAATTACCGATTCGGTATTTACCGAATTGGTAATTACCGAATATTACCGATTCGGTAAACTTTACCGAATACTTACCTACATACCATTTACCGATTCTGAAATACCGAATCGGTAAAATTCGGTATTTTAGAATCAGTAAATGGAACTTACCTACATCTAACCCTTTGTTTCTTGCAAGGAGGTTTGTGTTCCATTTGTGCATCTTTCACTGTGATGTGGGACTGTCTCAGGGTTTTTTTTTTTTAAAAGGCACAGGGTCAAGAGTGATTTGCATATGGCTGGGTCTGTACTGGGGTGGTATGGTAGGCAAAAGAACGATGGATTTCCCCCCAGAACTCTTGACTGGGGGTAAATGTTTTGATTTGTTCTGCATTCTGTCCATCATATGTGTGTCTTTTGCTTTCTGGTCCTAAGTGCGCCGGGTATGCCTAGACGTGGGTCCCAGGCTCACTGTGCCACTGGATTCAAGTTAACCTGGCTGATGAGGGGTGAAACCCCGAAACCGGTCCTAGGATGCTTGTTTCTGGTCCAGGGAGGACCTGGCTTGATAGTTTTGGCTGGACTGCTCCAGTGAGGCACAGGGCAAGACTGATTTGCATATGGCTGGGTCCAAACTGAAGTGGCATGGTGGTGAGCAAAAGATTGGTGAGCAAAGGAACTGTGGATTTAACCTAATTCTCTCGACTGGGGGTGAAGGTTATGATTTGGTCTGCATTCTGTCCATCATTTAGTCTGTTTTTTGCTTTCTTACCCTAAGTGAGCCAGGTATGCCCAGACGTGGGTTCCAGGCTCACTGGTTCACTGGATTCAAGCTATCCTAGCTGATGAGGATCAAAACCCCGAAACCAGTCCTAAAGATGCTTGTTTCTGGTCCAGGGAGGATCTGGCTTGGCAGTTCGGGCTGGGATGTTCCCATGAGGCCCACGGTCAAGAATGATTTGCATATAGCTGGCTCTAAAGTGGGGTGGCATTGTAAGCAAAAGAACGATGGATTTAACCCAGATCCCTTGACTGGAAGTGAATGTGTTTTATTTGTTCTGCATTTCGTCCATCACTTGTGTGTCTTTTTCAGTGTGATTACAAGCACAACAACTAAACAACTGAAGCTAAACAGCCTATAATACACATTTTGATGGTTTAATGATAACAGAATTTACCAAGTCACCACCTCTTGTAATCAGATTTTTCTGGAAATGTTCAATTCCCACTTAGAAAAACAAGAAACACGAAAATCCCTGCTGAAATCCATCCTATTGGACAGCAATTTAGTACAACATTACACCTTCCCTAAGCACAATAACGGCATCAACACTGGACTTGGCTTTCATACAGAAATACCACACATAAATCTCTAACCTTGCCAAATATGTTTGATCAGACCACTTCTTCATTCTGTTAAAAAAATAGGACCTTAATACACCCTCCCCATGGTAAACCGGAGATGTAAAAAGTACATTCTAGAGCCCTCAAACAACAGGCTTTGGACTCTCTGCAGCTGTCTCTTTTTGCTCTTTTTATGTCTCTGCCCTGTTTTTCCTCAGGGTTGCTGTGCTATTGGTCATGCAGTATCAACATAATAAGTAGGACATAGCTGTAGGAAGAACAGTAAGAGACAATTTGCGCATGAGGCATGCACAGATAATCTTGCCATATTTGGGCATGCCTGTGTTTGCATGCATTGGCACATCAAAGAGAATCCTGTGAGCTTTGAGAAAGCTTGTATGTATTCCTCTGACAACTGAATGGACACCGAGCTAACCAGTAACATCATTCACAAAGATTAACTTCTAGCCTGGAAGATGGCAGTCTAATACTTGAGATGGAAGTCACACACTTTTCCTTCCCCATGTACATTCCACTGAGCAATTGTTTTGCTTCGTGACCAAGTGTAGAAAAACCTTGAGCAGCCTGACTCACAGTATTCTAAAAATCCATTATATGGCTCTTTTGCATATTTCCTACTTTTGCCCTGAATACATTTCCGCCGTTGGATTTGTGTTTAATAACATTGCATTCTTTACAATGTTGAAAAAAAGCTGTGTTTGGCATTGTTTGACAACATTGTAGTATCTTAATCGCTGGGTGAAGTAAGGACTTCTCCCTATTTACTTAGAATTAATCGTTCCATTAGTGTTGCGCAACAATGGACAAGAATCTGAAAGCATTTGAAAGCACAAAGAATCTAATTGATTGTAACTAACCTTCAGCTTGCGATCAGGGCTAGTGTGTTTTAAAAGGTACACATTATATGCAGTCGTGTGAAACACTAAATGGATAAAATGCTCTCTCTCCCACTTTTATGGTCAAAAGTAACGTGAAAGAGAACAATTATTAAATCCAGTGACTATATTACAGAAAACGTCAGCGGGAAGGAATGGTGTTTGCATCTGCTATTGGATCCCCACGGAAACTTTGGGATTACAGAAATGGAAGTATGCACTTGTACCCCCCGTTCTGTAATATGGATCATGTAATGCACATTTTGCCAGACCAACCCCATCCCATGTTCCCTTATTTGCATAGTGGGGACCATGTAAATGAAGGAACATCTTTGCCCCTATGCCAGTGCTATATTACAGACATGGATAAGTGATAATCAGGCTGTTAGAAGGTATACTGATCTTGTACCACATGCAAAACCAGAGAAATGTAATATCTGAAAAAAAGTTACACAGAGGTAAAGGAATGGGTAACAAGAGGTTTGTGATTATATTTATTAATGCGTGCAATTATTTTGATATAGTGCTGATACTAGTTGATGTTGTAACTGTGGTGCACAGTATGAAATGCAAAAAAATAGTATGCTTCTTTAGGTCTTGCCTATAGACAGCCTCAGCTAAACTTGCAGTCTGCCCTTCAGGAAGGTATGGGTAAGGAGCAAGTGAAGGGCAGGGAGTTTGAGAGGGAAAAGCTGAGAGTAGTTTGACAGGAACAAGTGAAAAGGAGGTATGACAGCAGGAATGGGTCAAATAGGATAAAAATGAGAGAAAGGAGTTGTAATGCAAAAGGCAGGAAAAAGTAAAGGAAAGAGTGTTAGATCTGGGGGTCTCTAGTTGGCAATGGTATTCAGCTTTGTCCAAATAGGGACCCTTACTTCTAAGTCAGGATAAGGGGATTACACTCCGTAATAACCCCTGCTCACCCTCTTGGTAGCTTGGCACGAGCAGACAGGCTTATCTCAGAGGCAGTGTGTTAAGCATTTGTGAATATACACAGTAATACAGTGAAGACACTACAGATGGACACAACACAGGTTTTATAAAAATAAGTATTCTTTATATAGACTTAAACACAAGACCACAAACGACAAACATCCACAATACTACACTTAAGATTACTCAAAAGAAGATTAAAGTCTCTTAGTTCAAGTTGTTGGTAAATGCAACAAAGTTCTCAACAAAGTGCCTGGATGAGTAACGCAAAGTGAACAAAAGGCTTGTAAAAGGGGAGATGCGTCGGTTCCGTGACCCGGGGGAACCGTTGCGTCCTACCTCAATGCTTGCGCAGAGTAGGGGACTTCTCATGAGCCTTACCGGTGCGGAGTTGATGCATAGATTCTCGGCTTGCGGGCCCGTTGCGGTGTGCAAGATGGCGCCTTGATGCGATGTAATGATCCGGTTGCGATGCGAGACGATGGCGCCCTTGATGCGGCGATGCGATGACGCCCTGGCAGCCTTGCGGCGACTCTGTACTTTAAAGCCGCGACAGGCCCTGCAATTCGCTTCTCTGGTGATGCGATGGCGACTCTCTCAATGGCGTCACACTTCTCCGGTGATGCAACAGCAGGCAGCTTCGATGAACACACGCTTCCAGGGAGATGCGACGAAGACTCGCTTCTCCGGCGTTGCGATAATTTCAGCTGCGGCGGCGACATGCTTCTTCTCGGTGCTTCGCGGTTCCAGCTCCCAGCAGCACGCAAGTGGCTGGAGTCAGAACTCCCAGAAAGGAAATTCAGGAGGGAGCTGGAGGTGAAATCTTTTGTCCCGGAGACATCAGCAGGTAGGCAAGCATAGTTCAAGCCCTTAGAGAATATTCTGTAGATGAAAGCCCTAAGTTCCTTCTTCTTTCCCTTGGCAATGAAGCAACCACTGCAGCCAACCCAGCAAACAGCACACTTGCAGGGGCAGTACAAACTCCTGCAGCTTCCTTGGTTCTTCTCCTTGGCAGAAAGGTTTTTGTTCCAGAAGTGAGCTAATTTCTTGGGATCAGGGTCGCAATATTTATACCCCAAAATCTTTTGTTCTCTGAAGACAGAGAGGCCTCTGCCTAGTCCAAACCAGTTCCTGAACACTTTGTTTACATGACTCTCTTCTTCCTTTAACTGTGCAGGGCAGAGACATCAGCCGCCCCACAGGAGGTGGACCCAGTACAGGGGAGGGAAGATACAGCTCTGGAGCACTCTATTGACATGATTCCTCCTCTCCTTTCACGGTGCAGGGCAGAGACATCAGACAAGCCACAGGAGGTGGAGCTAGTAGAGGAAATGCCCAGCCCTATTCAGGTCCCAGGTCCAACTCCTCCCTCCCATCTAGATGCAGATCTCTCGATTCACCACTGGGCTGCCCCAGCCTGTCTCCTGGAATCCCACCGGCCCTGTCACACACAAACCCAGACAAGGAATACACAACCCAGCAGAGGCAGGCTCAAATGGTTATGCAAGCAAATACCTGCTTTTTAAAAGTGGTATTTGCAAACACAGAATATTAAAATAAACTTTACTAACAGAGGTATTTTAGGATTCTGAGTTTAGGCATACTAAATTCGAATTTCTACCTTATTCCCTGAGTCAGTTAGGATTATAAGAATGTAATAATCTAGCTGCTCATTCTGGCCTATGGAGAACAGGTAGCCTTCAATAGTGAAAAACGAAAATGGCTGTAATTCACTATTAGAACATGCTACACACATCAGAGCATGTCCTACCTTATACTTACAATGCACCCTGCCCTTGGGCCTACCATAAGGGTGTCTAATATGAATCAAAGGGAAGGTTTAGGGACTGTCAAGTCGGTGCACTTGGCCAAGTTGACATGGCAGTGCTAGACTGCACACAGGCCTTGCAATGGCAGGCCTGAGACACACATTACAAGCTGCTTCTGTGGGTGGCACAACCAGTGCTGCAGGCCCACCAGCAGCATTTGACTTACAAGCCCTGGGCACACATGGTGCACTATACTAGGGGCTGACAGATACATCAAATAACCCGATGATGGAATAACAAATTAGTACATTAATTTAACATAGGGAGCATTTGCACTGTGGCACTGATTAGCAGTGGCACAGTGCCCAAAGCATAAATCCAGCAAAACAGATCAAAACAGAGGAGGCAATCCGTCAAAATGAAAGGGAGAATCATGCCAATGATGCCAGGTCTAACAGAGAGAATTTGAGAGGGTGTGGATAGTCTTGGAAGAAGAGAAGCTCAGGATTGCAGGAGAAATGGCTATTTCTTGTAACACTGATTCCCCCTCCAACTCTGCAGAACTTTCTGCAAAGGTTCCAAAACTGCTCATGCATATGTATGTAGAAGATGTGGATATTTTGGAATGGTTTGGGTGCTTTGAGATCACTGGCAAGCCATTTAGGATTTCAAAGAATTTACTTAGGGGCCTAGAATACCTAAAGGTGAGAGCCTTGAACGGACGGTTCAAGGACGACAGCCCACCAGCAGCCATGTATCACTGAACTACCATATCATCACATATAGACTTTACCTTCACAACTCTGACTTTGTTTAACAAAATAGCCACCTTCAACATCGGTAACAATGAATTCAGCAATCATCTCCTTCAAATAAGACCAAGCCAAACCCCTGAAATCCGCAATTCCATCTTGCTGGAGGGAACATCTAACCTAAAAAGAATAAGGTTCAAATCCAACAATATAGATGAAATAGCAGCAGGAGCCAAAGCTTTATACAACCAAGGTCAAGTCAATTCAACACAACCAACAGAAAGCTGGGAAATATTTGTCAAAACTCTAGGAGACAAATACTCACATAGCAACGGCTGGAAAAAACGGAAAGTGGCAACTGTAACTATCGATGCACAGAATAGCCCTATCACTAAAAAACTAAAGCAAACCATAAATCACACTCTAAATCAACAACCCAAATCTCCAAACAATCTGAGACTGCTACGAACATTCTGTGAGCTAAAGACCTCATTAAAACGAAGGAGATGTGAGAAAAAAAGAACGAAGGACAATGATCTTTGGGTGAAACCTATACACGTTGCAAACCTGAAAAACAGTGCCAAATTCTGGCAATCAGTAAACAAATTGCAGCATCCCAATCATCATGGGATCAAATCCAAAATCACTGAAGCCACCTGGACAGACTATTTCTTTAAACACTTCAACGATCATGAACCTGAAACAGCAGTCTCCCTGGCTTCACCGATTTACATTGTCCCAACAAACCCAATTGGGAAGAGAAGAAATTACAACTGCCTAAGAGATGTGGGCATCGAATTGTCTAATACGCCGCAGCTACAGGCAGCTCTCCCCTCAAGTCAGGACTGCCCATCGTGTACAGATGACATGCAAAAAGAAATGCTAGTCGAAGCAATAAGCAAGCAAATATCTAGAGGCAGACGGGCAGGAGCACCGGGCCCAAATGGCATACCTCCATTGTTATACAAACAGGACTCTGGAGCAATGCACTAGTCCCAGTAATAGGACAGGTATTAAGAACTACAGCAATCCCAGAGTCATGGAGAGGCTCAATCATCAGTCCTATATTTAAGCAAGGAGCAAGACCTGATCCAAAGAACTATCGCCTGATAGCCTTGATAGACACTGAGGCAAAATATTATGTAGGAATTATACTCAAAGACTTGGTTGCCTGGGCCATAAGAAACAACATAATACCAATAACACAAACAGGTTTCCGTCAAGGGCAAGGAACCATAACCAATATTGTGGCCTTAACCATGTCATGGATGCAGCAAAGCAAGGCAAATATCCCCTATACCGTTGCTTCATAGATTACACTGCAGCTTTCGACCATGTTACCCGATCCAAGCTCTGACAAAAGCTGAAGGTATGGGGGATACCTCCACTCCTCCTAGACCAACTCATACAGCTGCATACTGACACATGGATAAGAATTAAACTAGGCGCCAAAAAGCATGTCTCAAACAAAATCATGACCACAAAGCGATCAAAGCAAGGATGCGTCCTCGCTCCATTGCCTTTTAGCCTCTTCCTGGTAGATCTGCTGGCAGAACTGGATGCCTGCTCCTCACATGCCCCGAAGCTAGGTGGCATGACACTGACAAACCAACTTTATGCCGACGACCTAGTGCTGATCAGTAGAACTCCGATAGGTCTCCAGCACCTTCTAGATGACACCCAACGCCTTAAAAATAAACTTCAAAAAATCAAACGTTATGGGCGTTAACCACCACAAGAAGTCATATACTTGCTGGCACCTGGACTGGAGATGTCTGGATCAAGTAACAACCTATTAATACTTGGGTGTGCTTTTAGATAAAAACAATTCTTTTAAACCACAGCTAGAATCCTTAAAAAGGAAGGGAGTAATGACCTGTTTGGCATTAAAACCTCTGAAGAAACTGCTTCCGGACTTAAAACTCGACCCCTTTTTAAAAGTCCTCCGAGCAAAACTACAACCAATAGTCACCTATGGGAGCGAATCCACGACAGGAAGAGATGCTGCTACCCTCGACTGGATAATTGCAACCTCCTATGGTGCGATTTTCCAACTCCCCAAATTTGTTGCACCTGCTCAAATAAGGCTGGAATTCGGTTTTCAAAAACAGGAAGTAGAAAGGCAGGGCGCCTTTTTAAAGAGCTGGCACAAAATCTGAGTTGCTGACAAAGGGTCACTGAACTATCAGCTCTGGCATGAGCTGACCCGAACCGGAAAGTTGCCAGCTAATGACTACCTTCAGAAATCCTTGCAGGCTTTTGGTCTGACAGAGGCCTGGAACACCCCAATGGGCCACTTTATTTTCAAAAAATGAGTCACAAAATCGACAAGACTCATATCGGTAATAGAGGATAAGAGAGCCGTATCCAAGCAAGCTCATGGTTGGGTCGTGCTTAACAAATACAAATTTCTTAAATCTCAGCCCTACCTCAAGGTCGGATCCAAGCTTGTGATCAAAGAAAAATTCCTAAGGCTTCGGCTGGGAGTCGGTCCGATCAGCCCACTTTTGCCACCGTGGGAAGGAAGAGGAAGCGATCAGGCCTGCCGTCTGTGTACGAAAGACACTGAGACTCTGATCCACATCATATGCATATGCAAGAAGCTGGAGGACATTCGGAAGGCACTGTTAAAACCAATATTTAACCAGTATGGAGTGAGGTCCTGCAGGCAGGCAGTGATGCTGTTCTTTAACCCAACCTTAGCGCAGCTAAACTGCCGCCTTACAAAATTCTTCGATCTGACAGCACCGAGACTGAAAAAACCTGCTGCCAACAGTTACGACCTATTAAAGAGAGTTGTAGATGTTGAACTGGACCACACCACTGGATAACCAAGTAAGTTTCCATAATTGAACTTATACAGGCATTCATGTCTGCACCACAGTGCCAACACAGCTGAAACAATTTTATGTCTTTTAAACACAAAACCAAGGTATTTTTAACCTTCTTTTTTATCTTAAATTATTTTATGTTGTAATATTTCTGAAATGTACCTTTAATGCAACGGTTTTAATTAATCATGCATAATAAATTTACCTCTTCTTACCTCACTGGCAAGGAGGCGGCCTTGAATGACATATATACGGCAGCTACTCTAATGAGTCACTTCCCATGGAAGAGATACTATCAATGGAATAATTCCTGTGACTGATAATATGAATTATGAGAGAATGAAGGAAGCTCTGATCAGATGGTCTGGTCTGAAGCAAGCTCAATACCTTCAGAGGGTCAAGGAAAGCTAGAGTGCTGGTAGTATTTTAATTTGTGACCTCAATTCATGCTGGTTTGCATGACTGGAATGATTAGGTGAACAGGCTGAAAATGTGGGATTTCCATGAGCTTAACCAAATGATGGTAACTGAGTGCCTTGGTGAGAAGTACTCTCCCCCAGTTAGGCAATTCCTCACTAATCTGATTAAAAAGATTCAAAGAAGCTTGCATTGTTGGCTGACAAGTAGTTACCAAACAGGATTAACAATGTGGTGGAGCAGTATAGTTCATGTTCAGTTGGGGATGGAGGAGAACTCTCAGCAATCCTTTTCCAAATTGTAAGGTAAGGTCTAGGGTAATTCCCAGGGGTGCAGGGATGGGCGCATTCAAAAAGGGAATTGGGTTCCTAGTCAAGAGCAAAGGTATAATGGAGGGAAAGACACTTGGTCCACGCCCAAGTTGGCGACTTGTTACAGGTGCCACTAGTCAGGGGGGCATTACAAGAGTGATTGTAAAGATCCTTTACCACTACATCACTGCTAACTGGGCACAATTGGACTTGGCCCTTTTTGCAGCGACATCCCCAAAACATTTGCCTTCATCCTCTAGTTGTCTGAACCTATTCTTTTAGATCTTAGGGCTCTGTGCACTTTACCACTGCTAACCAGTGCTAATATGCTTGTGATCTCTCCTTTATACACGGTAGAAGTGGCTTACACCCAATTGGCACATGTGATACACTTTTATCCATGGCTTGTAAATTAAATGCTACTACTGTGAAGGGTATGCCCAGAGGTGGGTCCCAAGCTCATTGCATCTCTGTGTTCAAGCTAGCTTGGCAGATGAGGGTTGATGCCCTGGAACATGTCCCATGATGCTTGTTTCTTGTCCTGGGTGGGCCTGGCTTGCAGCCACGGTCTGATTAGCATATGGCTGGCTCCAAACTCGGGTGGCGTGGTGAGCAATAGAATGATGGATTAAACCTAGATCTGTGTAACTGGGGTGAATGTTTGCATTGCTCAGCATTTGTTCCTTTTGCATTGTGGACCTGCAGCACTGATTTTGCCACCCACTTCAGGAGCCTTTTTAAAAATATCTCAGACCTGCTCATACAGTCTATGTATGCAGTTCTAAACTGCCATTTCCACCTCACAAAATAAACCATTTGCCAGGCCTAAGCCTTCCATTTTAATACACATAAATCACCTTTAGGGAAGACCCTAAACATCCCAGAAAGCAGGGTGCAGTGTATCTAAAAAGCTGGACATGTTCTTTTAAGTTTTACATGTCCTGGTAGTGAAAACAAACCTTACATTTGCTGCAAGACCTACCTCGCTCATAGGATGACATTTGGTTACTTTATTACATTTCATAAGTGCTAGCTTTCATTTGTGAGCAGATAGGAAAGTTAAGTTTAGTTTTTAAGGAATTATAATTTTAAACCCTCTTTAATGGTAAAGTCAAGTTTTAAGTCACAATTCTGCAAATGGCACTTTTGGAAAGCTGGCATTTTCTTGCCCTAACCATGTGTTGCCTGCAGCCTGTATCTTGGGTCACATGACTAGGTGTAGCTGGCCGTTTGTCTTTGTGTATTGCTTCCAGACAAGAAGACAAATGGAAATAGTTGATGGCAGGATGGGCTATCTCTGACTTGATGAGGGTGAGGAGCTGTCACCTACCACACTTGCACATCACAAAGGCTCTGCCTGATCACAATCAGAAAGTATTTGACACTAGTCTTTTGTGCCCCCATACAAGCTGGGGCCAGGGCAGGGAGGCTGGAAATTCAAAGCACCTCTGGAGGTGGAACCCTCCAGTATCTTCTCCTACCTCAAACCTGGCACCAAGAATGAATATTGCACCATCAGACTCAACACTTCAGTAGACCTATGAATGAGTGGAAGACTCAGAGGGACTGCAGTTCTTCTTTGATGTAAGATAGACTGCAACTGTACTGCTCTGCTACTCTGCTTCTCAGCTACTCTGCTACCCTGTTGCCCTGCTGACCAGCTGCCTGAGTGAAAAGGACTAGACCTGCATCTTGAACCAAGGACCACCAGAGTAACTCCAGTTTGCTGGCCTCCTGATTAGTGCCTCAGGGACAGGAAATGTTTCAACCAGCATGAACCCAGCACCTGGACACTGTCTGCTGTGACTTTCACCACCCCCACCCTCCCAGGTGGTGCCTCCGCAGTCCTGGACCTTGGAAATGGGCTTGAAGGTGCTCTTTCATCCCAGCTGTGGTCCAAGCGGAACCAATGCATCACGGCGTATCGCTTCACAGCTTTGCAGCATAACTACTACTGTGTGATGTATCTGCAATGCAGGACCCCACAGACCTTTAGAACCATTGCATCGCAATAAGCCCTTGATGCAGAACATGACATTGCAGCCCTGGAACACCTTGTAACTGACACTGCATGACGCTTGTTCGATGCAGGACCTCGCATCACAGCCCGCAACCCATCGAAGCTGCTGCTTGCAACACACGCCAAGCGAGATCTTGCCACAACCCGGATTTAAGGTACTTTGTTTAGCGAACTTAATTTGGTCACTGTTTTTGGCCTGTGCTTCATCGTGGTTGGCCTAAACTTGTGACTATGTCCTGGAGTGGCATGACCAAATAACAAAATTTGGCGCTTTGTGCTTCTAGTAAGCATGGGAGAATTTTGCAAATTCACAATTCGCGAATTTGCGAATTTGCGATCCGCAAAATCTGCGAATTTGCAGATTCGCGGATTTTGCGGATTGTGTGGGTAAAGGCCGGGCGGGAAAATGGTGCACATCGCTAGTGTGAGGGGCAGGGCCAAATGGACGGGGCTCATATGCGAGTTCACATGCCTCTTGTGTGCATAAAAGGACAGGCACGGATCAGAGAAGCTCGTGGTCACAGGAACTGCACAGGGATTGAGCTCGTGAAAGTCAATTATGCAAAGGCCTCCATCAAGCATCAAAGCTAATTTTCGACGATAGATATGGGGAGAACGCACACCTACCCAGCCTCGACAAAACACACATTTTGGGGGGGGCTGATTAACTTTGGCATCACACCAAAGAGCGCCGGGGTCCCTCGAGTGAGCTGTCCATCAAGTGGGTAAAGGGCGCGAAGACGGTGCACACCACTAGTGTGTGGGGAGGGGCCAAACGGACGGGGCTTATATGCGAGTTCACATGCCTCTTGTGTGCATAAAAGGACAGGCACGGATCAGAGAAGCTCGTGGTCACAGGAACTGCACAGGGATTGAGCTCGTGAAAGTAAATTATGCAAAGGCCTCCATCAAGCATCAAAGCTAATTTTCGACGATAGATATGGGGAGAACGCACACCTACCCAGCCTCGACAAAACACACATTTTGGGGGGGGCTGATTAACTTTGGCATCACACCAAAGAGCGCCGGGGTCCCTCGAGTGAGCTGTCCATCAAGTGGGTAAAGGGCGCGAAGACGGTGCACACCACTAGTGTGTGGGGAGGTGCCAAACGGACGGGGCTTATATGCGAGTTCACATGCCTCTTGTGTGCATAAAAGGACAGGCACGGATCAGAGAAGCTCGTGGTCACAGGAACTGCACAGGGATTGAGCTCGTGAAAGTCAATAATGCAAAGACCTTCATCAAGCATCAAAGCTAATTTTCGACGATAGATATGGGGAGAACGCGCACATGCCCAGCCTCGACAAAACTCACATTTTGGGGGGGGGGCTGATTAACTTTGGCATCTCACCGAAGAGCGCATGGGTCTCTTGAGTGAGCTGCCTGCCAGTGCCCATCATCCTGTAACAGGAAGTACTAATAGATAAAATAAAGCAGGTGCCCGAGCACCTGCTTTATTTTATCTATTAGTGCTTCCTGATGAAGCTAATTTAGTAACTATTTTAGGATGGCGCTGGCAGTTGCCGGCGCCATCCTAAAATAGTTACAAGTTCAACAGGCTTGAACTTTTGCCCCCCAAATCCGCCGCTCGCGGATTTCGCGGATTTCCGGTAAATTCGCGGGAGTTCGCGAGATTGCGGATTTACCGAAATCCGCGAAATCCGTGAGCGGAACGGATTTTGCGCTCACCCTTAGCTTCTAGGCACTATTTCTACCACAATCTTTACAAATGTTTACCTCCAGTTATACTATTTTTGTTTATTTGGTGTTAAATAATTTATTAAAACCAGGACTTCCAGTTTTATGGTATTTTTTTTTAACATTTCCCTCTGTATTTATCCATATTTTTTTCTGTCCATCTTACTAGTATTTATCAATTTGTTTGTGGTTTGTGAATAAATGGTACATTTCCACATTTATTCAACTGACAAACATGCCCTCATACTTTGATGCCTGTCACAATTCAGCAAATTCAGCAGCCACATTTACCAAAACACTAAAACACTACAACCACAAGTAAATATAAGTAATTTACTACAGATATATGCTAACATGTGCCTGTATTTAAGGATATCTTAACTTGTTTCTAGCTCCTCATGCTGCCTATCTGCTCATCTGTTGTCTTGGAATTCACAGTAGATAGCATGGAAAGTCACTCAGTAAAAGCCCAATTTTACGTATTTTTCTGCTTTAAAAAATAAACACTGACAGGAAACACATTGTTTTCTGTCTGTATTCATCCATAAAAATCAGTAAAAACTGAAAACTTGGAGCCTTAATTAAAAAGTACTCTATTTTTCTAAATTGGTTTTTAATTTTCTCAGGTTGTGTTTACACTTAATTACCATTTGAAGTGCTGCATAAATACTTTAAACATTGCCTCTAAGTTAACCTTGACCACTCTGTGCTAAGCTACCATAGGTTAAGCACAGGTTAGTTTAGGGTTTGCTTATGTGTCACCTAGACAAGAACTGTGGTTGCTGCCTGAGTAGGGTTTCACCCCACTCAACCAATAACCCCATTTCAAAACTGTTTTCATGGCCCATGGGTTAGGCTTCAAACCTGGTGAGTGTCCACTGTTGTGGATTTTTCACCAGAATATTATATTCCATTTGATGCCCATACAGTCAATTCAGACACAGCAAACATCTTTATCATTGTTGGCTTTCCTAACATGTCCGCAGCTGTTGACTGCACCCACATATTACTAAAGTCTGCAAGAGACTAGGGAGCATGTATTATTAAATCATAAGGTGGAGGCCTCTAAGGATGCAGGGATCTAGTTTGTAACCAGTGCAGCCTGGTTATCCCTGCAGAACGTCTCTACAGAATGAAGAATGAATGAAGGATGAAGAATGCCAGAGTTCCTGTAAACAGAGTTAGTTGAGACTGCCTGGATGAAAGAGTCTTTTCTCCTAATTGTTCTTATGAAACTTCTCCCTTATGCCTCATGAGTACAAAAGGTTCTTTAGACAAGGGAAGCATATGTTATTGCAGATAGATCTTAAAAGCCTGTTGAAACTAAAGATTTTACTGTGAACATGAGTTACCCTTCTGGGTTGCACCCTGCAGGTGGATATATGCAAAAGTAGGCCATAAGATTTGGGCAATTTTTAAGGTACTTTGTACAAAAGCAAATCTTTCATTTCTTTGGGGGTCATTGCTTTCCCATGTAGTCTTGTCTGAGAAACAAATCATTCACACGTATTTACTTTTCCACAGCTCACACTTCTCAGGAGGGACTGCAAATGACATTTGTGGCAATATTTAATATCTATGGTAGATTTCTTGAATTTCTTCAAAATCCAATTTTTTAATTGTTGATGTTAGTTAGTTGTTACATGCATATTTGATGCCTTTCTCTAAGAAAAGCCTTGTTGCTTGAACCAAGAAAAGCTTACATTTTGCATAACTTAGTCTTTCATCTCTGGTGCTCCACTCATAGTGTATGTGGTGCCGCTACCTATCAGAGAAACCTTAAACAGAAAAAATCTCATTTGTTAATAGAGAGTAACTGTCATATTTGTATGTGTAATAATTGAATAGTTTATTCTTTGTGGATTAGTAGTCATTTGTGTGAAGCACACATGGAAAGCAAATATGCCTCAAAGGATTGTTTTTGTGCAGGAAATTCAGCCTGTAACACAGGCACCCTGGCACTATGGTGTAAAGGTGTCTGCATTGGTTCTAGTCAGCACACATTGCGTCAGCACAAGGAGAGACCAGAAATGCTCCATCTCTTTGTAAACATTGAGTATTTCTGCTATATTCCTTTTCGTGTAACGAAGCACAGCAAGTTATCTTGTTGCAACGCGTTGCGTTAAGAAATAGTAAATGTGCCCAATTTTTTTGTTAAGGTATTCTTAATAAATTTGCTGTAAAGTGGTGTGCAGCTATTGTTGTGAGGACCATACTCTAGAAACACTGCTACTAACTAAAAATAAACAAAATTAAACAATTATTATTCATAAAGCACACACCACCAACTGAATTATCTCTAGCTAGTTAAAAACAAGAGGTGTTTCATTACACAGCTCAATGCTGTGCAATTGATCGAAAAGGGTGAAGGACTGAGTTGCAAACTCAAACCTTGGACTTGCAGATTTCTAAGTAGGTATTTAGTCCATTGAGATATTTTACCAGTTAACATCTCTGCTCTATGTAAATCATAATGATGGCCATACCACAATTTATAGGTCTAGGTCTTCTTATGTTATATGAGCCAGTGTGCTGGTTGTTTTGAAAGGAGGCATATTCTAATCCTGAAGGCTCCAAATAGATGGTAAGCATCTAAAATTAAAATTCAGAGCAGAAACTAAGGGGTTATTTAACCCCTTCGCTGCTAGTCATTTTCCCCCCTGTGCTCAAAACTTATCAAAACGACTTTGTTTCGCAAGGGGGTCACCTGGGTTTTTGGCCCCGTGCTCTACGGCCATCTAAGGAAACCTATCAAACCCACACATTTCTGAAAACTAGACACCTGGGGAATTGCAGGGAGGTATGATTTGTGTGGATCGCTCAACGGTTCCTCACCCAGATTCCCCTGCAAACCTCGAATTTAGCTGAAAATATCACTTTTAACACACATTTTTTTGTGGGAATGTTGTGGCAACACCGGGCTGACACAAATTTCCTACCACCCAGCATTCCCCCGGGTCTTACGATAAAAATTGTGCCTCATTTGTGTGGGAGGCCCAAGTACCTGCGACAGGCAAATGCCCAAAACGTATTGAGGCGACATCAAAATTGCCTATCACAAAACAACCTGGTTTTGCAAGGGAGGTCACCTGAGTTTTTGGCCCTGTGCTCGGCGGCCAGCTAGGGAAACCTACCAAACCCACACATTTCTGAAAACTAGACACCAAGGGGATTTCAAGGAGGTATGGCTTGCATGGATCCCCCAACGTTTCCTTACCCAGAATTAATTGAATTAATTAATTAATTAATTAATTGTGGGTTTGTAATGCGCTAGAATCGACTCCCGAAGGAGTATCTCTGCGCAGTGGACCGCTGGTGAACCCGTCCTGGCTTTCCCTGTGAGATGGTCCCTACCGGGTATCTCCAAGGTGAAACCAGGCATCCCCAGCGTATGTGGGGGGCCGTTGTGGAGATGAGGCAAGCTAATGCCCAGAGTTGCCGAGTGTGATCCCTGGTTAGAGTAGGTACCGAGGTGAGAATTATCGAGTCCGCTGACCCTGGTCCACGACCCTGCCACGTCGGGAATTGAACCCTGGTCCCGGGCCGTCCTCTGCTCTCGGGTCTGCCGCCTCTAACCAGTGAGCCACACCACTCCACTGCAAACCTCAAATTTAACTGAAAAAATCACTTTTTCCACACATTTTAGTGTGGGAAAGTTGTGGCATCACCGGCCTGACACAAATTTCCTACCACCCTGCATTTTTCTGGGTCTTCCGATAAAAATGGTGCCTCACCCGCTTGGGAGGCCCAAGTACACGCGGCAGACAAGGGCCCAAAACCTATTCAGGCGACATCAAAATTGCCTATCTCAAAATAGCCTTGTTTTGCAAGGGGGGTCACTTGGGTTTCCAGCCATCTACTAAACCTGCCTAACCCACACATTTCTGAAAACTAGATACCCAGGGGATTCACGGGAGGTTTGTCTTACGTGGATCCACCAACGTTTCCCTACCCAGAATCCCCTGCAAACCTCAAATTTAGCAGAAAAAAATCATCTTTTCTGCACATTTTTGTGTGGGAAAGTTGTGGCATCACCGGGCTGACACAAATTTCCTACCACCCAGAATTCCCCTAGGTCTCCCGATAAAAATGGTGCCTCACTTATGTGGGAGGCCCAAGTACCCGCGACAGGCAAGGGCCTAAAACATTTTGTGATAGGCAATTTTGATGTTGCCTTAATACGTTTAGTAATCTTTCTGCCTACTCGGGGGATAGATTGGGGGCTATTGCCTGCATCTGCCCCCCAGGGGGGCAGAAAGGCTGTAATGGTGGTGGGGGTGGGGGCATTGGCGTGCCCGTTTCGGCCAGCCCCACCCTAAAAACAAATGTGAAAAAAAATCCCTGGCGTTTAGTGGGCTTGCTGCCACTTGGGGGAGCATATTGAGGGCTACTGCCCCTTCTGCCCCCCAGGGGGAGCAGAAAGCTATAATGGTGGCGGGGGGCGGCATTAGCATGCACATTTCAGGCATCCCCCACCCTAAATAAAACGGTGCAAAAAAATCTGTGGCGTTTAGTGGGCTTTCTGCCCCCCTGGGGGGCATATTGGGGGTAATGCCCCCATCTGCCCCACAGAGGGGGTAGAAAAGCTGTAATGGTGGCAGGAGGTGGGGGCATTGGCGTGCCCATTTTGGGGAGCTACCACCCTAAAAAACATGCACCTGGGGCAGATTGGGGACTACTGCCCCATCTGCCCCCCAGGGGGGGCAGAAAGACTGAATTGTGCCTATTAATTTATGGGAGGAGCAAAGACCCACCCCCCCCTGGTGTCTAGGGTCAGTCAGTCAGTCAAAAAAAACTTTATTTGATTTGTTAAAACCTTAAAAGTACATTCCACATTCCGTGATAAGAGAAAGGACAGCAGCAAAACATGGCAATATTCAACAAGAAAAAGAGCAGCAGCATAACAGGATAATATTAAAACCATAATTACACCTCAAGATGCATGAAAATTAACTTCTCTTGTTCCTTTTAAAACGGAGTATTATAAAATTTATTTGTTAAAATCGCTAAAATTTTCCTATATATACCTTCTTCAGAATACAATTTTTACTACTATTCTCCCTTAGTATCTCTACCTTTATTCAAAGATAAGGGCTACACTATACATGTTCTTCTGCGCATTTGAGGAACAGCCTAACTTTATTCATATATTTCCCCAACGCACAGGCTATATCTAAATTCTCCATTTCCACCAAAAGAGTGGCAGCTTGCATTCTGCGCTTAAACTTATATTTTTTAAAAATCGGACATAAAAACTCCTTTCGAAAGTCTAAAAATCTCGTACAATCTAATAAAATATGTAAAATATCGCAGGTGGTTCCTAATGTGCAGGTGCATTTCCCATTACTTCCTATCATTAGGTTTCGAACCCCGTTATTTGCATAGCCTGGGTTTATGCCAATTCGCATTTTCAGGACTTCTCGCCTCAGACTATGGCTGGGTAACCGATCCACGTAAGGGAAGTGTTGACTGCTCTCCCAAACCACTTTCATGTGTGCTACCGAGGTCTTTTGAGCAAGGTATTCCCGATCATAACTACGGGACATATTGACCCCTTGAGTCTAGGGGTGAATCCTTGCTTGGGGATCCAATGATAACTCTCCCATCTTTCTACGTGCTCAGGGGGCTGAGATAGCCCCCTGAGCACGTAGTAAGTGAAACTGAAATGAGCCAAAAGGCTCATTTCAGTTTTGGTTTCTGTGCAATGACGACAGCGCAACAAAGCTCTTTCCCTGCTCCCGAGGTCACAGGGGAGTAATAGAAATAACTCTGCTGTCTGCAGCAGATGGATTTCGTGCCCCTGGCCTCATGACGGAATGGTTCCGTCATGAGCACAGGGGTACCGATGCTCATGACGGAACCATTACGTCATGAGCATCGAAGGGGTTAAAAAATGTTGGATGTCCTATGTAACCTTCAACACCCTGGCAGCTAACCTGCACTCATATTTGGAGATGTCTATCTGCTTTCACTGGATAATGTATGCTTATGTTTATAGTGCATAAGCATGTTTCGTTCTGTAAAGATGTGAGACGGTCTTAGGTCAGCCATGTGAGAGTAGATATTGTAACCAGAGGACTATTGTATTTTTAAGTGGATGAAAATCCGAAAATTACCATACTTATCCTCCCTTAGTTAATTAATCACGAATTAAAATTGATTCAGGTTCATCATGTGAGTGTCACGCTCTGGTGGACTTATAATTAGGTCAATCCTTAAAAATGAACCTCTGTTTTTATATTTTCTGTATGATACTTTGAAACATGTGCCTATCAGATTTTCTGTGAAAATTAATTAAGAATCAGTACATAGGAATTGAGATAATATACAGCAGATATCATGAAGAATGTGCCAAAACCATGAATGCACGCGTTCAGGAAGGACCTCAAGACCTGCCTCTTTGACTGATCCTGAGCCACTCCCCCCCCCCCAGCGCCTTAAGGCCCTCATGGGTGAGTGGCTTGCTATATAAACACCCTGATTGATTGATTGAGTGATGTAGGCTCATACTTGTGACAGAAACATGTTGACCAAATTGTAACAACGAGTCAAACATTGTGACTCCTGTCTGGTTTCAATAATGTGGTAGGAAGGTGTTAATAAAGTTTACCTGTAGCCTACCCTCGCACATTTTTAAAGTGGAAAGCGCTCTATCAGGGTCAGTCCATTTCCCTCTGTGTATCTATCTTTTGTTCATGGCTCACCACAGATACCTTGAACTATATGACATGAGGTTAAGACCTCTTTAATATACACCTGAGACTTAAAGAGAAATATGTATAGGCTGCTGACGTTACTGTGATGTACGTCCAAACCTAGGATCACACAGATGGCATTCCACAGCCACCAACATCCCAAAAAAAGGGGCTTCTTTTCAGTGGAAAAATGTGATGTGTCCTTGTTGTGTTTTGGACTTTTCCTGTCACGGGCACTATGCCTAGCCACACATTTTCTATGCATAACATTTAGTCCAACGCCATCCACACATATTCTATGAACATTGTATGCATATCACAGAAACCAAGTCACTAAAGGTAACAAAACCAAGTACGTGGATAATCAGGCCTCCAAACTGCATAAGTAATTCTTGTTAGATGATACTCTTCCGTGCTGTATAAAAACAATTCAAGTCTAAAACATCAGTAACATTGGTTAGGTCTTTAAACTGTGTAGCAGGACCATTTATGAATTACTTATAAGTTCAAGAATCAATAAAGAAAATATTGAATATTCTTGTTGTTGTCTTTTTGTCAACTTTCTAAAACAAGGTCTACCCCGGGGGCAGTACACAGGAGCCCCGCCCAGGGGAACGAACAAGTGATGGGGACTGGCGCATCCAGGGCCATCGAGAGGCGCAGCACTGATTTCCACCACCCGGCACAGGACAGCAGCCAGAGCTACTGCAGAGAGGCAGCAGCCCAGAGGCGCTACATGCATTCATGCCAGCGCCAAGAAAACAAGTGTCCAGGAAGGGCCCCGTGCCCAGCTGCTCTCCCTGGGATCTCACCTGTCACAGCTCGGCCGCCTCCTCTACTTCCGGTCCGGCGCCGGTTGGTGACGTCACAACAATCCCAAAGCTCTAACGCGCCACGCCTTGCCGGACTCCGCCCCCAACCGATAGCCCCGCCCCGAAGTTATGACGTACGATGTGGACTGTGGCGCGCGAGGAGAGGGGATGCATAAACTGGTGTCCAGCGCAGCTTGTGCACGAGATGAGGGGAAAGACCGGACTGGCGGTAAGTGGGACGGGGGGGGGGCGGTGCGCTTGTGTGTGCGAGCGTGTGTGTGTGCGACGGAGGAGCGTGTGTGTGTGTGCGCGACGGGGGTCTCTGTATGTGTGCGTGCGTGTATGTGCGCTCGTGTGTGTGTCTGTGTGTGCACATGCGTGCAGGGGGAAGTGTGCCTGTGTATGTATGCGCTTCCCAGGAGACAGACACAGCGAGCACGTTCGCGCGCGCGTGGCCTGCGCCGATCACCTTTTTCGAGATGCCCGTGCCAGGTGCTGTCTCCTGGGAAGCAGAGTCAGCAACAAAAGATCTCTGGCGAGACACAGCGCTTACGCGCTGTGTTTTCGCTACGAGACCTAAAAAGAGTACTTGAACTGTTTTTACTCTTTTAGAAATATCACCTAAGTGACCTTCGTTTTCAAATCAAAGTCTTAACCCAGGTTACCGGTGATTTTGATTGGAGTTATTCATTGCCCAAATGGAAGGAAACAGCGTTGTCAGTAGTGGGATAATATTGATTCAGAAATAAAATGCAGCTGCACTAAATCCGGAAGAGGAGAGAGAGAACGAGAGAGATAAACTCAGGGAAAAAACAAAAATGCTATTTTTTCAAATGCTGTTGGCTTGGAAGTGTTACAACCAAATGATGGAGGGTGACATAATAAATACACATAGTAATTTCAGGTTAATTTGATAGCATCTTTGTCTTAAAAATCCGGATATCATCTGTATATCTACACTATAGTAAGATATGGTCTTTATATTCAAGGCCACTGGAATTATGCAATTCTGCAGCCGAGACTTATTTCGCATGATTATGAATTTGCAATATTTGCCAAATCATTAATTATCTGCTGTGTAATCTGCCGAATATACCAAAAATACGTTTTATTTGTAGCTCAAAAGGATCCAAAGTTACTACAAATGTGTTGGCATGTGTTCACACGCAGTGAAAGACCCTTCGCCTAGGTTAAAATGGTACTAAAGAGGTGAAATCAATGCCCAGACTATATCGCCGGGTGTAAACATTAGAAAGTAATGCTATACAAAAATATGCTGCATTATGCAGCATAATTTGCCTTTTCTTGCTGCACAATTTAATCAACCCTACGGATAATTTGGTGCTTTCATGCAGAATAATTCCAGTGGCCCTGATTATATGAGAAGATGTCTGTATATATGTGATCACATGATCAGCATAACGGTCAGCCCAACTGCTAACCTATACCACATACACTAGGCTAACCAATGCTTAATTTGTAAAATAATGAGTGCCAGTGCCCCAAGCTCTTCTTAGAATCCCATACAATTAAACGTTGGCACACTAAATACCAAGGCTGCGTAGCCTTAAATTCACCGCCTGCCTCTTTAATCCACTACCAGACACTCCCCTGTATCTCACTCTTGCAGATTCCTGCCATCTCCCCTTGTGACTGTTTTTCCGTCTTTCTTATTCTCTGTCTTTGCATTTTGTGTGTTTTTCCCTTTCTTGCGCTCTGGAAATGTCTGATGCAGTGCAGGTCCCCAAAAATAAGTGCTGCTGGGCCCCAGCGACAGCCACTGGCTCAAATTAAGCACTTATTGACCAAGGTATACCTGCCCTGGCATGATTAAGAGCACAGATATGGTGCAATACTCACCCAATCCCACTCTCCCTTCATCAGTTGTGGCTACTATTAAGGGTCATGACAATGGCTAAACTGAACAATTACATTGCTCGTTGCGCATCAGCAACATGCAAGGCAGGTTCATACATAGATTTCTGTGTAATGATTCCCTAGGGTAAGACTCAGCATTGAGTAGGAGCCAACACAGGCAATGAAAACATGGTCCACCCACCGTGGAACTCATGGGGAGTGGTATCTCCAATAGGGTTGGGGTGCTGTGGCCCCTGAAATTCCTACGCATTCTTGGTCAAATATTAAATAGATTGATTTCTTGAGAGATGAGATTGTATCGCTAAACAAATCAATGTATTTAAATCTGGGCAGGGCTGTCTGTCCCACGCTGCCTACCCCATCTCGCTTTGAAGCAGGAGATGGAAGCCAGGCAGTAAATTAACTTTCTGAACTTTGACGCACGACGCGGGGCTTACTGTTCTAAAGCCTTTCATTGCTATTGTAGTCTATGGCAGTAGCCCCTATAGGCAAGTGAGTGTTTCAGCATCATGGTTTCAGCCGTTGGAATCTCCTTCCCTGCGTGCGGGCAGCTGTCAGTCATTCACATGCATAGATCCCACCCTTTCCCATTCGTCACATGTAGGAGTGGATGCAAGCAGGTGTCTTTAGGTGCCTTGTTCACTGTAATGATAAATGTTACTGTGACAGCTCAGGCTCTGGCTGCACATCGCTGGCCCTGTTAGAAGTGGAGCTGCTGTATTTGTTCCCCCTCAAAATGTATCAAAAGACGAGCAGCCAGAGTTCCTGTACCCTTGCGAAGTTGACCCAAATATCTGAGTCAAGTGCAAAGCAAGAGGTATGTGCTTACAGTAGACAGTTATCTGCTGTATGGCATTAAATCTGACCTTATCTTCTTGCCCTTAAAAACATTCATGCCAAAACATGGATTGATATATGAAGAAGGGGTGTTAAATACGTTGTTCATTTCTTATTTCATATTCACATTTGACTTAATCTTGCCTTCCGCAAGAGTTATCTACTTTAACCATGTATTTCTGTATATTTTTCCATGCATGCTTTCAGCTATGCCAGGTGTTTATAAGGGGTTTTGATTGAGAGCTCAGACGCTGAAGCCAAAGAAAAGGGCCTGTCAGTGGGTTGGCCTCTATGCAGAGCACACAGAACAATGGTCATGTATTCCAGTTGCAATTGCAATTCTGTGGAAATGTGTGTGAAGGGGGTGCACAGATGGCAAAATATTTACAGGGCAAAAGCAAAAGATAATACATTTCTTAAATGTGAGTGAGTGAAGTGTATGTTTGGAAGTGGTGAAGTGAGGTAGATGCAATGAACTGCATTCGGGGAACACTGAAAAAAGGATGCTGAAGAGGAGAGAAGTGGTTGAAGATGTGCAGATAGACGAGATATGCAGAGAAAAAGGGCATACATTTCTAACATAAAGCACACATAACTGAAGGCTAAACGCCTTCCACAGGCCTCAATACTGTTGGAATTTCAGAATTGATACATTTTCAAGGTTATTTATAACAAATTCTCGTTGTTAATCACATATCTTAAACAGCTGACAACCACTGACAAAGCCAATTGTACTGACAGAGTTTGGGTGTGGGTCAGTAGTTGTGTTTCTATCTATCTATCTGTCTATCTATCTATCTAAAGAAGTTAATTTCACATGTTCCCTTTTAGAAAGCTGTCACATTTTTCATACCACTTAAACACCTGTCTTATATTTCCATGTAAGTGATTGCAGTCAACAGGCGTGGGTCCTTCCTGAAGCCTGGTTAGAGCCAAGTCCACACTTTAAAACGCTGAAGTCACGTCGTACAATTTGCACATTACAGTAACTGTTGAACATATTAATGCAGCAAGATATAGGGCAGTTTCTAATGTGTTTAATATTTCAAGACTATGCATTCCCACTGCTTTATAAGCCTTGCTTTATCACCAGATTCATCTGCTTTAAAATGCACCATTTGCCAGTTTATTTCAATTTTTTCTCTGGAATAGGACCCACCCTGTACCCAAATTTTTCCCATTAAGCTTGCTTGCATTGCTCATTACATAACGTTTGTCCATTAAGCAGACCTTCCAGGATATAGCGGCATGGATTCGCAAATTTAGTGGCACAAATATGGAAATTTAGCGGCACAAATATGGAAATTTAGCAGCATTTTTGCTGCACTTTATTTTACTCATAATCATTCATTTACAGCCATAAGTCAATGGAAACTGTTTTAGCAGAGTATTCCACTTTGAATAGGTAACCTGGAATATGGAACAGGGGAAGCAGCCCTCAGGTGAAGGCTGTAATCCCATGGAAATGCATTTCTCCATTTGCTTTAGCTCCCGGAGCTTGCCCCCCACCCACTGCGGGGGGCGGGGGCTGTGTTACCCCACCCAGTCGAATTTGTAAGTGGTTTAAAAAATGGTGAGAACACGTAAAGGGTTCGTCATGAAACCACTTACTTTCCTTGTGTGTCCCATCTCTCTTATGGAAGCATGTAGACAAGTGTGTGCGGCACTTAAACATGTATAAAGGGTGCGATTAGCCATGTGTGCACACAAGCATGTTGGTGTCTTTAGACGCACATGCACGAGGTCAGTTGCACTCGAATATATATATCAAGGAGCCTGAATGACATGTTTGCATGACCCATACGCAAAGGATAGCTTTTGACGGTCCCCGTGCCACCAATTTTCTGGTGATATATTTTCTTACAAGAGATATGCTATGTTCTTGTGTTGGCAGACAAGTGGTAGAGACTCAAAGAAATGTGTGTAGTCTGCAAATGATTTGCTGAGACCAGTTTGGATATAATTCTAACCTATCTCCACTTGTCTCTTTTTCGAGTAGTATTATTATCAGTAACATCTGGTGTTTTCTACTCTGCTCTGCCTTTACCCTTATAGATTTTAGCAGACATAAAACCCGTCCTTCCTGTGATTTACAATGGTTCTTCTGAATAAAATGAAAACATCATCTCACTAGGGCATAATTTAGTTAGATTTAACAAAAACAATGGCTGCTCTTCCTTTGGGACATAGTATATTGCTCTTTAAGTAATATAGGAGTTTTCTGTGACAATCCTCTAATATATGTAGTTTTCAGGGGGACCTTACATATTAAATTATCTATAGCAATCCATTCCATCGCATGAGTAATTCTTTGTTTGAGGTTGGGCTGTGGCCATTCAAACTATCTTTTTAATCTAATGAAGGCAACACTCTAAAATGGCGCCTACACTCCCATGCATTTTTGTATCTTTCGGGAACTTAGCCATGCCCAATAACACACTGGGGACGCGTTAAAATGAGTGTGCTATGAGGATCATTTGTTTACACAGATGCAGAGAGATGAGGTAAGTGTAATGCGATATTTGAATTTGGGGCTACTAGCATAAAGACTGATGCGGGCTAACACTTGTAGTGACAACTTTGGCAGAATGTGTTGCGATATCCTGTTGTCATTGAGATAAGAACCTGGGCCATATTGGTGGTGTTATCTGTTGATAGTTATGATGCAGAATGTAGTTAAAGGTAACTCCTAGTTTATTTCATGAAAAGGAGAGCGGTACAAGCGTCCATATTAAGCCCGACTCAGGTCTCAACTGTCCCGTTACTAATGTTCATATTCTTACCATCAACATTCCTATTCCACTAATCTGGCATTCTCTCCACACGCTCGTAACAACCTCATGTGTAGAGACAATGTCCAAAACACAACACATCTCATCCTTTTATACAATGGCAATAAATGCAAGAAACAATAAGCGTGGTATCACATAATAAACAAAAAGTGCTACCACAGATGTACCAGCGTGTGAAACTTTCACTTCAGTATACCCTCCAGGTTCTTTATGTACACCTAGTGGCCTTCAACACCAGTTTTACTTTTTTGGAGCATGGATCTTTCAGAACTCCCTCGAACATACAAGTTTGCAAGGATGAATGCACTGATCACCATGGCATTATGAGCTTAATTAAAAAAAAGACCCCTTTCTGAAAATCCTCAGAAGGTAAACCAAGCTTTCTGACGAATGCATGTGCCAGTGAAATGATACAGGTGACATTTGCTTTAGTTTTTAAATACCTCTACGTTCCTCATCCTGGTCGGTCATTACATTATGAGGTGGATTCACCTCCCAGACAGTAAAAAAATGCAGTGGAATTATAAAATGAAGCACCACCCACCCTCCTAAGTGCTATAAATACACATTACCAGTGCCAAGAATCTTCCTGTTTTCTTTTTCCTGCCTCCGGATGGGATGATAACGCAGGACTTTGGAAACATAAATATTCCTGTTTTATTATTTTGGGAAAGTTATCCCTTGCCTGCTGGGCTTCCAGGTGATTCCTCCTGCGTCATGGGACTTCTGACCTTACCGCGCAGGTGGCAGTGACAGTTCATTGTACAGGGATCTTTTCTTTCCCATTGGCAGGATTCGGTGGGTGGTGTTCTGGGAGTCCACACATGCGTGTATTTTTGTTTTCTAAGGACGCGGCTATGCATCTCAGTTACAGGCTGTTTATTAAAGAGGAAACGTGCAGTCATAGGAGTAGAATTGTAAGCACCACCCTAGTCTCCCCCCAAAAAAAAGATAACTTTTTTACATTTCGCGGGCAGTTTTGTAAAAATCGCTGCATTTTTCCAAAACTGGCGATTTCGCGATTTTTTTGCAAATCGCGAAAACGCGAAATCCTGGAGGGTCTGATTAAGTTTTCTTCCATCATTCACTACATAAAAGTCATACCAAACTTTTACACTCACCACTTTCAAATGCCATCAGCCGACACTGCATGGTTAGCTGTGGTGCAGGCCATACGCCAATATCAACATGCACCTAGCAGCAACCCAAGAAGTGCCTTGAAAGTGACTTCCTTTCTCAACAGGCATAGTGGCATTTAAATGTCGAGCCCCCCAATATATACAGGTTTCTGGTGTAGTTCACAAGCCTGATGGTAACTCCATACCCAGGCATAGAGGCACCTCTTGCAGCTTCATAAACACTTCAGCAAGCTACGTAGAGCTTTGGAATGCATGTTGATACAACGAGGAAGAATATTGGATGAAGTAGGGATGGGTTCTCAGTGCACAGTTCGACATGGGATTTAAATCTTGATGCACAGAGGAGCCCTTGCTGATCAGGTATCTCTCTTAATACAGTATGTATGTCAACAAGGATCCCACCCGCTCATCCATGAGGCCTATCTCAAACTGGACTAGGGTAAGACGGGATGAATGGAAGCGGCAAACCTTTTTAGTGCATGACTTTAACCACCTAAAAAATGATTTCCAGTGGTATGCTGGTATTTCATATGCAGTGTTTTCCCACATGGGTGCTGAGTACAGTTTCACATTTCCAAAATATCCATGCTTTAATGTTCTGTGATGCACTTTTTATCAATAGGTATTTTATTTAATCCATTTGTGTGTATGTGCCATATGACCGCCAACAGGTGCGGAAAAAACTGATATTTCCCAGCTGACATTTATAAGTGGATACTATGTGTATGTATGTGGAATGAGTGTGAATAGTGATTAAGGTATGACACCAGAGATCCTGGTCCTGAAGAAAGCATGGAACCCCAGACAGAGTCCTAGCATGGGCTGAAACATGTTGAAGAGGATGCAGGGGTCATTAGCACCCCCAGGAATCACATATATCTTTTTTTTAATCATCTCTTAAACCCACCAGTAATGAAGGAAAGATACTGGGAATGGTCCAGAGATTTTTCCACTCACACATTGGATCCCAAATTCCACTACCCTAATAATTACTCCCTGTTAATCCATGGAGCCCACTCATCACTAGCATATTCTCTGGCAAGTATGGTGGGCAGAAGGCAAAGCATTACATCCAGTGTGGTGTGCAAGGCCTTGATTCCTGGGCCCTTACATGTAGGAGAGCATACAGAACAGAAAGGTTCCCGAACAGAGTTGGACAAAAAAAAAGTCCACAGATGAGAACCCTTGATTGTGTTGACAGACTTGTCTTATCTTTCTTTTTGGTCCTAAAGGCCTGGAACACTGCGGGCCGAACTCCCAAGAGCATACCTAGTTGGATGCCAAAAGAAGCTTTTTTCTATGGGTGATTACTATCCACCACAGGATACCTGTTAGACGGAAATTATTTTAGTGATGTGTAATTGCACTCTATGAGTGCATACAATTGTAAATTCACACGTGGGAGCTGTTACGGTTACGTGGTAGGTTCAAGACATGGTTTGTCTTGAGAATTTGTGAACAAGCTTGTGAGGCTTTCACAAACTCTTCTCAATCGATTTTCTTCCCGGAAACATTCAAAGATTTCGTAAATGTCCAAGGTCTGATGGGAAATGGAACACCCACAAACTTCATGAAGGTGCGGGAGAAGGGGTTCCTCCACAGGGAAAGTATGTCCTCAATGAAAATCAGACAAAGTTGTGCACTCGCCTTTTAGGCTGCTTTCTCCACTGTAGTTATTTCTTGCATATGCAGTGACTATCGATGTTATCAGCAATGTACACACTGTAGAGTTATAGTTCGCGCTATATAAAACTTTATAAATAAATAAATAAGGGAGGAACCACACAGATCCTACACATGGCTTTGATGTTTCATCAGAACCTCTGTAATCATGGAGACTGTTTTCAGTGTGCCATTCATGTCTTACAGTTAACTGTGCTTGATAGGTACAAAGCTGTAGCTCTATAAACATGACAATGATTATGATACAACAGCACTTAGAGATATATAAATGATGCAACCTCAACGGGAAATAGGCAGATAAGTACCAAAGCACATATAAAAATGTCATGAAAAACAAAGTTCACGAAAATATAATTACCCACTGAAAGCAAGACCCATTAGGTCGTCACCTAGTAGGTTGGTGAAAGCAAACAATAAACCAGAGGGCCTTGTAGGGCTAAGCACAGTGCATTGCATTCAGCCTGGTCGAGATAAATCTACAAAACAACATGTAAATCTTCCTCTAATAAAATGTGTCCTCTCCGCCAATCTTAAATCGCTGCGATGTCTCCCTGGTGTGGTGCGCACTTTATAAAACTTTGCATAAAGAAATAAATAATGTTTTTCAAATGTTACAGAAGGTGAAGTGGAAAGAAATATAATGATACAGCTGCATTTATCTGTGGCACAGACAAAAGTTTGATGTCAGATGCGACTCCTCCCTTTTACACTTTTGTGATTTTCAGGCTTTTCCTCGAACCTTCTAGGCATCGAAACATAACCCACAAATTGTAAAAAATACGCTGTCCATAGATGAGTGGAGAACCAGGAACAACTGTCTTGAAAACATAAAGGGAGGAAACGTGTTTAGTAAAGGGTGACAATGTCTCAATACCTTGGGTAACAAACAACCAAAACTTAAAATGGAAAAAACACGAGAAACATATGATGTCAAAGGCAAAAGGAACAATTAATGGCTTTTTACACTACATTTAGAGGAAACATGGGATGAAATGCTTTACCCAGGTTGAGAAGATCCTTCAAAGACAAAGTAGTGGCTTACGTCTTTAGGGAGCTGATGTTTCTGGAACAAAGTCAGAAGTGGAACTCCTAGATAGCCAGAAGAAGAAAAAGTAACTGAAAATTCACAGCTCAAATCCCAGTACAATGTTGGAGGATGGCAGTGGCTATGACCCAACCAGTGCACAGGTGTTTTGTGTCAGAAATGCACAGAAAATCTAATGCTCCACAGAAATGTGCAAACCCATATAAGCTAGAGAGATATTGTGAACTTGAATAATGCCAAGCAGCTTCAAGATATCATGAGTTTGATGGAAATCTTTAATACGAGGAAGTTCTAGGTGCTGAGCTTGCAGCAATCAATAAGAACAACATGTGCATAAAAGTACAAAAAACAAATGCTCAAGAGAAGAAAAAACAAGCTGGAGACTGCTATGGGCAAATTTTGGAATCTTCCCTGGAAAGAAAACTGTTTATGTGAAAGACCTCATTATATATAGCACTCCCTGATCTCTTCAATCGCAGATATGACATTGCATGGTTTGGTAATAATAAGAGTCTGCATTATCTGGTGGAAACAGTGATTGAAGAATCATCAGTCTATGAGTGTGAACTTTGAGTCGTGGACACCCTGGTGCATTATGATCTGCTCTGAAGAGACGGAATTTGGATTAAAACTTCTTTTGAAATTTATGAAAGCCCTGTTAAAAAGATCATACAAAGAAATTAGACTATGCACCTGATTTAAAGTTCAGTGGATGGGTTACTCCACCACAAATGTGACAGGTGTCCCGTCCACCCTAAAAAAAATGCGGTATATCCAATGGAACCTGTAATACGGCGGATGGGATATCCCTCACGTTTGAAATTGAGTTACATGTCCGCTGAACTCTAAATCACGCCTTGTATCTCTTGAATAACATAGAACTAGAAATGTCCAAAGATGTAGCAATGTTTCCCAAGAGCTTTTCTTAAAAACGAATCCTTAGGTAGAACAGCAGCAGCCAAATGGATGTTGAGATAGGGCCTTCCGATCTATTTTGCAATGCACCACATTGTCTAGTTGTTTCAGTACTGGGGCTTTGAACAGCCGGACTTCAATGTAACTTCCAAAGTTCATGACTAATATAGCTTTGAAATGACAATAGAAACCTGTTTCCAAGTGTATACACAAAGGAGAAGAGAGGGGGTGAGGTGGAATACAGAATATCCAAACCAGCCTTGACTTTAACGGGCGTATTGTATTCACATCCATGTATGTATTGTGTGCGGGCTAGGCATTTTTTTCAGGCTGGGATTGGGTAACCTCTGCAGGGCATACACTACAAAACATACTACACCATAGGATTACATCAGAAGTTAAACACTATCCCACTTACATATATGTTTGACCAGTGTTTTTTACATCATGCATGGTTGTCCAAAGGCAAGGTACAAGCGACCCCAATGATAATCAGGATACTATCGTGGAGAAGTGTGGCTCAATGGTTAGAAGAGGTAGACCATGAAGCAGAGGTCAGACCCGGGACCAGGGTTCAATTCCTGACGTGGCAGGGTCATGAGCCCAAAAATGTCCACGGACTCGATAATTCTCGCTTCGGTGCCTGCTTGAATCACGTGTTCACACTCTGCAACTCCAGGCAATAGCTTGCTTAATCTCCACTATGGCCCCCTGCGGCGGGATGCCTGGTTTTCACCATGGGGGTGCCCAGTATGGGTTATCTCACAGGGAAAAACCAGGATGGGTTCCGAAAGCAAGCGCTTAGAGACCGTTGGTGATAATGTGCTATATAAATTACAATTACAATACAATATCTTCAAACATGGGTGAAGCAGAGTCATATACTGCAGTTCAAAAAGATAAAGAAGAAAACAAGGTATACATGGACAGACAGTGCTGAATGCCAAATATGAAATGGTGTGACAAGAAGAAAAATTGCAACAAAACTGCCTGAATAGCCATAAAACCTTTCCTGTGCTACCTTCTTTCTGGCCTGTCTCCTGAGTCACACCCCTAATCTGTACCCCAGTCTCTTTCGTTCTTCGCCTCTTTATTTGATCTGCCTCTTTTCTAACCTTACAAATTGACCCCTTCAAATTTACCTTTGTGTGTTTAACATCCTTCTTCTTGCTATCATCCTCAAGTCTTCTTGCTTTTACATGCTGATAGAGTTTTATAATGTGAAGTCATAGTATAACTTAAGTGTGCAAAGGCTGTAAGATGAATGTGAATAAAAACCAACAACTTCAATGACATGATGGTCAACCCAGCAGCCCCTCCACAAATCAAAGTGGGCAACCTTTACTTGGGCGTTATTCATATGGCCCACCGAGAAGTCGGAAGGCTTCAATGTATCTATTTGCCCGGGGCAGGGCAGGCTGTCTGAGACAATGTAGGATTGGGCGTGTCAGTGACCTCTGCCTCTACTACTGAGACTCAGCAACGTCTGTTGATTTTCTTATGATAGGTGTTCTGGGGTCATAGGGGCATATTACCAACAACTAGCGATAATTATCGCTATGTTGGTTTAGCGGCGATATTTTTATCGCCGAGCTGCGGCGATTTTTATTGCTTAGGAACCTTGCTATTATCAAGGTTTATCTCCTAAGCGATAAAAATCGGCCGAAATGCATGAATATCGCTGAAAAGTCTGCGATATTCATGCATTACCAAGTTAATGCTCTTAGCCATGTTATCCACCTACCATTGGATAACATGGCTAAGAACTGCTCAGGGCAGGTGTTAGCTTTTGGAGATATTTGCGCTTAGCGCGAATATCTCCAAAAGTTGGTAATAGGAGATAGCGATGTTAGCGACTGTTTCCAGTCGCTAACATCCTGGCACGCCCACTTTGCATGTCATTAGTGATAAATATCACTGGCATGCAAAGCAGGGCCCAAGATGGTCGCTATCTCCTACTAGCTGTCGCTAACTGGTGTTAGCGACAGCTAGGTAATAGGGAGATAACATTATCTCCGCTTTCTTGGGTTTGAAAGCCAAAAAAGCGGAGATAAACCCCCTTGATAATATGCCCCATAGTTCTTGCCACTGCAGTCCAGTCACCAGCCCCAGAGAGAATAAGCAGAGAATAAGGATGCCGTTGAATGAGTTGTGTGTGAAGCTTTGGCCTGCTGCGGTTCACCCTTGCCTTCCCTCGAGTGAAGCTCTCTCATTCTCAGTCATACAGTAGCCGCATCCACCACGTGTTCTATTGTAGAAGCTGGGCATTCTCCCCGCCTCCATGGCACTCCGTGGCTGTTGGCGTGCACCACTGGGGTATTATACAATTCTCTTCCTGAGCAGTTACTAAAGCAATATCTTAGAATTTAATCAGCAGGAAACAATCAAATTATGTCTAAGCAAATCAGGAGAAATTAGTCCAATATGTATCAAAAACTTCTTCTTTATTTTCTTCCTTCCAGTCATTCAGTACTTTTCCTTTCTTTTTTCTTTGCCAACACGTGTTTCGTCCTAACTATATACAGTTAATGGACTTCGTCAGGGCGAATGAGTGTCTGTTTAACTATTTTAGCTGATGAAACTTCGGACAGTCAAACCTTGGATTATCCTTCGTTATTTTATAGAGGCCACAAGGTTCCACATACTTTCGTATTTTCGGATATCACGGTCAAAAAATATATAATCGGATGAAGCGTGAAAAGAACCTCGGTATAAGGGGATCCTGGCGTACTCGGCGTCTAACCACTGGGGTAATCAGCTGTGAGGTAAAGGAGCCACCTCGCCCGTGCCAAGGTGGATGGAGCCTGGAGGGCAGGCGTGCCTCTGAGCTGAGAACTGCCCATTACCAGTTTAAAGGCGATCTTGTTAGAAGAGCTTGTTCTGCCAGAGGCAGCCCCGGGAGCTGCAAGGGAGAGGGCTCGGCGGGAAAACACCTGTTACATTCTCACCTCGTTAACATCGCACATGTTCTCTCTCTGGGTAATACAATCTGTTCACTGGGAAGGCTGGGGTTAATCACGGGCACTGCCACTTCATTTCACCACTAGAACTGTAAGTGTTTCTGGGGTGTAAAGATTTCTGAAGTGGGGGTGACCCTGACTCCCTCCCGCTGTCTGGAAATGCGGAATATTTTCATGTGGCGCAGCTCCCTGCAGCGTCTGATGTCAAGTGGCACGGTGCCGATGACACAGCGCACATCAGCGCTTGCCACACTCTGAACGGCCTCTTGACACTTCAGCACTTGGAGCTACAACTACCTAACGCAATGAAACTCGCTGTAAGGACCCCAAAGGCTGAAAGGCTGGTCTGCCCTCCTGAAATTCAAAGCCGCAGGTTACAAACAGATCTTGGCATAGGCCCCCTTGTCTCCCTTACCAGCTGGGCTGAGCCCGGCTCACAGAGTGCGGAGGTGGCTCGGGTCAGGCTGGCACAGCCAGTTGGGGTAGAGGGCGGAGGGCGCTGCAGCTGACAGAAACCCGGCCTGGTGATGTCTGCAATGTACAATGCATTATTAATGTATAAGTACAACAGTCCTAATCCTGCTCCCTGTTCCCGTCGTAGTTTTCAGTTTTTCATTGGCATTTCACCTGGAGATACTTTCTGCCAGAGTTCAACGTGGTCGGGACACAAGGGGCACAACGTGCCCATAGCTGTTTAATTTGGCTAAAACAGTTCCTCTAATTTATGTTAAAAGAGATCCGTCCTGGGGCGGTTCATTTAGACGTTTGTGGAGGGGAGGGCACCTGTGCAGTGAAGCCGAGGGAGGGGCAGACGCAGGCAGTTAAAGAAGAAGCAAGCCTTCTCAGCTGCAGCCTGGGGAAATGCAATGCAAATAATTCAATTGGTTAATCTCCAAATGTAAATGCTGCATGGTGGCATTGGCTTTAATAATTAGGTGATTTACAGTTTAGGTGCACTGAAGTGTAAAAGTCAACAACTGACTGCAGCGCAGCACCCCTCGTCGGAGAGTGCCTGCATGAAACACTGAAATATTTGGTGGTGTATTACTCTAAGCAATCCACACCAACAAATTATCTAATTTTTCATGCAAGGACACTCCGACGAGGTGCTTATTCCGTCTGCAGCTGCTGCCGGGATCCACAGTCTAAAGGAAATCGCAGATTCTCAATGCAAACACTGGGACGCGGCAGGCGTCTTCCACAGATTTTCAGCAGCATCTTGGGCACAGTACGAGAAACACGATATCAGATACAAGATGTGTTTGTCATTGTAAATAGTGCACGTTCCTGTTACAAGCCCCTCACCCCCCCTCCCCTCCCAAGACCAGAAAACAGAAACAGCGGAAGTTCTCGAGGCACCAGTCTTCCTGACATTACTACAGCTGCATCAATGAATAGATATTTAAGACCAAGCATCTATAAGCATCCACTCTCCCACTGTGTGTGTGTGTGCGTGTGTAGGAGTGTTTGGGGGTGTGCGTGTGTTTAACCCCTTCACTGCGGCGGCTATTCCGCCGCAGTGCCAAGGGGGCGGGCGGAAGAGCGGCGGTAGCACACGCTGGTGACGGAACCTCTCCGTCACCAGCGTCGGTTGCGCTGTGCTTATGACGGAGCGGTTCCATCATGGCCCCGCCCGCTCAATAGAACGCTCAGCGCAGGCGCGGAATTCGCGCCGTGCATGAGCGGCGGGCGGGCCATGACGGAACCGCTCCATCATCAGCACAGCGCCACCGCAGCTGATGACGGAGCGGTTCCGTCATCAGCACTTAAGGGGTTAATGGGGTGTGCCGCTTCTCTTCTACCAGTGTCCAGGTCTTTTGTTCTCTCCAAATCCTTATTGGCAGCTTTGTCCTGACTACAGCAAGAAGCAGCTAAAGTGGGAGCAGGGCCCAGGCAGGCACGTGCCACCTCAGGCGCGACACTTAGTGTCAACTTGTAGTCAATTAAACACTACAATTAAGAGTGCAGTACTTTGGCATTTAAAAACTGCAGAAAAGACTCCAACGCATCCAGAACGCCTCCGCACGACTCATCCTGGACATCACTCGACACAGCCGCATCTCCGGACACCTGAGAGACCTGCACTGGCTCCCCGTCAGCAAGAGAATCACGTTCCGTCTCCTCACCCACGCACACAAGGCCCTCCACGACCCGGGCCCCAGGTACCTTAACAACCGTCTGACCTTCTACACTCCCACCCGCCAGCTTCGATCGACCAGCCACGCCCTCGCCACCGTTCCACGCATTCGAAGAGCCACCATGGGAGGAAGATCCTTCTCCTACCTGGCAGCCAAGACCTGGAACTCCCTCCCCATCCACCTCCGTCTTACCCAAGACCACCTCTCCTTCAGGAAGCAACTCAAGACCTGGCTGTTCGAGTAGTAGCAGACCCCTCTCCCCCAAGCTATACAAATTTCTTGATTGATTGATTGATTGATTGAAAATATGCACCCAGAGGTCCCAGAAGGCACCGAGCTATTGACTGAGAAGCGAGCACTGACTCCGGGTCTGCCACATGACAAGGGAATCCATGCTCCAGCATGTAAAGTGTATACAGAAAACAAAGCAACATCAAACATCACTTCTACTTACAGCATAATTTGGATGCATAATGTGTCACCAGGTGCAAAAACACCCAACACTATTAACATCGGAAGTTGTGACTCTGGTTTTGGCACATGACTATTGATTATGTGACCTTGGACAAATGGTTGTGTCTATCGGTACTTCAAATTGTAAATGTGATGGGGAGAACTGAGGACATGGCTCACCGATTCTCCTTTCTTGCTTCCAGTAACATTACCAACCTCACCGACTATATGAAACTCTGTGCTTCCAAGAAACTCTGGGGCAGATTAACAAAGTCTAGTGCATCTCTGCAAATCAGCAGGGATGAGCCAGAACACTTGCGACACTTAAAACCACCCGTGCACCACTACTGATGCGCCGCATTTACAATGCGGCGTGCCGTGGTGCACGGATGGGCTGATGCGTATCGCATCCTCCGGCGTAAAGGCGGCGCATTGCTGGAGTCACATCGCAAGCGCGACGCAGCTCTAGCAAGGCTCGGGGCGCCCTATGCCTAACATGCTGCGCCACTCCTTACGCCTGCTTCAAGCAGGCGCAGGGTTTTGCCGCAGAAAGGCCGTAAAAATGGCTCAGTGAAATCTTGTAGATTTCACTGCATCACTTTTACGAGGCGTACCTGCGGGGGAACGCCCACCCTGCACCGGAACGCCCACATGAAACCTGACGCAGGTTTCATGTGGCGCAGGGCTTTACAACGTGAACGTGACGCATCTCCTTAGATGCATCACGTTGTAAATACGGCGCATGGTTTATGCGACCGCTGTCACACAAAAGTGATGCAAAGGCGGCGTAAATGTGTCGCAAGGGACTTGTAAATCTGCCCCTCTATTAGCAGAGGGGGCAGAGGGGTTTAAAGAATTTAGCACGAAATTCTTTTGTCGGATTATGACTTGTGTTAGGTATTCAGGAGGCAGTGGATGTTGCTCTGTCCTTACTCACCTAGCATTCCCTGACTCTGGCAGGAAGGCTGGATTATATTGTGAGATGTCAGGAGTGGCAGTCTGATACGCCAAGTTTGAGGGTTTGTTGTCCTGTTGTTTTCTGTGCTGTCATGCTTTATGATGATTTATTTTTAGGTATATGTTATACTCCATATCTAGCTCCTCTCAGCGCAGCATTTTTGCAAAGAACATTTTCTATTGCAGATGGACCTACTCAAACACGATACTCAGCATTGTTATCTCAAAGCCTGTTATGAAGTTCTGTGCTTATACTGAATAAGCAGCTACCTATGTTATTATCATAAGAACTCTCTTTATTTATGTCATAAATACACTTTTCACAATTGCTTAATTAACCTTCTTGCTTTCTTAAATATGCTTGAAAACTCAACATTTTCTCATTCTTTCTTTAAAATGTTCACGGAGTGAACCCCTCCCCACCATATGAAGGTCGGATTAGCTTGCTACGCTAGTTTGCCACCGGGTACTTATCCCGAACTTTTACGCCTCACCACTTACAAATGTCACTAGCCGCCAATTGCAGGCACAAGCCCACAGAAACAAAGGGTAAAGATGCGATCTCTGGAGACAAACATAGAAGAGATTCCCATTCGAAATTTTGGTGGGAAGGAGTCAGGCACCTGTGTTAGTTGGGGGCCGAACTGAGGCTCACAGGGAACTTCTTGCCATAGTTTGCTTGCAGCTGCCTTGCCTAAATCTCCCCGAATATTGTGCAGGAAGGTTTAGGCAGGGGTGGAGTGATGATGTGGCACCCTAGGATTGGGCAGAGGTGACTAACTTCCAGCTGCAAGGAGGAATAACCCCATAACCGCTGCAAAGATTGACGTTTGGAAGCTGAAACTTCAGGTGACCCCAGGACTTGGATTGATGTCTCCAGTGCCAATCGTACTTGAGCCCTTATGCTCCCAGAGATACAGTAAGGAAAATGGACAGGCTGAGTGAACCTGGATAGTTCCGCTGGGACTTTTGTGGCGTAACCATGGTCTAGCTGACATATAGGTATCCTGCAAGTCGCCAGGAGGCTGTGGGACCTGGATAGTGCAGCAGGGAGGGCATTCTGTTTCTTGGTTGTGGAGACGCTGTTGAAGACCCCCCCCCCAAGTAGGAGAGAACATCAGGAGCCCAGGGAGACAGGCCTGGTAAAGGAAGTGTTAAAAATCCAGCTCCCCAGCAAAAGCCCCTTTTATAGACCAGGAGGCCTGAGGAAAATGCTCCAGGGGCCAAAAATCAGCCCCAGGAGAAAAGCCATGCCAGAGTTAAGATAAGCCTCCCTTTAGGAGCCATAGGGAATGGCATCTAAAACAAGGTCCCCATGGAGAGCCAAGTGGGAAATGGAGCCTTTAACGTCTTTCTACAATTTCTACAAGTTTCGACGGGGAGGGCCAAGCCTCTGGGGGTTGATGCATCCCCATTTAATTGTTGTGTTATGAGAATGGGGCACCCGTTTGGCTCCCTGTCTGAGATCCTCTTTGGCCCTGGGGAACCCATTCCCCTGGGCTAGCTACAATTGTTTGTGTTCCAGGGAAATCCATCTTCTAAGGACAGAGATGCAGACCACTGTGCTCCTTCATTAGTCGTGTTTGGCCCCTACTTCCATGTTCATGTCTGTGGGAAGTCAGGCACATACACCATACCATTTCTGCCCGCCCAGGAGGATGCAGGTATGAGACACAAGCTACCAGTTTCCACACTGGCACAGGGAAGTGTTCCTGGGTTGGGCAGCTGATCAAGCTCCTCACATGGCCCCGGCAAAGTAAATTGGAAAATGCGACATGACCCGCCATGTAAAAAAATAGACGGCGAGATTGTATTTATGAAAACAGCAAGTGATGAGAGACCGCTTATTTATTGATTATGCCCAGAGCAATGGAGCAACACCTAAGCATAAATCATAACACATAAGCCCTTGCAAGGAACATACAAACATGCATATTGTTCTTTATGGTGATTCAGGAAGGGCAGGGGTGCTGCCAATGGACTTGTAGAGTCTTTGGGGGCCACAAGGTGTTCAGAACCCACCTCCCACAGACATTTCCTCAAAAGTGACACTAAATTTCCCAGGGAATCAAATCTGTGACCATGGGAGAGGTTCTTTATGATTGTTAGCACTCCTGGAACTTGTACATTTATACCTGGGCTTTGGATTGTGGTAGTGCCTGTTGGTAGGTCCTATGAATGCATTGACAGTAATGTATAGTTAGAAATAAGTCTCTTGGACACTTGTTAATGAATATAAGATTGATTGATAATGTTAACGATTGTCAATGCAAGGTATCATGTTACAGCGCATAGTATTGAATGTTAGCAATAAACATGTTTTAAAAATAAACATTTGAAAGTTTTATCCTGTGTTTCTTAGTGCTATTTTGAGTGTGCATTCTTTTATGCAAGTAAGTTTGTCCCTGAATCCATCTAGTGGAACTAATTGTGAGCAGGCAAAAGACCTTTAAAGTATTTCCTAGTGGGTTGTGTATGGATCGCAGTCCACCTCGATTTCCAATTCTTGTGGTGTATTGAACTAAGTCCTTGCGCCAGGGAGTAAGAAATGTAACCACTAAAGCTCTGAGGGACCCCAGACTATGACACCACATTGTTTTAAATTGTGGCAATGTTGACTTATAACATGTTTCTTTTTTACAGTTGTGGTGACACCCTGACAAATCCTGGAGGACTGTTTTTTTAAAATAATTGTACCCTCTAATATTATGTCTACGCATATGTGTAGGAGAGCTGTGATCTATGGTTAGGGCTTACTGGGGTGCAACTGTACTGTGGGTGTCATCATAGGTATTTTCAACTGCCTGTTCATAGATATGTATCTGTCGGGAAAATAACAGATAGCTGCAAAGATCAGGGACGTGTGCTTATGCACAGCCAACTCAAGAGTAGAGGTTTGAGTGCAAGTGCAGTTCCCCTATAAGATAAGTAGACTACAGTTTGTCCTGACTAACTATTTCTGGAACAGCACTGCTAGCAGTGTGTGGTGCCCATGGACCCTTTGCCAATCTAGAAGGTTGTATGGTAGCCCTAAGCCTCCCATCCCCCTTCTTTGTTCATACCAGTTCCATGTCATTGTGCTGCAAAATGACTTGTTGGAAGGGCAATGACCACAGGAGCACTGGGCCTTATTGTGCTGTTATATTCCTTAGTTAGGCCCTTGTAGCAAAGCAGCCTATTTCTTACACTGTCCTCACAAATAACCAGTGGCAGCTCCTCTGCAATGGGGAGGAGCGTTGTCTCACTGCCTGGCGCAGAGCCAGAAAACGAAATATAAAGCAATGCTTTAGCATTGTTTTATTTTTCGTTTGGGGGCTCTGAGCCAGCTTGTACATGGAGGGGCGGAGCATGGAAGGGGGGAGGAGGAGTGCTACATGCACTCCACTCGCTAAATGCTCATGTGTGTTTGACCAGCCGTCTCAGGCCGACCAAAACACACAGGCGCACTGAGGTTTCTTCAGCCTGGCTGCATTCAACAGCCGAGCTTGAGAAACCCCACAGACTCCATGACCGGGGCGGATCCTCTTTCCACCCTACTCAGGCCAATCCCTGCACTGCTCTGAAACACAGGGATTGGATGGGAGTCTGTCCCAGGGGCTGTTAGAACCCAGGAAGAGGCCAGCCGGAGCAAAGCGGCATGGGAGCTGGCCGACGGCGTCAGGTAGGTTTTAAAATTATTATTATTGACCCCCTCCCCCGCACTCGCTCTCTCTCCCTTTCTTCACTCCACCTAACCCCCACCACCCTTTGTTAGTGGCGGCCACCACTGCAAATAACATTTCCAGCTGTGACCTTTTGCACATATTTGCATACAGGACAACTATTCTCTGAAACTAAACTTGTTTTTACATTTAGCTTCTCACAACCATCAATCAATCACAGATATTTATATAGCGCACTACTTACCCGGAGGGTCTCAAGGCGCTAGGGGGGAGGGGGGGAGTGCTGCTACTGCTCGAAAAGCCAGGTCTTGAGCTTCTTCCTGAAGGAGAGGTGGTCTTGGGTCAGGCGCAGGTCGGGAGGGAGGGAGTTCCAGGTCTTGGCGGCCAGGTAGGAGAAGGATCTTCCTCCTGTTGTCGTTCTTCGGATGCGGGGGACGGTGGCGAGGGCGTGGCTGGCTGATCGGAGATGTCGTTTGGGAGCGTAGAAGTTGATGCGGTTGTTGAGGTAGCTCGGGCCTTGGTCGTGTAGGGCTTTGTGTGCGTGGGTGAGGAGGCGGAAGGTGATTCTTTTGTTGACGGGGAGCCAATGAAGGTCTCTCAGATGTCCGGAGATGTGGCTGTGTCGTGGGATGTCGAGGATGAGTCTGGCTGAGGCGTTCTGGATCCGCTGGAGTCTCTTCTGGAGCTTGGCGGTGGTTCCGGCGTAGAGGGCGTTGCAGTAGTCCAGTCGGCTGGTGACGAGGGCCTGGGTGACCGTCTTCCTGGTCTCGGGGGGGATCCACCGGAAGATCTTCCGTAGCATGCGCAGGATGTTGAAGCATGACGAGGAGACGGCGTTGACTTGTCTGGTCATGGTGAGGGAGGAGTCCAAGATGAAGCCCAGGTTGCGTGCGTGGTCTGTCGGTTTGGGTGCGCTGCCTAGGGCGGGGGGCCACCAGGAGTCGTCCCAGGCGGGGACAACATTATCTCAACTACCTGAACATCATGTACAAGGTCTCATTCATACAAATGTCATCACTATCTTCATCCACAGGGCGACAGGGCTATCTACATATCCATAACATCACTAATCTATGCGCTCATCGCAAGGTTGCTTTCTACTATAAAAGATTAGCATCCAGATAGATTAGCAGAGGAGGCGCTTCGGGTGACACAGAGGGTCCTTGCATGCTGAGAAATCGCCAAGCAGCGGTCTCACATCTCGTGAGAGATGTCCAGTTCGTGACCAAGGCAGGGTCCTACACTCTATCCCATCAGGTAATGGAGTTGGATCGTCCCTTTGGGGTATTCTGGGCTCTACACCTACACACATTCTAGGTGCACTTAGAGTAGGGTTCACATAGTAGGACTATGCTAGATTACTGCCTTGTTTATATGCCAGTATATATACATTGTTTAGCACCATGTTAGAACTATATCTACTATTACATGTTTGGTACTTGTAATCACTTTTATCTGCTTCTGTCTACTAATCATTACAGCACACGTATTTTATGCAAGGATAACGTTGGCTCAATAAATATTATTGAAAACGTCCTACTGTGTATTCTCTGTATATTTTTCTGAGTACAAATGAGCATGAGTAACTGAGCGAAAGGTTGTATACTGTTTCCACGATCCCTTCGGGGTCAGGGTTGTCATGTTCATTGGTTGCCAGAAAACGATTCGCTCCCTGGTATGTTAGGGGGGCTTACAGTGGCACTGTGAGCTAGCTGGTCTATAGGTCAACATGTCCAGAATCAGTCATGACACCAGGCCCTTCGTTTACGTTGTCCAAACAATGCAAGGGTCCTACGTATTAGTAGTAACTACACAACATGGCACGCCAACGTTGGTTAGGCTCTTAATGTCAAATCTGAGTAGTTTAGTCGTTCTTTCTCAGACACCCCTACTCACATTTTAACCAGAGGCATCCGTAGTGGGAAGGGAAGCAAATCCACTGAGTAGGTATACCCTATGTAGATGGCACTTGGCACCCCCAACCAACGCATAAAGTGCACAAAGAAAATGAAGACGTGGGGCAAATGGCCCACTCAACGAAAAAGAACTTCGGGCGAAGCCTCTAATTTAATATGCAAACTCCCAGGCAGGAACTCCCATAATGCCCTGTCTGGGCTTTCTTTTGGCTTGTTTCCCTACCTGTGCCTTTAAATAATGAATCTGATCCTCTGTAATGTACTCTGGTGACCATGTAAAGCGCACTATAATGCCCTTTGGAAGAGTTCGCCCAGGGGCGGCTCTAGGCTCATGGTGGCCCTGGGCAGGGAGCGTAGGTAGGGGGCCCCGGAAGAGGGGGTCCTGGCGGGGCGGAGCCCCCCTCCCCCCAGCTTAGGAAGGTGTTTGGAAGGGGAACAGAGCCAGAGGCCGCCAAATCCCTGCCAGGGGCCACCACGCAAATATGTATCCATCCTCAGAGGATTATTATATTAAGGATATATATTGGCGTGGTGGCCCCTGGGGTTTGGTGGCCCTGTGCAGGTGCACAGCTTGCTCATGCCTAAGGCCGCCCCCCCCCAATACAAGACTGAAAAAATACACATAACAGATCCATTGATCCTATGGCTCGGCGGCCTGAACTGTGCAGGCATTTTTTGAAAGGTCCATTTGCCTTAGATCAAGAAAATGATCCCGTCCCCATTTTTCAAGCGAGAGAAATCACGCTGCGATTTTAGAGTCTGAGAGAACGCGTCTTTGGGGCCTATTATATGAAAGAACATGCTGACAAAGGTGTGCTCGCCGCGGAAGTATCCCTCACCATTAATTTAAAGAAAGGTGGCTCAAGGGCAACATCTGCCTCTGCGGGGAACTGTGACCTAATTTGCCAAGCAGGCCTGCGGTGCGCGATGGAAGCAGCTGAGGTTGCATCCCGAAACCCTTGTTTTACTGCACCATAGCCGTTCTGCGTGGGTGTAATTTACATCCCATGAGCGCCTGGCGCGGAATCAGTTATACTGACAGCGGCCTCGTTCACTTGAAAGAAAATGTTATCAGCGCCTAGAGGGATGGGAAGAGCAGGTCAGGCGCAGTGAAGTTGGCTAATTATTTTACTCACGTTCAGCGAGAGATAAAACTAAATTCATATAACTATTTAAAATGCAGTTTATCAGAAAATATAGTTGGAATAAAGGCTGTGTGTTAAAACGTGCCACATGCAATAATGTCAAATATTTGTACAGTGGGGGAGTTCCCTGCTGCCCAGGTGCTCTCAGCTGTAAATTATCCAGAATATTCGCGCAGTCAGCACAAATCTTTCTTTTGGTGTTCCATCCTGTGTGAAGCCCATTCCCAGTTACATGTTTCTGCCGCATCTTCGACTCCTCTCTCCTCTGGGGTTCTGCATTTCTCGTAAAGGTCACTCCGCATCCTTCTTTCAGGGGCAGGGAGACCCCGTGGTGGTCTATGATTGATGGCGCGCATTGCAGTGTGGGATTTAAGAGGGGATGTGGGCGTCCACAGAGGTTGGACGCTTTACGTGTCTGTGCACATGCAAACTGGTACCTCAGCAAAGACACCGCATTCAATTATTTGGGAACATTTCTACGTGTGACCTTGAAAAGAGCGCAGAGTAAAAAAACATTTGTAACCTGCGTGTTGTCTCATTCACAGCCGATAATCCTCGAGCACAAGAGATGCCCCCGTTGCACGCCTTGATGAAATGCAGCGCAGTACCACAATGTCAAACAAGGTCCATAACCTTTCACGATTACACATCATACAGCGAATCTATGAGCATGCAATCCAAGGCAAATAGGTGTTAATTCAAAATGTATATGAGATAAAGTCCAGACGAAACAGAACGTCTTAATCAAAACGACACAAAGATGGAAAGATAGGTTATGGCATTGTAAATTTGAGGGGTATATTTCTGGCCTCATAATTTTCCTACTAGCAATTTTGTACATTATGTCATAGTAAAGATTTAATTATCAGTGTTGGTACATTTAGGGCATTAGTGCTGAAGGGCTAATGAGAACAGTCATACACACCAGGGAAATTAAAAAAATATATCTAATGCAAGGGGATTAATTAGAGCTAAAGACATACATTATTCACCATCTGCCTAGTTGTGCTTGGTGCCTGCCTGACTTAAGGGGCTACTGTGCTCCTATATGGATGCTTCAGTTTCACAGTGGCAGAGTAAATAAAAACATAGATGCTGCCCTGTGTGCGACAGTCTTACATGTATACCCTGCCCATACAGTGAGTGGTCGGGGCAGGAGAGGGAGTTGGTATACTACGGCTTGTTCTCTCTTGACGTTGTAGTAAGTAAGATTCCAGTTCAGTAATTCAGAAATAGACACTTCTGACGTATCAAAGGTCTACCCCTTCCACACCTTGCAGTGCACAAGGTGGCAGGCTCTAGGAGGGACAAAAACGTCACGAATCAAAATAAATGGCAAGTGCCAATTATTATTACAATTAGCAATGCACCCAATGCGCACATCATTGCACCTGAAGTGTGTTGGAATGCAGGGATGCGAGCGACATTCTGACATATTTTCACACTTCTGCTGACGGTGAGGAAACATTGGAGGTTAATAAAGGCCATTTGATGCACCACTTCTTCCTTATGGCTGAGATACCCGCCACCCCTCTCAACACAATCCCCAAGAATGGGAAACCGGAAACGGTTCTGAACTTTTGGAAGACGGGAGGGAGTGACCCTCCCGGCCGTATTTATTAAAATATGAAACAAAATAAAACATTAAAATAAAAGTTTCATATTAATGTACAATTTCATTTCCACATTGCGATGTTTGGCTAACCTTAACATATTCTCTAATACAAAGGTTCTCCTAGCCGAACTAACATCCTACAAAACGTTTAACTTGAAATTGTACATCCTAACGTTTAAGGGCCAACGGCAAGGTCGTAACCGGTGTCAAGATCCCTAAACCAGACATATCCCCCCCACTTGTGAGGGGCGACCGCACAGAGGTGTACCTCAAGTGCATTTACCAATTTCCCTTGACTTGACGGGGGCCCCAATAAACTCGACGCCATTTAAAGGTCGTCCGAGGACTCGTGTGAGGTATCTAGAAGGTAGCGTAGACCCCCTCCCAAACCCCACACAACTTACCACATCTGCCGTCGCAGATGTCCAGGCCCCGGGAAATTCCCCAGGAGGGGGCTGTAGCCCCTCCTACCCAGGAAGGGGCCTTGACCGCCTTTCCTTTCCTTTCGGCGGCCCATCCTTAGAAGGGACCGCCTCCCCGTTGAGGGGCCAATGGCCACCTCCCTCGAGCGCTCCCATCCGTAATGGGTGACGCCCACCCATAGGGATCTTCCAATTATTGCTCACCGATCATGACCTTACCGCCCGACCAAAATAAATACGACAATTCTAACTAAATTACTAAATGACTAAATTACTAAAAGACAGTAATAATTACAACTTATTAAAGGCATGATTACTGATCAACACTAGTGCATAATTACTTTATTTGCAAAACATATTACAATTTGACCATTCTTTATTGCATATTCAAAGTTATCACGATAGTCATCACAACCTGCAAAAATAATTGTTAATACATCAAACTTTATTCAAAACCACTTGCTGTCCTCAGGGGCTGGTGGGTGGGTCAAAATTGGCTCTTCGTTCCGTCTCGAGCTCACGTGCAGCGAGGAGGTGCAGCTTCAGAGCACAGGAACAAGAGGATGCTTTCTTGACTTGTTGCTCCTTTTATCCGTCTTCAGGGCGGGCGTAAACCCGCCCCTGCCTGCCGCAAAGGGCGTGGCCGGCCGCGTCGGTGTCTAGGCCAGCCCACTCCAGGGCGGGAAAAAGCGCGCCCCGGCTACGCCGCTTCGGGCATACTAGCCGAGACTCGCCTCCCGCCCAAGATGGCTTCCCGGGGGATCGTGGTACTCCGCCATACGTTCGAGGGGACCGAATGGTCGCCCCTTTCCAGTATTGCTTCCACTGGCCCTACTTGGATGGTTGAATAGGAAGGGGCTGCTTTTGCTTTTTTACACAATAGAGGGCAAGACTGAAACACAAAAGTGCTGGGTGGAATGCTTGCAAAGCTCTTACCCACTGGCAGTCTCTCGCGCCACATTTCCATTTGTCCATAGTGAGAAGACATCAAAAACATGGTTGATGGCACTCCGTGACATGTAATGTATGAACAGCTTTTCGGAAGTTGCATTTCAGAAGAGAAATGCCTCCAGGGTCCACCTGCAGTTAATTCCAAATAGATCCTCTTTCATGGTATCTTTTGATGGTGGTGTCGTCACACACCGGCAAGTGGGCAGTACAGGGCCATCATCTTGGCCAGAAAAAAGGGATTAAGGACCCGATTTAGAGTTTGATGGTGAGGAGAACTTGTCACAAATGTGACAAATATCCAGTCCGCCGTGTAACAAGTGCCATAGGAGTGAATGCTTTTGTAATATGGCAGGTGGGATATCCATCACATCTGTGATGGTGTACACCATGTACCAAACTCTGTGTTCTGGAACAGCTGAAAAATAAAGACCAGTTTGGGTCAAGGGTGTGGCTGCAGGGTTCTATTCCTTCCTGCCCAGGGACAAGGGTGGTGCTACAGGGGTCTACTGTAGCCAGTGCATCCTGGTGAGATCATTGTATCGGTCACAGTCACAGTGAGGGTATGTCAGTATGTCCGGGGTCATGTGTTGCCCCAAGCTTCATGGCCCCTGCAGTGCAGCTGGACAGGCCTTGGGCCCTAGATGCAGATGGGGAAAGGTGAGGCAACTCGAGATGCAATACTCAACATGCGGCACACAGGGCTGAATTTAGCTAAATTTAAGGCGAGAACCTTAGCTGCCATCCTGGGATGCATTTTTACAACAGAAAAGCAAGGTAACAGATTTTGAAGAATTGAAAATGTATGGTAACATAGTGCCCTACAGATCCTGCTCATTTATACATCTAGGTACATTTTTTTTCATTTTTTTGTCTATGCCCTTCCAAATTACTCTCAGTTAGTCAGTAGATACCACAAAATTATTTGCCCCAGGTTCTTTGACGGGACTGGGTCTGGGAGAAAATCTAATCGTGCTTGAGATTGGATTGTGGTCACCCTGCGTTGTACACAAAACCTCTCCCTTTACTAAAAGGTCCTCCAATGAGGCCGATAGGAAAACATAATCATTTGTAGAAAAAGAGCCACGACCCCTATAGGTAGGTATTGGACAATTTCCGTTTTTATGTACGTCGGCTATTAGCATTACATTAGTTAAATTGCAAATAGATACGTGATCCAATAGTTTTAACCTCTTTTACATGGGGGCTCAGTGGCCGGGGAAATAAAAGTTGGACGGTTGTTCCTAGGAAGGCTAGCATTAAAGTCACCTGCACAGGCAGATTCCAGCCAATTTATCGTACACATTCTGATTTTGTAAATTGGCAATAAACTCAAACAAATTAATTAAATTCATATTTGGTAGAGTTGTAAAGTCATTATTATAAAAATTGATGCCCGCATGTATAAATCATTGCTTGGAAGTTATCATTATTTGTCACAAGAGACTTTATGCTCCCCCCTGTTAAGATATTAGTCCAAATAGAAATACCACCTGATGGGAGGCCTGCTTTGGGGCTAGGTACAAGACTAATATTAAATACAAAGCCTTCTAAAAATAGTTCCTTTGTGCACCATGTTTCTTGGAACATGAAAATGTCATATTTCTGGACTATGTCGACCCACTCTGTGGAATGTAACTTAGAGGCTAGCCCTGCAACATTCCAACTAAGCACATGTAAGTTTGAACAGTTCAATTCGGGGCCAGCAGCAACAGGAGGGTCTGTGGAAGGTCCATTGATGACGCATACAGCAGGTGATGAACAGGGACACAGTCAATCCAGGCTCTCTAGACTAGACAGAGCAGAGAACCTGTTATGCTTGGTGTGTGGGGGGATAGCAAAGTTGGGCGAGTCTGGGGATGGTTTGTAGAAAAACCTCAAGGGCAGCGACAAAATGTGAGTTGAAAAATTGTTATTAAGTTCCTGTACTGACAATAACCATTTTACCAGTGGGGGGCATCTAAAATTAACAACAATACAGTCCCCTTTGATGTTCTTTTGTGAGAGTCCAACCCAGCCCACCCTGCACACCATTAATATGTCGTTGACATATGCCATCCTTAGGCCTTTTTGTTTGGCTTACCAGACGGCGCTCTTAGTCCGGAGTTGGTCCCAAGACTCGGTTTGGTTTCTCCTTAGAGGTGGAACGCCTGCTAAGACTAGGACATAAGGGCATGCTTCAGGTGGTAAATTAAGACCATCACTCCTGGTCCCTAGGGACGGCCCGATGTTGTGGTTTTCTGGGATAGGGGTGGCGCTTGAGATGTTTAGTTGCATGTGGGCCAGGGTTGTGGGGTTGTTGGATGCTGAAGGGTTGACTGATGAGATGTTACAGTGCAAACTATTGCTATTATTATTAGACACTGTGCATGTTGAGGCAATCTCACTGGGAATAGATCTAGGGAGTAAACTATCTTTATGTTTGCCACACATTGCACTAGCGTTATTGAGAAGAGGTGACATGGGGTCAGCAATTTGCTGTGGCATATTTATGTATGCTGCTCTTGGGAACTTTGTGTTCAAAATCCCCCTGGTTCTACTTGTAACTTTAGGTGTGCGTGTAAATGTGTTAGATTTATTTATCAAACTCTCAAGCCAATCTAAATGTTTCAAAAGAGCATTAAAGTTTTTATCTACCAAATATTTTATACGTTCATATACTGAGTCCTCTACTATGGTATCGATTGAAATGTCACCAGTCCTAATACGAGCCATCGGGACTATTGTGTGCTCAGTTTGTGTATAAATAGAGTGGTTTACGGCTTCTGATGAAGTCAAATCGACGGTGGTATCAGTTGTGATGATGGTAGGCCCCGTGTTTACTGTGGTCGCCGGGGCAGCTGTACCTTGTATCCATGAGCTCAGGGCTGTGCGTTGTGGTTTAGAGCGGGGTGGTTGTTTTCTCTTAATACTGATAGGTTTCACCAGAGGTCTTTTTCTTTTAGCCCCTGTTGTTTTGGGACCTGGAGAAGCGTTTTAGATAATGTCTTTAGCGTGAGTCAGAGGTTGGCAATCCATAGGGCCTCCAGTGGCCTCATTACCCTCAATGTTTGCCGACTCATGACAGTCTTGCTGTGTTGGTGAGTGTATGGTGGTACTAATGATTACATTAGACAACAGAGGGATGCTGCTGTGACCCTCCAACTCCTCTCCTTCCAGAAAGGTGGGTTGGGGTACCATTAGTCCCAAGGATAGTCTCCTCTCTGTTAACGCAATCTCTGTTGAGACAATACTGACAGCTCTTTCTAACATGCTGTCTATTGTGGCAATAGCGCGGGAGCCTGGTGTGATAGTTCGTTTCCCCATATCACAGTTTCTGATGTGAGGTCCATAAAAGCCAAATAAATAGGTGACTTCTGTGCTATCATATACTTTCCAATTATAAGATTTAGGTTAAGACACTTCAATTGTTCCTAGTTTACTTTTGAAGCCCAGCTGGCACTGATTTAAAATGTTATCATTTTTGGCCCATGTCCTGATTTTGTTAAACATGACCCTTTCTAAGATTTTTAGTGTATTGTCTATAAAAGAAATTGGTCGGTAACAACTAGGATTAGATCGATCTCCTTTTTTAAAGATGGGCACAATAATGCTGGTGGACCAAGTACTTGGGATGACAGTGTTTGTTAATTATTAAAAACATTACATAAAAGGGGTGCCCAGAAATCCGGTTCATGTTTGATAAGATCGATAGAGATCCTGTCCGGCCCTGGGGCTTTGTTCCCCACACTTTGGTGTATGGCATCCACAACTTCTGACACTGATATATATACCTTAGTGACGGAAGGACTAATAGGCATATTCACCGTCTTGGACGGGGCTTTGTAAATCCTAGCAAAATACACCTTCCATGATTCACTCGTTATTTTGCAACTTATGGGGGTGAGGATTGAGCCCATGGATCTCATAGTTTTAACTGCCACCCAGAATCCTTTTCGTACATTAAGTGTAGCCGCACAGGCAAGATTAACCCAATGTTCCTTTAAAAGCTCATCTTTTCGCAACCTTGTCGCTTCTTTGTAACGAGATCGTAAAGATATAACAAGAGTTATGTCCCTGGATGTAGCTGCTAATGCTACATACAGTTCTCTATTTACCCGCGAGCAGGTGCCGTTAAACCATTTGGGTTTCTCACTGGTGTTGAAAGCTGGTCTAGAAATCATATGTTTGATGCCAGCGCATAGGTTACTAAGCGCCTTAATGATCTCTGTGTTAGGGTCGCTAGTTGACAGACAAGTTTCAATGAGCAGTGGGTATAATTTTATCATAATGGCAAATAGAACTTTATTGTCTATGCCCTTCCAAATTACTCTCAGTTTGTCAGTAGATACCACTGAATTATTTGCCCCAGGTTCTTTGACAGGACTGGGAGAAAATCTAATCGTTGTTGAGATTGGATTATGGTCACCCTGCGTGGTACGCAAAACCTCTGCCTTTACTAAAAGTCCTCCAATGAAGCCTCCGCCGTCGCTGTGAGGTGAACGGCTCCATTTTCATTCCCGGCTGTGAGGGGAATGGCCCAACGGAACTACTCCACCCAGAGGCCCCTGCTCTCCCGCACCTGACACCGCCCCGGGGGGCGTGATAAAAGGACATCCTTCCCCCCCCCCTCAGCGCGGGACACCAACCTGACTAGGGCCATTATCAAGCAGCCTCCGCCGTGAAGTAAACAGCTCCATTTTCATTCCTGGCCGTGAGGGGAACGTCACCACCCAGAGGACCCTTTTGTATCCGAATACAGATGGTTGAATTGACATCTAGGTACAGCAGTGAAAGAGTGGGTAAGTGGATGAGGAGAGGCTCTCTCTGTCCCCTTCTGACATTTTCCCTTTTTTTTTACAGGACATGGGGCTGAGCTCTGTGTCCTTCTATAGCGGTTGCAACATAAAATGTACTGCTATCGACCATCAGAGCCTTTGCATCCACGGATCTAACTTTGGGACTGTACACCCAATGTAGAGGACAGGAGCAAAAAGCTACCTCCTTAAATGTTTTTTAAATTTTTTTAAATTTAGGTCCGTGGATAGTCTGAAAGTAGATTTGCAGACTCTCTGCAGGCTATTGGTCTGATATCTCTAACATTAACCCTTTCAAACCAAGGCAACATATTTTTCTAAACTCAAAATATCAAGAGTACGGTAAATGTGGTAAGTGTCAGCAAAATGTTGTGCAGATCCATAAAACGATGCCAAAGTTATGAGTAAATAACATTTTCGACACCTCATGAACTTTGCCCCCTTCTTGATCTGAATAAAAACCTAAGCACTGGTGTAACTAAATTTGAGGGGCACCCCCTGCAAGGTACGTGGAGGCCCCCCCCTTCCTGGACTCAATTGGGAGCTCTCTGGTCAGAATACTGTGCCGAGGAGGCTCCTGGAGCTTGGGGTCCCCCTGCATCGTAGGGCCTGACGGGGCCTGTGTTATGCCACTGAACCTAAGATTCCTGCACTGGGTTTAAATTGCTGATTGCCTACATATTTAATTCAAATTCATTAAACAACACCAAAGCCTGGATCAACATCAATAGTCTCTTTTTCAACTTGAGGTGATGAAAGTGACACCACTAAGCGATACTGTAATTCTCAAAAAGATTATCATAAGAAACTCACCAAATCAGTATACTGTAGGTAATGGTAACCTGGTTCTATAACAAATAAATGTAAGGTTTTACCTCCGACATGTTAATACATTTATCCTATACCCTTTGTTCTTTGTTTTTAAATAAATGTGTGGCAGTGCTTAAGATAGTAGAGCTCTGTGAAACACTAGCTTGTGGGACATCACAGCACTTAAACCTGTAGAGTTTGTTATTACCGCATGAACATGGAAACAGTAGGCAAACAACAACATGGTCACCTAATAATTCTTTCATAGAAAGTCATTTTATTGGACTGAGCCAAATCATCAAGTGAAGTTTGAAACTCTATAGGTTTGTCTAGGAAAGTTGTTACTTGGATGAAGAAGGGTGCCTGGTAATATTGTCAGTGCTTACTTTGAGCAGGTGGTTTTCGGTTCTTGACACCAGCACTTAATTGTCAAGACCAGCACTTATGACAGCACTCCACTTGAAGGCGCTGTTATGTTATGTGCATTTATATGGCAGACCAATCACCCATTATGGTAGAAAGGCGTTGGAGCAGTAGGTGTCTAATTTCGAGCACATCAACAGGTATTTAACAATGCAATATACCTTACAATGACTAATACCTGCAGTCCAAGCCATTCGTATAACATTGGGTGGCTAGGATTTGTCTGAATTGTCAATCTTGTAGGAGTGTGATGGTTAGTAGTTGTGTTGGTACTGTCACTAGCAGCACTGCCAGGGGGCTGTGGGTGGTGTAAGCTGCAGAGGCTCTTGACTCGAGCCCTGTTACCTATGTTTTTCACAAATTAAGTACTGAATATGGTGATATAAAATACAGGTTTTTAAGGGCCCAGTCTCTTGTTTTTGTAACATTTATCACATGAGCAATTTGGCTGATGCATGTTTGATTGCGCGTATGCCTGCAAATAAACAAGGGGTTAGAGATTGACACCATCCAATGGTCTGAGAAAAGTCCTGTGTGCATAGACATTTGCACCGTCATTCTTCAATGTCATATTTGGGACAGTTATCATAAACGGAAATATTCAAATTATTTAATTTTCCAATATACTGGGTGACAAATGATCCTTTAAGTGTCTTGATGTGGAGAACATGCATGCCCAGATATATGTAATAATTATCTTATACACAGAAAGCCAGGTACAGATGCGAATCATTAAATTGATGTAAATTAAGCTCCACATAGAAGAAAGGATTGGCATCCTTTCATGCTTCTAAAAAGTAGTTTCCTCTGGCTTGCATCTCCTGTGTGATATTCAGATACTGTCAATGATTAAAAAAATTATTTAATGATTTTAAGCCTTGCCTTTACATAGCTACCACTAGTGGAAGCTAGGACTAATCAAGTGCGTTTAAGTGTTGCTGCTTTTAATTTACTTTGAGATCTTTTGTTGTGTGCAGCAAAAAAGCTTTGTCCAAGTCATGAATAGATCAAGGACCTTATTACACACAGGCCGAGATTTACTAACAACTTATGTAGTAGTTGTGTCACTTTTTTAATGCAGCCCAAGGACATATATTTCTGGACTCACATAGCATGCAAACCAGATGTGTGTGACTCTCCATGGCTTCGTTAAAAAAAGTAATGCAACGCAGCGCCTAGCGCTGCCTTCATTTACTTTGCAACAGGGAGGCATTCCATTGGTGGAGCATGAACATTTCCATGGATCCACACATGGATTTTGATACAAACCCAGATTTACTAAAGGCAATGAATGCAGATGTTTGCCAAAATGGTGAGCCTTCTCGAGGCTTTGGAATTTGGAGAAATAGTTTCATTTTCTAAAATGGTACAACGGTACCTACATTGGTACAAGGCTGCCTGAAGTACACCAGCGCCAGGAGAGAGGGGCAGTAGGGGAGAGGTGAAATGTGCTGAAAGAGCACTGGGCCTTTAAACGTAATTTCTTAGTCAATTCGTCAAAGATTTCCCCCATTGGCCTTGTGGACCCTTGCTAGCTGACTTGAAGCATTGAAAAGGAGTTTTCACTAGCAATACTATTTTAATTTGTTAAGTCAGAGTGACTCCACAATAAGGACCATGAATCTCTAAATATGGTTAAAAAGGTTATTTGGCAATCAATCCTGTATATATTCAAACCAAAAATAAGTTCAGCAATGCAGGAATACAAATTGTAAGCTGAAGTATCTCAATAAATTAAGGTGCATCATAATAATATATCAAATTACAGTAATTACGATTGTATAGAAACAGAGAAAAGTAAAAAGGTGTTCCATAAAGAAACTTCGAAAATGAAGTCTCCCTCTACTAACATGGACAAGATATGAAGCAATCTAATTAAATATCTAAAGCGGGAGCATAGGACAAAAATAAGAAAGGTGTCAGCATGATCACACTTCAGTAGAAGTCCAAAAGAAAAAAGAAATCAGTAGGTAGCATAGGAGAGGATCCAGCTGACGCCCCCATCTTGGCGGGCGAGAAATTGCCTACCCTCCATTTTGCCGACAATACCCTCCTGATATCCAAAAGTCCGAGCGGTCTACAAAAACTCTTAGACAGGTTCAGCCTGTTTGGTGCATCTCGGGGATTGTCAATTAACACTAGTAAAACTAAGCTTATGACACTATGCCTGTCGAAGCGCTTTAGAAATGGTATTCCGCTCAATGACACCCCACTTGATATAGTCGAGTCCTTTGACTACTTGGGAATCCGGGTTACCAACTCCATGAAGTGGAGCGCCCATATGGCCAAGTGCTTCTTAACCACAAAAGGGTGTCTGGGGCTATTTTAAGAGAACAACAACTCTCTGTAAGTAGGCCAGTAGCCCCAGCCCTTGTGGTGTATGATGGCAAAGCGCTACCTTTGGCCCTTTATGGGTCAGAATTATGGGACTTCGAGAACACCATTGACCTTGACCATTGACCTTGACCATTGACCTTCTGCAACACACATAGAAAGAAGAAATCGCCTGAATTGATTAATTTTGTGCAGGAAGGTGTCCTTTCCTGCACAAAAATCAATCAGCCTCACAACGCAGGCACCCTTGTATCATGGAGCAAGCGTGCCTGCGTTGGCACGTGGCAACCCATTGTGCACCAGTGTAGGGGAAAAGGACAGGAATGCACCCCATCTCATAGATATGGCACATTCCTGCTCTTTTGTTTTGACGTTGGTCAGCACAGCAAGATTTGTTGCGGCGCTGCCCTGCGCCTACACTTTCTACAGTGAATACATTTCAGAAATGCATTTAAATGTGTCACACACGTTAGTAAAGTTAGGGAACACAGTAAATATAATGTCAAGTGCACATATATAGTTTGCACTTTTGTGAAGTATGAAGGTGAAGTCTAAGTACTCTGCTCCAACATCATATCTTAGCAGATATGGTAGATTTCTGCTATCTCCCTTTCAAGTTGCCTTGCTTTATTGCACCGTGTGAAAGGTTAGTAAATCTGACCCTCAGTGCCTTGGAAGAGCAACACGTGAGTGCACCTGCATTCTGCACCCTCGCTGAACTTGGGTATCATAGTAGTGGCTGCGGATACTTGTACTGCCCCTTCTGTAATACAGACTGTGCCAGGACTCTATGTGCTCGACCTGATCTTAAGGGGATGTTCCCTCGTTTTCATGGTCACATTGGCCTACAAATGATAAAACAATTTGCCTCTTCACCAGCGCCACATTGCAGACACATAGGTGGTGCACAGTCAGTGCGCCTATTCCCTGAGGGTACACGCTGCAAGGGGAATCGATGTATTATGGATTCCGCAGATATCCACCTGCAGGCAGGTGCAGTCACTGATATCTGTTGTTGTTCATAGCACTCTTCAACTCCCCAAGAACAGCAGTGGCACTCAGAAACAACCTTAACTCCCCACTAACTCTTAGCATTGAGTGTCAGTATCTTCTAAGATCTAATCTGCTGCAGGAATGCAAAACATGCCATACAGGGGTGACAGACTAGTTAGAACATTTTTAAAGGGGTCATGGTGTTTTATCCTGTATGTTCCAGAGGATACAATAGCCCTCTCTACTGCTTAGACATTATTCCTTTGAAAATATACTGCTCATCACTGTGGTATTTGGTTTATCCTGATGGGAAATTTACTCAACCTTTTCAGACTAATGACAATCTGTGATTGCTTGCTCTGCTGTCTACTGGTCCACATCATGTTGGCAAATTAATCCCAAAGAACAGGCTTCTCTTTTTTAACTTACAACACAAAAAGTTTTCTTTTAATACCATTTGCTGCCAATTCTTCCCACAGGCATACATTTCTATTCAACCTAATTCGGAGAAATTCTCAAAGCAATTACCAGTGCTGTTCTGCTCAATGGTCACTTTTCCAATCTTTTGGCCATGCATACTCTATGCAGATAGGTCACAATAACAGCACAGTACCACTGAAGTGCCTCTTCATCTTATTTTCACTTATGTAATGACCCAAGTATTGAATAGCAGAATAGATTTTCAGTTCATTAACAAAGAAACATATTCTTTAACAAGAAAGCACATAATTATGTACCCAATTATAATAGTCAAAATGGGTAGGATACAGAGTAGAACAATTAAGAAGGTGTCAAAGAACCAAACTTGATTAAAACTAGATTTTATTTTACAGTTTCCTACTTACAAAACTTTAATAAAATGTCTCTCTTTTGCTCAGTGCTACATAACTTGAAAACTGGTTCAGCGTTTTCAGTATGATTTGTATTTCTTTTTCTCATTGATTGCATCAAACACAGGGCAGTTTTAAATTTAGTAAAGCTGTTACAACCATTGGACATGAATGAATGAATGAAGAGAATTTATAGAGCGCATGCTGTATTGAGGAGTGTCCCAGTGCTTGTCCCTCATAACGATAAGGAAGCAAAGGTGACCGAGTTATTTTATTGAGAAGAGGTACATTTTTAAAGCTTTATGAAAGGCTGGTTCATGTGAGGTTGCATTAAGAAAGAGAGGGAGCCGATTCCATCACCCCCATCTATCACCACGAAGGACTGGTGTTAGAGCTAACAGCCTACGGGTGGTCTTCCACCCCACTTTTTGCCTTCCTCCTCCACTTTTTCTAAACTTGTTTTTGCTGGTATTAGGATCCTGCGCACTGTACCACTGCTAACTAGTGCTAAAGTGCTTGTGCTCTCCCCCCCTAAACATGGTAATATTGGTTCATCCACAACTGGCATATTTAGTGTACTTCTAAGTCCATAGTGAAGTATAACTCCCTCTACACGGGGCCTGTAAATTAAATGCTACTAGTGGACCTGCAGCAGATATTGTGCCACCCACTTAAGTAGCCCTTTAACCATGGTTCAGGCCTGCCATTGCACAGCCGGTGTGTGCAGTTTACACTGACATGGCAAAATAAACCTTTTGCCGGGCCCAAATCTTCCCTTTTGATACAAATAAGTTACCCTAAAGTAGGCCTTGGACAGCGCAGAGGGCAGGGGTCAATGTATTTAAAAGGCAGAACATGTGTTTTACCTGTCCTGGTAGTGGAACATTCCCAAAGTAGTTTTTCATCATTGCAATGCCCATCTCTTCCATAGGATAACATTGGGATTTACTTTAAAACGTTTTTAAAAAAATCTTTTTATTGTATTTTGTATAAAGCAAGTTCTCAATTACAAACAAAAAACTCACACCATTACACTACTGCATTCGTCATCCCAGTGTAATATAGAGCCTGTTAACACAATGTTCATATATTGCCACATATCTCAGAATGAGAAATTAAGGCATATTCAGATAATACATTTAGTCATTAGAATGCACAGTTAGATAATCCGTTAAATACTTCCAATAGTCTTTTGGCCTTGATCTTGCAGGCAGTTCCTCCTCCTTTCCCAGCATAAGGATACACGTCTCTTAACAATCAATAATGCCACCATACAATATTTACGTTTCAGAGCACGCACATTGTCAAGCAATCCCAGCAAGCAGGTGCGAACATTGCAATTGACATCAATCCCCACCATCTCTGCCAGCAACATGGTTACCTTCTCTCAATAATCCCAGATTTGGGGGCAGTGCCACGCCAAATGAACAAAATCTGCTACTCCAAAGCCGCATCTTTTACAGCTCGCCTCTGGACGCAACCCATACCTATAAAGTTTCGCAGGAGTATAGTATGCTTGATGCAAATATTTGAAATGTAAGAGCCTTAGGTTTCCATTAGGCATGAGCATTTGGGTTAAAGAACATGTAGTTTGCCATTCCGCTTCAGTAAGAGTAACATCAAGCATCTCATTTCATCTGTTCATAGCTTTATGTGTGTTGTAAGCTATTTCATCTGTGCCATATTGTAGAGTCGCAACACTAAATGTGTAGTGTTTGGTGAGGATACGATGAGTTATAGCGTGTCTAATTGCGGTGGTTCAGCAGGAAAACTTGGGTATAACCGCCTGATAGCCCCCTGAAGTCTGTGGTAAGTAAAATGAAATAATAACGTCTGATTCGTGATATATGATAGGTCTTGGGCCTTTTTAAACACTCCATTATGATATAGGTCCCCGAATGTGTCTATTCCCACCTGTCGTAGTTGGTGCATACCTACCTCCTCGCACGTGACAGAAATGGCAGGGTGATGGTGTAGCGGCAGAGCTGGTGCATAAAGAGGTAATTTATTCGCAAGTTTACCAAGTCTTTGCCACGCTTTGTTAGTTGTGTCAATCGTGTCTATATCTTTAGCATGCAGCTATGGTCTATGATGTGTGATAATGGCTGTTAAGGGCGTAGGTAGGGCATCTCCTTCTTCTACATCAGTGTGCGTCAAATATGGGATTTCATGGTACCAGTAGGTAGCGTACTACGCCTGAGCGTATAAATAATATAATAAGAAATCAGGTACACAGAAGCCGCCCTTGGAATATGGTAAGGATAAAGTGCGCAGCTCAACGCGTGCCTGCTTACCTGCCCATATAAGTTTGATCACTACTGAATTTATACGTTTGAATACCTCGCTAGGTGGGGTATTGGGACGTTATTAAAAAGATAGAGGAGTTTAGGTAATATGACCATTTTCACAATGGCAATCCTGTCTGCCAGTGAGAGAGGCAACTGAACCCAGCGGGTGACTTTATTCTCTAATGTGGTTAATACTCTTCCGTAGTTGGTTCGAATGACAACCTCGGGATCCCTGCGGTACCAAACTCCCAGGTATTTAATGGGGTCAGTTTGCCATTCTAAGGGGAATTCTGTGGCATGTGGTAAGGTAGAATCAGTCAGAAGGATAATAGATGACTTTAACCAATTAATTTGGAGCCCCGAATGCCTCCCAAATGTAATATATTCCCGTAACAATGGGGGTACGTTTTGCTCGGGGTCCCACACGTAAAGTAGCATATCATCCGGGTACAAGGATATATGCAACGGCCTATTGGGAAACTGCAGGGCAGATGCCCGATGCTCCTGTCTAACCTTACAAGCCAATGGCTCGAGGGCTAGGGCAAATAGTAAGGGGGACAAAGGGCACTCATGTCTTGTCCCACGCTCTATATTTATCTGGTTAGATACATAACCATTAACCCGGATTTTTGCCACAGGTTGCGTATATAATAATTTCACCCATTGCAAAAACATCGGCGGGAACCCCATCCTCCGAAGCACTGTTAGCAGATATGACCATTCAAGCGAGTCAAAGGCCTTGGCGGCATCTCACATAACCGCCACTGCTTTAGTGTCAGGTATCAGGTAATGTGAGAGAGCAAACAGCGTCCGCGTATTATGTATGGTCGCCCTGGTCGGTATAAAACCCGACTGGTCTGGTAGGACCAGATTGGTCATTAGCGGTTGCAGCCTTGTGGCTAGCAGTTTGGCTAGAATCTTGGAGCCAACGTTCATTAATGATAAGGGCCGATATGAGTCACACAAGTCAGGATCTTTTGCCGGTTTCAGAAGTGCAATAATCAGTGCTTCCCGCAATGTGGGAGGTAATATATTTTTCTCAAAGGCATCCCCGTACATTTCAACCAGGTGAGGCGCAAGCAGGTCCTCATAAGTTTTGTAAAATACACACGTGAACCCGTTTGGGCCTGGGGCTTTGCCATTAGGTAACGATTTAATGATCTCGGTTACTTCCTCCACAGTGATTGGCAACAAAAGATATGCCCTCTGTGCGTCCGAAAGCCATGCAATTACCACATCCTCCAAGTATTTTAACACCTCTGCTGGCGATGCTGTGGGATGCGACTTGTATAACACGCTATACGTGCTTACAAACCCCTGAAGGATACCAGCAGTACCCTCACAGATGGTGCCATCCCTGTTTCGTACCTGCAGCACTGTTGGGGGCTGCGGCCTTCGCATATTTTAGTCGCTAACACCCTCCGCGGTCATCCCCCCTCTCCTAAAGCTCTAGCGGAGGGGCACTTGTGGACATACTTAAGCTCATCATTAGCAAAAGATTGTTGTCAGTAATCACCTGTCTGATTTCCCCTAGCAACGATTGGTTTTGTGTTTGCTCATACTGAGTCTCCAGCGATCTCAATTTAGACTCGCGGCATGCTTGTTGCTCTCTGATGTCACGTAATATCCCGACAGTGGTACTCATGCAAACTCCTCTTAAGGTAGCCTTGAAAGCGTCCCACAAGAGGCTAGGATCTGTTGTGGAAGGTGCATTCAACTGAAAATAATCTTTAACAGCCGCAGGTATGGTGTCAGCATAGACCGAGTCAGTCAGAGCTTTAGCCTTGAATCTCCAGTTATAGGGTGGTGGCCTATAATGTGGTATCTTAAGGGACAGGAGAACGGGATTAGGATCTGAAAGTGTTTTGGGCAGATGTTTAACCTCCGTAGTCCATAGCAAGGTGTTAGCTGTGCCAAGCCAGTAGTCTATGCGGGGCCAACTACCATGTGCTGCATTTATATGTGTAGCTTCTCTGACACCTAAGTTTCGGGCCCTTCAAATATCTTGCAATTGCATTTCAGCCATGATGTCTAAAACTGTAGCTCGCTCTTTTTTATGCGGCTCTGCATTAGGTCCTGAGCGGTCTAGTTTGCCATTGAAAGCAAGGTTTAAGTCCCCACCCCAAATCAGTGTACAGTGAAATGAATGAAATGAAAATTGCATTTATATAGCGCATAAGCTACCCTAAGGTCTCGCAGCGCTTTGTCTGAAACCGAAGAAAAACAGGAATTACGTGCTAGCAGATTGTACCAAATAGGTGGGTTTTTAAAAGTTTCCTGAATGCCAGCAGATTATCAGTCTTTCTAAGCAGGAGAGGAAGGTCGTTCCATAACTTTACAGCATTAAATGTGAATGAGCGACCTCCCCAACGAGCTCTGTGTATCTTGTTTGAGGTAGCCAGATGGAGTTGGCTAGAGCGCAGGGCTCTGTTGGGGAGGTAAGGGGTGATCAAAGGTTGCATTATGGTTGGACCCATCTTCCAAATTGCTTTATGTGTAATACACATAGCTTTGAACTGGATCCTAGCTGTTATGGGCAACTAGTGTAGTTTCTTAAGGACCGGCTTCACAGATTGTCTCCGTGGAATTTGATATAGCAGCCTTGCGGCACAGTTCTGTGTGACCTGAAGCGTGTTAATTGTGGTCTTTGGAGCACCCAGGTACAGAGCATTACCGTAGTCCAGGCGGGAGAGTATTAGTGCCTGAACCATGACTCTCCTGGCCTGGAACGGAAGAAGGGGGAGTATTTTCCAAAGCATCCTCATCAAACCGTAATAGGTAGATGAGGTCTTGGTGGCCTGAACCATAAAGTCCAGGGAACTGTCCAACCAGACTCCCAGGCTCTTTATCTGTGTCTTGGGGGAGGGAAGAGGTCCCATACAATCCGGCCACAAAGGGAGCAAGATGTTGGGTGCGGGGTTCCCTAATAACATTATTTCTGTTTTTTCCCCGTTAAGTCGGAGACAGGAGAGCTCCATCCATTTGGCGACCGCCTCCAGACAGGGGCCCCGCCAGTATGGTTTAGTGATACCACGAGCTGGGTGTCGTCTGCATAGGTGATGATTTTGACCCCAAAGGGATGGACCACCTCCGCCAGTGACCTCATGTAAATATTAAAAAGGGTGGGACTCAGGGCAGAGCCCTGAGGCACCCCACACATGAGTGGCTGTTTAGTGGACACAATGTCTCCCTCAAAGACCTGAAAGAAGCGCTCTTCCAGGAAGGAGGTCAGCCATGTCAGTGCCGCGCCCGATACCCCCATGCCACTCAGACGATGTAATGAGGTGGCATGGTTAACTGTGTCGAACGCGGCACTGAGATCTAGTAAAATAATGGCCGCCTTACCTCCCTGGTCCAGCAGACTCCTTGTCTCTTCTACTACTGCTAATAAAGCTGTTTCAGTCCCATGCTGGGGACGAAACCCAGTTTGGGACGTAGAGAGCAGTTGGTTAGAATCCAAGTACTGGACCAATTGAGTTGGCAGCTACATTGATTTTGTTTTCGTAGAAGTGGGCTTGCGCTGCCTTACTTTCCATTTTGTAGAGACAGACCGCTGTTCTATGGTCCGCTTTCTTATCTAAAGAGTAGTCCCGTCTCCATCTCCTTTCCATCTTATGGCAAGATAATTTCAAGTCCCTTAATCTAGCTGTGAACCATGGGGCGACCTTTTGTCTCTTTATGTGCTGCAGTCGTTCTTTAGGAAGGACTAGATCAAGAGAATTCACATTCCATTTATCAAAGTTACTGCTGGCTTGGGTGGGGTTAGAGACCTTTGGTGGCTTGAGATCTGCAAGGGCAGATTCCTAGTGAGTGGAGGAAAGTTTGAACCATTTCCTACCCCATTGTTTTTTAGGCTTCTGGATAGATATGGAGCTCCCTGTTACCCAGTTCATTGGGATGAGATAATGGTCAGTCCAGGATAAAGGGATAGGATTTTCCATTGTTAATGTGTCAACGTTACTGTATACATGGTCCAGTAGATGGCCCTTGTTATGTGTAGGGATAAATCCTTTTTGTGTCAGATCCACTGCTTGGAGACTCATCCGCAGATTATTAGCCGAGGAGTCAAGAGGGTTACCTAGATGGAGGTTTAGGTCACCTAGTATTGTGTAATTGGCAGATGCAAGTGCTGAATCAGCGACTAGGTTCACCAGATTAGGAATGAACTGGCCCAGGGCCCCAGGAGAGCGATAGACCAGAATACCCGAAACGGTGTTTATTGGAGAGAGTTGTAGTGCAAAAGACATACTCTCGCAGTCTGACATTGTAGAAAAGATAGTATGACAGTGATATCTCTCTCTGTAGATAATCGCTAATCCGCCTCCTCTACCAGAGGTGCGGTCGACTCTTTTTATCGTATATCCTTGCGGAATGGCCCAGACAATGGTTGGGTCAGCTTCCGGTTGGAGCCATGTCTCTGTTAAAAAGAGAACGTCAGGCTCATATTCTTCTATCAACAGAGATAACTCAGTATAATGTTTAGGTAAAGATCTGCAATTAAGAAGAAATAGCTTCCAGCATTTATGAGTGGGGTATTTCTCAGGGATAGTATGACATAAATTTAAATTGCAGTATTTACATTGATTCGTAAGATCTAGGTGTATGGAATGTAGGTAGTTAGCATTAGCAACAGGTCTTAATTCAGTTAGTCTTGCAGAGTCGCAAGTAATGAGATTTCTAGATCTAGGGACAGAGGTCTGGAGCTCTGGGCGCGGCTGGACGCGGACCGGCGCAGACTGGCTTCTCTTAGGCGCCTCTTCGGCGCCTCTAGGGTGCTTCCGCTGCGCGTGTCCACTGCGCGACAGCATCGCGTATTACTTATAGATTGGGTGCCTGTAAGAACTAGAGCGCCACCTCGCAAGATGGCCGCCCGCAAATGGCACTAACAGGAAGTGCAGCACACTGTCTATTTCCCTCCACAACAAACAGCACAATGAGCTGCGGTGGAACAGGGAAACAGTGCGTGAGTACAGCAAAGTTACAGAGTGCACAGAACAGTTTTTAAAAATGTGAAATAGCAATTCTAAAACGATGGCAGCAGTGTAACCAATATTATCCCCCAAGCGCTAGCGCAACGAAGACCTGGGATTTCAGAGTCAACCTGCGCGTCGGCGCTCTGGGCTATAAATAGTCAGGGTGCCTGTAAGAACTAGAGCGTCACCTCGCAAGATGGCCACCCGCAAATGACACTAACAGGAAGTGCAGCACACTGTCTATTTCCCTCCACAACAAACAGCACAATGAGCTGCGGTGGAACAGGGAAACAGTGTGTGAGTACAGCAAAGTTACAGAGTGCACAGAACAGTTTTAAAAAATGTAAAATAGCAATTTTAACCACATGGCTGCTAGGCGTTTTCCCGTCCTGTGCTGAGATATGCAAAATGCCATCATTCATGACGAGCTGGCCTTGTCATCCGCGCACGGCAGGTAAGCGCCATGACGAGCCCAGCTCGTCATTAGCTTCGAAGGGGTTAAAACGATGGCAGCAGTGTAACCAATATTATCTCCCAAGCGCTAGCGCAACGAAGACCTGGGATTTGAGAGTCAACCTGCGCGTCGGCGCTCTGGGCTATAAATAGTCAGGGTGCCTGTAAGAACTAGAGCGTCACCTGGCAAGATGGCCGCCCACAAATGGCACTAACAGGAAGTGCAGCACACTGTCTATTTCCCTCCACAACAAACAGCACAATGAGCTGCAGTGGAACAGGGAAACAGTGCGTGAGTACAGCAAAGTTACAGAGTGCACAGAACAGTTTTAAGAAATGTGAAATAGCAATTTTAAAACGATGGCAGCAGTGTAACCAATATTATCCCCCAAGCGCTAGCGCAACGAAGACCTGGGATTTCAGAGTCAACCTGCGCGTCGGCGCTCTGGGCTATAAATAGTCTGGGTGCCTGTAAGAACTAGAGCGTCACCTCGCAAGATGGCCGCCCGCAAATGGCACTAACAGGAAGTGCAGCACACTGTCTATTTCCCTCCACAACAAACAGCACAATGAGCTGCGGTGGAACAGGGAAACAGTGCGTGAGTACAGCAAAGTTACAGAGTGCACAGAACAGTTTTTAAAAATGTGAAATAGCAATTTTAAAATGATGGCAGCAGTGTAACCAATATTATCCCCCAAGCGCTAGCGCAACGAAGACCTGGGATTTCAGAGTCCAATCTAATTCGTCATGCAACTGCTGCCATATCTCATGGTAAAAATCAGGGGCATCGATGTTTGGGCCATCAGTGTTTATGAGCGTTATCCGCTGCCCTCGCAATTTTCCCACGAGTAGGATATATCTGCCTTGGCTATCTCCTACCACACGTTCAACTTGGAAGTTTGTGCCCTTTTTCACCAAAATCGTGACCCCCCTGGAGTATGAGGAGTAAGTGGGGTTATGAACCGACTCTGCCCATTTACAGCCTATACTACCATGTGCGTGTGGTGCGATGTGGGTTTCCTGCAATAGTGCGATGTCTATCTGCCATCTATTAAAATATGCAAGCACTTGCCTAATCTTCTTTGGATTTGTGAACCCTCGGATATTACATGTGACCAAATTGATATGCTGTCTGTTCTGTGTTATAAGAGGTTTAGCTGTCATGGACATTTAAGTGTTGCCCATTTTACAACACGCTGACCATGTCTTCCAGCCACACTAATATTATTGTGTGTTATTACAGGATTATCAATACAATAAGTACAGACAACTCGGATCTCAGCAATGTATCTTAAGTGTGTCGGTCCTGTGAACGGAACTAACTTCTACATCCCCCACCCCCCACCCACTTCAGCAACCCAATCTCGCCAAAGCCATACCCTGCATTCACCCCCTTTGTGAATCATAAACCTTGTGGGGAGCATCCATGTGGGGAGCCCGCCTGGGGTACACAACACCATCCAAACTAATGGATCTGGACAGACCTTAATTAATAACACAGACTAAATCTACACAAACTTTATTGGATTAATAGTAACATCAGTGCATGTAGTGCAATTAGCAACGCACCACCTTCCCTTGTGGTTGATAAATTTGAGGCAGTAAATACACTACAAGTTACTCAATTCTACCCCTACGCTCCATATGTGGCAAGCAATTGTCAGTCCCAGCCATCATTAAGCAGGGGAGCGCTGTCCCAACAGTCCAGAAAACAGACACATACTGTACCAGCCGCCACATGACCGTTCGTGGTGAGGCGCAGGTATGGGCAAACTTGACTGCAGCTCTTTGAATAGGAACTCTTGCAGCATACAACGCTAAGCAGTTCATTGAACATCCTTACTGTGATCATATAGCAGATACTACTCATACAACTAGCATGCAGCAGCTTCTGACCGTTCAGTAACTCCCCCCAGGGCTAGCATCATCACTCCCATTACAACCCCGATAAGGGACTACACAAGATCCGCCCAGGATAGGGAAATACCAGCAAGCCCAGCAGCAGTACAGCGGTCAAACCTCGACACCTCCCATTCTCCAGTCAGCCCTGGTTAGTCCCCTGAAGCATCCAGCCATGTTTAGCGCACACTATTTGATAGTTCTTTACTTCAAAATATGGTACTTCAGGCACATCCTTATCATCCGGGGAGTGTTCAATTCTCCACCAGTGCAGCATACCCGGAAGTGGTACAACAAGAACACATTAAGACAATAGCATCCTCAGCAGTAGCACCGGTTGCGGATCAGATGATGTCATTTAGGTGCTCAGTCAGAGTCATGCTGTTGATCGGCACGCTTCTGCTCTTTGCGCTGATAAGTAATTTTTTTTACAAAGTCCTGAGCTGCTTTGGGAGTGGTGAGGATTGTCGGTTTACCCTCCCAGGTTACCTTTAGTCGTGCCGGGTACAACATGACGTATTCCACCTGCAGGCTTCTCAGCTTTTGTTTGACAGCAGTGTACTCCCTGCGGGTCTGTTGTACCTCTATAGTGTAATCCGGGTAGAATTTGAGCTGATTATCGTGGTAGTTTATTTGCTGCTTCTCACGTGCTAGTCGCAGGATGCTGTCGCAGTCTTGATAGTTGAGAATACGGCCACTATAGGTCTCGGTGGAGCCCCAGGCAGTGGACGCAGCACCAGCGACCTATGTGCCCGCTCGACGACAAAAAGCGTAGATAAGTGTTACTTTCAGAAAATCTCTTGACACAAGTCCTCAACATACTTTTCCATGCGTCCCGTATTAGTTTACTCCGGGACACCTGCTATTCGTACATTATTGCGGCGCGATCTGGCCTCCAAATCTTCTGCCTTGGCTTTAATCACTACCAGCACCTTTTCCATTCCACCACATTTGGTAGCTGTAGTGTGTGCCTAATCTTCCACTTCCGATATGCGCATTTCGGCCGCATCTAAACGCTCTCCCTGTTTGTCCAAATTCGATGCCATGTTATCCACGCGGCAGGTAAGGTGGTCAAGTTTTCCATTAATTTCCTGTAGATTGTTCTGTATCGCCTTAAGGATAGTTTCCATACTGCCCTCCGTGACAGTGTCCGCATCCGTTTCTGTATCGGAGTTCGCCGCAGGTCCACGTGTCTTCCGATGCGATTCAAAGGTAAGCTTTGGTTACTGTTTATCCGGCTTCCCCATCTCATCGAATGAAGGAGGCACCCCAGGCCACTGAGCTGCAAATATCGCTAAGAAGCAACTAGAACCGTGCAGCGGAGGGCGATGTTGGCATAGCCAATTTCAGGAAGAACACGCTGTGGCACCGCTGCCGTCTTGTGATGGAATCTGCTGACTTTTCTACCATATGCCACCTTCAGGGACAGTTGCATTGGAGGAGCACAGGGCTAGACAGGCGCAAGTTGCATGCAGTGGAGGAACATATAGACCACTCCAGGATATCACCAGCAACAGCAGAGGATTATGTTAAAAATCAATCCACCGTGTCAGAAGCGCACTATAGTAGAGCATCTGCAATTGTTGGAGAGTTGCTCCTCCTTCAGGACTGTAACCGGCCTTCTCTGCATCCCATATCCCGGTGCTGCACCACAGGACAGTAGTGGTGCCTGTACCCGCATCCAACTGCTGCTTCAACAAAATGGCCACTCTCTCGAACCTTCCAGCCCTTGGACTCCAAGCACACGTTTTAATCTACCCCCCCAGGTGGCCGCTCAGTGCAGGTAATACACAACTTAATAAATGAAAATCAGCGTTCAGTGCACCAGTCGGACATTGCTTGTGCACATCATCTCTCCGTGATCAGCCCGCACTCCCAGCATGTCTGTAGGCAACAGCAGAAACCCTTGACTTCTTTCTGGCACAGGTCCCATAGTGCCCACATACAGGAGTCCACAAAATCAGGGTGTATCTATCAGATTTCCCACGGTGTCCCGGAATGCCAACCCCCTGGGACGCTGAATGTGGGCACCGTCGAACAGACCACCACTGATATCCTGCGGTCTTCTACGTGGAAAGCACCGGGGGGTCACTCAATATTTTCAATGCAACATCCGATCACTGCGTCTTGCGTGGAGGCAAATATCCCGAAGGTGCAGAAGGGCGTTCCTACCTGTCCCGGCAGCCAGCTCCGCTCTGTCCTACCTTTGCCACCAGGTTAGGTCAGTCTCAGTATTGCCGGTCAAGCCCCACGACTCAATCCGCCGGCTATGCAGCAGTCCGCGATCTGCCTCTGCAGCATCAATTAAGTGAGACCTTTGATGTCACCGCCTCGATTCTTCTCTTGGTCTGCGCGCCCGCTCCACGGCAGTCCGATCGTCGTTCAGCACAGTAGGGCGCCCGCAGGCGCCATTTTGTGGATCAGCGGATTCCGCGTGCTAAGACTGGACACTGGCCAGATATCTGTCGTCCAGGCACCAAAGCTCACCAGAACTCCTCCACTGCTGCAGGGCACATTCCACTGTTCGTTGCTGTCACTTTACAGCGTTTTAGCATCTGCCTCGAGGTTAAAAACACGCAAGGCTGTGTTCTGCCCGGCGGAGCTGTCACTTCAGGCAGCCATTTTGCAGTGCCCCCCTAGCGCCCCCAACTTTTTACATTTTTAAGTGTGATTTCCAATTGGGAAGAGATGAGACTCCCAAGTCTGGAGCCCATGGATTCCTAATTTAAAATACTAATTTATGGTGCAGTAGGATTTTAAATTACGATTCCGAAAATGCCAGTTTTAGAAAGTTGTCATTTTCCGACTTTAGCCATTTGGTGCCTTCTGCCTGTCTCTGATCACATGTCTCGGTGGGTGACAGTTGAGCTTTACATATTCCCCTAGACAGCCACACACAATGGGAGTTAAGGTGTGACTTGATGGGCCATTCTGACAGGATAGGAGGGAGGAGCTGGACTCAGCCTCACTTACACCTGAATAGGCTTTGTCATGTCTGCATACAAAGAGCTGCATACCCACTGTAGTGAGTCTGGAGCCAGGGCAGAAAGGAAGGACCTCTGCGCATTTTAGAGGCATGTGTTTGAAGTCTTCCTCACTTCAAAGGCACAACTGGTTATAAGTAGTGGACCTCTGACACCACTACTTCAGTACACTTCTGTACCTGTGAAGACTTTACCAGGAAGAAGCACTGGTGTGATGCTGAAAGGTCTGCCACTCTGCTAGACTGCTATATTACTATACTCCTGCCTTGCTGACCTGCTGCCTGCTGTCTGCTATCCTTGGTGAGGGGACTGGAACTGCATAACTTGAACCCAGAGTGACTCCAAGGGCTAGCTGGCTGGCCTCCTGATCGGAAGGGTCAGGGACATAAAATACTTTGCTCACCCTTGCAGCTGCCCCTAAGACTCTGTCATCTGTGAGTCTACCCTGCTAAGTGGTAACAACCGAGGCCTGGACCCTTGGAAGTGGGCCTAAGGTGCTTCTCCAGTGGGACCAAGGCATCTTCTGTTGAGTGAGGCATCCCCAAGCACAACCAATGCATCTCCCCGGCTGAGTGGAGCATCTTCAAGCAGACTGGCGCATCTCCGCTGTTGCATATATTGGCCAGTTGCAAAAAACTCACATCGCTTCTGCATCCCACGTTTGGAACCGATGCATTGTCTCCGGAACTGACACTGCATGACACTTTTCCTGGAGCAAGCTCCTCGCTCTCTCATTGACGGAAGCATCAACAACGATCACGAACCTCCACATCACAGCTTCAACACTCATTAGACCCGCACATCCTCTCTGATGGGCCTTGCATCCTCGACACAAGCCTTCGCATCTCAAGCCCTGTTGTCAAGATTCTCTACTCTGATGTATCAGGACCTCGCACCACAGCCTCACCAGATTTCAGAACCAAAGATTTACCTCTGAAGCACAATGCATCGTCCATGTAGACCCTCGCAAGCGCCCAGCAACCAGGATTAAGGTACTTTGGTTCAGCGGGCCTTTCTGGGTCCCTGTAGCCGGCCCGCGCTACTCCTCAGTCGGCCTGAACTTTTGACTTTGTCCCGGAAGGCACGACCAGATATCCTAAATAGCGCTTTTTGCTTCTGAGCACTATTTTCCCATTTAAAACTTTGAACCTCAATATCTCAAATTCTAGTTATTGGATTGTAGTCGCTTTGGTCTTGTTTTATTTATTGAATAAAACTCTGTATTTCAACCTGGTGTGGAATCCTTTTGTGTGGTGTTTTCACTGTTTTACTGTTTGAAGTGTTGTAGAAATACTTTCCACATTGCCTCTTAAGTCTGATGGCTCTGTGGCAAGCTACCATAGGGTGAGCACAGGTTAATTTGGGTTGTGTCTTACCCTGACTGATTGTGGCTACTGTTTGCCCGGGGCTCATACCCCCCTCAACCAGGAACCAATTTCTAACACCAGACCACTGCATCATACACTGTCAGCCGCGGCTTGTGGAGGGAGTTCCGTGGGGTGGAAAGGCGGGGCGGGGGAGGGGCAGGTTGGGGGCTACTAAACACCGGAATATAGATGATTGGAGGTAAGTAAACAATTAAATAAATAAAACTAATCTAGTTGTGCACCCTGCATCGCAAAATGCAAAGCAGTGCGCGCTACAAAATTTGTTTTATTTATTTAATTGTTTACTTACCTCGAATTATCCATATTCCGGTATTTAGTACCCCCCACCCCGCCTTTCTGCCCCTCAGAACTCCTTCCACGGCCCGCGGCTGTACACTGTTAAACCTTGGGATGTAACTAGCAGAGCGGCTCCCGAGCACAGGGTAGTTCTTAATTCTTTTAATCAGATACCGAGGGCCTCGCTGGGAAAAAGCCAAATGCAGGATGATCGGTGCTTTAAAGAAAATCCTCTTTTTAACAGAAAGCCAATGTAGCTACCACATGGGGTGGGAAATGTGTGTTGTCCATGGGATTCCTAAAATCAACTGCGCAGCCGCATTTTGGACCACTTGCACTTTCTCAGTCAGCTTGTCTGGGAGACCAAGACAGGGACTGTTAACATACTCCAGTGTTGAGGTGATCAGTGCATGGACCACTGTTTTACATGTCTTCAAAGGAAGGAGACCCAGACATTTTCGCAGCAATTTCAAGAGGGAAAAACATGCGGTGGCTACACAAGATGATCTTATGAGACGAGGACAGTGTGTTATCTATTTTTACCTCTAAGTTCCTGCCTAATGATGTGGGGCCCGGAGGGGAAGGGAGATCCTGCATCCAGCAGCTGCACAGCCAATTTCCTTCGGAGTAACCTAACAGGATGATCTCTGTTTTACCCACTTTGCATAACAGATGGTTCTCTTCCAGCCAGCACAGGGTGGAAGAAAGGCAGGTTTTTAATGCCTTGAGTGTAGTAGCAGAGGAGGGGTCGACTGTCAAGAGGAGGTGAGCATCATCAGAGTAGGAGACAGTCTTCATGCCATAAGATTGTATTAGGCTAGCCAGGGGAGCAAAATAGATGTTAAACAGAGCAGGGCTGAATGCAGAGACCTGAAGTACCCCAAAGGGAAAGTTTCTTGTGGATGACACATAAGGAACCAGCCATCTTTCTTGTTGTGTTTACTCGAGGAAGGATTTGAGCCATTGCCAGGCCATCCCAACAATGCCAACCTCAGCGAGGTGTTGTAATAAAATGCGGAGTGAGATTGCATCAAACACCACAGATAGGTCCAGTAGTGTAGAAGCAACTTTCTCCTTTATCCATCTTGAATTTTATGGTCTCTGTAACCTCCAAGAGGGCTGTTTCCATCCTATGCAAATGCAAAAAGGGTCGGATATGAGGTTGAGTGTTGACTAGTGTTTCCAAAATTTTGGAAGCTGCCGGTATATGAGAAGATGGCCAAAAAGTTAGCTCTCACATCTGGGTTAGCCAATGGTATTCTTAACAAAGGGACCACTTTCGCCCTTTTCCAACCATGAGGAACTGTCCCTGAGGCCAAAGAGCAGTTGAAAAGCTGCTAAAAAGCCGCAGCATTGGCCTCAGTAGCCATACGGAGGATAGCTGGAGGACATAGATCACAGGGGACTCTAATTTACAGAGCAAGAGGCCATGCAACATTTGTCCCAATGAGAAAGGTCCAAATTAATTCCAATTACGTGTAGTAACATTAGGTAGTTGAGTCAGGCTGCCCGTGTTCCAGGTAGCTTCAGAAGACACAGGCAGGGCAAAAGTCTCTGACAAAGGTACAGACAAAGCAAAATGAATTGTTAAAATCGCATCCTCAAAGAAAGCTGAAAGCTTATTGCAGAGGTCGACAAGGGAGAGATGGTAAGACTGCAAGCTTTAGGATTCAAACAGAAATTAACGTTTTTAATGATTTCTTGTGAGAAATTATTAGCAGAGTATATTCGTGCTGCAAAAAAACACACTCTAATCAGTTATAATTGCCTTGTAATAATGTCTTCTGTGCTGTTTTGCAAGATTTTTGGTCTTTAAATCATAACGTACTCGACAGAAAACATTTCATTATTTACAATCATGTTTTCAGGGCCATAGGTTCCGGAGAGAACCAAGAGGCAGAGAGGCCTCTTGTTTTGATTGTAAGGGCAGCCCATGACCCGGCTGGGAACAGCAACCAGCCCTGGCAAATTGCTGCTCGATGGGGGTGGGGATGGGGGTGGTACTAGTTAGAAGCACCTCTCCAGTGCTGCAATATTGGCCCCCAGTGACAAAACTGGCCCCATGGGTGCAAAACCGGTCTCCACCCCTCCAGCCCACTGGGGAAACGTCTGGTGCCTGCTACGGCCAGTCAGGCCCTGGTGCAGCCTCCTTGATCCATGACTCTACAGTGTCCAGATCTGAGTTTATATTTCATCTCAGGTGATGCCTAGCGATGGCTAGCGCCTCCTCAAGCTCCGAGGGCTTGATCTTGTTCCACGCCAAATATACTGACCTGAACCTGCTGCCAGATTCAAGAATGGCAGCCCCATTTCCCAACCAAATGGGCTCTAAAAATGATCAGACCATCTTAATTCCAGTGGGAGGTTGACTGTGAGAGGAAGGATATAGTGAATAAGGTCTAGGGTGTGCCTGGCTTGGTGGGAGCCGTTCAGAACAAAGAAATCAAATTAAGAGCATTACATGAATCCATTAGCGACTGACCATGACTACCTGTTGATATATCCATCTGAAGATTTAAATCCTCCAGAACTGTACAGTTATAATAACTTAATGCCACTCGGCTGATGAGGGAATGTCTGATAAAACATAGAAAGACATAATATCAAGGTACAAAAATATTGGAGCATTAATATCGATGTCAACAATATCGTCATCCTATCTACAACAAGGTAAGTACAAAAATATCGAGAAAAAAATATTGATGTCAAAAATATTGCTTTTTAAAAAAATATCGTTTTTTTAATTAAAAAAAGTAAAATAAATTAAATAATACTTACAAATATAAGAAACATAGTTACAAATATTTTATTATATATAAAAAGGAATAAGTAATATACATAATTTAATAAAAAAATAATTAAACAGATACATATAATAAATAATATATATAATTACTTAATAATAATTTTTAATAATTACTTTAATAAATTATAAATAATAAAAATTATTATAAATGACAAATTCATCTGTACACAAAATATTAACATAAATAAAAATTAAATAATTATGCAAAACAAATTTAAAAAAATAATTTACTTTTAATATTTTTAAAATTATTATATACTACATTAGCTAAAACTATACAAAATATATTAAATGACAGAGGGAATAAAATACTATTATAACTAAAAAAAACAACAGTAAGTAAAATGTTAGATAGCGTAGATGTAAAAATTACTATTCCCACTCCAAAGAGGGCAACAGTAGGGAAAGTGTTGGATAGCGTAGGGGTAAAAATTACTATTCCCACTCCAAAGAGGGCAACAGTAGCGAAAGTGTTGGATAGCGTAGGGGTAAAAATTATTATTCCCACTCCAAAAAGTGCAACAGTAGGGAAAGTGTTGTAGAGCATAGGGGTAAAAATTACTTTTCCAACTCCAAGCAGTGCAACAGTAGGGAAAGTGTTGGATAGTGTAGGGGAAAAAATTACTATTCCAACTCCAGAGAGTGCAGCAGTAGGGAAAGTGTTGGATAGCGTAGGGGTTAAAATTACTATTTCCACTCCAAAAGGGCAACAGTAGGGAAAGTGTTCGATAGGGTAGGGGTAAAAATTACTATTCCAACTCCAAGCAGTGCAACAGTAGTCAAGTCAAGTCAAATGTATGTTTATTATGACCGTAGTCTTTAAACAAGGCAGTGAGCATAACACAATGGGGGGTGTATACAATAAATACCTATACTTATTTTTAAAATGTTGTTCTTTAGAAAGCAGTTCTATATTTCATTTTCAAAGGTACAAATTCACTTATAAAACACTAAACCCCAATTAAAAATTACGATACCTAAAAACATGTTATAAAAGTTTAAAACCTATTCACGTTTCTTAACGTCGTGCAAATTTCAATCAATAGAAAATTCATACATTACTACATTTTTCCTTGGGTCTCAGTGCACTCTGGGCCACCTTTAAGTATTTCCCTAGGGCAATTACAATGTCAATGAAGGGTATTTCTGTTAGGAGGCTGGCTGCCTGCATCCTCGTTTTTATTCCATATTTTAGAAAAACCGGACACAGCCATAGTTTTCTCTGCTCCAGGAGAAACTGGCAGTCCAACAAAATATGCGGCCAGTCTCCCTTGGTTCTCAACTTACACTTGCAACAGCCTTCATGATCTAACATTTTAGCTTTGAGCTCTTTGTTTATTATCCACGGGTTAATCCCAATTCGACACCTCAGGATCTCTTGCCTGAACCCGCGGTTAGGGAGTCTATCAAGGTAGGGGAACCAATTTTCATTGGACCAAACTTTTAACATATGCGCCACTGATTTTTTATTTGTTAGATAGCCTATATCAATTGCTTTAGAAACTTCCTTCCCCCTTTGCTTCAGATCCCCTTTGGTACTAAGGACCCGAAGCGATTCTTGGTCCCAATCGATCTCCAATGCTTTGCAGATTCCTTTCAGTTTGTCCCTACAACCTTTTGCCCATTTTAGCTCACTTCTCAGTATTTCATTGCGACACCAATATGCTACTTTTTGGTTTTCGGGGTCTTCCAATCTCTTCCAGAATCTAATCACAGCCATCTGGGTTTGTATTTTCCAGGATTTTGTGGCTGTTTCTATCCTGATGGCTTGTATCATTGAAGATTTAGGAAGGGATAAGAGTCTTTTTAAGCAATTCCCCTCTATCACATCCCAGGATCGCTTACCGCTCAAATAAAGGATCTCAGCGCCATATAAAACTTGAGAAGGTATCATTGCTTCAAAAGCTCTCAGCATAGGTTGGTGTGACATCTCTCCATATACCCCATTAAACCTTTTTAAACCACATATGGAAGAGAGTGCCTTAGCTTTTTGGGTATCTAGGTGGGAATTCCAGTTTAAAACTCTATCGAACCACAAACCCAGATATCGATATTCATTAACAGTCTCCAGTTTGAGATCACCTATATACCATGTAAATTTGCTTATCTTTTTCCCGAAGCATAGGGTTTTGGTTTTATCTAAATTGATTGTTAATAATTTACTGGCACAGTATGTATAGAAGGCGTTAAGCTTCCTTTGTAGGCCCCTCTCGGTCTGGTCTACTATCACCAGATCGTCTGCGTACAGTAGGCAGGGTATTTTATTGCCATCCATTTTAGGGCTGGTACTGCCCTCCACCTCAAGATGTGCCGGAAGGTCGGACAGGAAGATCGAAAAGAGCTGTGGGGCCAACACACAGCCTTGTCTTAGTCCATTTGCTATGGGTATTTTTAGAGTTAAAGAGCCCACCTTATCCTTAATTACTTGACACCAGGTTTCCCGGTGGAGTTCTTTTATTATAGTGAGTAGATCCTTAGGGATCTTCAGTCTCTCTAGTAACTCCCATAAGCAGGCCCTATCCACCGAATCAGCAGCATAACTTGCCGTTCTGTTCCGTCGACTTCATCGCCATCGCCCATAGTGCAAATCCGTGGTCTATTGTGGAGTGGCCTGCTCTAAATCCACCCTGTTCTGTGGGTATTATTTGATACTCATCTACCCATGCATTCAATTGTTTCAGCACAATTTTAGAGAACACTTTCTCGCCTATATCTAGTAGATTGATTAGCCGGTAATTTTGTGGCTCCTCTTTACTCCCTTTCTTGTGGATTGGCCTAATTATGGCCCCCTTCCAAGTTGGTGGCAATACCCCTTCTTTTAGGACGACCTGGAACATCTTGACTAGAAATCTTGCCCACCATTTTACATCAGATTTCAATATTATCGCAGGGAGATTGTCCGGCCCTGCTGCCCGAGTTAGCTTGAGTTCTCTTATTGTGAGCTCAACATAGTCTTCCTTGAATTGATGCAATAGGTCATCCGAGATTTCTTGCCATAAATTAGACTCCACCTCCTCTCTAGGGGTTCTTACCCCGTACAGATCCCTTATGTACCCTTCCCATGCAGCCTCACTCACCACACAGTTCATATCTCCATCTGATGTACCCGCTACAGACTTTACTAATCTCCAGAATTGCCTTAGATTTTTATTCTCTATGGCTTCTAGTAATTCTGACCAGCATTTTTCTTTATATTCCCTTTTTGCGTTGGTTACCATTTTCTTAAATTCTTTTTTCAGCTTGACTAACTGGTCCTGTCTCTCTAAAGTAAAGTTCTTTTTTTGTCTTCTTTGTATTGCACGTATCTCCTTTTTCTTATTTTGGCACACCACTGAGAACCCTTTACATCGATTTGTGAGTTTAACCATTGTGAGTTGGTTCCCTTTTAGATTTATCTTTAAGCATTGGACCACCTCTTCTAATTTCCCTATAAACCATTCCAATTTTTTATTCTCACAGTTTTCCGGTGCTATTTTTATTTGCATGGACTTCAATTTTTCCATGTATTCCTCGGTGAGACGTGTCGTCACCCGTTTGGGATACTCAACCTCCTGTGTGATCACCCTTTCTCTCAGTAGATCCCTTCCCCCTGCTATTGTTATATACAGGAGTTTGTGATCACTCACTTCTTTTTGTTCCAACCTAAAATCCCTGATCTGGTTGAAACTCCAGGCCTGCAGGAATATATAATCAATTGGGCTGTTCTGTTGCCCTTGAATGAATGTCTTTCCTGCTGGGGAGTCTGTCTCTACTCTCCCATTTACGCAATAAAAACCCCTACCTCCTAGGGTGTGTACTAAACCAAGATCTCGTTTCGAGATTTCCCCGCTTGGGAACTTGGCCGGGTTTATCCCATACACTTCTAACTGTTCCCTATTCCATAGGTCAGCTTTTTTTGGGTTCAGTTTATGGTTAAAATCCCCCATTATTAATATTGTCGCTACGGGAAATTTTTCTAAAGTACTATCTACATCCTCTTTAAAATACTTCATTTCCCTTTCATACTCCTCCCTGTTATCCCACTGCATATATACATTCATTAAAATCATCATTTTATGTTTCTGTTCCACCTTCATGAGATCAATTCTGCCTGCTTATACCCATTTGCATTTTGTATTCAACGTTTCAAGATCTCTCATAGCTTTTGTTGATATCAAAGTCAGTAGCCCCCCCGAGGGCCGTCCATGCTTTTTCTTTATGGCTGGCTGCTGTAGTGCAACAGTAGGGAAAAGTGTTGGATAGCATAGAGGTAAAAATTACTATTCCAACTCCAGAGAGTGCAACAGTAGGGAAAGTGTTGGATAGCGTAGGGGTAAAAATTACTATTCCCACTCCAGAGAGTGCAACAGTAGGGAAAGTGTTGGATAGCGTAGGGGTAAAAATTACTATTCCAAATCCAGATAGTGCAACAGTAGGGAAAGTGTTGGATAGTGTAGAAGTTTAAAATACCATACTTATAAATACATTAATATTTTAAAATATTAAAACAATTAATTATTAAATAAATCTAAACTATTTACAAATACCAATACATAATTATTAAAAACATAATTACCAATGAATATTTAAGTAAAACTAAATTAATAATAAATACCAATTAATAATAATTAATTACCAATTAATAATTAATTACCAATAATATAATTAACAACAATGAATTCAAATAAATTATTACTTAATTACATTTAAATTACTTCCCACCCTACTCCACTATAAACTCATAACCCGCTACAGAACACAATTATCAATTAATACAAATTAATTACCAATTAATAATTAATTAACAATTATATAATTAACAAAAACAATTAAATTAAATAAATTATTACTTAATTACATTTAAATTACTTTCCCCCCTAATCCCCTATAAACCACCCACAACCTGCTACAGAACATAATTAACAATTAATCAATTAATTTAAATTAATTACCAATTAATAAAAAAATAATTACCAATTAATTAAAATTAATTTATAATTCCTAAAAATTAATAATTAAATTAGAATAATCAAGTTACTTCCCACCCTTTTCTGCTATAAATCCACAACCCGCTACTGTACTAAAATACAAAATGTAAATAAATTACATTAAAAAATAATACATATTAAATACACAATAATATACATAAAAATCATTAAAAAATCGATATTAGTAACATCGATATTACTAACATCGATATTAGTAACATCAATATTACTAACATCGATATTAACAAAATCTATATTACTTACCTTCGAAATTCTATCCCATCAATATTAAAAATATCGATATTACTTACCTTCTATATTCTGTCCCTTCGATATTTAATCATCGACATTATTGTATGTCGATATTTAAAAATCGATATTTTGTCTGCCTACCCTGAAGAGGAGCACAATGGCAGGGAAGGAGAGAGGCACAGTGAACAGCTAAGGAACGGTGTAGGAGGAAGGTACAGAGAGGGTATCAAAGAGGCGCAGGGAAAGGGGCACATAAGATCAAGAGGCACGGCACAAATGTAACAGAAACAGCCAGACAGATGGCAAAAGTCAGAAAAGGAACAAGAGAAATGTCACAAAGAGCAAGGATAGGCAAAAAGAGTGAGAAAAAAACATACAAATATGTAGCAGATAGAGCGAGAGAAAACTCAGGAAGAGAGAGAGGAAAGGAACAGAAAGTCATAGAAAGAGTGCTAGGAAAGGCTAAAAGAATGAGAGAAAAGGCACAAAGAATGAGAGAAGTGGCTCAAAAGCCAGAGAGAGGGAGAGAGAGAGAGAGAAAGAGATAGAGAGAGAGAGAGAGAGAGAGAGAGAGAGAGAGAGAGAGGTGGGGTGCTGGACCATGATAGGCAAGGGCCTTGGCTGGTCGGAGCATTGGTCACTGGTAAGTCCAGGGGGGCTGGCCTTTATACCTGTTTAATCCAACCCCATAGTGGTGATCTCTCATATGTGTGAAGAGATACTGTTACTAACTTTATACTTTGTGAGTCTTGTTCTAGAAGGCTCCATCTGGGTATGGAGACATGTAAGTCTAGACATAAATATAAAACTGCTCTCAGAAATGGGGAGTAACAAGAAAATGTGTAGATTCACACCCAGGGGCAGTAATAAAGTTGCAAGTGAGTACATCTGCACATGTAAATTTGCCTTTATGAATCAGGCCCTGTCTTTTTGGTTTCTGCAAATATATTGTATTCTGAAGGATTAAATAAGATTGTATGTTGTTTCAGTATATTGCATCCAGATCAATTAATTAAGGGTATGTGAGACATAAATTGTTTAAAAGTCACAATTTTTATCATTTATGGAAAAGTTAAAAAGATGGTTTGGAAAAAATGCACACCTGTATGCAGCACTACATTTAAGTCACCCACAGTGTTGAAAGAATTTCTACATTTATTTGATAATTATTTGTCTTCTACGAACCATGGCAGCCAGGTTCACAAACTTATTAGTGGGTCCTAAGTCACATGCCTTTATTTTGGATACAAATCAGGAAGAAATGCAAGTAGCAGGCTTATCTGCATGTGAAATGTAGACAAATGTATCACTTTTAGGATTGAACAATGCTATTTATGCCTGTGACAAATATCTGCTTCTGTCTCCTTTGTATACACACTGCCCTTTCTGGTCCCTGCCTCTTATAATAACCAATGGTGGCTTGCGATTTTGAAAGTGGTGGCCGTAATACTTGCCCCAAGTTCCTGCAAACAAATCGGGTGAGTAGGATTTCTAAGATGGTATGGAGAACATTTTGAAAAAGAAATGGGTGAAATAGTGCTTTTTTTAATGCAAATATATTTGCCAAAAAACATTGGCCTGGGAAAGAGCAAAAGTTAAACTTTACAGTACTTTCCTGGTGTGCTTACAAAAAGTTAGACGCTCTCTAAGAGGTGCCCACCTAATTTTATGAAATTTGGCATTGATTCATCCAATTAGTCTAGTCTGGAACTGCCTCAAGTGTGTCATGGACAAAAGATTGTCATGTGTATCCCCAATATGTCAAACATTACCTCAAATATGCCAGGGCCAGCATTCAAGATGGGTGCCTGCCAGGATGCAATGAGTGGCCCTCTCATGTCAAAAATAAGATCCAATGTACCAGGGTCAGCATTTTGCAATGGATGTCCCGCCATATAGCTCAGGTGCCCACAAATATACAAGTTACCTTTAGTGTGCATGGGGCGGTATGTCCAATGACTGTCTTTCTTAAGCCAAGAATTATGTCCTATATGTCAGAAACATAATTTTGGCATGTGGACCCCATATGCCAGGAGCGACCTCAAGTATGGTAAGATCTGCATTTTGCCATAATTAGCATTCCCCACCCATATTCCATGGATGCCTTTCCCCATAAGCCAAGAATTACCTCCAATCTGTCAGGGCCAGCATAACACCTGCAACCATAACTCAAACACACACATGCACTAATCACACCTCAAAGCTTGGGGAAATCATTTTGTTATATCCTGCATATGTACTAATGTTACTCATATCTTAACCGGCTCCTAGCTGCTCAGCCAGTGTGAGTGTTCTGAGTGGAATGTTGGTGTGGTGGAGCTGCATGAAATATTTGGGTGCCTGTGTGGTGAGGTGTGACAGTTGAAGATGGGCTGAGCAGCAGGCAAGCTGCTCCTGGTGAGGCTGATGTACATGATTACCATCCTGCAACTAAGACCACTAAAAAAACTACATAGATACAACTCGGCTATGTTTGGTACACCACAACATCATTTTCTGTGTTCACTGTTCAAAAGTCAAAACAACTAGAATTATTAAATACTGTTTTCACTCGTGAAGTGAATGAAACAGATCACTTCAATGAAATAGGTTTATTTTTTTCCACTGCTGGGACAACTATATCCAAGCGTAGCTTAATCATTGGTGCGCTTTCATGAACCCCTCAGCTCAAATGTTACTGAGGCCAAGCCCCACTGCCCCGCTGAATTCTGGCCCATTCCAGGGACCTCGTGGAACTACCTTTGGCTAGCCACTTTATCACTTCGAGCAAGAAATTGAAACTCAGTGGACAGCAAGTAATCAGAAAAGTGCAGTTTAGTCAGTACATGCTCATCTTGCTCGAGGTTCAAATTAAAAGTCTGGGTAGAGGAATCCGGACTGATTTAGGGAAGATCAATGCCATAGTACCTCCCATCCAGGCAATACTCCCAAAAACTATTTGCAAAAGTCAAATTTTATTATATTTGCAGTTTACAGTACCATAAGCTTATTGTGTAGGACAGAAAAAAATGATGCTGGTGGTGAAGAATTTGAGAGGCACACAACAGGCTAGCATGCATGCCTATGCTCTGTGCCTAGAGCCATATACTTTTTTAGGCACCCAAGAATGATGTGCATCTTCCAGGTCCACAGAGTTCTGGGAGTTGTGGTCATTAGCCAACTTCTAATGTGTTGCTCTCTTTTACAGATTAATTGCCTGCTGGGATAGACTGACAACTCTCTGTGCCCTCCCTCACCGAACTGAAGGGTTTTCTGTTTTGTAAAATGGGTTTAATACATAAAAAAAAAACTTTTGTATTGACATACCCTGTGATTTGATTTTGTTAACCTAAAGTTTGTGAAGGCAAGTGTTCAAATAGATTGGGCCCCACATTTCATTGCTGCATTCTCTATTTCTCTTCAACTCTCATCTCCCGCAGTTGTGGAACAGCCTGCAATCACCCTTCTGCAAGCAAACAAATCAAAAATACAAAGTTGGAGTTCCGGAATTATATCATCATATCCGCCTCCATGTTGAGTGAAAACCCGAATCTCACGGAGCCGAACAAAACACACTTGAAACCCCAGCAGGACGCAGCGGCCATACTGGGCAAGTCAGGGGGATGGGGGTTTGAAAGGAATACATTTTCTAGATATTTCTAAAAATATTTGTGGTCTGTTGAACACTCGGAAATTTGGTGATTTCCTTCCCAAATCTATACAACGGCAAGGGTGAATGTTGTGGGAGTAAATGACCACTCTTCTGGTATCACATGAAGGGATGGATTTTACAAAACTTTTGTGCTGCGTTTGCGTCACAAAAGTCATGCAAACCTGCGCAAAACGTTTTTTAAAAATGTACTTTCCAGCACGAAACTTGCTGTGCACTGTGCAGTTGCAGTAACATAAAGCAACTGAAGGTGCAGCTTTGTGTTACTTTGCGGTATCGGGGCATTTCATGGGTGGGACATGGACATTCCTGTGCTACCACCCATGCTTTTTGACACAAAACCCTATCTACTAACAAAAGTAGAAAGGGTTTTGCGCCACAAAATAACATCACTTTGAAGCAGGTGTTAAAAGGAGGAATACTTGGTATTTCTCTTTTCTTTTCCGACTTTGCATGGGTGCCGCACTGTACAGCACACATACAAAGTAGTAAACGCTGTACACTTTGTCTGGGCATAGTATTTTGCAGTGGTATTCTAACCATTCAGTACAAAACCTCTGCTAGACTCAGTCAGACACCCTTGCGCAATGGTACGAAGGTGTGTGTGGCGCTCAGCTGCCTGATATTGTGCTCGCGCTTGGGAGAGGAGAGGAGAGTGGCATCAGGGGCGGCTCTAGGCTCATGGGGGCCCTGGGCAGGGAGCGTAGGTAGGGGGCCCCGGAAAAGGGGTTCCGGGCGGGGCGGAGCGCGGAGGCCACTGAAGATGGGGGGGTCAGGGTGTTTGGAAGTGGAACAGAGCCGGAGGCCGCCAAATTTCTGCCAGGGGCCTCCACGCAAATATGTATCCATCCTCAGAGGATTATTATATTAAGGATATATATTGGCGTGGTGGCCCCTGGGGTTTGGTGGCCCTGTGCAGGTGCACAGCTTGCACATGCCTAAGGCTGCCCCTGGTGGCATTCCTCCTCTTTCCTGGTCATGCAGCGCAGGCCAGCAACTTTGGATGCAGCGCTGCGTTGTGTGACAGGGCTGTAAATTGGGACAGAAGCTTTTTAAGAAAGAAACCACGCGGCAGTTAACACTCAACTACAGCACTGGGAATGAAAGAAATGAGCTGGAAAGTGGCGTATTATTAGTCCCTGCAGTGTGGGGGGAGACCCAAGCTCCAAAGGGCCCCCTCCGGCACTGAGCATGGGCAGCAGGCCCCTGGCCTGAGAGTTCCTGACTCTGTCCAGGGAGTTGGGGGCCACCGGCATGTACTTCGCAGGGGGCCCACACAAGTTTCGTTGTGTTACTGGGGCTGTAAGAATAAGAATAATTCTCGAATCACCATAGAGCTGCTCAGTGTGAATGGTGGCACTAACATATTAAAAAAAAATCACTTTGACATTTTAAAACTTCATTAATACAGGTAAATGCATACCCCATGTGATGCATGCTGAGGTATGCTGCAGTTTGACTGATGGCTCCATTTAAGATTCAACGTTTCATTTTTCACTAACGTTGTGCAGAAAATTGCAAAACAGTTAGACAGTTGTGAGCCCTGACTTGTCTTTAGACTTAATGTTCACTGAAAGAATAATTGAAAACAGTTTTTTGTAAGATGTGGCATTTCAATAAACTCGGCTTTCCCAGATTTCCAATTATAGGGGCATTTCTAAAGGTGTTTGAGCAGTACTTGACTTCCCCCTCTTAAATATCCCAACATCTAGATTGAAGATCTTCTTTGTGCTCAGGTATGTTGGTTTTAAATAGATTTATTAATTTGGATTCTAAGAATGAAACGCCTACCGTAACACGATCACTGCACATAATGCGGCCAGTAAACAGTAAGGGGCAGATTTACAAGCTCCTTGCGCCACTTTTAACATGGGAAAAGTGATGCAAAAGTGGCGCAAGGGACTCGTAAATCTTCCCCTAAATATTTATGATAAGGGTTACTCAACAGGGGTGCAGTACTCAAGTGTCCAGGGAGTGCAGGGGTATGTGCGTCAACCTTTCCACCCCTGTGGTACTTCAGTATTAGCCTGGCTGCACCTGCTGGCACTGCTCCACATAATTCAGTAAGCCAAGGAGAGCTGGACCCCATGCAAATGCCGTCGGCTGTGCAAGTGTGCTATTTTACTGATGTACTTGGAGGAGCAGTGAGACTCTCAGGAAGGCACACTAACAGAGTGCCACCTAGGGTGTGGTGCACAATGTGCCCATGGAGGGCACCTTTTAGAAACGGGCAATAAGGTTGCAGAGGCTCCCTAGGAACTCAACATAAGTGGGCGCAGGCACGCTCTACACACCGACCCCCCTCTGGTGAAGGTTATTCTTGCCACTTACGCGGGCAGACTGGGTCCCCCTGCAGTGAAAGGCAAAGCAGCGGTTAAATCGTCAGTCCTGTCTTCACCACCACAATCTATTCTGCAGGCCTATGTGCTAAAAAAAGCTATTGTAAATAGGCACATGGCCCCATTAGGCTCCCAATGAAGATGCACACAAGTGCAGGCTGAGAATGTGCACCCAATGTGTGAGTGTGCAGCAGGGTTCATTTCATGAACACTCTGTTTAAGCACAGAATGAAGCTGTGAACCTGTTTTTAAAAAAAAGAGCTAATAGCCCATCTTGAACATGGTCTAACATGTTATTTCTGGGAGTTGTAGCATGGGCTTTAGACACATGACCGTGGAAATACAGAGGCCAATCCTCTCTGCGTTTCTGAGCTGTGTGTAGCTCGTTATTAGAACTGGGATTCCTGGTTGGATGAGGTATGCACCCAGGATCACTACTCTAATAAGGGTACGCTAGATACTTACTAATAGATAACCTGTCCTCACCCTCTGGTAGCTTGGCACAGAGCAGTCAGGCTATCACACAGGAACACAATCACTACAAAAGACTCCAATCAATACACTACAAAAAGACTCGACACAAGTTCAGAAAAATGGAGAGGGGCAGATTTACAAGCCCCTTGCGTCATTTTTGCCATGCCGTTGCGTCACTTTTTGTGACGCAGCAGCGGTGTAAAAATGTGGCCCATTTACAACGTGACGCATCTAGGACGTCACTGCGTCAAAGCCTTATGTTTGCTTGAAACAGGCGTAAAGAGTGAAGCAGCCCAATGAGGATAGGCCTCCCATGCATTGCTGAAGTTGCATCATGCTTGCGACACAACTCCAGCAATGCATGACTTTAGCGCCAACAGATGCGTCATGAATTTCTGACGCATCTGTCAATCCTTACGCCACGGTGCATCGTATTGTAAACACAGTGGACCCTACCTGCGAGTAGCTGTGGAGTTGCGGTGTGTCGGGAGCCCTCTGCACGTCCCGCTGTTCTGGGGACTGTCTCCTTTGCTTCCCGTCGCTGCCCCTCGCCGCACCCGCTCCGCGGGTGCCGCTTCGTGGATTGAGGAGGCGGAACTATCATCAAGGCGCTGGGCTTGAGGAGGCGCCGGGAGAACCAACCACCTGGCATTGGCGCTAGCAGGGACTCGAAGATCCAGGAGTCCCTGCTGGATCAGGTGTGCGAGTGGACGCGCCCACCACCAGCCACGCCCCCCGCCTGGCCAGCCAGAAAAAGGCGCGTGTCCCTGTGCTCCCTGGGACCCTACCTGCGAGTAGCTGTGGAGTTGCGGTGTGTCGGGAGCCCTCTGCACGTCCCGCTGTTCTGGGGACTGTCTCCTTTGCTTCCCGTCGCTGCCCCTCGCCGCACCCGCTCCGCGGGTGCCGCTTCGTGGATTGAGGAGGCGGAACTATCATCAAGGCGCTGGGCTTGAGGAGGCGCCGGGAGAACCAACCACCTGGCATTGGCGCTAGCAGGGACTCGAAGATCCAGGAGTCCCTGCTGGATCAGGTGTGCGAGTGGACGCGCCCACCACCAGCCACGCCCCCCACCTGCAACGCCCTCTGACTTAAGGATTTGCTGGGCGCTCCGCGGGACGCGAGCGGGACGCCGAGCGAAGCCCGAGCAAAGGGCGGGCAGTCTGTGGCAGTCAGGGGCTGTCTGAGGCTGGGCTGGGCCACCCCCCCTTTCGTCGACCTCCACGACTCTTATCCCCCTGAATCTAACGGCAGGCTTCGGATCCACCATGTCCACCAGATCTGGTAAAGCCTTGAGGGGTGGTGGAGCAAGTGTTCTAGGGGGTTCCACGATGATTGGTACAATGGACAAATTCATCACCCGGGTGGCTAACGTCATTGAAAAGGAGATCGCAATGACGGAACGCCGCCTTTCACTAGACCTCCTTCCACCTAAGCGCTCCTCCTTGGGAACTGTGGCACATGCTCTATCGCCACCTATGCCCACTGCCATCTTGCCCCAACCTGATGAGCAACACATTGCAGTGCTAGAGGCTGGTCTAGATAGGATCGAAAGCCTCATAACACTTCCCTCCCCAGGTAATCGCTGCATCGAGGCTGTTGCTTCTAGCCCATCCCCTTGCATAACCAGCCCTCCTGACAACAGGTCTTTCTCGGATCCTATTGCTCCCCCACCTCACACATTACCTCTTCCCCAGACTAGATCTCCGCGGGTACATAGGAAAAGGAAAAGGGGAATCAACACTCGGAGGGGGAACTATTCCATGCTCCACAAGCGTTCTAGGACAAAGCTTAATAGGGGCACTACACACCAAGACGCTGGAGAGCTGGAACTCCCTAGGATTGCAGGCCCCCCCCAGCATGCAGTCGAGCCCCCTACACCGTCCCTCCTGCCCCCAGTCACATCGGCTCTAGTAAACCAGGTTACATCTCTCGAGTCTCTCGAGAATTTGGTAAAATCTTTGTTTAATCCGTTACTTGATCAAGTTAGGAGCCTGGGGGCTAGACTCGACAATTTTGAACAAGCCACTAGGGACAACTTTTTCTCCCTGAAAACCTTGCTGAAAGTGCAACCTAGGCCTACCGAATTCATCCCAGACAGGAATGTGGTTAAAGAGGTCCCAGTAGGCCAAACAACTAGAGTTCAGTCGCCACTGCCGGCTAAAACACCGGCTACAGGGAAAGCTACTACCCCAGTCCCTCTGGCCGGTGCGAAGCGGGCGGTGCCTAGTGAACTCACCCACGTAGTTCAGGTGCACGGCACTCCCCCCTCAGCAGTGACGGCACTTGTGCCGAACCCTGCCCAAAAGATCCCACAGAGGAAAGGGACTGGCCCAAGCGTCCCCTCGACAATTGCGGCGCCTGTTAAAACCAACGGAGCAGCACCTACCACTAGGGCTACCAAATCAACCTCTTTACCCAAAAATCCCCCTCTGTCTAAAAACCCCTCCTTGCCAAAAAATCCTCCCCTAGCGGCCTCCGAGCACATTCCGCCACGCAAGTGCCCTCCGGTAAATCTTCCACCTGAATGCCACCCGTATGTTGTTGTCCTCACTAAAGTCCCCCTCCTAAAAGAATCACAACAGGAAACACACCAGGCGCTAAAAAACAAAGTCATCCACTGGATGAAAACCAATAGACCACTTCCAGTGGGTGTAGACGGCCTGATCCTTGGGGTGCGCAGGGTGAGTTGGATTGGCCACGGGAAAAAACTTTTTGAGGGTGATTGCGTGGTGGTCAATTTTCAAGATATAAGAGCTGCTCACTCAATATGCTCCCAAGGCCGTACGGCCGGAACGGGGGTCGATGCTGTCGACCTATCTTTTTTTTACCCGAGACCGATCCCGACCACTCCACTATGCCCTGTCGGGCCCCCTCCTCTAAACATCGCCCACGGCCACCCCTCCCCGGGAGTCTTCGCACAGCAGCTCTACCCAGCGCCAGTGATGCAGAACTGGGGCTTCTGGGGCTGCTGACTCTTTGACGTTCCCGGGGAGGATCCTGCGGTTTCAAGTCCTGCTGTCGAGTCCATCCCCTCCCCTAAAATCTGTTGCCCCTCGACTGCACTACAAAGCCAGGTCACTGCCAAGTATGTATCAGAGCAAGGGGAAACCAGGGAACCTCCCGGCATATTGGTTGGCCCCTCTGTTGTGGGGGCTGTGGAGACGTTGCCCCCCGTCGAGAACCGTAGCATTGCGGCTGTGACGGACCCCTTGATTAGGGTTTTCAGCTGGAATGTGGCGGGCCTCGAGAGGAAGCTAGCGCTCCCAGACTGGAACTCGCTGGTGGAGCAATACTCCATATGCCTGTTCCAGGAAACCTGGAGCGGGGTGCCCCTGCACAAGGCAGGATACTCTACCCACTTTCTGCCAGCAGCCCTTAGTGTAACCAGTAGGGGCCGCCCTTCGGGTGGCCTCCTAATTTGGGTGGCTTCAGAACTCAACTGCAGGGTGGTGGAGCGGGATACCAAATGCCCGGATCTCCTGAACATAGTGCTGAAAAACTCCCAAGGCCGAGTTATTTTAAATATTTTTAATATTTACGCCCGAGGCACAAAGGGGGGCAGAGAATCTCCAGTAATATCTTGCCTAGAAGCCCAGCTCCGCTTATCACCTCATAGGTCCTGCACCCTGGTGGCGGGCGATCTTAACTGCACCTTTGAGCCCCTGGACCTTGAAATCTTATCCGATCAAGAGGAACTCGACGCTAGGTGGGGGATCCCGTCCCTTGAACTGAATCCCATTAAAAAGTGGACAGAAGTGGCTCTCCAGATTAATTCAATAGCCATGGAGTTTGGCCTGAGGGCTGCCAATGGCAGGACCAGGTCCGACAAAGCTGGGGCCCACACTTACAATAGGCCAGGGCACACGTCACGGATCGATTACTTCCTTCTCGACATACACCTGTGGAGCACGGTGGAGGACATGGTGATTATACCATCTGTCGAGAGTGATCACAATCTCCTCTCTCTCACCATGTCTCACAGGTGGATAACTTGCCCTGTGACTAGAACTTCTTGTAACCCCACCCCGGACCTGTCAGTAGTCGCCAACTGTGGCCGGCGGCTAAAGTGGGCAAAGCTAGTACTCTCAGAGGAGAAAACCTCTGCCATTAGGCAGCTTCTTGCTTCAGCCCTAACCAATTTTGACCCCCAGGTGGACGGGTTGTCGGAGGTGGCTTCAAGGTTCTGCATTATAACCCAGGCTATTAGCGACCTTTTCGTAGTGCCAGCTAACACGAATAGAAGGAAACCAAGCCCACGAGGCAGATTGGGCTGGTTCAATCAGAAGTGCAGGGAGGCGAAGTCACTTCTCATTGAAGCAGTAAAGTCCAAATTACCATCTAGGACTAGGGTGGCCAGGAGGCACTACGCACTCTGCCAAAAAAGCGCCAAGATGGAGTGGGAGGATAACTTCTGGCAGGACCTTCTGGCCGCCAGTCGAGGGAAAGATGCAAAACGTTTTTGGGATTTGGTGGGCAACAGGAACCGTCCCGACGACACTTTGAGGACCTGTACCATCAACGCCCAAACATGGTTCTCCCACTTCCAAAAACTCTATTCTGCTGTTGAAGGCTCACTAAATGACCCCTTTGACCTCCCGCCCTCTAGCTTGGCCCAAGACCTGGAACTCTTTTCTGTTTTGGATGTTACAAAACAGATCAAAACCCTGGTACCACTTAAAGCAGCTGGCCCGGATGGCCTCCCAGGCGATATTCTTCGAGCATACCCGGAAGATTGGGGGGTAATAATTTCTGCACTCAACGCAATCGTCGCGGGAGGCCCGGTGCCAGATTCCTGGAAAGGTGCTGAGGTGGTCCCCATATACAAGAAGGGCAGTAGGGATCTACCTGGGAACTATAGGCCTATAAGCCTAATAGATTCGACCCAGAAATTGGCGGGGAAAGCGATTTTGGGGAGGATCTCGCAATGGGTGGACGAAAACCACATCCTGTCTGACATGCAAGCCGGGTTCCGCTCAGGCACCGGAACCATCGAACAGGTTTTTAGGCTCCTGTTACTACACTGGAAGGTGGTGGAGCTAGGCAAAGGCAGTCTTTATTTGGCCTTTATTGACCTAAAGACTGCCTTTGACCTGGTTCCCAGGGAGGAACTCTGGAGGGTGCTACACGGTCTAGGGATGCCCCCGTATTTACTAAACCTCCTTATTAAACTCCACAAAAACACCTATGCCCAGGTTAGATGGGGGTTGGACGGGGAAAAGACTGATAAGATCAGGGTCGAGAGGGGAGTAAGGCAGGGCTGTGTTCTGGCCCCCACCCTATTCTCCCTCTATATCAATGGGGTGCTAGACCATCTACTCGGCGAACCAGCAGACGCTCCCACTCTGGGAGGCGTAAAAATTCCAACCTTGCTGTTCGCCAACGACACCCTCCTCATCTCTAAAACCCCCCAAGGTCTCCAGACATTACTGAATCGCTTCCAGGACTTTTGCACCTCCAGGGGCCTTGTCATCAATGTGGAAAAGACCAAGTACTTAGTTTTGCACCCACCCCGCAAACTTGGCCGCCCCCCTATTTTGAATTCCATACCCCTAGAAAGAGTGGCAGAATTCGACTACTTGGGAATTCGACTTAACGACGCGATGAGCTGGACCGCCCATATCAATAAAATGGCATTGACCCACAAAAGGGTGGGGGGGGCCCTCCTCAAGGAGTTTAACAACTCAACAAAACATTGTGTTGCCCCCCCCACTTGACATTTATAAAGCTCGTGCGGTCCCTGCGTCACTATATGGAGCTGAATTGTGGGGTCTGGGCAAAGTGGACTTACTGTGCAAGGCCGAAAACAAATTCATTAAAGATCTCCTTGCCATACCATCGAGTAGTCCGACTATCCCAGTGCTCATGGATGCTGGCTGCAAAGCAATAGGGGATCAGGCTCGCCTTCGACCCCTCTTGCTCTGGGCCCGCCTGTGGAGGGTACCGGAGCTAAAACCCTATGCTAATGGCCTGGCTGAGGTGATGCACTCCGACGGTTGGCACAGTATCAAATGGCTGAAGAACATTAAACACCTCCTAGGGGACCTAGGCCTGGACTCTTGTTGGTATAGTCACTCCGCTCCCCCGAAGGAGACCCTAAAAAACTTTTTTGGGAGTGGGTCCGTGCGAAGCGCATCAGTAACCAGCATCACTGCAAAACCACCGCAGCTTTTCTGCTGATAAAAGATGTCGTCGCCTACGAGCCGTACATGGACCTAATAACAATCGCCATGGACCGGTCCCTGTACATCAAATTCCGGCTGGGGTTGCTACCCTTGGCTGACCTCTGTTCCAGGTGGAATAAATCCCAGCCCTCTTTACGATACTGTGCTCTCTGCCCCGACAAACCAGAGACTGTGCCACATTTTCTTTTCGAATGCCCAGATTATGGCCGACCAAGATCACGTTGGCTTGGACCTATCTGCAGAGAATTGGGTACTCGCCAGCACTCTGTCGCCCTTCGGATTCTTTTAACTAATACAGCCCCTCCGATTGTTTGTGCCGTTGCCAAGTTTTTAAAATGGGCCTGGTTGATTAGACTTAGAAGACTGTCCATATCAATTTAATCTCTTTTTAATTAATTTATGATGAACTAATGTGTTTTACTGTTTTTTACTTAATGTACAGTCATACTCTTTTCGACATGCTGTTTTAATCTTTTGTATCGCTTTTATGATATATGCATATCGAAATAAAGCAATCAACCAACCTGTAAACACAGCACATTCATGGTGGTGCAAGTGTTTCTCAGGTGGCGCAGGTGCGTCACTCTCTTGTAAATCTGCCTTAGAACATTTATCTGAGCAAATTGAGACCAAAATGACAAAAATGTAATCACTAGAAGTTGAGGTATGAATTTTTAAAGATGAAATAAAAAAGTCCTTAGAAGTCACTAGCGTCAAAAGGTTCCTTTAGATTGCGAGAGACTGGTGCAAATCCAAAGTTCAGGCCAACCACAATCAATTGCAGGCTGGCTACAGGACCCAGAAAGGTCAAACTGAAGAAATACCTTGGGTGGAGCTATTGTCGACGTCGAGAGTCTACTGCGTGGTTGTGAAGCCACACAAAGGGGGTCCTGCATCTTTGTCAAGTTCTGTTGAAGTGAATGCAATGCGACATGTAGAGCTATGCAGTATCAGCGTTGTTGAGCCTCGCAGGCTGTGGACCTGCAGTCGTCACACAGCCTCTGCTTCGGCGTCAAAGGGTGATACAGCAGAATTTCTCATGCAGTCAATTCAATGAGTCGGTTTTTGGTTAAAATAGCTGCAAACCCCACTTCTGAGGCCAGGAGCTTCGACGGGATGATACAACGGTTCACCAACAACAGATACTCTACTACCATATAGTCACCTGGGCCCATCAAACACACAATTGAGTAAAACCGCTGAGTGTCCAGTTTATATGTTTTCACTAGTGTTCAAGATTAGTCTTAAACCCCTTCCCAGATCAAAAAGTTCTTTCCTCTGGTCGATGGACCATTAGTCGAACTAATTAATAGTGATGATGACATCAAGTTAACTTACTTATACTTTACATTGAAATAACCACAGACTCCTTTAGCTTTTCAAAATTGTATCTAAACTTTTAAGCACATGAACTACTTCAAGAATACAATGCAGTCGCCTTCACTCATAGGGAAGAAAAATCAAATAAGCATCAACACAAACTTCAAAATACTTGCAATGACTTGTGCTTAGAAAGGAGAGGACAGAGAGAAAAGATCATTCCATAACAAGCAAGAAATACTTTACCAAGAATGGTGTGAAGACCAACCCCCTGGCCAAAGGGCTTTTAAGGGTCCCCAGGATAGTTCATGCAACAAAGATTTCAGGACAGGTTTCAGGACAGGATAGTTACCTCTCTAATACCGACTATTGCGCCGCAGCCCACTTCGACACTCTCTTCCCCCTCGAGATTCTGCAGCGATCTTCTTTCTAAGCCAAATCATTTAGGGTATTAAGTGCTGCATTCAATTCTTCATCAGCATCTCTCGCTACTCTGACAGTATCCTGAGCTCTACATCTTTCAGCATCAATGTCTCGCTCTCATCTCTGTGGTACTGGCTCTCGATCTAACTAACTAACTAAACTACCTCAATTATACCTTTAGGTTCCTCATGTACCACCCATTAATGTTTCAATATTGTGAAAATACTACCTCTAATTGGTCTAGCAAGGGGAGGATGGTCATCACACCATGCTTTTATGACATCTTTTCAATTAACTTATTGTTCTCAAACCCATCCCCTTAATTCTTTATTCAAACTTTATTTTCCCACCCGCATTCACATTACATCCATAACAAATGTTAAATTTTAATATGTGACCTTATTCAGTCAGGTCTTGTACTGCCGAGTTCTCAGGCTTCAGGCAGATTGTGGCCTTGTACTCTTCTTGACCCACGCGTAATCCTCCGGGCTGACTTTCATTTGTCAGGCGTGAAAACCATGTGACTTGGCTTACTCCAGACATACACGAGAGGCGCAAATGCACACTAATGATAAAGTCAGAAAGACAGATGTTACTTTCAAGAATAAATGGTTTCACTGTTTACCACCCATCTCTACTCTATTCCCCATTATATTAGTACTTTCCCCGCATTAGCATTAGTATAATAGCTTATTTTCTTTTCAGCAAAGCTGGTTCCATGCACGCAAGCCTTCAAGCCGCCATATTAGTGCCTTCTCCTCAACCACAAGAATTTCCCTCCAAGCTTTAGAACGTCATACCACGTAGATGTAGTTGGCGCATGCACAGTAAAGATTCCCCGTTTAGAGCATCTTAGTCCTTCGTTCATTCTGTTAACGTTAGTAAACACGTAGGCAAGCTTCGCTATCCCTTGTTTTATGTGGTGCACATTCGTTTTACACAATACAAAATTAATATCATGTTAGGGAGTTAAATGAGAGGATTGCTTTTGAGCAAGTCTCTTTTCTACGAGTCCTGGCTCCATCAGGGGCACCTCAGGGAAGGGTAGGACTCATAGAAGGCAGATTCCAGCAGCACCAGCAGAATTGTAGCACGTCTTATGTGTTCTTGAGACTTCAGAGAACAGGAGGCACCCAGCAAGCACTTGGAGATCACTTGGAGGAAAGGCAGAGCTCCACTCTCCTTCCAGCAGAGTCAGGGAGCAGCAGGAAGCAGTGCAACAAGCTGAAAAAGCAGTCCTTCCAGAAAATAAATCCGACTGAGTGCGTTAAACAGCACAACAGTCCTTCTGACACAGGTTCAGTTCAAGATCCACAAGTGTCTGATTTTAAGGGATCAGAGACCCAGTACTTATACCCAATATGGCCTTTGATGTAGTGGGTGGCTTTAAAGGAATTTTCTGAAGTGCACAAGGATCCCTTTCAACCCAGTCCTGTCTGCCAGGCTAACTGTGGTGGGTCAATCAGTGCTTTGTGTGTGGACAGAAGATTACCTATTGAAGTGTAAGTGTCATCCCTTCCCATTCCTCCCTGCCCAGGAAGACTCAGAAGAATGCAAATGAGTACTCAGAATGTAGATGAGCCTCACCTTTTGTATTTGTGGCTGTCAAGAAGAAATGCACAATGCTGTTATCCAACCCAGACATGAATTGGAGACAGACTGTCAGGCACAAATAGCAGTAAGTACAGTAAGTACTAAAAGTGGCATTTCAAAAACAGTAACATTAAATACAACTTCACCAGTAAGGAGGATTTATCATTACCATTCCAAACATATGAAAAATGAAAAAACTATTCCTCTCCAATCAGGAATTACAGCTTTAATGTGTATTAGGAAATTCCCAATGCTGGCATATGAGAGAGGAAGGTCTCACAGCAGTGAAAAATGAAATCGGTTGTTTGTCACTACCAGGTACATAACATAAAAGTACATTTCCTACCTTTTATTTACTGGATTCCTGCCCTTAATGTTACTTAAAGACTACCTTAGGGAGACATATATGTAATAAAAAGAAAGTCTAAGGCTTGGGAAATAGGTATAACTGTCAAGTCAAAGTGGCAGTACACACAGCCTCTGCAGTGGCAGGCCTGAGACAGGTTTGAAAGGCTACCTCTGTGGGTGGCACAATCAGTGCTTCAGCCTACTAGTAGCATTTGAAGTACAGGCCCTGGGTATATGGTATACCACATTACAAGGGTCTTAACAAGTACATGAAATATGCCAATCAGGTATACACCAATGTCATTATGTTTAGGGGAGAAGCAAATGCACTTTAGCACTGGTCAGCATGGTAAAGTGCTCAGAGTCCTAAGGCCAACAAAAAGAACCAGCAAAAATGAGAGGCAAAAGACAGAAATCTGGTGGAAAGACCACCATGAAGGATGACAGGTCTAACACACGTGCAATAATTCATAGTGTTAATGAATGTGCTGCATACAAGTTGATTCATTAGAAAATAGATTTGGTGCTGCGGTGTGCATTCTTCCCCATGATACACTGGAATCATGAACATGTGCACTATTAAAAAGGGGATAGAGAAAAAAGGAATCTTTATGAGGTGGAAATTAGGTATTAAGAGTTTAACTGGAATTGAGGAGTAAGGGAGGGGAATGGTTCAAAGTTAAAGGTATTTAAAACATTAAGAACTCTCTTTGTGAAGAAGAAAGTCTATGTAAATTCATGCCAGATTCACTGCAGCTGCCCGTTTGCATAATTGAGTAGGCGGTTCTCTGTCTTCCGTTCCATTTCCATCCTTCCTATTTCATTTTTATACTTTTTTGGTGTTCCTGCGTCTTCAGGTTAGGGATATGAAGGGTCTAATGAAATCCTTAGTAACAAGCCTGCTTGATTTCTATAGAATGAATGTTCCTATATCATTTTTACTATAGGTAAACTTGTTTGTAGTAGGAAATGTCATTCTTAACCTCATGTCCCAATATCATGCTTCTTAATTATGCATATCTAAGGGGGTATACCCCGTTAGGGGCGGTCGAATCTGGAGCCTAAAAATTCATAGACAAATACAAAAAAAAACTTCAATCAAGTCCAGATCTTGACACATCCGTTTCTTGTTAATGTTGACACACTGACTTAATTCTAGTGCCTCGTTGATTTATTTTCTTCATTTAACTCCAACACAGATTGCTTTGACATGCACATTTATTGAAAAGCAACATTCACAGCTACTCACATACTGTGTGCTTTTACCATGCAAACACCACTACTAGTGATAATTTAAGAAAAAAATTGAATTTTTTAAACAATTGTCAAAAAATAGCCCAAATGCCTTTTATTACCACGAGTAATAAACGACCTAAGTATCAGGAAAGGAAACCCTTACTTCTTTCAGGTTACAAGCTCACATTCAATAAATGAGTCCAGCAGAGCGCATAAAACCAAAAGAAACTTGTCTCAAAGAGTTCACACGTTTTCATGCCATGTCCTGTGAAATATGACTTTCCACCTCGCACTTTGCGTACTCCACAGCCAACACTGTCGAGACGGTGCATTTCAAGCTAGGGTTTGAGTCTATAAATGTCTTCAGCAGGACTGCATTTCTTGGTTAGTTCAACTCATTTGTTCTATTTCTCACCAAAAAACGAAGTCTGATTATGAGTATGGAGTAACGGAGCACTGCGTCGATGTTGTGGTAGTATTTTTAGATTGACTCAAACTTGGACCGGGTGTGACTGGAGTGGAGAGTAAAACACTCTTTTAGATGCAGCATTTTAAAATGTGCTTAAACTGCGTAGTGAATTATCTAACCTCCCTAATCTGTCTAATCAAGCAATTCTTGCGTTGGCCACCCGTTAACGGTTTTATACGTGTTTGACTTTTTTCAAGTCTAAATTAGTTGAATATTCTTTGGCGGAAGATCGGGCCTTAGGCATCAAATTTGTAAAAAGGAAAACATTTTGTAATTTCATTCCTAGAGATAAACCGTCAGTAGTATGTCATACACGTCATGAAGGCGTCAGTTAGGCACATATCCACGAGGGTCATGTTCATGTTAACTCCAGTCTTGGAATAAAGATTATATTGCCTGCTTTGAAAAGAAGTGTCTGGAGGAGTAAAGTATTTTTGCATTTGATAAGGCACCTTAGTTTTACATAAAACGAACGGATTTTCACTGCTATCTGATCAGCTGTTTTTTAGTTTGTACAATTTAAGGTCAAGCGCAATTGAAAACTGCTATTAAATGAATGTAATTCATAATTATAACTTATTGTGTAAAATTTGACTTCAGTTGACAAAAAGTTTTATCGTTAAAGTTGATTAAATGTTTGAACACTTGTCATTAAATAGCAACACTAGCAGCAAACGTCTTTTATTTATCTCAAAGCAAATAACAGAGATATGTCTACCGAAATTAACATTAATTAAAACTGAGATATGAGCATTAAATGCGATCTCTTTGTCAGTTTCTGAGACAAACACATTTTGACATTGAGATGTAAGCTAAACAAAAAGCAGGTCAATTTCCCAAACAAAGGAAAACTTTTTTTGTCTGGAAATACCAGTGCTTGAATTTTAATACATTTGAGTAAATATTAGTAAATATACATTTAAGGATCTGAATTATCACTTTGTCTTCCTGCACATCATGTTGAAATTCTATTTTTATGTCAGGGATGGCTATATTTATGTCACTAATGCACAATGATAGGCGACATGATGTTAGGGCCAGCATTATATATGCAGTGTGTTTCATAATACCAAGGATGTCCACAACACACAAAGAATACACACAAAAATACCCTGGGTAATCTTTGATTACCCAGGGTATGTATCCTGCATTAGAGAAATGCTGGGTTTCTAAGCAAAGGACATTACGCAAGATGATTTTATTTTGTCCAATATAACACTCTTGGCAACCTTCCAATGCAAGATATTAGAAATGTAATCTTGAAGGAATTTAGATAAAGCAAACTGTCCAATTTCTGCAAAAAAAGATATCCTCTTGAGGGGCACGAAAACAAGCTTCCTCAAATGCCGAAAGTAAACACCATCTGGCTAGCCAGGCATCTACATCGACTTTAGCTTTGGGGTAGGTATCACTTCCTGGTGTAGTTGACAAAAAGTTAGAGTGTTCAAGTTGATATTAAGAATGTTGTTATATACATCCCAAACTATTTTTTTGTGAATTGTGCTGAATACATGAATCCATAGGTTAGTTTGGTGGAATGAGCACTTGTTGCAGAGATATTTGCAACATGCAGGTCATGTTTACAAATGAAAGCCAATTGACTCCGTGTTTGATCCTTGTGAAAATGATGCCAGAGGTTGACTGTATTGGAGCTTCATTTACTTAGCACTTAAAGGTCTTCCTACAAGTTTGGTAATATAAACATCTGTCCAGATGCATCCTTTGTGTATTGATGCCCCTCACAGCAGAGTAGTCTCCGGCCTGGAGCATCCAAAACACAGACACAAAGAGCTGTGAGATTTCTGCACTTTATTGTCATCAACCCAGCTGTAATGAAGAAAGACAGAAGTTTGGGCCTCACCTAAAGGGTCCCATTCACCCTGCGCAACTGAGTCTGCATTTACAACGCCTAACCCTATCATCCACCAAAGGGCAGTGCTTCAGGAAGTCTAATCAGCAGCTCTTTGCTAAGGAAGTCTGCACTGAATCTCGAAAGGGAGCGCTGTCACCCTCCTCCTCTCCTCAATTTCTGGATCTCCACTCTACAGCCACACAAATGCAGGCAATGCCCTTCCACTGTCTGGGAAAGCTTTCCTCACCTTCTATATTGTGCAGTGTCAAACTAGAGGCTTTCAAAATGTATCCCAATTTTCTTTGTAGTTGATACGGGGAACTAAACTTGAGGATGAACAGCAAAAGACACCTTCTCCACCATTTGCAGCATTTCTTTTTCAATATTTGCATTATCAGCGCATATATTTTCACACATTGCTTTGATCTTGAGGTTACTGCTTCTTTTGAGGACAGCCTAATACTCTCAAAATATTCCTATATATGCGTCCAGCCATTACTTTATGCTTCCAACCCTGGAATTGATCAGCTGTGTTTGTTGAAGCACTGGTCAATGGGAGCCCCACCGAGCAGAATAAAGACTATTCGCCTAATTCTAGTGTCTATAAAGAGCTCCTGATATATCATTATCTTTAGATACAAATGCTGTTTCTTTCTACAGTATATCATCCTCTAAATTTCATGATATCTCAAAAGAGCATTGTCCATATTTTTAAAATACGGCATGAAAATAGACCTTTACTTAAGAGTTCCAATTGTTGTCTCACCTTCTTTCTCTCAAATGGTCCTCCCTTCCATCCCTTTTCTCTCTGCACACACCCTTTTATAAGGCACATGCATGTTTGCTTTACATATTGTATTGTAATTTATGATTTTATTATAGGCACAAAGAGAATAAAAGATTTGCTCAGAATCACCCAATGATGAGGCAATCACCGAGGTGGTGATTTAAACCTTGTCGCCAACTGGGGCAGCTCTTCTGTAATGGCACATGAGTGTCGCCTGTGGTACTGAAAATTCTGGACCCGTGTTATAAACATCGTCGTATCATGACGATTTTGGTATCAGCAGACCAAGAATGAATAGAATACTATGCACAAGCATTTCCGTTATATTCGGGTGACAAAATCACCCTGAAATCAGAGTTTCCGTCCTGAACCCTCGGGTTCCATTTTGTGAACGGCAGCCATTTTGTGATTGCCCTCACATAGGCCAAATGACTAAGGCCAAAAATGAGTCTGAAGGACACGTACACCTTTGCTGACTCCTCTGTGACCTGGGCAAGCTGACTCCACTGCCTGAAGCCAAACCTGTTCGGCCAGTTCCTTTCACAGTGGCCGAATGAGATTAGTATCAAGGCACAACATATCATAAACCTTTCATTGCACACAAACCATGCCTTATCTTACGCACACCTGTCCCTGTTTTCTTTCTTTATGACTTGCTTTACGAGGAGGAGGTGCCCGTTTTTATTGGGGGGTCCGTCGATATCTGATGAAAATACTGGGTCTTGCCGGGTAATTAATTGTGGGCTGGACAAACTAAAATATGGGCTTGTCATCATGACTCTGCTTTTTCTTTGTAGTGAAAATATGTGAATGGTTAACTGTAAAATAAGGAATGTTTGCCTAAAGCATAACATTTTGTATAAAAAGAGAAGGCTGGCTTTGTAAGATTGAGCAGTCTCCTGAGAATATACACCATGTTGTACTTCTAGGATACCTGTTACTGGCTGCAGCCAATAAATACGATCTTTGACTTCACCAAGAAGACTCTGAGTTTCTGTAGTCTAGAACAGGAAGGACTCGAAGTCTTAGGGTGTGTTCCCTGGCACCGCTGGGTTCTTAAAAACCCAGTACTTCAGTTGGCGCCCAACGTGTGGCGATATCAGCGGTACCGGTCCAAGCCAGAGGTTCGCGAGGAGCTTCGTGTGAAAATTCTGGAGGAAGGCCGCCACTTCATCGACCCCTGTATGTCGACGTGGTCTGAAAGTCTTTGCTGCGACGTTCCCCGCTTCCCGACGGCTACGAAGGACTGCTGCCCTGACTATCGCCCTGCTTTGGACCCTTGATGATTGGTAGAGCGAAACGTTAGACGAGTCTTCTGGTGACATCATCGATACCTCAGTTAAGTATGAGTGGAGCGTCTCCCAGTCCTTAGTTTGGTTCTTAATTTTTGGGTATCCCCTTGGGATCGCTTTAATTTGGAACTTGCAAGTACCAAAGCCGAGGGACTCGCGTATTCACAAGACTATCGTATTCGATAATCCTTTGAAGTTTGAAGCTAGACTAGAGAGCGAAGATGCCTGGTCTTAGCAGACTTAGAAATCTGTTTTGTCTTGGTTGTAATAAGGAATCCCGATTGGAGGACTCGTGTCAGGTTCCTCCGATTGGAACTCCAACCTATGAACTTTATGTGAAACATGGCATAGGCCCCATCGCATATAATGAAGTATGGATCCGATACACCAGGAAAGATGGTGTTTTAAAATGGCCCCAATATGGTAGTTTTGACGCGGAGATTTTGGATAATTTGGAGGTTAAACTTTTTAAGAAGAAAGCCCGGCCGGCAATGATTGACTCTTTTCGCATATGGCGCAAAGAAGCCAAACAGAGAGAAATGAGATTAGCGAAGAAAAATAAACGAGAACGAGTTATGTCAATGGTACAAGCTGCTGTTGCGTTTAGGGATAATGAGGAAGAGCAAGAAAGCGAACAGATGCTTAGGGTGAAGAAGTTAGCGGTGGATAGATGCTACCCAGTTTTGCCGCGTAAAGAACAGGAAGAAAAGAAAGATCTTGAGAAAGATCCTTTAATGTCGCATCTCTTGAGTTCGCCACCCCCTTATGCACAAAATGCTACGGCACCACCGCCACCAGCTGTGGTTGCACAACACCCAGTTGTTGTGCCACCTGTGATTCTACCACAGCCAGCTCCCTTTCCGTTGGCTACTATTCCTTTGGAGCAGCCTCCTCAGGGGCCGCCACCTTTGCCTCCTTCTTCGTCTGCTACTCCTACGCCTGTTCTTAATGCTCCCTCCATTCCGACTTCGTATTCTTCTGCTATTATTCCGTCTTCTCTTATTCTTTAACCTTCTCCTTCTGCTAGACAACGAATGACTACTGCAGTTACTGGTTTCTTTTCTCCTTTGTTGTGACAATTGGGTATGTCCCCTGTTACTGAGCGTAGACTGTCACGTAGTCAGTTGCCGAATATGGATGAGCGTACGATTTTGGACCACATGGCGCATAAATGGATTATGTACGATACACAGTATGATTTTGAGGGTGTTATGCATGTTTTCCTTCAATGGGAAGCACCGAAGCAACGGTACGTTTTCGATACAATGTGTACTTTTCTTGTTGAAAAATGGGATGAGGAAGTGGGGCAAGCTCCTGATGAGTTGTACAGCATACGTTCCGAATTTGCGAAAGGAACTATTGTAAGTCCATCTGATGTTGGGAAAGCGGTCGCGATGTTGTTGTCATTTAGGAGTGAGTCTCCTTCTCGACAATTGTTCGGGCCTGATTCTTCAGTTGGGAGAAAGGCACGACAATATCCAATGAGAGAGGTTCCTCTGTTGTGGAAAGCAGCAATGGTTGCTGGTGCAAATAATAATCCGCCAGCTGTACCGGCTCATTTTCAGCGTGTCTGGGTCCATGTTCCATGGAAACATGCTGAAGTTTTAGCTATCAAGCAGTCTTTGCCTGATCCACGCAAAAATCCAGCAGGGTACTATAAGGAGTTGACTCAGACTGTGGGTTCGTGTATTATGAATTTGGCGGGCATCGACATGTTGTTTGGCAATGTTGTTCCACAACCTATTTGGAGTAAGATTCGTCATACGGATCATGCGGTTGAATTGGGTGATACATGGGTTAATCTTAGAGATGCCGACAATAGGCAAGTAGGCGGTGCTAAGGTGAGGATTTGATTACTGAATTTCCTTATAAGATTATTTCGTATATGAAGACTTTAATGCCCAAATTGCGGGTCAATTGGGACAAGTTGTCTGCATGTAAGCAGAAGAAAGACGAAACGGTGTCTGACTTTTTCACGATGTTCGAAGAGACCTTCATCGACCATAGTGGTCAGGATATGGCTACAGAGGGCGGTCAGAGATTGTTTGTTGACAAATTTGTACATAATTTGCTTCCTGAATTGTGCAATAAGTTGAAGGATTCTGAAAGTGCTTGGGCTGTTTCCACGTCACAACAATTTTTGGCTACTGCCCAGTACTATGAAAATAGGCACAAAGATGATTTAGAGAAAGCGGATAAGAAGACTAAGGGATTGAAAACTAAAGTTCTTCTACAGCAAGCTTATCCACCCCGCACTAATAATCAACGTGATTATCAGCAGAATCAGCAGTATTCGAGAAACTCGCAAAGAAACGAGTCTTCTCAACAGCGTTTTCCGTATGGTCCTAATCAGTGTGCGTATTGCAAAGAAGAGGGTCATTACAAAAATAGTTGTCCGGTTTTGTTGCAGCGTACGAATGGTGTTTCTGGTATAAGAGGTAGAGGTGCTCAACAAGCGCCTAGAGGTAGAAGTCGTGGACAGAATGTACTTTCTTTGCCTCCACAAAACTCGATGAATAGTTTTGATCAACAGCGAGGTTCATCTGGTAAGACCGCCCAGTACTATACGGACGACTACTATAATGAAGGTGAGGAAATGAATGGTAATGATTGTTAGGACAGCCATGGACAAAGAGAGGGAGTTGTTTCAGTTCCAGTAGATCAGAGTGGACCTTATGTTGAGGTGATTACATCAGGTGTGTCAGAGCCTTTTCTGTTGGACACTGGTGCTGCAAAGAGTTCTATTATGCACTCAAAACTCCCTGGTGTACCTTTGTCTGGCGAAATGAATGTTTCAGTAGGTTTTTTGGGCGCCCCGGTTAGGAACCCGATTTCTAGTCCTATGTCTCTTTCTGTTGGACCTTATGAATTTGAAGCACCCCTTATTCTGACGACAGGTTGTGGGGAGAACCTTCTAGGATTAGATCTGTTGAAAAGACTATATGCGACGTTGTATTGTTCTCCTTTGGGAGTACAACTTACACTGGGCAAGAGAGTGGTCTCCCCGATGTATTTGTCGAAGGATACACTTCCGACAGAATTGTCTTCTCTACCGGATGCTCTTTGGGCTACTGGTCCTAACGACGTGGGTCTTTTGGAAATACCGCCATATATTGTAACATTGAAAGCTAATGTTAGAATGCCGCGCATTCCCCAATACAAGATCTCTAGTGAAGGTGAAAAGGCGTTGTTAGCGATCATTTATGATCTGATCGAAAAAGAAGTAATTGAAGAGACAAGAAGCAACGCTTGTAATAGTCCTGTTCTGCCTGTTTTGAAGCGTACCGACCCTTCCCAGCCACCTGTTTACAGGTTTGTGATTGATCTTAGAGAGGTAAATAAAATAGTTTTGCCACAGTTTCCCGTTGTCCCTGATATCACTGCCCTATTGACTATGATTCCAGCTTCAGCCACTTGGTTCTCGGTGATTGACTTGAACAATGCTTTCTTCAGCATCCCGATTGCCGAGGAGAGCAGGGATATTTTTGGCTTCAGTTTAGGAGGCCGAAGCTTCCGCTTCAAACGCGCTCCTCAAGGCTACTGTGAAAGTCCATCGATATACAGTCAGGCTTTAAAAACACAGCTTGATACGATTGTTTTTCCTGATGGCGCTACCCTTATTCAGTACGTCGATGATTTGCTAGTCACTGCAAATACTGAGGAGATTTGTAAACAAGTCACCTTGTCGTTGTTGCGTCATTTGTATGATTTGCATCACAAAGTGTCTCTTTCAAAATTGCAATATTGTCGACAAGAAGTAACCTACTTAGGTCACCTCTTATCGAAGAAGGGAAGGAAACTGACCCCAGAAAGAATTAAGGCAATTGCAAAATTAAGTGTGCCAAGGACACAGAGAGAAGTACGTGCTTTCTTGGGCATTACATCATATTGCAGACAATGGATACCGAATTTTTCTTTGTTGGCCAAACCTTTGGTGGCATTAACTTGTAAAGATACACCGAATCCCATTCCGTGGTCTGAAGATTGTCAGAAAAGTTTTTCCGAATTGCGTGATGCATTGTGTTCGGCTCCTGTGTTGGGTACCCCCGACTACAGTAAGCCCTTTACACTGTATGTTCATGAGAAAGAAGGTTGTGCATTGTCAGTTCTGACACAGTCCTTCGGAGACAAACAGCGTCCATGCGCGTATTTTTTGTCGACTTTGGATCCGGTAGCTAAGGCATTGCCAAGTTGCTTGAGGGCCACAGCGGCAGGAGCTGTTTCTATCCGACAGTCTGCTGGATTAGTGATGAATAATATGTTGATTGTGATGGTTCCACATGCGGTTGACACTTTGTTAAACAGGACCAAGACACAGCACTTAACTAGTGCTCGTTTGTCAGGTTACGAGTTGACACTGTTAGCGAGCCATGTGCACATAAAGAGGTGCAATACGCTGAATCCAGCCACGCTATTGCGGATTTCAATAGAGACAGATGATATCGAACAGCCCGATTGTTTTCTCAGGACAGAAGAAGAAACGAAAGGGAGAATAGATCTAAAAGATACTCCTCTTGTGAAGTGTGACGGAACCTTATGGGTGGATGGTTCATGCTTCAAGCTTCCGAATGGTGATACGACTGCGGCATATGCTGTCATGACTTTGCATACGATTGTTGAAACTGCACATATCCCACCTAATTCAGCTCAAGCAGCAGAATTGATTGCACTTACGAGAGCGTGTGTGTTGTCGAAAGGAATGAGAGTGACCTTATATACGGACAGCCAGTATGCCTTTGGTGTGGCTCATAGTTTTGAACGATTGTGGAAAGAACATGGGTTCCTGACTTCATATGGAGCTAAGATACAACATGGTCAGTTGGTGAATGAGCTTCTTGAGTCACTGACCTTGTCGTTACAAGTTGCAATTGCGAAATGCAGTGCACACAAAAAGGTTACTGATGATGTTGGTCGTGGAAATGCATTTGCTGACGAAATCGCAAAAGAAACAGCAAAAGATGTAATGAATCGAATGTATGTTGCAGGCCCTGCAAGATGGGCTGGTGACATTGGAATGTGTGAAGATACGATAGAGAGTGTGAAGTCTATTCAAGCTGAAGCATCAGAGAAAGAGTTGAGTGTGTGGAGAGAGAGTACGGGTAAATTGGATGCAAATGGTTGTTGGGTTGAATTGTCAGAACATCAGCGATGGTTGTTACCCGATGCGTATGTGCTTGCAGTGGTGACAATGGCCCATGGAATGGCTCATATCAATGTGAAAGGGATTTGTAAGTTGTTAGCACCCGTATGGCAAAATGCTGGAATTCCTAAGTGTGCAGAGAATGTGGTCAAGAATTGCATGGTGTGTCTGAAATACAATCCTGGTAGGGGAACCCCAACTCCAGCTGGCCATTTTGCGCCTCCAACGTATCCGTTCGAAATTTTGCAGCTAGATTTCATCCACATGGAAAGGTGCAACAATTTGAAATACGTACTCGTTGTTGTTTGTGCCTTTTCGAGATGGGTAGAAGCATATCCCTTAAAAGACAACACTGCCATATCCACAGCTAAAGCCCTTGTCAAACAATTCTTTCCTAGGTTTGGAATGCCGAGAATGGTCTGGAGTGATAATGGGAGTGAATTTGTGGGTCGAGTGATGAAGAAAGTATGTGAAGGGCTAGGTATCCAACAAAAATTCCATGCTGCAAATCACCATCAAGCAGCTGGACTAGTAGAGTGCTATAATGGCACACTAAAACTGAAATTGGCCAAGATCCAAGCGAGTTCTGGTCTTAAATGGCCTGACGCTCTGCCTTTAGCACTCCTATCAACAAGAATGACTGTGCATTCGCGAGTGGGACTTAGTCCCTATGAAATTGTGTTCGGCCACCCGGCCAACATATGGGGAGTGCCAAGGCCGACAAAATTCAGTGAGATCGAACACCCTGTACTGCTTGATTATTTGTATGAATTGACGGCTAAATTGCGTGTTTTACACCAACAGGTTCACGATACTCTGCCTCAGGTCTCTGAAGCTTCAGGACATCCTATCGATCCTGGATCATGGGTGCTGGTCAAGAACTTCCAATGGACAAAGAAGGACCAGCCCTGTTGGACTGGCCCTCACCTCGTCCTTCTCTCAACAAGATCAGCTGTTCGAGTGGAAGGGAAAAAGAACTGGATTCACGGCGTACACTGCAAGAGGGTCCCTTTGCCTCTACCATACGACCGGTGGGCCCAGGAGGGGATCTCTGACTCTGAGACTGAGACTGTGCCTCGTTTTCTGCCTTTTAGCGATGCACGTGTAAAAGGAACAATTTCTGAACAAGAAAGTGACAATCTTTTGCATGAAGCTGTGCCACCGTCAATTCGATTGAACACTACAGAGCCTGAACTCTTGTTCCAGAACCAGACAGTACCTGGAAAAAGCTGTTATAATTTGAGGCCGAGAACTATGGACAAATAAAAAAATTATTTTTTTCTATTTTTGAAAGTGCAGCTCTCTCATCTGAGAAACTTTCTTATTTTTGTTTTTCGAACCGCCATCCGGGTGTAGCTGTTAGGGTCGTGGTTGCCCAAGTCTTTGGGGTGCAGCTGAAGACGTTAGGTCGACAGTTCTGGTCGGTCTAAGGGAGTTGCCCTGGACTGACAGAAGCATTCCTTAGCATAGAACACCCTACCGCCGCGAGCAGCAATTAGAGAGGATGGAGTTTTTCGAGATGGAGAGCCCTGCCAAACAGATGGACTTTAAAGCCAGAATGTGTATATTGATGACAAAGAAACGATTTTTAGGTCTCGCGACCTATCGATGTGCGCAAGCGCATCGAGCGGAGCGAGAATTCATGTGGCGAAAACATCTTCAAACCAAAGGGCTTTCAGCCCCGCGGTTTTCATGAAGTTCACGTGAACATGCACGCGCATCGCATGCAAGCCCAGCCCAGCCTCTCGCATTCCCAGGCTCTCCCGCCCCCATCCGGCATCAGGCTTCCCCTTCCCTAGCAGCACTCCTCCCACACCAGCACCTCCCCCCTCCCATACCAGCCTGCCTCCGCTCGCTCGCATTCCCGCCCAGTATACACTCTCCAAGTGCTTCGCACACGGCCATCTGTTCCCCAGCTCCAGCACCTCACCTCCCCTCTCTCTCCTGGCACACAGCCTTACTTGTTTTATTTTAGTTTACAACGTGATTACATCGGTACATTCTTAAGTGGAAGCATCTTCTCCATCAGACAAGCATGTTGTTACACAAGCTCGTTCTCATGTGCCTCCTACCCCCCAGCGCCCCTCCCCCCTCCTCCCACAGAGCCAAGGTTCTCCCGCCAACACTACTGCATTGCGTATTACCATCCAGTCAGCGCATGCAAGCCCAGCCCAGCCTCTCGCATTCCCAGGCTCTCCCGCCCCCATCCGGCATCAGGCTTCCCCTCCCCTAGCAGCACTCCTCCCACACCAGCACCTCCCCCCTCCCACACCAGCCTGCCTCCGCTCGCTCGCATTCCCGCCCAGCATACACTCTCCAAGTGCTTCGCACACGGCCATCTGTTCCCCAGCTCCAGCACCTCACCTCCCCTCTCTCTCCTGGCACACAGCCTTACTTGTTTTATTTTAGTTTACAACGTGATTACATCGGTACATTCTTAAGTGGAAGCATCTTCTCCATCAGACAAGCATGTTGTTACACGAGCTCGTTCTCATGTGCCTCCTACCCCCCAGCGCCCCTCCCCCCTCCTCCCACAGAGCCAAGGTTCTCCCGCCAACACTACTGCATTGCGTATTACCATCCAGTCAGCTGTCAACCTTCATTTTCTGTCGAGCCTCCGCCTTTACGCTACTTTATTAAAGGTTTAAAAACATTCAGTACATGTCCCGCATCGACTCTATCCCACAACGCCGTCCGACAGGGCTCCGCAGAAACCACTACCTGGCCCCTCTTTCACCCTGACCCTGGCCCCTCTTGTAGGGTTTGCTTCCCGAATGTAAACACACCCGACGCCCGCACCGGCATCTTGCCACCCCTCAGACCTAATCCCTTAGGCGGAGCTGGGTTTAGGACGTGAGTCGGGCGATGAGCACACGCGTGCACATTTGTGGGAAGTGGAAAACATCCCCGCCATACTTATTCACCAAAACAAGAAGCACCTAAAGTGAACAATCCTTGTTATTTTTACGGAGCTCTAACCACACTCACATTTGTTTTAGGTTAGGGTCACCCAGTTTGTGTTTATTAAAAATAATTTACTTGTGCTAATCTGCTAGATTTACTTTACTTTTTATTAGGCACAGTAGATAATTTGATTTGTTCACCAGTGCAGGAGCAGACGTTCTTTATTTGGGCTTTTACCCGGAATGAAATACATTCCTTTTGAAGCAACTAACCGCTGATGCGAACTTCAGCGAGTCTGCACTTCCCTCCTAATCCGATGGCCTCCCCTCACTCGGAATCCCCCCCCAGGCTCTCCCGCCCCCATCCGGCTTCCGTCACAAGACGCCTCTGTATTTCCCTACCTTTAAAAAAAATTACTTTGTTTTCCCTTGCTTTTGTTCGTCAGCATTTGAAGAATGTCCACTTTGCCAGCATAGCGCTGTTATTTATTACGGAGCTCTCAACACACCCCTGATGGGAACTTCAGCGAGTCTGCACCAAGCCATAATCCAAAAATTCAAACTTCCCATCTGGGCCCAAGAAAGCAGCAACGTGTGGTCATTGCAGGCAAGTTTTAGCCGCAGTATGTGACCTCCATTATTTCCTTGGAACTTGAAGCGCTGTCCCGTGACTGCTGCAAGCATTAGAAAAGGACACGAGTGCTGGTGTTGGTTGAGCTGTCTTTTCACCCTTGCAAAATGGCACGTGTTTTGTTTCTAAAATACCACTCTGTCAGCAAGGGTGCTACTGACTCGTATTGGATCCAGGTCACCATTTCTAAACAAGCACTGGAAAAGCCAATAGAGCTCACCTCTACTAGATCTATTGACTTTTTAATGCCTTGTTTAGCCATGTACAGCTGTGCTGTGCAGCATGGCTGAAAGTAAAGAAAAAACAAGCACTGGCGTTGCCAATAGGTCTCGCAGTAGGAGGGTTGGAGCTATTGGTTTTGTAGATGACATTTTATATTTATATATTGTTATTGGCATTGTCAATAACAATATATAAATATACAATGTCATTTACAAAACCAATAGCTCCAACTTTCCTACTGCGAGACCTATTGGCAACGCCAGTGCTTGTTGATATTATGTATTTTCATGTTGCTTAGTGTAATGACGTTTTTAATAGGATATGTTTTATTCTCTTTTCAAGTGACCTTTGCACCCACTACACAGCCCATACCTCCTTCTACTGTTTCCTCGCATTCTTTTCACCCTCTGCCTGAGCATGAGTCCACTAGGAGATTAGAGTTTATCAATAACTCCTTCATTCTGCTCTTACACCAACACCAATTAGTAGTGAACACAACTAATTGTTGGGTGTGTGGTCTTATGCCACATACAACAGATAAGGGTATCCCATACTTGGTCCTACCATTTAGTTACAATGGTTCTTTGTGGGCGTTTCAGACGATGTTCATTTATGCCTTCGAACCATATCCCCCACGTTCCACGAGAAGTAACTCGAGCAACAAGGCATTGGTAGTGGGAATCACAAATATGAGCAGAAACATTGACTCGTATAGAACGATTCCCAGAGATGAGTTACAAGCTTACGTTAGATGGAATGTAACAGGATATGCAGTTACTCTGAGTGAGAACCAGCGAGCAAAGAGATCCTCCCCGATTTGGATTGTACCCCATCAGGGTCACCTATGTCTGCAAGGTAATGGCAAGAATCCCAGAGCTCAGTTAGGGAAAAGTATCTGCACTGAAACATATGTTTTTGCGTCTCAGATTTCCCCTTTGTTTCTAGCAGCTAAGGGTACCTATTTCATCTGCCATGATAGAGCCTATACATGGTTGCCCCCTGATTTCTCTGGCACATGTTTTGTTTCGTTCCTGTTGCCTCCCACCTACACGGCCGCGGCAGATTACCACAAAACAAGGATAGTTAGAGGTGTCATCAGTGAAGAAGACACTGCAGGACAAGAATTTGGAGATTTCGTAAAAGGTTTTCTGCCGTTTTGGGGACCTATGGTTAACAGCAGGAACATAAGGCAATTGACAAGGGTGGTTGAATTCACTGTAGTTGAAACCGCCGGTGCCCTTAGTAATTTGACGGCTGAGCTCCAGTCGGATCGCCTTATGACTCTTCAGAACAGGGTCGCATTAGACGCCATACTTGCAGACCGAGGTGGGGTATGTAAAGTGATCCAATCAAGTTGCTGTGTTTTCATCCCAGATAACGCTCCGACAGTCTACCAGGCCATTTCCAAACTGCATAAGATCTCTGAATCTATTCACGTTGATAAAGGAGATTGGTCATTGATGGGGTGGTTCTGGAAACTGATATCCGCCTGGGGATGGAAGATTCTGATAGTCATTGGGATGATCTTAGCTATTCTTTTCCTGTTCTGTCTGTGTGTACAGTGTGCTCCTGCAATATGTGGCCTCTGTGCTACCTCGTGTGTAGGGAAACCTGTATCAAGAAACGAGCTAAGTAATAGGATGATGCTACAGCAACATCTCAATGACTTTATGAATATAGACCTGGACTCAGATTAGCATGAGTATAGGTTATTGCCTATGTAAGGGCAAGAGGAGGGTCTGTGGTATTGAAAATTCTGGACCCGTGTTATAAACATCGTCGTATCATGGCGATTTTGGTATCAGCAGACCAAGAATGAATAGAATACTATGGACAAGCATTTTCGTCATATTCGGGTGACGAAATCACCCTCAAATCAGAGTTTCCGTCCTGAACCCTTGGGTTCCATTTTGTGAACGGCAGCCATTTTGTGATTGCCCTCACATAGGCCAAATGACTAAGGCCAAAAACGAGTCTAAAGGACACGTACACCTTTGCTGACTCCTCTGTGACCTGGGCAAGCTGACTCCACTGCCTGAAGCCAAACCTGTTCGGCCAGTTCCTTTCACAGTGGCCAAATGAGATTAGTATCAAGGCACAACATATCATAAACCTTTCATTGCACACAAACCATGCCTAATCTTACGCACACCTGTCCCTGTTTTCTTTCTTTATGACTTGCTTTACGAGGAGGAGGTGCCCGTTTTTATTGGGGGGTCCGTCGATATCTGATGAAAATACTGGGTCTTGCCGGGTAATTAATTGTGGGCTGGACAAACTAAAATATGGGCTTGTCATCATGACTCTGCTTTTTCTTTGTAGTGAAAATATGTGAATGGTTAACTGTAAAATAAGGAATGTTTGCCTAAAGCATAACATTTTGTATAAAAAGAGAAGGCTGGCTTTGTAAGATTGAGCAGTCTCCTGAGAATATACACCGTGTTGTACTTCTAGGATACCTGTTACTGGCTGCAGCCAATAAATACGATCTTTGACTTCACCAAGAAGACTCTGAGTTTCTGTAGTCTAGAACAGGAAGGACTCGAAGTCTTAGGGTGTGTTTCCTGGCACCGCTGGGTTCTTAAAAACCCAGTACTTCACGCCCCACTGGTCAAAATCAGTCACAGAAAAATAAAATGATAATAAAACAATAATATCTTTTTATTTTTCTGTGACTGACTAAATCGATGCCAGGGTAGGGTGGGGCTGGCCTGGGCCATGGCAGGGGGAAGGATGATGGGTACTGTAAAGTGTGCATGTCAGTTTGGCCAGCTGTCTTAGGCCGGCCATACTGGCATGAACACTATTTTTCCAGTCCAGCTGTGTAGCACAGTCGGGTTGGAGAAACATCACAGACATAAAAGGTAGAAGAAAATTAAAACAACACATAAAGTAGCATATGAATCATCCCACCATCAACTCCAAATGACATGGCCTACTTTTCCAGCAGATCTTGTGTCTGGGCGGCAAGCTTCGTATTTTGGTTTTAGATCAGAGGGATAAGCCAACTCAGATAGGACTGTGGACACGATATTTCCTGGGTCGGTAATAGAATAGTGGAATGCAATGGTGACTATAATTAAGCATAAAGTTATTTTCATCTAGGGATAGATGTCACTTAGTTATTATAGAGGAAGAGCAAGTCTATATATAACTGCTCTAGATACATGAAAGAAGTAATAGTCCATAAATAGATTTTGAGAGTAGTGAAATATGGACTTACTCTTACTTTAAAATGAATGTCTGTCACCTGTTTCTAGAACAAAAAATGTAAAGTTAATGGTAGTTACATACTCACAATTCCCATGGGGTGGTTGCAGCTTTTCTTCTCCATTAGTTTCAAGGGGCTAAAGGCAATCCTACTTTCTGATACCTGCATCTGTACAATCGTCAACCTTTGCTGCTATTGAGCACTTTGTGGCTTATCTGGTGTTACTGCACCATCTTAAGACCATTGTGCAACTCTGACAGCTGGTCTGAGAAAATAAAAAAAACACCAGGAAGGCAGTACTCAGGAGTAAGCACTTTTCAGCAAGAAAGCAGGTGGGGTATGAATCCTTTATGTTAAACATTATGACAAATGATGCTGCTTCACTTCATTGCTCACTCTTTACAAGAGAGTTTGGAATCCCCTCCTGCTGTACACTTGACCTGTTTCATGCCCTTCTAGAATAATCCCCCATGACATCATGTCCTACCTAACTCCTTGCACCTTAGTTACTCCTGCTGTGAAGTCTTGTGATGGTTCCCCACTGTGTTATCGCTGCTTACCTCTCTTGCTGCCAGACCTACCAGAGATTGCACTACTCTGCCCCCGCATGATGGCTTAGAGGCTGGGAGGATAGGGCTGCAGTAGAGGGGATGTTCACGAGAGGTGACAAAAGAAAGACAAATGTCCCAGTGCCGCCTATTTTACAAGTCCATGCCCATCACTGACCTCATTTTACATCCTGATGTATCTCTAAGAGTCTGTCACCCAGGACTTGCAAACCACTCTGCTCCTTTGATATTCTGCAGGATTATTTTATCGTGGGCTTGTCAACACCACAAGTGTATTTCTGATGGGCAGAGATTTGTGGGTTCAGACAAGTGTTGTCACACGGGTCACGACTGGAGCCAGTGGCAGGCCAATCACCGGTGAGTGCTGAGCTGTGATGACTAATGCTTCACCATCAGTTTATCTCATAGGAACTTCCCCTGGCGTAGGGGTCATTCCACTAGGTCTCCTTTGAGCCCCTGAAGATGCTGGAACAGTCCCTTTTTCAAGTCAAAAGTGTTGTTTTTGATTGCCATTGCCTCAGCGAGGCATGTAGAGAAATGTTGGGCTTCTTTTCTGTGAATTTTCAGAATGGATGGTGCTTTGCTCACATTTGTCTTTCTGGTAGGAGTATCATTTCAGTTGCATGAGCAAAAACATATATGCTAACTTTCTTCTTCATGATTAGTTCCTCTGTCTACGCTGTGCAGGTGGCTGTTTTGAGAATGTCTTTGTTGATGCATCAGCTCAGGTGTCAGCTCAAGCGTCTCAGTTTCTCTGTAGAAAGCATTCAGGCTTCTTGGGCCACAGCTGGAAGATCTCATTCAAATATCTATATGCAGTGGAGATCCGGGCTTCACCTCATACATTTATGCGTCAAAATATACTGCTGGTCCGTCAAGATACACCCGTCTGCCTTTGGGCCACTGTGTTGTGTGCAGTGCACAAACGACTCTATCCTTGTTTATCCCATTAAACATGGTCTGGCGTTGCATTATATACAAACATAGTCAGAAGCTGGTACATCTTCATTATATAAGAACTTTAAAGTGGAAGGGGGTCAAGTGATAGTTGCCTGATTACTGACGGGTAACTTCCTTACTCCAGGCTCCAGCCTTTCTTGTCACAGGTCTTTTCGCACCCCGCCACAGCTGGTGTTTGCTGTTGCTGGTACTAGTCATAGAGAATGAGCTGTGGGTAAGATGATGGTACATAGAATTCTACAGGGAGGATAGAGTTCAGGGAATTTAAAAAAATGTATGTACCTTTAATCTATTTATAGATGTTTTTTGGTGGGGGCTATAATGACTCTGTCTCCTGATCAGCATCCACTTGTTAAAGTATTGAACCATAAATCTTAATTGATTTGACATTAACAACTTTTCTGTTTCTTATAAATAATGTTTGAGTTGATTGCTTGACATTTCCGGAAGCTATTAAAAAGTGTTTTGTAAGTAGATGAATTGCTATAACAATATATCTTTATTGAGCTGTTTAATTTTGAAATGATGGCACTACAAATGTCATAGTTATTATCAATCCGCAAATATTGTGTCCTTGCCTATAGTAAACTCCTGTTATCTTTTAGTTTCTTTTTTTTTTGGTGAGAAAATCATAAAATACATTGTAACATTTGAAAAGACTTAGAATATTATGTTTTGCTAAAATGTACACTACTAAATTGTTTGACTGTTGAGAGTTGAATACTTGAGATAGTTAAGTAACTTGTTTGGATTCCTGTCCAGCACTCCATAATAGCACTTACCTAAGTCAAGGGTAGGGCAATGGCATCCGGTAAGCACATTTAGTTATGTGAATATTGCCATAGTTTTTGTCGCTCCACTTCTCACATAAGGACAAATACATATTTCTTCAAACTCATTAGAGGAGCACAAACCACCAACACGTCACTAACCCTCTCTAGTGCAGGCCAAAAGGTTTCCTTTACTGGAATCAAGTTGAGCTCATGTATATATGATAAGCATCCTTCTACTTTAGTCACACAATCTAAATGTCCCTACAAATACCCTAACATCAACAAGTAACCATGCACCCTCCACTAATATCCCCCACCTCTTAATCTTCTAGTCTTAATAGTTTCTATTCTTATCTCCTTGATTTTCAATCACACAAAATATATGTCAACCTTCCTGCACCAGGACTAAGACTACATCTTATTGCCCCAGTCGACTCATTCTCCCGCTGCATTTCTGACCAGAAGATCGTTCCTGCTTCCCATATGGCTAGCCAGAGTCCTCTCTCTCTGACCACTACCAGAAAAAAACCTTCCTCTTTATGTCCCCACAATTTCACTGCCTACTCCTCAATTGCACCAATGCCTCCATATGCTTCGCTATATACACACTGTTACTCGAAAAAGATAAATGCAGCTCCTCATGCTGGGCAGAAAAGAGAATTGATGCCATTTCCACATGCTTACAGCTCTAATATTTATTGACTTGCAAAAATCAGAAAGCACTCTATTCACTTCCATCCATGTCCTCTCAAAGGCATATTTATGAGCAGCGTTCCATCGCGCTTGCACCACGCAATGTGGTGCATGCGTGATGCAAGTCTAAGTTGCAATTTATTAAGCCATGCAAGGCCACCTTGCATGGCAGAGTGGCTTCCTAAATCCAGAGTAACGCAACGCAGCACAAATAGCTGCATTGACTTACTCTGCCATGGGAAAGCATTCCATGTGCATTGTGCGGGTGTTCCTGCAGAACTCCCATGGGTTTTGATGCTTTCCCATATTTACCATTGCTGGTAGACATGGAAATGTACCGAAAATGATATGCCTTCCCATGTGATGGGTTACAAGGAAAAATGTCTTTATTCCTCCTCATTATCTCCTCTTTCTATGTGTGTTGCATTCTTCAGCACATACAGAAAGATGAAAATACCTCAAGGGATTGTTTTTGTGCAGGAAGGTGCCCCTTCCTGCAAAAAACTATCCAACTTACATCCAGATAAGTCCAGAAAATGTACTCTCTTTCCCATTTATCCTGCAACTCAGGTAACCCTTGTTCAATGTTATCACCGTCAAATCCATACTCTGAACTGAGTCATTGTCACCCATATGGATAATTATAGCATGTGCTATCAACCTCAGCTCTCCCACCTCATGGAGGGAAGGCAATAATTGTTATCTCATACCCCCTCTTCTCAGCTAATATTCTGCTATCGTCTCATCATCTAAACTTAGTTGCTGTCTGTAACTCGATCTCCCAGAATGCTCTCTAGCACAATTCATTATCGAGCCTCCTCAAATCTCCTTAGTTTGGCTTATTTTCAATCCCAACCCTGCCAACAAAGCATCAAGTTAGCTATCACACCATGCTGCACTACCTGCAGGGTGAATATAACCCCACATGAACCTCGAAATCCACCTGCCATGCTCTGCGACTTCACCTCTATAACCCACAATGTAAAACAAGACATGGCTGCTCCAATTGTGAAGGAAAGCTTGCAAGACTGCCTAGTCTGCCATCTCCTGATCTTCAAGCACTTCCACATAACCTCTAATTTCTCATATTCCCTCTATACCTGGACATATTAGTTTGTCGTCTGACATTCTCAAGATCACTTGTGCCCCTACCTCTTTGGCCTGTTTTGCTTTTTCTTATACCTATGTGCATCCTGACTACTTCCAATGAAACAGCTATCCAAAGCAAAACCCCATCATTTTTCGCCCCAACTAAATCCAACAGGCAGATTGCCCTAAAAACATAAAAGCAAATATAGAATTGTAAAGTCTGAACATCAAGTGGAAGTTCACATCTGTCTCACCTGGGCAGTATTCTTTCTCAATATCACAATCGTGATATAGCTGCTTGCATCTGGACTTCTCCCCTGCTCCCTTGACCAATCTTCTATTTGATAGAATTCAGAAGAGAGTGAAGAAGCTTCACAAAATATGCAAACACATTCAGTTACTCAGAAACAAAAAAAAAACATTTTTAGAGAAAGGACAAGGAAAGCCACCAGAAGTGGCCAGAGAAAGATCAAACTCCTGAACAACCACAAAATCAGTTACACAATAAATGACATAGAAAATATAGGCTCAAAACAATCCTTAAAAGCATGACAGGGGCACTTTCAAAAGGCCTCTCATCTTCCCTTTCACAAACTCTGTTTTCAAACTAAGACATGACGCTATATTTTTATCTGGAATGTACAATGGAGATACATTTTGTTACAACAACAAGAATGGGATGAAAAATAATTGGAATTTCCTCTCAATCCCATTTGCCCTGTTCAAACATCTATGATTTTCTTATTTGAAAGAACGGTTAAACGGGACTTGAAAAAATTACACTTCATTCCCTTTGAAAGAAAGGCACCCTATTATAACATGTAAGGTTGAGTTTACAGACTATTAAATTATGAACAACTAGTCATAAAAGAAACTGACAAGTGCAGTGATGTAGTGATCAAGTAATGGGAAAGGTATATCCAAAGAGCCCAAAATTATCTGAGAGAAGAGCATTTTGAATTGACTAATTACCCTACAAAGGAACTCTAATCTAAATTACAGCACATATTACAAAAGCTGCCCAATAATAGGGCATTGATCATAACACTAAACTATATCTTATTAATGAATAGTCAAGATTATCAGAACTGTGCTGTCCACCACAAATTCATAAAGGATCTACAAACCTGACTTGCTGATCAATTGTATTGAGAAACAAATCAGTTTTTGAAACACTTGCAAAAAATGTGGGATATTTTGTAAAATAACGTTTACCCCACATACTGACCTTGCTATAGGACATAGCAGATCTCCTTTAATGATTATTAACCATAACAATTGATCCTGCTGAATTCTTCACAGGTAATGGTACCAAATATTATTGTTTTGTCCCTCATGCAGAACGTCTTTTAAGTGATACAAATGGACTGTTATGTGGGAAGTGAAAAAATGTAAGGTATCTCTAAGTTTTGGGCTTTGCTTGGAGTTGGATCTTCTCCTCCAGCCAAAAGCACTGGACATTGAAATAACATCTCTGGAGTTACATAGAAGGGATATATATTGTCTCTTTATGTTATCTATACTACTATTATAAAGAGAGAACAGAAACCTTTAGGCAAGGTAAACTCGGGAACCACAGCGCCAATCCACACACCCAATACATTGTTGTAATCCTCAGGGTGTGTAGATGGACATAGGCTGCATTAAATAAAAAATAAACGTAAATTAAAAAATTAAAGTTTAAAAACAAAGTAGTCCCCGAAAACAAGCGCCGGCCACGACATAGCGCTGACCGCGACCTACACCTGCGTGATGACGACAGGCGGGGAGGAGCGGTGACGAGCGGCGACATGTGGCGAGGAGTGACGTGCGGCGAGGAGTGGCGCAGCGGCTCAGGTAAGGCGAAGCGGGAGGCGGGAGGTGGTCCGGGCAATGTCGGGGCGGGCGGGGGCCCGGGAGTGGGGGCTAAGTCCGGAGCGCGGCAGAGGTAAGGCAGAGGCGGGAGGCGGGCGGGAGGCAGGCGGGCGGGCAGCGGTATAGGCAGTGTCGGGGTGGGCAGGCGGGAGGGCGGGGGGCCCGGCCGGGACTAAACAAATGCTCAAAATAAAGCCCCCAGCCCCCTTCTGCCCCCGGGCAACGCCGGGGCGGGCTGCTAGTCTTATATAATTGTCTTGAAAATCCCATAATAACCACTCAGGCTTATTTTAATGAAAGTGGTCTCACAATTACTTCAGAAGTGACTAATTTCAATAGGCTAATTAGGAATACAAAAATCTCTCGGGCACCAGAACTAAACTGTATCCCCAAAATTGAATACAACCTTTTAGTCTCACTGTTGAAAACGCGATATGAAACTGTGATTAATTTTGTACCCAACCCTAAGTCTTGGAAGGGTGTTATATTGCCTCCTATTATTAAAAAGGGTGATGACTGTATTTCTTTCAACTACAGAATAATCTTCTTACCACATCCAATTTGTGAACATTCTTCAAAATTGCTCCTCCTTCACTTAGAGCAGGGATACTCAAAGTACAGCCCTCCTGACGTTTATTTGTGGCCCCCTGGTGACCAGCAGCTCTGGGCTGCTGTTCATTTGACCGATCAGGAACATTCATAAATCTGTAAAATGGGCATAAATAAATCTGTTTTCACATTTTGCAATTCAGCTACCAGATGAGCATCTCTTTTCCCCTAATGTTTAACATTAGAAGTTAATGCTTAGATTTCAGTTCTTGATGCATGGGAATAGAGTGTTGATTGCAGACAGAAGTCACGTGGCTCGGTTTGTTGTCCACGCCATTCATCTGCTTCACGTCTCCCTACGCCCGCCCATCATTACTCGACTTTCACACTGTTGGCATAGTTGCGGCCCTCAAACATGCCACAGACAGTACTTTGTGGCCACCAGGGAAATGTTTGCGAGTACCCATGGTAGAGGATTGAATTGAGATAAGGGAATAATCCCCCATTTTCATACCGGCTTTCGTATGGTGCATCAAATGCAGATAATGTGACCGTTTTATGCTTGATGGCTTCTGTTGCTCTCTCTGGCTACTGAAAACTGCATTGCTGCTTTGTTGACTACCAAGCAGATTTTCATTGAGTAGACAGGACAGGCTGACATTCTCGGTCAGGTTGATTAAACTTGGCACTGACCCTTCCTCGCTAACTTTATTCCAGTGTTTTCCACCAGTCTTACCTTTGCCGATTATTTAATATTAATCACTGAATTAACTCTTAGACTTCTAAAGTTGTTGGATTCTTCGATGTTATCTAATCAAGATTTTTTTTTTCATTATGGACAGCTCTAACACTAACATGTTGACATTCTGCAAAAGAGAAATGCTCTAACTCTTGGTAGTCAAAGGGTATGAATTCAGAGTTGGTGCCTCCATACACATACCTTGACATCTATTGACAGCCATCCGAACAGGAAGGTGCGTCTAGGTGATCTTGCAGCTCTAACAAGGTGAATTTATGTTGGAATTCCCTTTATTGAAAATTGCTTTGGTGGTGCCTCTATGGCTCCTCTGATAAAAGTATTTGAAGCTAGGATCAGCTAGGATCTATTGCCCTTTAGTTCTTAACATTTGGTCGGTTATCTATTTAGATATCATTGAATCCACTACTTACCAGAAAATCCTACATTTAAGCACTTTCACAACCCCTCCCTTTGTTTGAGATGCACTAGCACTCTCTGTAGTAATTGCAGGCATTAATTGCATCCATGAGCAAACTTCGGTGTTGTCTTCTTAACATGCTTGCTGCCTTATAGGAGGGGAGCAGCAAAATCCTAAACCTATTTTCAATTCAATTTTTTAATGAAAGAGTTGAAACATTATAACCGGTTGCCTGCCTGGGGCTGGATTATAGGAGCACATTTAAATTGAAATCCACAATACATCAAAGTGTCTAGGACCAAAGGTACAATGACAATATAGTTTCTTGGACACCGCTGAAATTAGGACACAGCCTGAGGAAATAGTTTACTTCGTTGTTGTTTCAGTCATACTTACATTTGAGTTTAGACCTGTTTACATTAACTCTGTACGTGAAAACCCATTTTCGACAGCTTGATCTGCAGGTTTGTATTGGTTATAGTTCTAGACTACGCACCTCAGGAACACTTAGACAACGAGTCACTGATTCACAATTTGGTAACGTGCCTTTGGCGTTTGACCTCATGTAATCGTTATTTCAACCCCTGTATTTCACACCTGTTTAGCAGCTACATTGGGAGGTTTCTCAGCCAAAACAGTGTGAAAAGATTTGCTTCTGAGTCTTGCAAACTAGTGAAAGTTTAATAAACTATTCTATGTGGGAAGTTCTGCTCGTTTTGGTATTTGCTGGTGCGAAGCTGCTTGATGTTTACTGATGGTGGCAACCAAATATTTTTTTACCTTTTGTATATGAGGCCCTACTACTTTATGATTTTGATTGAATAGCATTGCCACATTTATCTAGCACTTGACACCGCTGTGGGTTGCCAAGGTGCAATTCTGGACAGGTTGCATAGCTACACTCCACTTTACTTTGGAGTACGTGGTTGGCAGAATGTTGTATTTTTCTGATTATGTGGAAGGCACTTCAGTGTCATATGTGACTGGCCAGAGAAGGGGTGGATTATAACTTTCTCTGCAGGGCCTCTATTAAGTAGCACGGTTTCTACTATACTAGGGGCAGGGGGACGAGGCAGCAATCTACCTGGACGGTCTGTGTTAAAAATGGACCATCAGTGAAAAGTGTTCAGGGCAAATAAAACATATAGGTAGCTACACAGTACAACCCTAGTTGGGGGGCAGTGGGGTGCTGTGGGCGTGTACAACAAAAAAGGGGACAATCAGAAAAGGCCAAATAATATATATGTAAAACAGGGATGCTGTCATATAAGTAAATTGATGTTAAAACACTGTTTCAGGATACATCCTACTGCTCTACAAACACACTACACGAGCATGGAAAAAAGTGGAAGAGCAAGCGAGTATGGCAACCTGAACATGAACTGCACAGTCTTCAAAAGACTCCAATTCGACCGAGTCCTGCTAACCAGAAGGAAGCCAACATTTTTGAGAAAGGTTCGGGCCCCAAGCCATTGCCATATTCCCGAAAGTTCCCAAAAGCAGAGGAGTCCCTGTCAGTTGAGCCTTAGTCAGGTCATAGCTCAGACTCTAGCCAGACTGGCCCAATGAACATGTAAGAGTGAGCGGTGAATTACTTGGTAGGTTTCTGGCATTAAACAGCCGGACCCTGTGTTACCATTCTTTTCCCATGTCTCCGTGTAATGAAGGTTCGTAGGCAGGAAAATAGTGAATGGCTTTATTAAGAGATAAAGCGTAAGCAAAAACAGGTGAGTGCCAGGAAGCAGCATAATTCAAGGACCGCTCCAGCATAACTGCCTCACACATAAGAATAAAGCACATACACATTCTAACCCTGACCTCATGCATTCTACAATACATAGCACGAGTCTTAAAGGTACATGTAAAATAGAACAACATAACACTCTGTGCTAGCGCAACATGTTTTCCTAGATCCCATACACCCTTGCTGTTTCTGATTTACATGAAGAAGCCTTGCCCTGCTCTTCTAGACTTTTTTTTCCAGACAACTTCCGACTTTCAGTATTAGTTAGAATGACATTTCAGTTCACAAAAGAGACTAGGGCAGAGTGACTCCGATCTGACGCAATAATTTTCCCATTCAATTAAAATCCAACACTGAGGCAATAATAGTTTATCTGATGCGGATATTTTTGCATACTCTGAGTTGTATGGAAATCTACTGGTTGCGATGAATTATGTGTAATTTTGCCCTGCTGACATTGAATGAAGGGTGAGGGTCAGTGCTTACTTTGAGCCGGTGGTTTCCAGTGCTCGGCACCAGCACTTAAATATCACACCAGCGCTATGACAGTCTACCACACAGTGGCGCTGTTTTTTTTGCTTTCCAGATTAACAAAACAATAGTTGTTTATTCATTGGGTGTATATTAAAAGGGAGTAATACCTGCAGCCCAAACCATTCCCAAGGCTTTGGGGGCCTGGAATAGCCTGAATTGCCACACTTGTGGGAGTGTAATGGTCAGTAGTTTTGTTGAAACTGTTATTAGTGGTGCTGGCAGGGGCAGTGGCTTTTGTAAATTGCAGTGGTCTCCAGGCAAGGGCCGTGGCATTTATGAGTGGTATAAAACACACAAACTGGAATTCCGACCATTTGTGTAGGGATTAGGAAATTCTGACCCTCTCATAATCAGGGCCAAGGCGGTGAAAGGAGACTTGCCTGCTTTCATTGTTTCGGCTAGCACAGCAGCATTTAGCTTATTGTTAAACCAGCTCTTCTCTGCCCTTTAATTGTTAGCTATAGAAAACATTGCGTCATTTGCCCGGCAGCTTTTTATCTGTTTATTGCCCAAGCTACAATGCACCCTTTGTAGTCTCAGTTATATTTTCTCCGAAGCCAAAACAATCATCATTTAGTCTAGGATAGAACTGGGCCATGTTTTCTGCCTCAAACCATACCGACGCTCCAAAGCCTTTTACATTTATGCATATGTCTGGTTCTGTTTTCTAGGTCACACCGCTCAAGGGTCAGTTCATTAAATATACCTCTTTCTTCATTGTACGCCTACTAGGTGTTGATGGTTTCGCATTAATTAACGGTTGTTCATTTTTCTACTTGATCTATATGCTCAACAAGGGAATTCATCTGCCGCTAAAATAATTGCATTTAGATTTCCATCTCCGGCGCACGAGCAGCAGAAGTTTCAAGTATGTTAAAAAATAATTGGATACGATTATTAAAACAAATGGTGATCCACGGAACTTGTGCTACATCTCTCGTTTGTGGTTTGTAGATATTATCACGCATGTTGCATTTTGTAATATTTTTGCCGCGTGCCATCCCTTTTCTGTGTCTAAACATGTGCTTCCGTGGTAGGGGTTGTCGTCTTCAAATGTCTTTCATTCTTGATGTCTCTGGTGCTCAACACAGGAGGCCCCACCCTTCTGGTGTAAACAAAGTAGTCACAGAGCTTTAGCGCTAGCGGCGTGCCCCTTTTCAGGGTCGCCAGTGCACTCAAAGGGGCAGATTTATGTTAACGTGTGCCACAGTGCGCCACAGCTCCGCCACCCATGGTGCGCCGCATTTATAATGCGGTGCACCATGGTGCAAAAACGGCACAGATGCGTGACGCATCTGTGCCGGAAATGTGGCGCATTGCTGGAGTTGCGTCCCAAGCGCGACGCAGCTCCAGCAAGGCTCGGGGGTACACCATCTGCACAATGCTGCGTCAAGACCTACGCCTGCTTCAAGCAGGCGCAGGGTTTTGACGCAGCATTGCCCTGAAAGTGACTGAGTGAAATCTTATAGATTTCACTCAGTCACTTTCAGGAGGCGTTCCTGCGCAGGAACGCCCCCCCCCCCCTGCACAGGAACGCCTCCTTATGGCGCAGTGCTTTACAACGTGACGCATCTCCTAGATGCGTCATGTTGTAAATAGGGCGCATTGTTTGCGCCGCAGTTGCGTCAAATAAAGTGACGCAATTGCGGCGCAAAGAGGCGCAACTGCCTCATAAATCTGCCCTAATGCCTTTAGTGCAGATGGGACGCCATTTTGTCTGGTTACCAAAGCACTCACAGCGTTTCCATGTAAATAGCTTGTCCTTTTCCTTTTTCCTTGTTACAGAGGCAGGCAGTGCTTAATTTGTGCAGGTGCTTTCAGGTGCTGAGCACCGGCACCTATTTCTCAGGGCCGGGTCTATTGAATTTTTCTCCCATGCACAGCCACCACTGTGCACTGGCCATTAAAAAGCCCCAGCCTTGAGCGAGGCTTGTACAGCTATACGTTCAGATTTGGTGCAAGCATGTGCTTGATTTGGCATGCATCAGTTCCTGGTCTTCAGGGTGGGGAAAGAGCAGGTGTGTTTTGTCATGTGTAGTATCAACTGCATGAAAGATGAACTGGGAGCATAATTTCAGCTGCGCTACCCCGCAGTCTGCGCTTTCCAGTGTAGCCAAAGCTGCAAGGTTAGGTGAGTTGTGTGTGCGTTATTTTACACACAACTGTTATCCTACAGGTGACAGAATAGTGCTTGGCCGTGGGACACCATCGATAAATTCCTGCACAGTGGCACCCGCAGGAAACTGCCCAGTAGCTGCCTGCCTCAGGAGCTCTGACAAGGCCTTGCAGCGTAATAACAAAATACGGGAAGCAGCTGAGGGTGGTCCGAAAGTGAAAACATTTCTTCCTGCCAGTCAGTGCATTAGTACCACGCTCCTACCTGTCCCAGTACCATCTCGTCTCTATCAGACCCGTCCTTTCCCTTCTGCAATGGGCACCATTGCAGCCACGAGCACCTTGAAGAACACCTCCCATCCTTGCCACTGTGACTGTGCCCTACCGCTACCTCTGAAAGTGCCCATCTCTCCACAGTGGCCTTCTCCCACTATCCCAGTGCCCGTCTCTCCACAGTGCCTTTCTCACCTGAATCTCAGTGCCCCTCTGCTTACAGTCCCCTTCCCCTCTGTATCACAATGCCCCTCCCTGCAACAACACTCGCTCACTCCTGTTACAGTACCCCTTGACTCCCTCCCTCACTCTAAGAGCACCCCTCCCCACCATAGCTTTGTATTAAAGCATGCACTGGGCCCTGAGTATCCATACTTTGAGTTCGCACGTGAGACCGCGAAGCCCTTCTCAGTCTTGGCCACTCGAACAAGGAGGCTTCCCCAATTACCCCCTAACCAGAGAGGGGATACACAGGGAATTTCTCAGCTTTGACCTGGAGAAAAGTAGCATTGATTCAAAACGTGCTATCAGAGGGGCTAGGCTGTGTTGGGTGCTGTGTATCTTCCCCCACCCCCTCAAGCCTGCTGAGATCTATCGCCCCACACCTTCTCTTCACCTCCAAAGACCCATGTCCCGTAAACCCCTGCTGCATACTTACAGCCTTATGTCCCTGTTGGAGAGAGCAAAACACACAAGATGATGGACGGAATATTGAACAATGGCAAAACATTCACCCCCAGTCACAGATCTGGGTTTAACCCATCGTTATTTTGCTCACCAAGCCACCCCAGTTCAGATATGGACACCTGCTAATCAGTCTTGACCCTGGGCCTCATGGGAACAGTCCAGCCCGAACTGCCAAGCCATGTCTTCCCTGGACCGGAATCAAGCATCCTAGGACCGGTTTCTGGCTATCAGCCGTCTTCAGCCAGGATAGCTTGACTCCAGTGGCTTAGTGAGCACGGGACCCACGTCTGGGCATACCCTTCCCAAATAGGGTGAACAACAAACCACACAAAATGATGGACGGAATGTTGAACAATGGCAAAACATTCACCCCCAGTCACATATCTGGGTTTAACCCATCGTTAATTTGATCACCAATTCAGACATGGCCATATGCAAATCAGTCTTGACCCTGTGCCTAATGGGAACAGTCCAGCCCAAACTGCCAAGCCATGTCTTCCTGGACCAGAATCAAGCATCCTGGGTTTAATCCATTGTTATTTTGCTCACCAAGCCACCCCAGTTCAGACATGGCCATATGCAAATTAGTCTTGACCCTGTGCCTCATGGGAACAGTCCAGCCCGAGCTGCCAAGCCATGTCTTCCCTGGACCGGAATCAAGCATCCTAGGACCGGTTTCTGGCTATCAGCCGTCTTCAGCCAGGATAGCTTCACTCCAGTGTCTTAGTGAGCACGGGACCCACGTCTGGGCATACCTTTCCCACATAGGGTGAATAGCAAAACACACAAGATGATGGACGGAATGTTGCACAATGGCAAAACATTCACCCCCAGTCACAGATCTGGGTTTAATCCATCGTTATTTTGCTCACCAAGCTACCCCAGTTCAGACATGCCATATGCAAATTAGTTTTGGCCCTGTGCCTCATGGGAACAGTCCAGCCCGAACTGCCAAGCCATGTCTTCCCTGGACCGGAATCAATCATCCTAGGACCGGTTTCTGGCTATCCGCCGTCTTCAGCCAGGATAGCTTGACTCCAGTTGCTTAGTGAGCACGGGATCCACGTCTGGGCATGCCCTTCCCACATAGGGTGAACAGCAAAACACACAAGATGATGGAAGGAATGTTGCACAGAAGCAAAACATTCAACCCCAGTCACAGATCTGGGTTTAATCCATCGTTATTTTGCTCACCAAGCCACCCCAGTTCAGACATGGCCATATGCAAATCAGTCTTGACCCTGTGCCTCATGGGAACAGTCCAGCCCGAACTGCCGAGCCATTTCTTCCCTGGACCGGAATCAAGCATCCTAGGACCAGTTTCTGGCTATCAGTCATCTTCAGCCAGATCAGAGTTTTGTCTAGTTGAAGTTTTGACTGTAGCACATAGGGGTAATGTAGAACATGTACCATGCAGATGACAGAACTATATTATGTGGATAGCTCAGTGGGTTTCTGTTTTTTGTCACAGACGTCCTTTTGTTGCTGGCTGATCATAAATTACAATCCTAATATAGCACAGGCGGCAGACTCAGTTGAATTTTGTGCTTTATTAGTTAAAAAGTATGTGTAGAAGCCTGTCTGAATGGAGTTGAAAGTCTGACTTCATTTAAAAATAGGTGGCAGTGGAATTTTGCGACTTATAGTCTGATCATGTAATAGAACTATTTGTTTGAAGCATGAGAGTGTGGTTCTCCAACAAGGCGTAATCCCAATGGTATAACTGACACTTTATTATGTTTTATCAGGAAACCCTATTGTGACATAACAAAACATCTTTTTATGGCATGAAACTAAACACAGTTAACCCCTTCGCTGCGGCGGCTATTCCGCCGCAGCGCTAAAGGGGCGGGGCGGCCGCGCGGCCGCCGCATGCTAGTGACAGAACCGCTCCGTCACCAGCTACAGTTGAGCTGTGCTGGTGACGGAGCGGTTCCGTCATGACCCGCCCCGCTCTTTAGAACGCCCGCGCAGGCGCGAAATCAGCGCCGCGCAGGCGCGGCGGCCGGGCCATGACGGAACCGCTCCGTCATCAGCACAGCTCAACTGTAGCTGATGACGGAGCGGTTCCGTCATCAGCATGGAAGGGGTTAAAGAATCGCTATTGTGTGTCTTGGACAACATTGCTGTGCATTGATGAGACAGGCCAAGAATGATACACTCCTGTCACCTCTCAACTTTACATAATTAATGACTGTATATTTAATAAAGCAGAGGTGTACTCTTTGCTTGATCTATCTCAGTATCTGCTTTTCTTCCTCCCCCTCACACATCACTCCTTCACTTCTCTCCAATTTTACTTCACCTTCTGCCCTGCATCTGCGTTTTCTCTTAATCGCCACCTCCCCTCATTAAATGCTTTCCATTGTTCACCTTTCCATCTTTCCCTTCCACTCTACTTTCACACACTCGCAACTGTTCGCTTTTCTTCCCTTGCCTTTCTCCTCTTTTTACTTTTCCTTATCATCACGTTCCACTCCAATCTTGCAATCCCAATCTCTGCTTTCCACATTTCTCTTCACATTGTCTACTGCATCTATCTTTGCCTTTAGATCTTTCCTCCTCCCTGACTCTCCCTTTTAATTTTTTCCTTTTGCACATATGTTTATATCTACTCCATGAACGTGTGTTCTATCTCAGGGTCATAAATTGAAATCTTGGTGTGGCCACTCAGTCTTTCATATTTAGATAAAATTAGTGCAATTGAGCTGGATAACAACATTTTTAATTTAGTGTCAAGGCCCCCTCTAGGAAATATGTGCTTTACAAACATACATGGTGTGTTTCTCCGTCTATCCCGTCATTTCTTCCTTTCACATTCTTTTCTTATTTCCTCCTTCTTTCATCCATTACTTATTTATTTCCTTACTCCAGTGCTCCTCTTCCTGCATGCATTTGTTATTGCCTTCTTTAATGTATTCCTTCCTTCCTTCAGTCTTTTCTTTCTTTAATCAGCGCAGTGCAAGCACATTTTCTTTTGTTTGCAAAGCTGCCTCAGGTCCTCAAATGACCTTTCTCTAATTTGAGTTCACTTTTAAGTTTTTGTCATAGGCTTCCAATATGACATATTATGTTATATTGATTTGTATAGTGCACTAATCACGCAGGAGGGTATCCAGGGATTTAGGAAGGTGTGTATGTGTGAGGTGCCTGAGTTGCTTTTGTGAAGAGCCAGCCCTTCATCTTCTTGCGGAAATCAATAAGGGAGGAGGTGACTCCGATGTGTTGAGGCTTGTCGATGTGTGTGGAGCACATAAATGGAAGTGGTTGGGGCCACTGGAGGGAGTAGACGGAGCTCGGGAAGTGGGTGTTGCCTCATTAAAGACTGTGAGCACCTGCACTTCATATTTTACAAATTCACTGGAGGCAGGAATAAGGCACCAGCAAGGTTCACAATTTGAACTTTCCAATTGAGTGCATTGTGCCCCAAATCATGCTATAGGCTTCATTATGTTTTCCAAAGTATGACGTAGACTTGGGGTCAATTGCATCACCTTGTTCTTATTTAAGAGAGTTAGCTACAATTTATATTAGTTTAACAAACTCTAAAAAGCTACCAAATCATAATGGTCTGTAGGGAACAAGCCTAGATGCTGGAGTGCTGAATGTGGTGTAGATGGGTATAAGAGAGGGAACCACAAGGGCTCTTCTGTTATATTGGATGTGGGCCACTTGTTACAGTTGGCACTCACTCCAAAGAAGGTGACACGTCATGTGCATAGGGGAACAACCTCATGCAAATGAGGAAAACAATTTGCAAGTGCATTTGGTCCATATTACTCAAGTATTTGCTGAAGGCCAGTTCGCCTTGGCCTTGGGAACACAACTGAGCAATCCTTGTAATAATGTTGCCTGTCGTCTGAGGGACCTCATGAACCCTACAGACCTGCAATCTCATTAATGCAATTTTTATGATCCGGCTTGACAGGGAAGTTGTTACCAGACAATTGTGTGAGTACCACTAGAAAGGGTCTTTGGCTCCGCCCACATGTTGGGGCCAGGAGTGTATGTTTTCATTGGGCAGAAGTTGTGTGCTTTCACAAAAAAGTGCTTGCCCTCCAACATCTGTGATCATTTTGTTTATTTATCCAGCTGGCTGAGCTTAAACTTTCTGTGGCACACACATGACATTGTAATGCTGTAAAAGTGACTTAGATAACTAGATACGTTATGGTGTTTGTCTTTCTCTGACAGCAGCACAGATGTTAGGTGGGCAGTCATTAACCTACATTAATTTTTAGGTCTGACTTGACAGTGCATCTACCACCTGACCTTTTAACCTACACCAATATTATCCTACAGTTTTTTTTCCACACTAATACATATGCTATTTACTTATAATGCTTCACATTACCAAACATTCATTTCAAGCCAGACCATTTGGCATTGCCAATGCTTGTTTATGCTTGACTCTGCATTTTAAAGTCGTACAGTCAAATCTTACTCTTGAAAAGTTGAGTAATGTTATAAATGAATGTACAGACAGCGCTAGAATGGCACCTAATATTTATGATGCCCAGGCAGTGGTAGGACTTTCAACACAACTATAAAATTTACTAACAAGAAAAAAATCAATAGCTTAGAAAAACGCTATGTCTCTAGTTTCAGTAAGTTATGTTCAACACAGTTTCTATACCCAACGTGGGCCTTCTAAATATGTAGGGAAAGGACACAACAAGTCCTTGTGCCCGTCGGATAGCTCAGTGAGTTAAATACTCACCACAGAGATGTACCATTGTCTGCAGTTGATTAGCTCTATTTCAGGCAAGGCCAACTCAGCCTTTCATCCTTCTGTGTTTGGTAAATTGAGTACCATTAACTTGGTTAATAGCAACACATGTAATTTACAGTGCTTAGCAAATGTAGAAGTGCCTTTGACGCACTATAAAACATGCTATTATTTATAAAATCTGTAGACATCTATAAGATGACTGTTGAACATGCAGCTTGTCTGGTTACAAGAGAAAGAGTCAAAACATTCGGTGCAAGGGTTTCAGCAAAGTATTGATGTTCCTTTTTGAGCATGAATCTGTTCAGCAGCATTCCTGGTTTGACTGGGTAACCATGGCCACATATAATTGTAGTTTTCCTACTGGCGGTCAGAACCATGGCTGACTTCAACATGAGGGAGAAGTGAGCAGCTCATGGACTTACAGGAGGAGAAAACTATGCGAAGACCTATACTGTCCAATATGGCACTCCATTTTCCTGAGGCTATACATAGAGAGAGGGTCTGCGAGTGTGGGGCCCCATCCCCCCATGCAAACAATAACACACATACATTTGACGTTCTCAGAGAAATGAGGCGTTACAATTATGATGCAATACAGGAATTTACCAGCAAGTTCAAGTAAGCAGCATCCACAACCTGGTATCTGGTAAACAGGTCTGTGCATCACAAGCATTATCTCCCACCAAACATTAAGGCTCATTTTTATCAAGGTTTTGCGGCACCTTTGGTACACACAAGGGGATGCAAAACCTAAATGAGATTAACCAAGCCACACAAGGCCACCTTGCGTGGCCCTACAAGTTTTGAGAATGTAGAGTAATGCATGGCAGTGCCAATCACTGCCTTGAGTTACTCTGTGGCAGGAAGCCGCGTCATAGGTGGAGCGTGCTTGTTTTCTCATGCATCCACCCATGCATTTTGACACATTCCCAGATTTGTCACAAAACAATGTACAAAGCTCCCCAGGTGGGGTGGTGGAAAGCCAGAGTGTGTCAAGTGGAGCGTGAAAAGGGAGGGAGAGAAAAGCCAAAGAAGGGGAATTCCCTTGTTGGAACTAAAACCCTCACACACCTAGCAAGCTAGATGTCATGCTTCATCATATGGGTTCTGCTCCTCGTCAGACTGGCACTGCAATGTCTGACGGGCACCAGTAAAGGGGCTCTTTATCGGAGATCTTTTGTTCCAGCCATATGGTGCATGCGGGTGTGCGGGAAGGAAAAGGGTGTAGTCGTGAGAAAGTGGTGAAATTAAAAAAGGTGGGTCAGTCCACAATGAAATTTATTGGCGTGGCTGACGCCCTTGGTTAAAATGGTTGGAGGGGAGATAAATGCTTAAGGTAGTTTTAAGCAAGATACCTACAACCCCCTGATCAGGTCAACATGTTTCTTGCCCGGATGGCAATTCGTCAGGACCATAGTGAGATGTACTACACAGTGAAAACATGGGTGTTCATACAACCTTATGCCTTGAGGTCGTACAAAGGCAGGCAAAGAAGTCCTGCTGAGTTGGGGTGACGCTAAGGGAGATCCTAAGGTGCCCCGCAGTCTGCTCCAGTGGGACCTGCACGTAAAGGTCAGGAACCCGGATAGCGTGCAGTCAGCGCCGCTAACACCTACCCCCACTGTCTGGTCAGGACAGAGCAGTTGTTGACCTGATCAGGGGGTTGTAGGTGTCTTGCTTAAAACTACCCTAAGCATATAGCTCCCCTCCCACCATTTTAACCATTCAACATTTAGCAGCCTGATCTATGATTAATGGCACTTTTCCTAAATACATGTATATGCAACAATTGTTCATTCATTGTCATCAACATTCAGACCCTCCAGGATATTGCGGCATGGATCAGCAAATTTGGTGGCACAAATATGGAAATTAAGCGGCACAAACATGTAAATTTTGCAGCATTTTTGCGGCACTTTATTTTCCTCATAATCATTCATTTTTAGCCTTAAATCGATTGAAATTGTTTTAGCAGAGAACTCCACTTTGGAATAGGCATGTTTAAAACACCTGCAGCTCACTGGAAGCACAGCTTCAATCCTAACCTCATGGGAGGGAACCCTATTTCTTCCTGGGATGTTCTAGCACCCATGCACGCACCACTGCCGGTCACCACTGCCTTCTGGACCCATGAGGCATGATACCTCCTCCTCAGGTGCCCTTTGTTTTATTCTAAGTGCTTTTTGAATTGTTGTGTAATTAGTCAAACAGATCCCCCTCATTTCGTGTACGGAGGTAACTAGTCCAGAACTACATATAACCTTCCCCAAGAGCATGTGTTAGAAACTGGCGGCCTGACCTACCGGAACATAGTGGGCAGAAGACACAAGAAGGTTTGGCTTGTTTCGGGCTTGATGGTCCAGGAGTATCGCAAACTGAGTCAACGCCAGGTATAAACTTGGGTTTTCAGTGGCTGTCACACTTCTAATACCCAGACAGAGTATTGTTTACTTCAGGGATGAAGAAAATAGTGCCCACTATAATTATCAGAGAATTGGTAAATTCAGCTTTGTTCCCCTGATTTTTATCACACTTTCATCCAAACACTTTAAGTGTTTTCAGCAGCCACCATAAACCAATCTGCAGATTTCCATTGGCTCTCCTTATCCTGTTTGGCCTGGTAGCTGCTCTTACCGGCTCCTTGGAAAATAAGAAACTTAAACTGTTTTTTTTCCATCGGAGGATGCAAATAGATAGATATCATGTGCTCTGGTTGCCTGCCTATATGCGAGTGGGTATCCATGCCGCAATATCCTGCGGGGTCTGACTAGAGACAGAAACTAGTAAGGAGGGAGACGTATGCGTTTGGGGGTCTGGAGGGTGGAGGGACAGGGTGCAGAGATGCCGGGTTGGGGGGGCGGGGGGGGGCAGAGACTCTAAGAGCCAGAGGCTTGAGTCACAGCGATATGAGAATGAGAGCTGGGGGGGCTGAGGCCGGCGGTAGAGCATTTTTGAGCAGAATGTGTGTCAAGTAAGGAGGCAGAGAAACTCAGTGTGGGGACTGCACAGAGGAGCAGCACAGAAAGCTGAGAGACCAGCAACATACAGGTAGGGTGGCACACCACGGAAATGGCAGGAATGTATCTTATGTAATCAAGCCACACCCTTAATTACATAGGCCACGACTCATTAAAATACCACACAAGAGAACTTTGTTCATCCCACTTAAAGACCTGCTTTTAGTATATAAAAATAATAAATAATAAAGTTACTCACAAATGCAGGTATTGAAAATCTTAAAAACTAGAATACAGTACATACTGACTGTGTGTAAGTAATTCGCCTGCTGCACTTGTTCTCCTATTTCCTCGCAGCAAACGGAAATACTCAAACATGATATGGTTATGAAGCTTTAACTTTTGCAAATTCAATATACAGCGGCTATTGCCGATTCTCTATCCTCTTTACGAGGCACCAAAAACTACTAACATGGAACATTTTCAATCAAGGTTCGGGAAACGTAACGTTACCATTTATTTTACTATTGTTGTATACTATAGGAAATCGAGTTGCCCTTACGTCATCTAGTGCGTCTGTGAAAGGCACTCCCGTTTACTCTCATCCTGAGAGTTTCTAATCTCGCTGCGAGAGTCAGAAGCTTGACCCGCTATGAGCTTCACAGGCATGCATCCTTACACTGGGCCGGTGGCCCCGCCCTCTCCAGTCTAGCCACATACCCAAAAGGCACTGCTGGAAAAAGAAAACTTTATTTGTGTTTGAGGTTTTAGGGAGCAATCAGTCTTCTATTCAGCAGCCCTTCAAAAGACAAACGTGCAGTGAAAAAAAGATAAGAAATCGGTTTAATCTGGCTTAGACATTCCTGGGCGGTCGGGTTTTCATGCCCCTCAGAAAGGCAGCAGAGGATGAGAGGGGCCTGGGATTTCAAAGGCCACTTAAACGACGTGCCAAAAACATCACCAACATGCTAATTGATGAGCAGGCTTCCCCACGCAAAGCCAGAGTCCAGTTGCGTTGACTCTGCTTGTCACAGTATGGCTAGAGGAAGCTACTATTGTAGGGCTCAGCTGTATGGAGACACGTAGTGACGTGTTTGCCTACAGCCAATAAGAAGCCATCATTTTTCATGCTTGCCGGGAGACCCTTATTTTGCGGCAGAATTAGTAAATATCGCGGGCTTTGCGCTAGCCAGCTGATTTCGCGATTTTTCGTGAATCGCGAAATCGCAAAATGCTGGAGGGTCTGAGCATTCATAATCTTAATTGCCTGGCCAGACATACTTGTTCCTACTACAATAGGCTACTTAGGGGCGATATATCTCCTACAATAATTTCCTTTCATTGCTATGCCAGTATCTATATGAACCTCATAGGCGGATCTGTATTATCAATTTGCTTTTCTCTCATTCTGCCTGCATTCCATTTGCAGTCATGGATGGCCGCACAGACTGCCTGGATATTATTCTTGCTTTTGCAAGAACTCCTTTCTTACTACTTTCTAATTCCCCATCAGCCTCATGGAGGTCATTTGGGGGTAGTCAGCGGTCACAGCTGTGACCCCTAGCCTTCTCCCTGCTACTCCAGGCCCTTCCTTTGCGACCCCTGTTCTCAGAGGAGGCAAATGATGTCCAATATCAGCCTGCCAGAACATCATTTGCAGTTCTGTGTGTTCACTTTGCTTTTACCCCAACCTGGCCGAATTCCATTTGCACACCAACATTGGCCCAATGGTTCCCCGGCATGATTCTTGGTTTTGCATGTACTTATTTTGAATTCTCGGTCAAGCTGGAGGAAATGATTGAAGAAACAGAAGGGTGGACAGTACACAACAACTTGAGTATCATTGGGATCCCAGAAAGAGCAGAGGATGTTGGACATCAGCTCTTATTACAAACACAGCTCTGTGCATTGATGCTACCAGGGAAACACTCCCCTACATTGTGGTTGAGAAAGAACAAGGAGTACCATTCACATGTCCACTCTGGGGTTTCCATGCAAATAATTATTGCTTGCCTCCTCAACTGTAAATACAGCTTTAATTTGTTGAGGGCGCCATGTTGTATGGGTCGTTTACCATATGATTTGTCCAGTGTCATGGTTTTTCAGAATTACACCAGGATGGTATAGCATCAATGAAAATAATTCGACAAAGTTGAAAACTTTTTTAAAATTACTGGGTCGGCTTAGGACTGGGTAGCAGAGAAAAAGCACTTTACCCGATGCAGTGGCATTCTTCGTGGTAAAGACTAGAAATCTGGGAGTGTAGATCACTGATATACCAGGGCTGAAAGTTCAAAGCCTTTGGAGATTGTGGACCCAACAAGGGATCATATAGCAAATGGCAACAGTTCACATCCAGAACCATTAGTTTTAGATAGTCTTTTGATGACTTGCTGATGGAGGACACTTGTATCTAATGAGATGACATTACATTTTTTAAATCAATTTTTATAGATTTCATCATGGTGGTACAGTACAGCTACTTGTTTATGTATATAAATTAGAAACTGATTGGTCCTGCTGACTCAGGCCTTTGTTATACTTGAAACAGGCCTGAGATCCGTTTGAACAGTCCTAGTAATAGCCCCCTCTATGGTGAGCAGGTCTTCACGACTTGTTACTTCCGATGATGCTGACGAGATGACATTACATAACACTAACCAGGGCAAAATGGATAGCGGTCACTGTGCTTAACTAACTTGAACTTTGTCTACCATGTTTTATTTGTCTTGGTCTTGTACACATTTATTGAGTCTTTATTACATTTAATTGAGTCCTGGCTAATAGAATTTCTTTGTTTGTGGTAAATGTCATTGTAGATGAGAAACCGGCTTTGGGTTGAGTGTATGTGGTGATCAGGTACTAGTGTTCATTGGTCTCTTCAAAAGCATGACATGGGGTTACTTTGGGGTAGCAGGTGTTTCAGGGTGAACATATAGGGATAAGATAGTTTAGGGGACAGGTATTGTTATGGGTGTTATGGATGCTATACTTTATGTTGACTAGGGCAGTGGCATGAAGTGACCTTATACTGTGGAATTGCTGAGGCTGAGTCAAGTGTTGACTTGGAATGTAAACTGACTGAAAAACAAGATTAAACCCAGGAACGTTGTGAAGTGTTGACCACCTAAAGTGCTGATATTGCAAAGAAAAAAAACAGTGGGTCAATAAATGTGGACTCATGTGGAGATATGGGTCCACACAGGTGCTACACAGAGGGTTCCCCAAGAGCTCGAGAGTAGTAAACATTTTTATCAAACATCCCATCCTTTTATAATTTCGAGGTTCCATTAGACCAGCAGGGTAGGTATTGTATTGTCCAGGACACTGGAGTGCCATCATTGATTGCTTTCAAAGAAATATGTGCTTTAATTAGCAAAAGACATATTAGTCCTTCTGAAAACATTGCTGATGCATTTATCCCATAGGAAGAAGATTACAAGGGGAGTGTTCAATGAAGAAATAGACAAAGATCTCTATTAGTTGCAGCTGCAGCCTAGCGGTTATAGCTCTAAAGGTATGCCGCTTTGCCTACAATGCTTGCAACATTTATAATCTTTGTGAGAAAGACAGGGGCTAGTTAACTTTTAAGAGTATACACTCTTATTTACTTGGAATTCACCTTTGCTTTGTGGTGCGCTTAGTTTACAGAACGCGACCGCCATTTTGGGTCCTTCGCAATTTCCAAACTTGTGTGACAGCTCACCTCACTGCTATTCTGCCTGAGGAAATTATTGACTCCGACCAAAAAGGCTCAACATTTTATAATATAAAACCAAGGCAATTCTCTTTTACTTGGTTTCTCTTTTATGCAAACTATTACCTGGATGTACTACGATTATTTGGCTAATAGCATCTCCTATGTCTGCCTTAAGTCATAATTTCTTATGGATAAGACTGCTTTCTAAATAAAATGACTCTATGTGCAACATCCTGCAATACTTATGTCTAAACTGCATCTAAGTTATGAATACCTCTGATATGTCATGACTCAGTGCACCTATGCCAGTTATATCCCTATCTTGAAGTATATTTTTAGTTGAACTCTAAGTATATGAGGATGGGCTTTTCTTTCATGAACATGCCCTGAAACTGCTTTACTTATTTGCTGCACCACAGTCTTCTAATGCTTGTTCAACTGAATTGCTATACCTTTTGGGTTATGTTTTTCATCTACTTTTTTACGAGAGACACCTTTTTGTGACCCACTTTGGGCAGTTTTACACTGGATTCATGCAAGCCTGGCCGAAGACGGCTGTAATGCCAGAAACCGGTCCTAGGAAGATTGTTTCCGGTCCAGAGAAAGCATAGCTTGGCAGTTTGGGCTGGACTGTTTCCATGAGGCACAGGGTCAGACTGATTTGCATACTGGGGTGGCAGAGTGGGCTAAAGAACGGTGATGGATTAAACCCAGATCTGTTGACTGGGTGTGAGTGTTTGATTGGTTCAGATGATCCGTCCATCACCACCCCCTTTTGTACCACTTTGTTTGCCATAAGTTGGCAGGGTATGCTCAGACGTGAATCCCTTGCTCACTTTGCCACTGGATTCAAGCAAGCCTAGCTGAAGACGTCTGTAATGCCAGAAACCGGTCCTCACCACATCTTTACACGTGTGTGTTAAGCAAGTCTGTGGAATATAGTTTCCTGTAGTAGGGGCATGTCTGGATGGTATGTTAGTGGTAAAAGTGGTCAGTATTTCAGATGTGTATCTAACAGTTTGCCCAGTTGGGTCCAAACGTTGACCGTGCTCATCACTGTCGTCGGTGTCTTGTCTCTACCAGGGGTCGGCATATATAATGCACCCTCAATGGGAACCGGCAGAGCCAGCCAATGCTCTGCCGCTATCTGAGGCATATACCGAGGTTGATTCACTCAAAAAAAGCGTAATGTGCTTGGGCACTGTAGTAATACACTTCAAAGTCGGGTATTCCGAACCCTCCCTGTACGTTCTGCCTAGTGTCTGATGTCTAGTGCCCATGTCTGAAACCTGGTTCCATAATGACGCCTCGGTTGCCATCAACTTAGCACTCCCTCCGGAGTATACAATCCACACCCTTAATCGTGACTCCAGAGGGGGTGGCATCGCAGCCGCTATTAAAACCAGCTATCCATGTACTTGGAAGGCCATGGATATTGCGGGATGCGAAAGTGCCTATTTCTCAGTTTCTGTTAATCCGCACTTTGCCTTCTCGGGTCTTATCATTTACCGGCCCCCGGGCCCCGACGCTGCCTTTAGGGCCGCCCTTCCCGACGTAGTAAGTTCTTTGACCCTCAAAACTACCAATTTCAACATAATCGGGGACCTCAATCTTCATTTTGACTCCCCTTGTTCCTCGGCGGCCAGCAGCACTTGTGCCGACTTGGAGGCCTTCCAACTCTTTCAATTAGTTGAACATCACACACATATTGGTGGTCACATCCTGGACCCTTTTTTTACCTCTCTAACCTCGGTCAAAGTCCTGCCTCCTAGGCCTATGACCTGGACAGACCACTACCTAATTGAATGCCATCTTTTGCTTGAAGGTTCTCCTGTAGTTGCTCCTACTCCTGCCATTCTCAGGCGCCCTTGGAAAAAACTGAAACTTAGCGATTTCCATCAGCTTCTGGGCGATGTCCCCTTGGCCCCTCTCACTGACGTGGAATCTGGTTACGATCTCTATTGCAACTGGCTCACTAATGCGTTGGATAAGCTTATCCCTGCTACCCAGACTAAACAACAGCGCTCCCATTCCAGTCCCTGGTATAACAACTCTCTTCGGCTTTTAAAAAAATCTTGTAAACAAGCCGAAAGAGCCTGGCGCAAGTCATACGATCCAGTCAGGAAAACTCTGTACCTCGCCACCATCAAGAAGTACCACAGAGCTATTTGCAGGGCTCGGGCCTCCTACTTTTCTCGTGAGTTCAGTGCCAGCCCCAACCCTGCTAAACTCATCTTTAAAGCACTTAAAGAGCTCACTACCTGTAGAACTTTTGCCGCTGAGATCTGTTCTTCCTCCCACTGCGAGGACTTAGCTGCCTTTTTTATTAGTAAAGTGGAAGGCATCTATCGAGCCTTCCCCAGCTCTACAGGATCTCGGCAATGTACCACAGCCACCCCTAAAACTACCATCACGCTCTCCCATCTTCCGGAGCTTTCTACGGAGGAGTTCAACAAACTTGTTATTAGAGTGAAGTCGGGCTCCCCTAAAGATCCTTTGCGGCCCGCACAATTTAGAGAATCTGCCTCTTTTTGCCTTCCCCCGCTGTGTAAGCTTATTAATCTGTCCCTGTCCTCGGGCTCTGTTCCCTGTGCCTGGAAACAAGCTCAGGTTATCCCCATTTAAAAAAAACCTGCTCTAGACCCTAAAAATTTTTTAAATTATCGGCCCATTTCCCTCCTCCCGTGGGCTGCTAAACTGACTGAGGCCCATGTCAACACCATCTTAGCTAACCATCTCCATGCTGCGAATATTTTAGATCCCTCGCAGAATGGCTTCAGGCCCGGTCACAGCACTGAGACTGCGCTCCTGTATATGGCTGAACATCTTCGCATTCTGGTAGATTCAGGTCACACGGCGGCACTGGTGCTCCTTGATCTAAGTGCCGCCTTCGACACTGTCTCCCACGACATTTTACTCCAACGTCTGGTCGAGGCCGGGGTGGACAATCTGGCTCTTGAATGGTTCAGATCTTTTCTATCTGATCGCTCCTTCAGGGTCACCACCCCCCCCCTTTTGAATCTACGCCACATGCGATTGCCCAGGGAGTTCCACAGGGATCGTCTCTCAGCCCCACTTTATTCAACCTTTATGTTCAACCGCTAGCTGCTGTCGCCATGCGTGGGAACCTATCCATCGTGTCCTACGCAGATGACACTCAGCTGGCGGTTGCTATCAGTGGGGCTTTCGATCTTGAGGCAGCCAAGTTCCGTGAGGGACTTATATCCGTAGCCCACTGGATGAATGCCAATTTCCTGCAATTGAACGCCAAGAAAACCGAGGTGCTCATTGTGGGGAAACAAATTCATCTGTGGGGTGATAACTGGTGGCCGCATGAGCTTGGTCCTACTCCTACCCCCGTCACTGAAGTTAAAAACCTTGGGGTTTGGTTTGACTCCCAAATGAGCTTTTCCATCCACACTAAAAAGGTTGCTGCTTCGTGTTTTGGGATTTTACGTCAGCTCCGATCCACCTTTAAATTCTTTGACGCCCCCACCCATCAACTCATTGTGCAAGCCATGATTTTGTCTAAACTAGATTATGCTAGTTCTCTCTTTCTTGGAGTTAATCAGGCTGAACTCTCCCGTCTCCAACGCGTCCAGAACGCAGCTGCCAGGGCTCTGGTTGGCCTACCCAAATTTTGTTCAGCTAAAAAAAACATACATAATCTCCATTGGCTTCCGGTTGCGCAGAGAATAATGTTTAAATCTCTTACTCTGACGTTAAAAATCCTCAAGCACTCATCCCCTCAGATTTTGGAGCATCTCATCTCTCCCTACGTCCCAGCACGCGCTCTGAGGTCTTCTGTTCTCCATCTAGTCGTAGTGCCTCGCTTTAAGAGATCCAGGATTGGCGGCCGCTCCTTCCAAGTGCTTGCCGCCAAACTGTGGAATTCCCTGCCTGCCCACATACGTGCCATCGAGGGGCTCCTCGCTTTCAGGAAGGCTGTCAAAACCTTTCTTTTCCCTCTAGTTCCTTAGTTCTGCTGTGTTATGTTTTTTTCTCTCACTCTTGTCCGGCTTTTTTGTTCTGTACTAGCGCCAGGACGCCCCTTTGCTGGGGCATCTGTGCGCTCAATAAATCCGGTAAACATAACATAACATAACATAGTGAGAATCTCCCATTTGAGTCGTGGGCTCTTACCTCCGCACACCAATCGGGTCAGTTCCGATTTCAGCTGCTGGAAGAAATATCTTGCGGGGTAAAAAGGGATGTTCAGGAACAAGTAGAGTAACTGTGGTAGTATCACTATTTTTATTAAGGAAGCTCTACCTGCCATAGACAAGGGGAGCGCAATCCACCGTGTGATTGTATCTGAGATACAGTCCATAGTCGTACCATAGTTGATCCGCACTAGTTCATCTCTGTCTTTTGATATATGAATCCCTAAGTATTTAACCTCATCTTCACACCAGGTGATAGTGTAGTCCATGGGTAATTTAGTTGTTGTCGCCGTAAGGGGAAATAAGCACAATTTACTCCAGTTTATGTGGATACCAGAAAGTCCGCCATACCTTATAAACTAAGGATGGGGTTCAAGTTTTGGTGGGGGTCACGGATATACAGTGTGATATCATCCGCATATAGAGATATCAAGATTTGTCTCATGTTTCATTGCAACGCTTTTTCCTTACGGTGTTGCCGCAGTTTTGCTGCGAGAGGCTCCACTGTCAGTGCAACAGGTAGAGGCGACAGGGGGCAACCTTGTCTCGTGCCTCTCGTGATGGGTATTTCTTGAGACATTTTCGCGTTAATGACTACTTTAGCTATTGGTGATTCATATAGCAACCTTATCCAGGATAAAAAAAATAGGAGGAAACCCCATACGTTTCATCACTTCAAACACGTAATCCCATTCTAAAGAATCAAATGCCTTGGTGGCATCTAAAAATATGGCCGCCATAGGCAAGTCTTCAGAGATGTTGTTCATAACAGTAAAGAATGTTCTTAAGTTATGAGATGTTGCTCTACCGGGGACAAAGCCCGACTGGTCGGGCAGGATCAAGACGTTCATAAGGAGATTGAGGCATGTAGCAATGAGTTTAGCGAGGATTTTAACATCACAGTTAAGCAGTGACAGAGGTCTATACGAGTCACAGCTCTGTGGTGGCTTCCCTGGCTTTAGTAGTGACGTGATAAGAGCAACTCTCATGGAGGGGGGAAGATGTCCCACTTCCAACGCATCCTCATATACTTCCCGGAGTATTGGGGCCATAAAGTCGATGTAGGTTTTGTAAATTTCAACCGGTATCCCATCTAATCCGGTGGCTTTACCGGACTACATGTGCATTATAGTGTCGCGTACTTCGTCTAATTCAAACGGGGCACCTAAGAATTGCCGTTGCGTATCGCTCAGCCATCCCAAGGACACATCCTCTAGGTAATCATGTAAATTGAGTTTGTCAGTTCTTGTGGTAGCATAGAGTGTCGCATAGTGCGTAACAAAAGCATTCAATATATGCACCGTGTCTCTGTATACCATCCCATCCAACCCTTCAATTTCCAGTATCACATTCGTCTTTCGTGTCAGCTTGATCGTGGCAGCTAGTTCCTTACCCGGTCTCTTGTCTTCGCTATAACGGCGGGCCGTCCAGTATCGCACCCTAAATTTGGACTCTCTACAGGCTTCTTCCATGTGCTCTGTGACTTTCTCTCTAATTTTAGACTGAGTAGCCCCATCTGGGTGTATGGTCAGGGATTCCTCAAGCGATTTGAGCTCAGTTTCGAGGTTAGCTAGTGTGGTCAGTATGCTCTTAAGCACCCCAGATCCTTTTGCTATACAGATCCCTCTCAGGGTGACTTTAAAGGCTTCCCAAATAGTTTCTACATTCTCGACAGAGTCCTTGTTGCGGTCAAAGAAGTCCAAGACTTCTTCCATCAGCTCCTCTTGAAAGGCAGTATCAAGCAACGCGGTAGGTTGTAAGCCCCAATAAGAGCTCGGTGGCCCCATGTCCTCTGCGCTTAAAGTAAGCCGCACTGGAGCATGGTCCGAGTAGGTCCTGGCTAAATGTTTCACTTCTGATATCGCAGGGCACAGTTTCATCAATAGAAATATATAATCTAAACGCGCCCACGACCCCGCATGTGCAGTGAAATGTGTGCCTTCTTGTGTCATAGGGTGAAGGTGTCTCCAGGTATCAATCAAATTGTACTCTATGAGCGTATTGTGTAATTCAGCACGTGCTTTAGTATAATGGTGGGGGGCCAGGTGTGATCTATCGATTGCTGGATTGTGTGATATGTTGAGATCCCCGCCCCATATTATGTGATCGGATCCGGAGTCCACAACAGTGGCCATAGCTCAGTGAAAAATTGGGGATCATCTATATTCCGGCCATAACAACATACGAGGGTGACCGACATGTGTCCCAAACGTCCCCATACCAAACAGTACCTCCCACGTGCATCATGTCTTTCTCCTGCCAAGGTGAAAGGAGTGCCCTTTTTGACAAGGATCGCAGTGCCCCTCGCATATGTCGAATATGAGGAGAAGATCTCCTGCTCCGCCCATCTACACGCAAAGGTGTTATTGGTCTGAGGTTTAAAATATGTCTCTTACAAAAAAGCAATGTGTATGCCATGCCTGTCGAGATATGACAATACCTGACGCCGCTTTCGTGGATCACCCAGCCCCCGCACGTTCCATGTGATAATGTTCAGACCATTCCCTGCTATGGATAGTTTACTACGTAGCAGTGACGCTGCCTGCATATCTGCCTGTCCTGAAAAAGACCAGTGCCCCGTCTTAGTATATAACTAGTGTCTACTGATGTGTAACATGCTATGATTCGCCACAGTGAATACAAATCCTCACCATTATGGTAGTAGACAGAGCTCAAGTGTGTGTTTCCCAAGTGCAACATTCTATAACAATCCAACCCCCAATCCCTCCCAACCTGCCTTCCCATCCCCCCTCACCTACAATAAACATCCATGTATCATGACTATATACCGGTCTTCGTCTTTTCGCCCTCCCCCCTACCCACTGAAGCAACCCAAACTTGCCAGAATAGTCTACCCACCCACCTCCCACTCCCCACAACAGTAACATCAACAGCCCCCAAATGATACATTCCAACATAGGGGTACACCCGTAGGGGGAACCTCTAGATAGCTACACAGCCACTTCCTCCTCCTCAAGCCGCGGTACCTGTGTGACCTCTGGCTCCGTCTGAGGAGGGGTAGTGGGCCCTGGAATACATTACCACTGGAATATTCGCGAACTTCTTGGCCAATCCTCTATTAATTGTCCCCAGTCTCATCGCTCTGCCGGAACCCATATATACCACCAGCTCTGGCTAGTGGGTCAGTCAATGCGGCGGGTTCCACATTTCAAGCTTCCTCATCTGTTTCTTGTGCATTGCCTTATTGCGCAGAGTCATGACCATTTATTCCCCCGTTGCGTCCTCTTCAATGTTCGTAGATAGTCCTCCACATGCTTTAAATTCGTAAAGAAACGCTGTTTCCCTTGGTGTGTCACACGAAGTCGCTCGGGGTACAGCAATGCGTAATCAATCTGAGCTGCACGTAGTTTCTTTTTTACATCGAGGAACTTGACAATCGAAAAGGATACTCCATTATACGTCAGAGTTTGTTTGGTGCACGCTGCACGCAGTCACAGTCCGATAATTTAATAATCGCGCAATAATGGGCCTCGGACGATTCCCGGGCTTTGGTTTGGGGCCTAGAGACCGATGTGCACGCTCAACGATGAATTGCGTGGAAAAGGCTTCAGACCCAATGGAGGTCAGGAGCAGCTTTTCTATATAGTCCTCCATCCGCCCGGTGTCTGTGGACTTTGGTACGCCAGTTACGCGGATATTACTACGCCTACTACGGGCTTCCAAATCCTCATTCTTCGCACCAATTACCCTTAGCAGGTTATCCATTCTCGCTAGTTGCGTCGTGTGGCTAGCAGTGGTATCGTCATTGTCTGATATTCGCCTCTCGGTCTCCTTAATCTGTTCTTCATGCAGGTCTACTTTGTGTAAAATTGTGTCCATTCTAGTTGACATTCGGTCAACGTTATCTACTACGGTGGTGAACCCCTGTCTCATTTCTTGCAGTATCTGTCGCATATCCAAATCAGTAGATGCTGCACTGCTTCCCGCCATATCTACACTGTTCGGTTCAGCATCTGCTGAGTTAGGTTTTGGTCCCTTTTTTTCTGCATCGAAATTAAGTTTCGGCTGGCGGTTATCTTTTTTTTCTCATATTGCCACTTACAACAGGGTTTCGTGATTGTACCACAGTTATTCAAGGCCTGCTCCCTGTAGACAATTCAATATCAGCCTTCTGAGTATTTCGCAGCTCTCTTCTCACTGCAAACGTCCGTCAGTTGCGTACGTAAGTGTATGCACCAATGTGCGGTAGGGCCTCTGATCTGCAACACTCTGTCATGGAGAACCGTCACATTATAGAGATGGGGCCCCATGAAGTACTGTCCCAGTCTACTGGCTACCACTGGCCGAATCGCCGGCTCACAACCCACTGCGCCACACCTCTCCAACGCTCGCAGTGCTCTCCAGCGAACAAGTTCCCAACCAATGCGAGAAGGTGCACTAAGAAGACGTCCACAAACGCCGCCGCACTCCAGATCTCTCACCCCCCGGTCACGCTGCCCGCAGCTTCCCCTGTTGCAGTGGAGCAGACCAGCGCCATTAGAGACCTCCCAGCGCTACAATCACTTGCCTCAGTGCGCAGCTGTGGGGGTTCCAAAATCACGACTTCACTCCTGTGCAATGCAGCAGTGTCCCATCCGTAGTACTACAATCCAGGCCGCCGCGGCGCTCATCTATCGGCTGGACCTGTGTACCCGGGCCGCCAATCAGCTCAGCCATCACTCTTCTGTGCTCCACACTCGGTCTGTGAGGCGCTACTTCCCCACGTTGTGCAGCAAGTTCAAGACGCTCTCACCATGTCGGAGTTGTCAGGCGCCGTCACTGTGAAGATCGCCTCCGATCGTCTGGGCCTACTCCCCGCATGGTAATCCTGGGGCTTTCCCACTGTCAGACGCTGCTCTCTTTAACCCCCGCAGCTCCAGCGCCAATTCTGGGAAGATCTTCTGCACCTCCGTGCTCATGCAGGCAGCTTCGGATCGTTCCAAAAGTTTCACCGAGGCTGGGGAACAGGTCTATCCGCATTTAGGTGTCATTTTAGGCAGGTTCCGATCCAGTTAACAAGGATAATTAGAGGATATATGATCCAGGTAGCAGGAGCCTCACCAGATGGCGGCCATTCTGCTTGTGTGCATCCTCTAGCGCCCCCCATGCAGATGATATTATGCTCTACGTTACCGACCCCGCTACCTCTATGCTTGTTTTTACTGAGCTTCTTTCCTCCTACACGGTCCTGTCAGGTTACAAACTGTATTTCTCCAAGTCTGAAGTTCTTCCCTTACATAAATATTGTTTAAGGAGTATGTTTGACGGTATTGACTTTAAATGGAATACTAATAATATTACCTGCTTAGGGATTAAATATTCTTCAACTCTTACAAAAACTATTCAGTTTAACTTAGAAGAGGTTCTATCAAAAGTAAATAATATGGCAGATAGATGGTCTCCCCTCTTTTTGTCATGGTGGGGTAGATTGGATTCCATCAAAATGATGATGCTCCTTGTTATTAATTTGTATTTATCCATGTTACCAGTTGAAATACCACTGACGTTTTTTAAAACCCTTAACGGAATTTTGAGTAAATTTCTTTGGAACCGTAAGAAGGCCCGCATATCTCTAGCGCTTCTCTCTGCTCCTAAAGACCGGGGTGGCGCTCATTTTCCAATTTTTCGACAAAATCATTCCTCTTTCCTAATTTGCCAAATGTTATCATGTCTATCTACGTTGGGAGGAACTTTCAACTCTGTATGGCACAGTTTGGAGGAATCTTTGATCTCTCCTTTCCTTTTTTTCCTTCTAACTAATTTTATCCATTCTCCTCTGTCTTTTAATTATCCAACAATTTGATTCAAAATTAATTTCAACCTTTCATCCTATCAAATGTCAATCTCATAGTCCTTTACAGATTTTTTTGGGCTCTCCTATTTGGCATATAAAAACTATCAAGATCTCCAATCGCACTATTTTTTGGAAAACAAGGGATACCACAGGGACCTTGCAGGTTAAGGAATTAATACAGGTCTCTTGTTGTCTGTCCCTACAAGAAGTTCAATCTACATTTGACCTACCTATTTCCTCGTTAATGAGATATGAATCTTTACGATTGCTCTTGACGGATCAGGTTTCTTTACTTTCTAGTTCTCCTTCTCATTCTCAAGACCATCTGATTGAACCTTTACCCACTTCCCCTTTTATTAGAGCCTCTCATGTGTACAAATACCTCCATTTCTCATCTCTCAATCGCCCTAAAAGTTAAATTGAGCTCTTATGGGAAGCTGATATACAACATACTCTTTCTGTTCAAACATGAAACTCGATTTGGACACCCATACCCCACACTTCATGTAATTCGAGCACCACTCAGACCCTTTACTATTTTTATCGTAGACTATTTTTAACTTCATTATCACTTTCCAAGTATCGTTCTGACTTATCCCCAAATTGTTTGGTATGCCCCACTACTCCTGGCTCATTCATGCATTCCTTTTTTCTTTGCCCTAATATCGCTCGTTTTTGGACTAAGGTATGTAAAGCAATATCCTCTATTTGCACTAACACATTTCCCTCTGACATGTATTTCATTTTTTTGGGCAATAGCTCTACAGATTGGTTTGGTCCTCGAAAGGTGGGCCTATTTGTGGATTTGTTCATTGCTATTGCCCTTCAGGTAATTACTTTTAACTGGAAGGATGCCTCTAAAGTCTCCTTTTTTGCCTGGTGGAATCTTCTTTGCCAACAACACAGACTTGACAGAGCTTCTTCCAAAACTTCTCAACAACTTATTCGTAAAGAAGGTCTGGTCTCCGCTCACCAATTACCTATCTGCTTCTGCATTACGTAATCAAGATAGCTCCTTTGTTTTTCAACTACCATGAGTACCTTTTTTCTTTTCCTCTTCTTCCTTTTCTTTCTCTTTCATATGTCACATGTATAGTTATCATTCTGTTTCTTTTTGAGATACAATGCGATTATTATAATATTAATGTTTCATCACAATATTAGATGAAGATACTGCTATGTCTTTATTCTCTTTTCTCTCTTATTTCTCCTTCTCTTCTTTGTTCTTTCCCCCTTCTTTGTTCTCTTTCTCTTTCTCTTCTTTCCTCTTCTTCCTTTTCTTTCCTCCTTCCCTCCTCTGTAGATCTTCCCACCTTCTGACAAAAACTAAAAAATGGAAAATGCTATTTTGTATATGGGTACACTATTTTATTATTGCTTTCCTTTGTTGGTATATCTTTACATTTAGAACAGGTATTTTTCTTTTTGTGTTATTTATTCCATCAAATCATTTATTCAGTTTCCTAATTGATTGCCATTTATTTTATAAGTTTTGTTACATAGTGTACCTATGTTTCTAATTTCTTCAATAAAGCTCTTAAACAAACAAAAAAAATCATAAAGTCATAAAATTAACTTCGAAACCCCAGAACAATTAGTTAAACCTTAAGTAAATTAGAATTAAAATCCTCAAAATAAATTAAGACAATTAAAAAAGTGACTCAGAGAATGGTGGCTAACGTGTCAGAATAGTATGTAGGCTCCAAAGGGGAAGGAGTAAAGTCTCTGGTATAGAGCAGGGTGTCAGTATTAATCCGATGCTGATAGCAATGAAAATGTTCACTGTTAAACAGTTCAGACATACATATGTTCGCCTGAGAGTACATCATCAAGCAAGGCAAAGCTTTCTGCACGGTGTTCATAATTTTGGCAAAGCACAGTGTGAATATGGACACTGTTGGACCCCAGAGATGCTTTTGAAGAGCTGCTGTGCAATCAATGAACTTATGATGCTCAAGCTGGTGATTGCAATCTGTGCATGTTGCAACAGCAGCCATGTAGTGTCTATGAAAGACTTCGGATGTTTGACAGCGATTGTAACATGCTGAATCAAGTTCACAGCCCCACCTCCAAGTCATTGGTAGTGCAAGAGGGTCCCAGTTTTATCACTGCAGCTTGGAGGAATTTTATGGCCAGATGTAGGTAATCCCAATTTACCTATTCTTAAATACTGAATTTTACTGATTCTGTATTTAAGAATAGGTAAATGGGATGTAGGTAATTTTTTGTTAAAAATAACCGAATCTGTAAGATTCGGTAATTACCGAATCGGTATTTACCGATTCGGTAATTGCCATTCATTCCTATGGGCCTGGAAAACATTGAAGGGTGGCAGGGTTTCACTTTGACACCCTGTTGCACCCCTCAATTGTGTATGGGTGCACATGTGGCACACATACATGCCCTAAGGGCATGTATGTCTGCCGTATGTCTGCCACATGGCACCTTTGAAAATGCACAGATTTGCATTTTCAAAGGTATTTGTTATTTACCACCAACTTATAATTGGTGGTAAATAACAAATCCTAAAATGGGAAAAGCATTCATTTGAGTGCTCCCTACATTTCAGATTCGGTAATTTACCAATTCGATATTTTTAAGAATCAGTAATTTACTGAATTCTTAAATACCGATTCGGTAAATTACCGAATCTGAAATGTAGCCACCTATATATGAAAAGCCTAATTCCGGTCGGTAACAGCCGAAATTCGGTAATTTCGGCCGTTACCGACCGGAATTAGGCTTCCTACATCTGCCCTTAGTGTTTTACCATTTAGGATGATGTTCACTGGATTCAGGCAGGCAATTACAGCCTGACAGCAGGTGTGAACTCCCAAGCTTTCAAACTCTTTAGGAGGAAGTTTTCTTTCAGATAAAGCAGTGTGGGGCAGAAACAGAGAATGTGAATGATTGTTTGTGTGCCTAGGCGGCAGAAGCGGCGTGATGCAATGTGAGCTGCAGCTGTCCTCCATGCCGGTCAGCAGCCTCCCATGTTCCATTTCCCCAGGCTGAGAGCTGCAAATCTGGCTTTGAGCCACAGCTGGTTCGTCCAGGCAATGTACTTCTGCTGGATCCAAGGGGTTTAAGAGTTAGTCGCTGCCCAAGCATCCAAATGCTTGCTCACCATTGCCAGGTCTTTCAGCTTTGATAGCCTCACTGTAGGTACTGCAAGTTTTTTAAAAGTAGCTTGTGGAAGATGTTTTTTCCAGGCTTCTGTGAGCAGGAGTACTTTTAGCTTGCCTTGAAGATGGCACTTAAGTGAGAATCCTGAGATGTCTAAGGGCATTATTATGACTTTGATGGGGTGGCAGCAGGCGACCACGCCAGGGCCCTGCTGCGACCCTAATGAAACAAAATGACGGATTCCGACTGGAATCCAGGTCGGCGGTCCTGCTAGCAGCATGTCCCACTGTGGTGCAGTGCTAAAGCTCATACATGAGCCTTAGCAAGGCACTGCAATGCGAACGTTATTGCATGTTCCTTCAGGGCATAGGCTGTGAAGTTCATGCCCTGCAGGCACTGGGGTGCATGCATGCATGGGGCACACTATGTGCCCCACTGCATACATCCCCTGGCGCAGAGGCAACCCCCTTTGTTTCCTCACCCACCACTTTTAATGGCGGGCTCACCGCCATGAACCTGTGGCGGTGATGAAATGCCTAATGTGCTTGGCGGTGCCACAGTGGCACAACCAGCATATTAAGGGCCTTAGACTGCTACAAGACCACCAGGGATCGCAGATCGCTGGTGGCAGCAGCGGTCCGATGGTGGTCCGACTACCCTACTTGTAATAGGGTGGTCGGACTACTGGTGCTGCAGTAGCTGCCCCCCCACCGTAGGTTTGGTGGTCCAAACTCATAATAAGGCACTAAGGGGCATATTATCAACAAGTAGCGATATTTATCGCATAAGAAGCTTAGCGACATTTTTTTTATCGCCAAGCATTGCCGGATTTTATCGCAGAGATAACGTGCTATTAGCAATGTTTATCTCCAATGCAATCAAATATCCGGCGATAGCGGCGACATGCGTGAATATCGCTGAAAAACCAGCAATATTCAAAAGTCTCAGTACAACTCCAGGCTGTGTAAAACACTTAAAGAGAAAGAAAGCAACATTGAAAGAGTACATATCGGTAGCCAGGAACTGAATGAAATGGCCACAAATGAAAGGTTCAGTGCCATTACACATATTGATGCCATATACTAAATGGAGTAAGAACGCTAAAGGCAGATGTGACCAGGTTCCAAAAGCAGCACACAGCAATAGTTCAGTACAGATTAAACCAAAATTCATGTGCTATGAAAAAGGGATTCACCAGGTGTTTCTGAAGAAACATTTAAGTGGACTGTGATTTCCACATGAAGGTAAATATCCCGCCATTGGACAGATATGCTTAGGCTGTGGTAAAGTGAACCATTTTGTGACAACTTGCAAGACAAAGAGAAAAGTAAGCGCGCCACAGCATGAAGACTAAAGGCTGACCGAACGGTACCTCTTTGACGCACTCCCACAAGGCCAAACGGTCACACTAACTGAGGCAAATTGACACCAAACAAAGTTGATTGTTGTCTAAATCATCCACAAAGAGTTCCTCAGCATCAGTTTCCAGTGAAAGTTACAATTGTGCAATGTTGATGCTTACTTCAAAAAGGCATGCACAAGTGGGACTAGATAAATATGAGCAATAATTCAAAGTGATGAAAAATGTACACAAAAAAGCACCAAAAACATGAAAACATTGTTCGAAGATCACTCTAAAGATAAATTGGTGTTCTATACCATTCATAATTGGCAGTGGTACGTCGATACATCTCATGCCTGAGGAGAAGTATCCAGAATTGTCTCTGTTGCCACAATTTACGAAGTCAAAAGCTAAAGTGTACACCCCAGCTGCTTCGATGCCCTTAAACAGTCAAGGGTAATTTGCAGCCACGATGAAAACTGTGGTACAAGCATCTATTCATGTACTTAAAGGAACAGCTTCAAGTGCCTATTTTCTGAGTTTCAACACTGCTGCTGATATGGGGCTATTATCAGTGAACTACAATATGAATGCTGATCATGAAATTGTAATTTAATTTCCTTCATTATTTCATGGGTTAGAAAAACAATGACAGTAAAGTTACATATAAATTATGATGTTCGTCCTGTTGCTCAAATACACAGACAAATTGTGTTTCACTTGCAATCAAATGTTGAAAAAGAATTTAATTTGCTACTTAAACATGACATCATTGAATACACCATTGGTCCAACAACGTGGGTTTCTCCCATTGTAGTAGTGCCTAAAAGAGACAGTGAAGGAGCTGTACACAAATGCGTTGACATGCATCAGGCCAACAAGGCAATTGAGCGACAGAGACATCCTGGTCTCACAATGCTGATATGATAACCCAATTGAATGGTGCCAATTTCTTCTCTAGACTTGACTTAAATAAAGGATATCACCAATTAAAACGTGAAGAAAAATCCAGGTACATTGCAACCTTTTCTACACATATTGGTCTGTTTCTCTATTAGCGATTGAGTTTTGGTGTATCCTCTGCTGCAGAAATTTTCCAAATTGTCACACGACGTATCATATATCCAGTGGTAAATGCATTTAACTATAGTGATGGAATGTTGGTTTTCAGAGCAACACAAAAAAGCATGATAAAGCTCTCTTACAAGTATGTCGTTTGCTGAATGATGCAGGCTTAACTCTGAATGCTGACAAAAGTGAATTTCACATGAAAAGCTTGAAATTCTTTGGCCATGTCTTTTCTGATGTGGGCATGAAACCTGATCCAACTAAAGTGCAAACTTTGTCTACCGCAAATCCCCCACAAGACATTTCTATGTTACAATTATCTCTTGGAATGGCCAGTTACTGCTCTAGATACATACACAACTTTGCTACAGACAGTGCACCGTTACAAGAACTAACAAAAGAATGTGTCTTTTCATTGGTCATGTAAATGCGAGAAGAGCTTCCAAAATTCAAGGAAGCTATTGAGAGTGCCACTTAAATTGTCTACTTTGATCCCAAACTTCATACAGAGGTTGTTGTTGAAGCGAGCCCGGTCGGGGTACGAACAATCCTTGCACAGCACAACAGACAGTCAAATGCCCAGGGACATATCAAGGCATATGATAGTAAAAGCCTGTCACAAATGGAACATACTTACTTGCAACCTGAGAAAAGAATTTTGGCAGTGGTTTGGGCTTGTGAATATTTTGATTTATTTTTGTAAGGAAAGCCTTTCACAATACTGACCGATCATCAAGCACTGTTGAAGATATTTGGCAATCCCAAAGCCAATTGCCTCCTCAAATTCAACGTTGGGGTTTGACGTTACACGAATACAACTATACAAATCTTCATCGTTCATGGAAAGTTCAGAATCCTGCTGTGCAATCAAGTACAATTTACAAAAGACAATGGTCCCTATATGTGGACAGGATAGCAAAAAATAATAATCATACACCTAATAAGTAGTATGTTTCTTTGTCCAGCCGGACAAGAATTTTATTTTAAATGATCAAGTTCATAGAGAGAGTTTTAAGACCAAGATAACAAGTGGGCACAGCCGTGACCCACAACATTTAAGACAAAACAACAAAGAAATGGCCAAAAAGGCAAAGCAAAAATCTGTCTGTATACTATTGTTCAGTGCTACAGACTCAATCTCTTAAACATAACCATACCATTGCGTCAAACAATATAGCATTCATCATATTGCATATGGGGTTTTTTGTCGACGATGTTTCGATCCCTTTTTAAATTATGACATCATCATCAGGACAAGAATTATCAGCATTATGGTTTTGTTCAACAATTATTAACACAATGCCTATTATCGCATTACTTTACATGAAGGAAATAGGAGGCAAGGGGGAAGGAAAAACAGAAATTGTATATAAGTATCAGCATGTAAGGAACAATTTTAAAAACATGAGTGACATGAGAATTGCGGCGAGTGAAAAACCATGCATATAGCTGAGTGGAGTCGATAATCGGCGAGTGAAGGGGAGTTCCAGGTCTCTATTAAGATCAATAGCAAGTGAGGGTGGAAAACACTAGTCACGGTTACCCGATCGTTCCGGTGATGAAAAGGCTAAGTCGTGAATGGCGTGAAAAATTACTGTGCCTAAGTTCATAGAAGTGTCAATAATCACGGGCGATGGTACGTCGTGAATGGCGTGAAACATTTATTGGCTAAGTCATAGCTATGGCAATAATCGCGGGCGGTGGCAGGAGAAGAAACCTACATGTCGGTTTACTTGCTGGTTGTCTCGTTCTGGGTTATTGAGGAGAAACCGCGGGGCTAATGGCATTCTGAGGAAAGAAAAATGTGACGTTAACGGTACCGGTCTATGAATGAGGCGGGGTGCCGGATCGAGGGTGGAGGACACAGTTACCTTTCAAAACAATTCCGGGGCTTCCATCAAGGTTGTGTGGAAACGCCAGGAGTGGAGCGTGATGGCTCAATCTGAAAGGGAGCGGGCGGTTAGATACTTGCATGTAAAAGTATCAGGCTGCTCCAAACAGAGTTACCGGCTGGTGAGATTCACTTACTTGTATTGGCAGGAGCACTGTGGCTAATAGGGGAGTCCGATGGAAGTGAGCTACCGAGCAACCATGGGAGCTAGCTAATCAACCCTCATGGTCTCTAGAAATCGATGATGGACTTACTGTGACTAGGTAGAGCAGTGCGGCGGCCATATTGGAGTGGTGATAGCCACATGGTCTCTAAAAATCGATGATGGACTTACTGTGACTAGTGCGGCGGCCATATTGGAGTGGTGAAAGTGATCAGTGTGATTGTGTATAACTAATAATGCAGCATGCATTAACCGCAATATGTGACTTCTTTAAAAAAACAGTTTAAATGATAGAAATGACATATAACTAAGATTACAATAAGTGCAATCAAGTACAGCAGCTGCCATGTTTTTAGAACAAATTGTCACTTCCACTAGCCAAGATAGTGACTTCTTAAAGTTGAAAGATATAGCTCGTCAATTGTGGAACCATCACTCTAGACCTCTCTCTAATGACAGTGAGTATTTGAAGTTCAAAAATGTAAGCAAGAAACTATCAGTGACTCAAGAATGCCTCATTCTGTGAGGTACATGAATTGTCATTCCCAAAAGTCTACAACAAGTGATTGACATCGCCCACAAGCGACATCGAGAAATAGTTGCCACCAAGGGAGCTTTCGGGGACCGAGCCTGGTTCCCTTACCTCGACGAAAGGGTAAAAAAAATAATTAAGGACTTGTCATATATGCAACTGTCTTTCATCTTAAGTTATTCAGCACCTATTGAACATGTCAGAATTGCCAGATCATGATTTGGAGAGAATTGCTATTGATTTCTTCGGCCTCTTGAGAATGGACATCAACTTCAAGTCACTGTTGATGAATATTCCCATTTTCCATTGGTAGAAGACCTTTCATCCACTACAAATGTAAAGGTTATTAAAAAAAAAGATGCCATCTTTGGGACTTGGGGCTTACCTATAATCTTAAAAATCTGACAACGGCCCATCTATTAATTGTCGAGAATTCAAAGACTTTCTAAATCACCTCAATATAAAGCATCAAAAATCACTTCTTCTTTGCTCCAAGCCAATAGTCTAGTAGAATGTTTCATGAGTACTTTAAAGAAAGCTGCTCAGCGTGCTACATTGGAGAAGCTCGACTTCAAAGTTGTTTTCAACGCTATTATTCAAACTTACCATTTGATCCTTCACTCAATGACAGGAAAAGCCCTGCCACTCTCATGTTTGGAGAGTCACGAGACCAAACTGCTCCAATGGACCAACCTCAGATCCAAGAATGAGGAAGACATTAATACTACAGACTTTGGTCGCAAACAGAAGATGAAAATATATATGCTGACAGATGACGTCATGTAAAATATGTCACTTTTACAAGAGGAGATTGAGTGCTTGTCAGACAGCACAGAAGAAGAAATTCTGATACTCCTTTTAAGGCGGAGCTTTTTACTCTCACCAAAGGACACATGGTGACTGCTCAGAGTTCTGGGAAGTTCCTTATGAGAAATTCCTCTAATTTTCCACATGTGGCTTATTGCTCACCACATATTGGAGTCAATGTAGAGACTGGGTCCAGGCAGACTGTTGTTGACTGTGTCTGCAGATGATGCCTCCTCACCTGTGAAGATCACTGACATTTTGACTGCCAGATCCCATAATCCAGTGACCCAATCAGGACGTGTGATTGAGAAGCCACCATGCTTATTTAAAGAATTATAATTGCCTCTATATATATTCAATGTTCAAAATAATTTTATTTAGTTCAAGTGGACCATAAAAGTTTAACATACGTACATAATGCCTTACAAATATCATGTCCAATTTTTACAATATTGTGACTCAAGACACTAAAAGCTCAGAATTTAACATTTATAAAACTACTTAAAATGCAGTTCTAATTTAATTTAGTACAGCAATGCAAATAGCAACAGTAGACAAAGAGCGTAAGAAATTAAAAACCTCCTGATAGGTACAAGGGTGAATTTCTCTTAGGATTGGGGTAAAGAATCGTACCCTTGGCCCTTTGCAAAGTGTGCAAAACAGCATAAAGTGCAAAGTGCTTTGTTGTGGTAAGTTATTGCAAGTACAAGCAATAAGGTTCGCACACAAGCCTGCCTGTTTAGGAAAGGCCACAAGAAAGTGTAACGTGAAAAGACGGAATCTAGTCATGAGAAACCGAAACAGTGCATTAGTAGTAAAGGACAAGTAAAATTGCTGTTGAGTATGGGACCAATCTAAATGACATTGCATTCCTGAATGCTGACGACACGTGTTCGACTCAACATAGTATGCTTCTTTTATAATCCTTTTCATGTTTGTGTGAATACTAGCAGGGTTGTGGTAATAATGCCCCAAACCAATGTCATGGAATGGAAGCGGATTTGGCACTCTTGTGTTGTGATCCTCTGAGGCGGAAGCCGGAGGACTGTATTTGCAACTTGTGTTTTAAAAACTGCACTATTTGTCACATTTCTTTGATTTTAATCATCGCCGATCTCACCTGTTTAAAAGCGCCGATCTAAACGCGCTCTGACAGCCCTTCGTGACCACCCCTGAGACAGCGACCCCAGCGCTGAACAGGGAAGCGCCCAAAGGCGGTAGCCACGCCCACTGCAAGGCCACGCCCCCTCCTACGAGTACAAATGTGCCGACCATACCAGCGCAGCGGACGAGCGCAGCGGGAGCGCCTAAGGCAAGCCCGTCTGCGCCCGTCCGCGCACGGCCGGGCCCAGGGCCAGAACCCCTGCCTAAAGCAGCCAACTTAAAGGTAAGCTACTCACGCAGAGAGCTACTATGTCTTAGACCCCCAACCTTTTCCTGTGATTACATCCATGATCTAAATGGACCTTTCACTCGCTGCTCTCTATGTAAGCCAGCCCAGCTCACGCTCCCTACAAAGCCCAACAAACCCGCCTTCCTCAAACTTGCCTCACTGAATTGTCGCTCACTTCCCAAACACGCGACACAGATTAACCATATCATAGAAGACCTGGAGATAGATATCCTTTTCCTCACGGAAACGTGGCTCGGCCCACATTCACAATCAGACATGGCACTAGCAACCCCTCCGGGATACTGCATTCAGTCCCTTCCCCGCCCCTTAGGCAGAGGTGGTGGTGTCGCCATTATTCACCGAGACTATCTCCACTGTAAAACCTGCGATGCGCAGATTACCGACTCAGAAAGTCTTCACTTCACTATCAAACTAAACCCAACCAACTCACTAACAGGAATACTGGTGTACCGTCCCCCCGGCCCGCCAGGTCCCTTCGCTAGTTCCCTTCTGGACTCAGTCACAACCCAAGCCCACTCCCTATCAAACTTTATGATAGTAGGTGACCTAAACATCCATCTGGAAGACCCGGTAGACCCAGTAGCTAATGACCTGATCTTAGATCTGGCGGCACTTGACATCCGCCTACTTAACTCCGGAGCCACCCACATCAAGGGTCATCTATTGGACCCGGTGCTCACTAGCTCTCCCTCAATGCAAGCGAAGGAGGCCCTTCCCCTTCCCTGGACAGACCACTTCCTAGTCCCCTTCCAACTACCTGGAACTTTCAGGAAACCCCAAAAACCTCCCACCTACAGCAAGGACAGGACCTGGTCCAGACTCCCCACGGAAGAATGGGCTAAGACCCTTGAAAGGACCACCCCCGCACACGCAGAAGACCCAGCTACCGCAGACAAAAAATTCAGAGACTGGATCACCTCCTCCCTGGACTTAGTACTCCCACTTAGAATTAGGGAAGACAAGAACGGCAAACCTGGTTCGGCCCCATGGTACACCGCAGACCTCCGAATACTTCGGAAAAATTGCAAAAAAGCCGAACGGCTCTGGAGGAGAAACTGGCAACATGCCAACAAAGAAGCTTACCAGACCACAGTCAAACTCTATAAAGAGGCCATCAGACAAGCTAAAGCCTCATATTACGATACGCGGATACAAGAATCATCCAACTCAGCCAGAGAATCCTTCTTAATCGTAAAGGAGCTGCTCAAAGTCCCCATCACTCCCCCCTCCACCACCCCCAAAGTTGACAGAAGTAATGAGCTAGCAAATTACTTTAATGACAAAATCACCCGTATCCTGACCTCTCTCCCACCCCCCGGTCCCCCTAGCCACATGGAAAGCCGTTTTTCCCTCGACCAGGCTGAAAATAACCTACGCCCCATACTGCCGACATTCCGGCCAGTAACCTGCCTAGAGGTTGAACGAACCTTAACGAAAATGAAAAGCGGATCACCTTTGGATCCAGCACCAATCAGGTTCCTCAAAACCGTAGCCTCAGTCATCGTACCCACTGTCACGGATCTTATCAACAGCTCGCTCACCCAAGGATCTGTCCCCGACAGCTGGAAGAGTGCGGTGGTCAAAGCACTTCAAAAAAAACCTCAGCTAGACCCAGCAGACTTGTCTAATTACCGACCAATATCTCTACTCCCTGGTATCAGCAAAGTAACTGAGAAATTGGTAAACACACAATTATCCCAGTTCCTTGAAACCAACAACTTGCTTAGACAATCCCAAACTGGATTCCGCCCGGGCCATGGCACAGACACCGCACTTCTTGCCGTCATTGAAGAAGCAAGGCGCATACTGGATTCAGGAGGATCCGTGGCAGTGATCCTCCTGGATCTAAGCGCAGCCTTCGACACAGTCAACCACCGTGTCCTTCTGCATAGACTGGCGGATGCAGGACTTACCGGGACGGCACTCAGTTGGATTGAATCCTTCCTTACAGGGCGCACGTTCCAAGTGTGGGACGACAATCACCACTCATCCACCCTCCCACTCACAAGCGGCGTCCCTCAGGGCTCCTCCCTGAGTCCGACGCTTTTTAATGTTTACATGGCCCCTCTCGAGGACGTGGTAACACCATTTAACATAAAAATGGTAAGCTACGCTGACGACACCCAGCTGGTCGTCTCTTTGTCCCAACTGATTGACCACCCAGAAAACCTGACCAACTGCCTTACAGGAATTCATAACTGGATGAACAATTCATCATTAAAACTAAATGGGACTAAGACGGAGGTGATGCTCCTAGGAAAACAATGGACGACCATCCCTCCAGCACTTTGGCCCGACGTGTTCGGAGAAATTCCCCCCCCCGAAACGTGAAATTAAGACACTCGGTGTGTGGCTCAAACCAGAGCTTACTATGAAAACACAAGCAACCAAAACTTCGGGCACCTGCTTCGGGCTCATGCGCACGACCCGCAAGATCCTCCCCTTACTGCCACCTACTTCCAGGAAACTGCTCATCCAGGGACTTGTATTATCCCGCCTGGACTACAGCAATCTGGTTTACCTGGGAGCCCCTGAGGCCACACTAACGAAACTCCAGCGGACACAGAATGCGGCGGCACGCCTGCTCACTAACATCCCCTCCAGAATGTCCGCCAAACCGGCCCTCAAAGCTCTGCACTGGCTCCCTGTGCGTCAAAGGGTGCAATTCAAAGCGATGTGCACGACACATAAGCTGATCAACGGGTCTGGACCGGCGATCCTCAGCAAAATGATAACCCCCTATACAGCAACCAGATCCCTACGATCCCAGAATGAAAACCTAGCTAGCATTCCTAGATTCAAAAGAACTCGCACAGGAGGACGACCATTTTCCGTTCAAGCAGCTACGGGATGGAACGCTCTTCCCCGCTCCCTAAGACTTGAACCCAACTACTTAGCATTTCGCAAGAAATTAAAGACTCATTTATTTCCTAAATAGAGTCCCCTATTATTGTCTCCCCCCCTCTCTCCCTCCCCCTCAACAGGATCACAAATCTTATAGCGCGGGGATGCCCTTGGGTCACCAGGCGCTTTAGAAATCGTTATCAAATCAAATCAAATCAAATCATGAAATTTTTCTCTGACAAAGCGGAGCCATGGAATAGCCAGGGCATTATCAAGGCTTATACAGTCCTCGATAATTTCCCTTGAGAACGGTAAATCCTCTGACATCCTCTGACATTTAGCTCAAAGAACCAGTGGGGCAATATTAATTCAGTCCTCTATAAAATCGAGTCTTACCTCAGAATGGCAGAAGACTCTGGGGGCACTTTTTGGGATCATCAACAGTCTTTTTATAAACTTGTTTTCTAAAGTTTGTAGTTGGGTGCTTTTATGGTATTCCCACACTCCTGCCCTGTACGTTGCGACAGACAAGCATTTCAATTTGGATAAGGTAATCAATTCCGCTACAGGCTTGTGGTCCAGCTTACAAGCTAAGCGAAAGAGACCCTCTGCTATACGACTAGTATGCTGTACCCTTGCTGTAACAAGATGGTCCCAGTTCAGTTTGTTATTAAAAACATTCCTCAAATATGTAAAATTGGACACCTTATCAATGGTCTTACCCTTTATGATAAATTTCTTGTTTTAGTTTGATTGGGGCCACACACCATGATGTAAGATTTAGTAAAATTTACTTTTAAGTCCAATGCTAACATAAAATCAGTAAAAACATTCTATGATTTTTGGAGGCTATTGGCGGTTAAGGCCATTAAAACTGTGTCGTCCGCATATGACAACAAGGGGACCGGATTACCTCCTATTCTGGGAAGTCTAATGTCTACTCTTTTAGGGATTACTCTAGACCATTTGTATATAGTAGAAAAAGAAATGGGGCAGTGATGCACCCCTGACGAACTCCTTCCGGGGAGACAATGGGCCTAGTCTTCTCTCCCCTAGTGCCAAATCGTACGGCAACAGTGAAGGACGCATGCAAATTACGCAGGAGGGCGATAGGAGCTTCCTCAAAGCTCATTTTCTCCATCTGTGCCCACAACTTCTCCTAATTGACTGTATCAAAGGCACTGGACAATCCATGATGGCAAGGTGTATTGACCCCTTCCTTGCCCTCATGTACTTGCCCATAATCAGAGACAAATTAAGGTGCTGTTCATTCACCCCCATGCCCCTCCTAAAGCCATATTGTGTTTGGACCACGAACCGGGAGGTATCTGCCCAGGTCTCGAGGCATGCAAGAATAACCCTCGCCAGCACCTTGACAATAGCGCAATTAAAGAAATGGGCCTCTAGCAAGCCGGGTCGTTCTTGTTGCCCTTTTTGTACACTGGTACCACCGAGGCCTCTTACCAGGATGATGGGATGGGACCAGTTATTATTGTTCTAAAGACACTGGTCAACAGGGGTGTCCAAAGTTGAGGATTGCTTTTAAACAAATCTAAAGGGACCCCATAAGGACCTGGGGCTTTCAAGCAAATCCCCTTCACCAGGGCATCCTCAACCTCACACACTGTCAGGTAAGAGCTAAGTTTGTATGCGCAATTTCATCTGTTGGGATGTCTTCGCATGGTTCCTGAGATGAAATACCGTTTGGGTTAAATATGTTTGAGAAATGAGATTCGCAAACTTCTCCCGGAATCATTGAATCCATACCCCTCGTGTCTTTCGAGAATAAGGGAGGATTTATGACCTACCAAAAGCTCTTGGAGTCTTTAAGTGCACTGGTTCTCTCTAGGTCTTCCAAAGGCTAACCTCCTCAATTCATATTACTTATGGTTGATTGTGCTTCTATAAGCCTGTCTCGCATTTTTAGTTAGGACTTTATCATGAGGGATTGCATGCAGTGCCTTCTTGAGGTCCTTTTAAGCCTTGAACACTCGGCGTTCAACCATTTTGTCTCCTGCGCTTCCCTTCTTCCTACTGACTTTATCAAGCTTTTGGATACTTCCCTAATGATTAGTTGGAAGCCCTAAATAACCATATCTGGGGGAGAGTCATGGTGTAGGCATTTCAGAATAGAACTTAAGTTAGCTTTGACAATATTCTCCTCGAATTGGAGGGGATACATTTTACTGCATTTCAATCTCACCCCTTGGTTGGAGTTATACTGGAGGGGGTGACCATCACCTTTCTCCTCCTGGGCTGTTACATGTAGGGAGGCAGTGAGGCGGTTATGGCCGCTTGCATTATTTGGCTCCTCCTCAAAGCTATCAACAAGAAAAGCAAACTTTCTAGATATTAACATAAAGTCAATAACACTTTCCCTTCCTCCACCCATATAAGTGGGGTACTGTATTGCGAGGCCGCTGACCAGGTTATCAACCAAGCACAGATCATTTACAACAATAATGGCATTTAAGGCTTCACCCTGTGGTATATGAATAAAATGTAACAGCGGTTGACCCTCAGTGTCCAGTAGACCCCACAGTAGGTGTGGGCTATACCGACAAAAAGTACAATTAAAATCCCCCACCCAAAAAATACACATCAGCTGCCACTTCCCCGCAATCTTAATTTCTTCCTTGACAATGTCGATAATATCACAGCTGTTTTGATAAAAGATTTCATAATACCAATTGATCAGTAATATTTTTGCCTAATAAGGTTGGAAATCAGAATAAGTTGATAACAATCAGATCAATTACGGTCTCTGCCTTAATAGACCCATATTTGACTGAAATCAGTGTCACCAGCCCTTATTTTGCCCTCCCTGCTGGCAATGGGGTTGCATAGACATTAAAAGAGCATTAGCCATCTTACTCAATATTCTCCTTATACCATGTTTTCTGAACACAAATGATATTGAAGGCCTTGACATACTCTAGCCAAACCTCATCCAATAGTTTTGGGGAAATGCCTGCAATGTTCCAATAAATAATTCTAAGAGGGCATGTTTTATGGCTCCCTGTTACTAGTAGTAGCAAGCCTGGAAGGCATGGTGTCCAAGTCGAGCCCCACACCTCCAGAATTGTGTGTAGTAGATGGAATAGGTGGGTCAATACCCGTCTCAATTTCATATGTATTAGTATGGATAATGGTTGTTCTATGTGAAGAAAGACCCAAGGGATTTTCAGCCAACCTATTCCCTGCTATACTAGCAACTGCATTAGGGTCTCTCCCTAGTTGACCACTTATTATTGCCATATTTTCTAAACTACTCAGATCGGCGGGCTTTCCTGTTGTAAAGGTGTGAGATATGGGACCCCTGGCAAGATCAGAGTATAAGATGTACACTCCGGGGGTAGGTTTAAAATGGTATTCTCTCCCCGCCTGCTTACCAGACCAGGCGCAGAGCCAGTTGTGGCCCTTTTTCCTTTCAATTGGTTCTCCCTGCTAAGCCTATCGGATCTTAAAAAATGGATAACCCCTCGTTCCCCATTAAAGGTCCCATGTTGGCCGGGTGCCGTAACTGGTGGTGCCGTTAAGTGGTTAGTGCAATTATCCGTGTTCGGGGGAAATTCAAGTGATGTTATTGCATTGTGTGTGTTTGTTGGCACATTGTTTACAGCCCTCCTGCTCTCCGAGACACTAGGTAACACATTAACTCCCCTTTCACCCGTACCATTAGGCATTAGCTAAAAAGGGCCCACCACATTGCTTAATTTGCGTGGCTGAATTCCCTAAAGCCAGTAATAATTGGCCCAGTTGCTCCTCTATGCGACAAAGACAGGATAAAATAGGTTCCAAGAAGTCGAACACTACTTTACCAATTCGGTCTATCACTGGTTCCATTTCAGTCTGAGACCTAATGTTCCCTCCTCCACTACGGGAACTCCCAACAGGTCCTGGAGGGTTTTACTTTGTCTCTTGACCCTGGCGATTGGCCCATTGCAAGATGGTCAATCCCAGTTGGATCAGTGCACTTCCTTTTTACCCCAGCTGTGCTCTGAGCCCCCCCGGTTTCCTGCAGATAGGCATGTAGCAGCTTCCACACCCTCTGCCGCTGCACCTGGGACGCCCTGGCGTAGAATGATAATGGTGGGTGAAAGTGGGGGTGTGGTCTGTGCCAATGATTCAGAGGACGTTTTAGAAATTGTTGTGTTGAGAACCTCTGTCGAAGCAACAGGCTTAGCAGTCTGTGTGGTCAGAACAGCAGTTGGGATAGTGGGACTAACAAAAGTTTGCGTTCGGCAAGTTTGATTGCCTTGTTAATAGCCCCCACAGCTTTCTGCAGGAAGCCATCCAGAGTAGCATAGGTGCTTTTGGCAACAGGCGTGGGTTTTTTCCTCCCCATAACAAAGGAATACTTATATACACACAATAAAATATTAAAAGGAAGAGTTTGTTTGTTTTACTGTAATGCCACACCTCCAGACTGGGATTTTAACCTGCGTATCGGCCGATGGAACCAAGAGAGGGGGCCCAGCCCAGCCTCTTCCGGCCACGAATGGGCGCAGATGGGCCCACCCTTGACCCAGGCCCAGGCTTGCGGGAGCCCCCTCATGCTTTTAAAGCACCTCCTCCAGGTGCGGGATGCTGGCACTGTGGTGGCAACGAGCCACAAAGGAGCCTGGGACTTGCAGTCCTGGTCCCGCTCCCCCAAGCAGAGTGGCGGCAGTATAATGGGCATCACCCGGGCACTTAAAGTGCTCCACGCAGCAGGTACTATGCCTTGAGAGTGACACAACTTGAATAAGGGGGAGCAGCAGCAATGCCCAGCCCCCACAGGCCATTCACTCAATAGTGCATAGAGGGGACAAGCACGTTGCCCTCCTCACTTACCTTGGCTATTGTCTTGTAAGTCTAATGGGCCTCCCACCAGTGGAGATACGGCCTGGGCCAGGCCACAGCCCAATACCCATCACTCCTCACCTCTCGCTCTCAATCGCTTGTATGGGGGCCCAGCAACACTTAAGGGGATCAAGCCTGTGACACAGGGGCGGTGGGTGACATTTGAAAGTGGTGAGGCGCAAAGTGATTTGCATACAGCACCGTAGCAAGCGAGCGCAGTGAGTGAGCCCGAACCCCAAAAGGGGGGTTTGGGGTGGGTGTCCCCCCTCCAAGAAAATTTTGAAAAAAAAGAAGAAAAATCGTGCATTTTCAAGCAAATTTGAGAAAGCAGGAAGGTTAATAAAGCAATTGTGAAAGTGCAGTTATTACATTAATAGATGGCATAACATAGGTAGCTGCTAATTCAGTATAACCACAGAGCTTCATACATTCCGTCCTATTAGATGAAGGTTATTAGCTCGCAGTTGTATGTTAGGATTTTATCTTACAAACTGCAAGTAACAAAAGGATCTCTCTGACAAAAGCAGTGACTCACTGTCACTGACCGATTTACATCATATGCACATGTTGTGATCTGCATCAGGTACACGTACAAGATAAGATTTAAAGCCCTGTTTACAGAGAGGCAGGACTCGGAAGGATCCAGTAAACAAGGAATGCCCACGAGAGAGATGTACTGAAGCTGGACAGCCCAAAGCAACTAAAACCAGATAACAGAAAGCAGGCAACTGTGAGTTACAAACTACAAAGACAATGGTAAGCAATAGGTGAAATGTATTCCCAGAGAAGCTTTCAGAATTTCCCCACGATGTCGTGAGCAAACCAAATAGCTGCACCGTCTGGTAGGCTTCGACCTAAAAAAGAGGCTCTGTGGAATAAAATGTTTGCCTAGGATCACACAGTTTGGATAAGCCGGGAAGCCGGTATTGCACGTTAGCTGATTTTATGTGTTGAGATTTGGCCACCAGATGTGTGTGTCTCTCTCTCTCCCTCCCTCTCTGTCTCTCTCTCCCTCTCTCTCGCCCTCTCCCTCACCCTCACCCTCTCCCTCGCTCTGTTTCTCCAAAAGTCACTGTTTGTCTTATTAGTGGACCAAACTCAGGGCTAGCAGACCCAAGTAACACACCCAAAATGCATTTATTTGGACGGTTCCCCACCCCAAACATCCTCCTGAGGCTACACCCCTGCTTGCTTGTATGGGATTATAACCACAATATATAAAATATATGAAAGGTAGATACATGCATTTATAAAATAAAATATGTGATAGATTAACCAGCTTCTTCTTGATGGTTTTGGATATGCATCACACTGGTGCCCCAAATCATCTTAATAATTGATTTAGCATTTATTTTAATTCATTTAACTTGGTACCCACATATATAGGGAGAGACTGCAAAGTCAAGTCTGCAGCCAATAATCTTGAGATTCAGCGACTTCGGGGGACTGCCAATACCGAGAAGAACCAATCAATAGAGACTCAACCTGTAACTGGAATAAAGATTACAAGCGCGGTATTTTTCTCAATGGACATGACATGAACTCAATGTATTTTGTGTTCTGTAACTGTAAGCAACAGAATAAGCGTTGCACATTATTTAGGAATTGGGAATACAATGAGAACTGCTGTCTCAGACACTATTGCAAGCATTAAGAAGGTGCTTCTGGTAAGGGGAGGGTGAAACTGCTTAAATAAGGAAAATACTATTTTAATAGCATTTTTAAAAAAAATATAATTCTGCGCTGGCTGCCTCACAGATTCACAGAAACTCCGACTCGAGTGACTTAACTCTTTATCTCACGGTGACGGTTACAGATACATTTCCGTCCATGTGTCCTGCCTTTGTGCCGTTTCTCCGCTTTTCTTTCTCTTTCTCCCATTGCTGCCTTACTTTCCCTGTGTCAAACAATAAATCATAGTCCCCAAACATGAGTTCCTGCATCTGGTGAGCAGGCTTCACTGTTGTCGCACTGGCTTTACCACTTGTCGCCGCATGGTGCAACATGCTGAGTGATGCTTCTTCACCCACCATGGACTCTAAGACTGTCCACTCCTGCAGGGTCCAACTAGCTATGCTGTCAGACCATTCATTACTTGACACACCACACAGCTGGAAATTAATAATAATGGAATGTGTGGAGTCAATCAGAGATGCCAACACGTTCAGGGCGAGCCTCGCGCTCACACACCTTTCATCCTTCACCGCTCAACACAGCGCCCTAAGACAATATGCAACTCTGATCACTCACACACGACCCGAAAACACATCTGATAGAAGCTAAAACCAAAGACAACACACATTCCACCATCCACCACCACACCATGATGATTGTCGGGGTTCTTCAGGTCAAAGAGTCAACTCCTTGGTGCAGTAGAGCTTTCTAATGCACAGAAGAGCAGTACTTAGCTGACAATCTGCATAAGCAAAGCCCTCTTCAGATGAAAGGCGGTAGATTGCCACACTCACACCCGTTCTCCCGAATACTCTAGTCCTGACTTCCCCATTTGTGCTTCGTTTTATGCCCCTACTGCACACTTTCGCCTACCTTAATGTGCAGGGTCTAGGGGGCCCCTAGAGATGATAGATTCCTTATGAAGATCTCTACTTCCTGCTTTAACTGCTTCAGTGCTTGTTTCTAAAGTTTAGAACTTGCAACACTAGATTTGGCCAATTCATCCTTGGTGAGCATTTATTTATTTATTTACCATCTTGTCTTAAGTTGAACTCCATCTATACAGAGAGGTTTCAGTACCAGACTCTATTTCTATCCCATTACATTCAATTCCAAAACAACTGTGTCAAAGTGAAACAAAGGAGGGTACGGTTGCTTACATTAGGGAATTTAAAATCACCCTCATTTCAATACCTTTTTTTAAAATCCCATGAAAATGTAGATTTTTTTACCTATTGGAACTTCAAAGCAATTTTTATGCTGGCTTTAAATATTGTTTCTTAAAGAAAGGTGATAAGTAACTAAGATGGTTTAAGGAGCTGGATGTTCGTACCTGGCTCGCAGAGGGTCCAGGTTTGAGTCTCGGCGTTGGCTCCGCATCCTGTGATTCTGGGCAAATCACGAATTAGATAGCTCCTGGATATCCCCACCTGTGATAAGCTGCCAGCTGCGCTATACAAATCCGAGTATTTATTTATTAACATTTATCTCCTCCATAAAGTGGCATTAGGGTTAATCGTCTATCACAGTCCTTGACCTTTGTAATATTTTTGAGCATCCTGCAGGTTAACAGCCGCACTCTTCGAGGGTTCGTCTGATGGATTGAGCCTGCCTGATACCTTCACGACTCCGAGTCTGAGGCCATCTGAAGCCCAAGCGGTCCACGTGCTCCTGATGGCGAGATTTCGGGACCGGATGGAGTTAGCAGCCTGAGGATGATGTGTCAGGATGCAGAACCCGGAAATACAAATCTTACAGGGGTGAGAATATTCTAATCTACACACTACGCCAGACGTACAGCCGACAGCAAACTAGACCCTGCACATTAAGGTAGGTAGGTGAAGGAGAGTGCGGGGCTTCTTGGCACATCTCCACGTTCTCGCCTGCTGTGGAGGCCTGGACCTGCTTGATGACACAGTCACACTCACAGACACACCGACACCAGGTTTATTGACTGCAACGTCACCCAGCCTGACTTTTTCTGAACGGACCATGCCTACCTCATCGTCTCCGTCGACCGTTGGCTATGCCACATGTAAGGTAAGGTTGCCAGCTGAGCCTCAGTTGGCCTGGCAACCTTACATGTGGCAAAGCCGATGGTCGACGGAGACTATCTCCAATGATGAGAGGATTGAGATCATGATGGGGCATCATCGCAGCACGCACCCACCTGTGTCTCAGTGCATTCTGTGACGAGTCTGACTCTGACGACGTGACAGTCTCTGCTGTGTGGTGACCGTGCATGGAACTCAGAGCAGGTCGGAGGTCTGCTGCTGCTGGCTCTAGTCACGACTCACTAGTCTATGCATGTGGCGGCGACTTTAGAATAGAAACAGAAACTTACACAATGTCACCGACGCGCGTGGCCTGAAGGGCCAATCACTACTGGCTTCATGCTGAAGTCACACAGTGATTGGCCACATATGCTGAGCAGTGTCTGCCACTGCCCCCACCCATGATCGGCATCCAATAATGGATGTTGCGCGGTGGACCAGCCAATCCTGGCGCTGCATGCAGCACCAGGATTGGCTAGGGGGGCACATTGGGTACTCGCCCTGCCGGGTCTTTGTAAACCCGGGGCCCGGCTGAAGCAGCACCCCGGCCCCTTCTGACATCCTTTCTATGCTGAACTGCAGGACAGCGCATCGGCGCATGCTCGGGCAAGTCACAGCCCATTATTCCTCATGCGCGCACAGTGCTGCTGGCTTGCTGCAGAGACTGTCACTCACAGCAGCAGACCAGCACTCCGGACCGAGCGTAAATTATCCCTGTGTGTCCCGCGCTGCGGCTAGAATGTTGTTTATATAGCTTGAAGATAGATTAACACTTGTACGCTCACGGTGCGACAGACTTAGTGGGGCTACGCCCCAATGGACGCACCACGGCTGCTGTGACCCGCTGGCTTCTAACTGCCCTCCTCCAGCCGGCATCCCAGAGAAGCGCACCTGCTAATCCCGCCAAAGGTCTCTCCCGCTGGGCCATCATGCGAGGCCTTACCCTTGAGGTCATCTCGTGACCGCTGCCAGTCCCAGGCTCTCCTACTCAGCACCTGGGTGGCAGGGGCACAGGCCTCTCCTGGTCCGCTACCTCCAGAGGCTCTCCGTGCTTCAATCCGCCCCAGGTACTCCTGGTCCAGCATGCCCGTCCAGGGCGCCGTGGGTCTACACTCCGCCTGCCGATTTTAGTCAGGCCAACTCAAACTTCTATTGTGCCAATCCACTATGTCTCCCTGTTGGGCCTAGGTCTCTGATCCACTCCTTTTGCTGTTATTCGAGAGTGTGCACCGCTTCTATGCCTCCCCCGTCACATTGCAGGGCCCACGGCCGCCGCGTATTCACTCCATCTCATGCCGAGTGCTCCCCGGCTGATCCCGGCGGCCACGCCTGCTCCATCCAGTCAGGCGCACAGGCCATCGCCATGGTCCTTACATCTCTTTGGGGGTGCCGCAGATCACCGGGAGGGGCATCACCGTCAGACCCCTTCACTGCTCCCAGATCCCTGCTGAGGCAGCCTCCAGATCTCCATAATTTCCGCTCACCCCAGAAGGCCGCCTCTCTGTTGTAGCTCTCAGTTCGCAGCACTGCCACTACCGGCAGCTCACCAGCGGGACTCTGCCTTCAATTGGGTGTTCGTGCAGCAGAAATCCCTCTCTGGCAGTACCTCTGTTAGATTCATGTATTTATTTGTATATTTATTTTAAAAGTTGTAACTTTATATTTAACAAGGCAGTAAATGTAGTGTCTTGTAAATTAAAAAATGCTGGAACTCCTTTGGTTCCCACTGTACACCGTAGTAGGCCTGTGATGTAAGCGTTTTAGAGACGAGTTTAAGACATGCTGAGAATGCTGAGTTCTGATTTACACGCAGCAGAATAAGCAGCAGAATAAAGACGTGTACAATTACTCTCTGTGTGTGGTGTCGTTACACAATTAAGCTAGTATTAAATAACTTAAAAACGTTTTTGGTGAGTCAAGTAAAATCTGATAAGTGAATTGCAAAGTTAAATTGTATTCCTGAAGGAAGTCTTGCTGTTTGTTGCAGCCAGAACACGTGGCAGTAATGCTGAAGCATTTTGGATTCCATCACTTGCCCAGGCTCCCCTTCAAAGACATGCAGATTTGCCTAGCTATCTGTTACTTGCTTTGGCTAACAATGAAAACCTGCTATTCTCTGTTTTGAAGTACCATATCGCAGAGTTACCACAAACGAAATATTGATGTGAGAATCCCTGATTTGTCACAGACAAACCTGCCACTGCTAATCCACCTCATGTGTGGGTTGGAGAGAGACATTAGACAGTAATCCAACTGCAGATTGTGTTCCCTTCACAGGGTAGTAAAGAGATCACAGTTCACCCCGGAGTGAAACAAATAGAGGCACTGCAGGTATTAGCAGTCTCTCGTGCTTTCTCTACTGTTATCCAGCAGATTCAATTGCACAAAGAGGAGAAGGTCAGTTTTTGCTCACACCTTGCAGCAAGTTCCAAATTTCTAGCCTCTCTCTCTACTCTCAGTCAACATGGATTTCAAAAGGTGCAGCAGTATCCTATCAGTGGCTCCTTCCTCGAGTGAATTGCTGATCAAATAGTGGATAACTTTGTCAAGCTAAAGGAAGTTGGGCCAGATGTATGTAGTTAATCATTTGCAATTATCAAATAGCAAATGTCTACTATTTGCTATTTGGTATTCGCAAAGACCATTGGGTCATAAATAGACCTACCTTGTCAATATTCATGAGGTAGGTCTCGGTTTGCGACCCATTGGGAATCGCAAAAATCACATGGATGGTGGCCTGCTGGGGTCAGCAGACCACCATGTTCGTGATTGCTTTTCAATTAAGCAATTTCTATTTTAAATGCAGACCATTTTCCTTAAAGGAAAACGGGATGTGCTTCAAAAATAAAAATTAAAAGTTTTTGTTTCATTAGGTCGAGCATTCGAGACCTATTGTATATACTTTAGTATATATTTATTATATACCTATATGTGTATGTACTTTGTGGGCTCTGGAGATCAGCCCTAGAACTTGTCTGCTTCTGCTTAGAGACTTTTTTTCTGTTCAATTGCCTCTATTTAACTGTCTTGATAGAAAACGACCAGCAGAGGTAAGTAAAATATCAGAATTACTTTCCGCTAAGGGACTTTCTTTTTTAACTTTTCCTGGCAACTGCCTCTATTTAACTTTCTTGATTCAAAATGACCAGCAGAGGTCAGTAAAATACCAGAATCACCAGTCCATAGAAATTGTCTCCCACAGGCACTCATAGACAATATTTTTTTCTGAAGGCCATGATTTTATGTTAACCCCTTGTATGCTCATGACGGAGCCGCTCCGTCATGAGCCGCGGTTGCGCTGTGCTCATGACGGAGCGGTTCCGTCATGGCCCTGCCGCCGCGCCTGCGCGGTGCGTTCTATTAAGCGGGCGGGGCCATGACGGAACCGCTCCGTCATGAGCACAGCGCAACCGCGGCTCGTGACGGAGCGGCTCCGTCATGAGCATGCGAGCGCCGCTCGGGCCCCTCCCAGCGCTGCGGCGGAATTGCCGCCGCAGCAAAGGGGTTAAAAACAGAGCTTTGGACTATACCATTTCATGCTGAAAGGCAATATTTCTCTCCATGTGTTCCCATACCTGGCATGTCACACAGTTTTGTGCTTACTTTCCCTCCACGTTAAAAAGCAGTAGATGTTTCAGCACCCAGGCTAATGTGCTGCATAGCTAAATACATATGAGGTCCCAAAAGCAAGACCGATTGCATTGCAAATGCTTGTTTTTTAAGAGAGCGCAACGGTCCTTGGGATCAATGCCTGCTATTAAATTTTTTTTTACAAACATTCACAAAGAGAAAACGGTCCCTTGGGGACCCCTTCATATTAAAAATGGGTTGCCATCTACTTAAAGTAGGTCGCAAAATGTGAATTTTTTGCAACTGCATTTCTGTCGCAAGACATTCACACATATCACTGCAATTTGGAATTAGGAAGGGATGCCATAAAGATGTCCCTTCCTAATACCAAATCACTAACCCAATTTGCCATTTCGTAATAGATTACCGAATGGCAAACTGGGCCTTTGTACATTGATAAATGCCTTTTTGTGGTCACAAACAGCCAGATTCTGCTATTGGGCTCTTTGCAAATGAAAAAAGCTTTGTACATCTGGCCCCTAGAGACTCAACAGAAGCATGTCAATGTTTCTTCATTTAATAAAGTTCCAAGGGGGCGGACTGTGAATATCTCATCAGTGATCTGGGAAAGTGTTTTCCTGACTAGTCGAGCAGGGCCAACTAGAGAAAAAGTAACTTCCAAAGATTCGTCCCCTAGAAATTCTTGTTTAACCCCTTCACTGCGGCGGCTATTCCGCCGCAGTGCTAAGTGGGTGGGGGGGCCGCGCGGCGGGCGCATGCTGGTGACGGAACCGCTCCGTCACCAGCCGCGGTTGCGCTTTGCTCATGACGGAGCGGTTCCGTCACGGGCCCGCCCGCTCAATGGAATGTTCAGCGCAGGCGCGGAATCCGCGCCGCGCAGGCGTTCCGAGCGGGCCGTGACGTAACTGCTCCGTCATCAGCACAGCGCGACCGCGGCTGATGACGGAGTGGTTCCGTCACCAGCAGGGGAGGGGTTAATGATTTTTTTTATTTTCTCTATTTCGGACCAAATCTATCACAGCTATCTATCAATCAGAGCTTACTATTTCATCCAGCCTGATGTTTCTAAGGCAACACCGAACAGACATTGGAGATAGTGCCAGTTTATTGCCAAAGCAGATGACACTCTAGCTTAGGCAGCTCTAGGAGTCCATGGACATGTGAGTTTAGTCCTTCAACAAACCAGGATTCTGTCGTACAGACATTCATGCTAAGGTAAAGCTAACGAAATCAGGCCTCAGGCTAGCGAGACAATGAGACAACCTGTGGAAGATCTGCTAATGATTGAAAACTCCATATCTAGCATCTGTAAACGTTGTGCAGCATGTCCAATATCAATATCGCATGTGTTATATTAGATGAAAAAAATGTTGCATCCACTACATCTAGTCGTCTCCACTGTATACCCATTATCCCCACCCACCCGAGCCAATCACAGCACCGAGACCGCCCTCATCGCCGCCACCGACGACATCTGAGCCCTGATGGACAACGGAGAAACAGCGGCCCTCATCCTCCTAGACCTCTCCGCGGCATTCAACACTGTCTGCCACCGCACCCTAGTACAGCGCCTCAGCAATGTCAGAATCCAGGACAAGGCGCTGGAATGGATCATCTCCTTCCTCGACGGAAGAACACAGAGAGTCCGTCTATCACCGTACAAGTCAGAGGCCACCAAAGTCATCTGCGGCGTCCCTCAAGGATCCTCTCTGAGCCCCACCCTCTTCAACGTCTACATGAGCCCCCTCGCGGCCATCGCACGCCAGCACAACCTCAACATAATCTCCTACGCCGACGACACCCAGCTGATCCTCTCCCTGACCAACGACCCCGCCGCCGCCAGAGCCAACCTGCACGAAGGGATGAAAGAGGTAGCCGAGTGGATGACGACCAGCCGCCTGAAACTGAACTCGGACAAGACGGAGGTCCTCATCCTGGGCTCCTCACCCTCCGCCTGGGACGACTCCTGGTGGCCTCCCGCCCTGGGCACCGCACCCAAACCGACAGACCATGCACGCAACCTGGGCTTCATCCTGGACTCCTCCCTCTCCATGACCAGGCAAGTTAACAACGTCTCATCGGCATGCTTCAACATCCTCCGCTACGGAAGATCTTCTGGTGGATCCCCACCGAGACCAGGAAGACCGTCACCCAGGCCCTCGTCACCAGCCGACTGGACTACGGCAACGCCCTCTACGCCGGTACCACCGCCAAGCTCCAGAAGAGACTCCAGCGGATCCAGAACGCCTCAGCCAGACTCATCCTCGACATCCCACGAACCAGCCACATCTCCGGACATCTGAGAGACCTTCACTGGCTCCCCGTCAACAAAAGAATCACCTTCCGCCTCCTCACCCACGCACACAAAGCCCTACACGACCAAGGCCCGAGCTACCTCAACAGCCGAGTCAACTTCTACGCTCCCAAACGCCACCTCCGATCAGCCAACCACGCCCTCGCCGACGTCCCCTGCATCCGAAGAGCGACTACAGGAAGAAGGTCCTTCTCCTACCTGGCCGCCAAGACCTGGAACTCCCTCCCGACCGACCTGCGCCTGACCCAAGACCACCTCTCCTTCAGGAAGAAGCTGAAGACCTGGCTGTTCGAGCAGTAGCGGCACCCCCCCCCCCCCCCCCCCCCCCCAGCGCCTTGAGACCCCACGGGTATGTAGCACGCTCTATAAATGTCTTTGATTGATTGATTGATTGGGTTTCAGTAACTTTGTCAATTACTAGATATTAGCTATGCACTGGTATTATCTGACGTATTTTCTAACCTGCTTCAAATTGTGCCAATCCTCACGGAATCCATTCAATGCTCCTTTCAACAGGTGGCCCTCTGTACATTTTGATGATGCCTGTCTTTGCTTTTGCCGATGCCCTCCTCATTTTGCTTTGTATTTATCTAATTAAATGTAATGACTCAGAGACCCAGGGGTTCTGGTTGCTAAGCACTTTATGATGTAGTGGAAAGTGATTTTGCAGTAATAGGGTAGAGGTGAAAGAGACATTTGAAATATTGTGCATCAAAATCCCTCCTCTTAATGCAGTCAGTTGATGATTTTTTTCTTTTCTTTATATTGGTAAAAACTAGTTCTGGTCTGAACTGAATAGGAGGTATAATCCGCATCACAGGTGCAATAAAGCTCTAGTTATTTCCAGAGCTGTGGGCAATTGCCTAGATGGAGTGAGGGTGGACTGCAGGGGCAGTTAGCGAAGAACCGAAGGTGGTGTGAAATAAAGGAGAAGAAACGGGAACTTAATCTCACATGTAATCAGTATTTCCACATTGCACTTTGAGGTGTCACATTTTCATTGATGAATGTTGATTAAAACATTGCCAAATGAATTGTGCAGTGGGTCAAATCCGGAGTAAGCAATGAAAGATCAAGCAGCTTCGTTGTGAGGGGTTGTGATTGCTGCTATTATGAATCCCCGCGCGCACATCATACACGCCAAAGTTGGCTTACTGGGGGGATGGAATGTCATCCCTCAATGTCCCACGCTCACTCAGGGGGAGGGGTGGCCTGATTGCACTGAAATAGCTGCTTCTTTAGAAGGATGAGAGAAGTATGACCTGAAAGAGAAAGCGTTTTCCATTTCCAAATGTACTCCTCTAAGTCATTTCCGGCCTGATGGCCATGACAGAGGTTAAAGAGCAGAGTGGGGCTTCCATAGTAGAGTTGTTTGTTAGGGTTCAGGGTTATTTTTATGAAGATAAAGTTGAAAACTCCTAAAATAGGCTGTATACAGCAGGCTTCTCTGTATGACGACTGATGAGCTACATCTATTTACTCATCTGCCACATCTCTTCCCTGGTGATAGCATTCCACTCCCACCCACTTACACTTATGATCTCAAAACGGTAGAGGTTGGCTCATTTTGAGTGATAATGGGAGACACCAATGTTCTTTAATAAAGCACTTCGTTGACGTTAATTAGAATATGAGGGCTTGCTGTCATACAATTGTATAACGCTTTCAAATGGAAATTGATAAGCCACTTTATGATCGGATGTCAAATGTGGGGAGGTCAGTCCCTAACACTATCGATTGATGATGAGATTAAGACATAGATGGTTTAACTTGGCCTATGCAAAATTATCCCAGCAGTCACTTTCAGACTTTAATTCGGCATATCAGCAGATTTTGAAGCATGTAAATGGTTTGTTTTATATTCAGGAGCCATGCATCTTTATTGCAATCTAAATCTGACCTTAGAAACCTTCTACTAACATTGTGTTAATGGGAATTTAGATATCACCTTTTCGCAGGATTTTTTGAACTTAATTTGCTTCAGAACATGAATTGAAGGAATGATGTTATTTAGATATGACAATTATTTATAAAATCTAAATTAAATGTTTACAGTCGTAGAAGAAGTATGGACCCAGAATATTTAATTAACCTGTCTTCATTGGTTAAGATATTCACGATTTGTGGACCTTTCATGGCAGGACAAACACCTTTGCACTCTAGTACTCTAGGGTATTTGCCCTGCTGTGAGATTATCAAGCCGTCCCCTTTTTTCCCACGCTTCTTATTTTTTCTTTATAGGGGTGCTCCCCATAGCCTTGTTAGACCTGGCCCTTTTGACAGGTTTATCCCCAAACTTTTTGCATTTTGCCTCCTATTTTCTGACCCTGTTTTTGTTGGCTCTAGTTGTTGTTTTGTCCCAGCCTGCAGCTCCACCTCGCATCCCGCCTCCCAGCTAACCACTCCTCCCACAACAGAGAAGAGAATCGTATCCCCCAAGGAAGCGCTGTGACCGTCCTGCATCCATCTGCAGAGGTCGCTCCCACCACGCTCCTCACCAAGCCTCCTGCGGTATCGTAGCTTGTGCCTACGCTTGTGCCCACGCTTGTGCCTACGCTTGCCTGCACTCTGTTTCCAGCCTAACGCTAGCGCTATTGTGCCTGCGCTTGATTAGCAGTGTTGTTGTGTGCGCTAGGACTGTATCCTCGTTTGGTGCGCTTACACTGATAGAGCGTCGCGCTGGTTGCACAGTAGCTGCATTTGCTGTTTTTTGGACTAGGTCACATCTACCGACTAGACCAGCAACCCTGCCCACCCCAGCCCCGTCATCCTCACTTCCGCTTTGCCTGCCATCTTGTTGTTGTTGTTTTATCCCAGCCTGCAGCTCCACCCCGCATCCCGCCTCCCAGCTGACCACCCCTCGCCCGCCCCCTCCACTAACTACTTATGGTAGAGCTTCTGACGCGCAGCGTCCATGCGCAGCGGTCGCGCCCCATTCGCGCCGAAGGTGCGCCAAAGGTAAGCCCGTCTACGCCCGTCCGCGCCAAGGCCGCGCCCAGCGCCAGACCCCCTGCTCCCCGTCCCACCCATCCCACCCGCATTACATACGCCGCCTCCACCCTCCTAGCCCTTAACCCCGGCCGACTGCGTTCAAGCCGCCCCAGGACACACCCATGGTCCCTTCACGTGCAACTCCTGCAAGTTTGACGGCAAGAAGACCAACTCCTCATCCATTAACACCAAACAGAGACCTGACACCAACCACCTAAAATGCATCCTGCTCAACACCCGCTCCGTCCACAAACACGCCATCGACCTCTGGAATCTACTAGACACCATCTCTCCGGACGTCGCCTTCCTAACTGAAACATGGATGAACACCTCCTCAGCCCCAGACATCACCATTGCCATCCCGGAAGGCTACAAGATCATCCGAAAAGACCGCAACAAACAAAAAGGAAGAGGCATCGCCATCGTCCATAAGAATTCCATCCGCATCTCAACCAGCTCAGACGTCAACCTCGCTAGCACCGAACACCTTCACTTCCAGATCCACACCGACCCCAAGACCACACTCAGAGGCACCCTCCTCTACAGGCCACCAGGACCCCGAGCACAATTCATTGATGACATCACTGACTTTATCTCCCCACACGCCCTCCCCTCCGAGGACTATATTCTACTGGGAGACCTCAATTTTCATCTGGAAAAAAGTAACGACAGCAACACCACCGCCCTTCTGGACAATCTCGCCAACCGCGGACTCAAACAACTTGTTAATACCCCCATTCACCTCGCAGGTCACACACTCAACCCTATCTTCACCTCCAGCAAACACATCTCCTTCAGTCACACCACAGATTTCCACTGGACGGACCACAGCTGCGTTCACTTTAATTACAAGAAGACCACAACCCACAACCATCCCCAACCCACTCTGCGAAGAAATTGGAACAAAATCACCATAGATCAGATCTCCTCATCGCTTCTTCAAAACCCCCCTGCCCACTCATCGAACGCCAACCAAGCAGCCATTAACCTCACACAATGGCTCACCAACAGCGCCGACAACCTAGCACCCCTGAAAAAACGTCAAATCAAACAAAACAAAAACGCCCCCTGGTTCAACGATGATCTTAAGAAATCCAAGAAACTCGCTCACTCGAGAAGGCCTGGAAAAAAGACCCAAACACCAGCACCAGAGACGCCTTCAAAAACGCCACCCGCATACACCACCAACTGATCCGAACTGCCAAGAAAGCCGCTTTCAAAGACCGACTTGACAACAACGCCCACAACAGCAAGGAATTATTCAACATCGTCAAATAATTCACCAACCCCACTGCCAACACCAACGACATCACTCCCTCTCAAGACCTCTGCAACTCCCTAGCTTCGTTCTTCCACAACAAAATCGCAGACATCCACAACAGCTTCGACAACCAACCCGGAGTCCAACCCACCCAACCTTCTGCCACTCCTCCACCCCCCTTAAACATCCTTAATGACTGGAACCCAATCTCCACGGATGATACCATCCGCCTGATGAACTCCATCCACTCAGGATCCCCCACAGACCCATGCCCTCACCACATCTTCAACAAAGCAGATTCCATCATCGCACCCCACCTCCGAGATGTCATCAACTGCTCCCTCACCTCCGCCACCTTCCCTGATAGCTGGAAACACGCCCAACTCAGCGCCCTTCTGAAAAAACCCACAGCTGACCCCACCGAACTCAAAAATTACCGCCCCATATCACTTCTTCCATTCCCGGCCAAAGTCATCGAGAAAGCCATCAACAACCAGCTCGCCGCCTTCCTCGAAACCAACAAATCCCTCGACTCCTCACAGTCCGGCTTCCGAGCCAAACACAGCACTGAGACCGCACTCATCGCAGCAACGGATGACATTCGCACTCTACTGGACAATGGTGACACCGTCGCCCTCATCCTCCTCGACCTCTCCGCAGCCTTCGACACAGTCTGTCATAGCACCCTATTACAACGCCTCAGAAACACCGGAATCCAAGGAAAAGCACTGGAGTGGATCACCTCGTTCCTTGCCGGAAGAACTCAGAGAGTCCGCCTCCCGCCATTCAAGTCAGAGGCCACTGGAGTCATTTGCGGCGTGCCACAAAGATCTTCACTCAGCCCCACCCTCTTCAACGTATACATGAGCCCCCTCGCGACAATCGCACGCCAACACAACCTCAACATCATCTCCTACGCTGATGACACTCAACTGATCCTCTCACTCACCAAAGACCCGAACACCGCCAAAACAAACCTACACAAAGGAATGAGAGAAGTAGCTGAGTGGATGAAGCACAGCCACCTGAAACTGAATTCCGACAAAACAGAAGTCCTTATCTTAGGTACCTCCCCCTCCGCCTGGGACGACTCGTGGTGGCCAGAATCCCTTGGAAAAGCACCCATCCCAACAGACCACGCACGAAACTTGGGCGTCATTCTGGACTCCTCACTCTCGATGACCAGACAAGTCAACGCAGTTTCATCATCTTGCTTCAACATTCTTCGCATGCTAAAAAAAACATTTCGCTGGATCCCCACTGAAACTAGAAAGACGGTCACCCACGCACTGGTTACAAGCCGCCTGGACTACGGAAACACCCTATACGCCGGTACCACCGCAAAACTTCAGAAAAAACTCCAACGCATCCAGAATGCATCAGCCAGACTCATTCTAGACATTCCGCGTAAAGATCACATTTCTGGTCACCTGAAAAACCTCCACTGGCTCCCCATCAATAAGAGGATAACATTCCGCCTTCTAACCCACGCACACAAAGCACTTCACGAACTTGGTCCCGAATGCCTCAACTCTCGACTTTCCTTCTACACCCCCTCCCGCCAGCTACGCTCCTCCCACCAAGCCCTAGCTGCTGTTCCTCGCATCAACAAAACCACCATGGGAGGAAGATCCTTCTCCTACCTGGCAGCTAAAACCTGGAACTCACTTCCTACTCACCTTCGCCTCACTCAGAACCACCTAGCATTCAGAAAGCAACTTAAAACCTGGTTATTCGACAAGTAACTCCTCACCCTTCTCCAAGCGCCTTGAGACCCTCTGGGTATGTAGCGCGCTATATAAATCACTGAATTGAGTTGAATTGAATTGAGGATTATGGGCACTTTACCACTGCTGATCAATGCTAAAGTGCATATGCTCTCTTTATAAATTAGAATATGATTTGTTAATCAGGATTGGCATATTTGATTTATTGGTAAATCCCTACAAAAGTGCATTGTGTGTGCCAAGGCCTGTAAATCAAATGTTACTAATGGGCTTGCAGCACTGGCCGTGCCACGCACATGAGTAGCCCTGTAAATGTGCCTCAGACCTGCCACTGCAGTGTCTGTGCGCGCATTTGTGCACTGCCATGTTGCCTTGGCAAGTGCACCCACTTGCTGGTCCTTAATCTTCCCTTTTCTTACATGTAAGGCACCCCTATGATAGACCAAAGGTACCCCCATGGGGAGTGTGCAGTATATGTGTGACATGTCTTGATAGTGAAATACTGTGTGTTTCGTTTTTCACTATTGAAAATCTGTCCCATAGGCTAACATGAGAGTGGCTTTGTAACACATGTGTAACTTTCCATGTACATGTAAATGTAAATTGATACTTGTATAGCGCACTACTCACCGCAAGGGTCTCAAGGGGCTTGTACAAATACGGCTGTGGAACCCATCCTGGCTTTCCCTGTGAGGCGTCCACTCCTGGGCACCCCCAGGTGGAGGCCAGGCATCCTTAGCGTTGTGGGGGCCGTTGTGGAGATTAAGCAAGCTATTGCCCAGAGTTGCAGAGTGGGACTCCATGATTGGAATAGGCACAGAGGCGAGAATTATCAGGTCCGTGGAATTTTGAGCCCAAGACCCGCCGAGGCGGGGGATTGGACCCTGGTCCCGGGCTAGACCTCTGCATCAGGGTCTGCCGCTCTAATCATTGAGCCACACTTCTCCACTTGATAGAAAAATTTAGTTTAGGCTCTCTGAATTCAGAATTTATTAACACACCTTTTGGTAAAGGTGGTTTTTAAATTCTGTATTCGAAAATGCCACTTTTAGAAAACGGGCATTTTCTTAATTTAGCTTACTGTGTGCCACTGGCTGTTTGTGTATTCAGTGTCTGAATTTGGAGTGACTGTAGCTGTCATGGGGATGAACCTTGCCCTTACACTGTGTTAAGTTGACATGAGCTTATTAGACGTTTAAACACAATTTTTCCTTTCTGTCGCCTTTTGCACACAGCACACATTATTAGAAATGTTTAGAGTTAGTTGCTTCACACGAGAATAATATGTTTTTCTATATTAGCAGCCTTGCTTGGTGAGCTTTGTCTGAACAGTGAGTGCTGAGGCCTTCAAGGTTATTTCAAGACAGTCGTTGTTGTTCGGTTTGATCAGCGCTTGTTCTAGACATAACATATATGCAGCTGTGGGCACCTCTGATTTTGGTGCATTTAATAATGCACTGCGTAGACATGATCACACACACTTGGAGAACATTTGCATGCAGAGAGCTGGTGCAGAAACTGATGGGATCCATTTCTGCTAGAACCAGAGGTATGGGGCCACCCTTGTAATCCCAAGAGACCTTCTGTAGAGATAAAATAATCTACTAGCAAGGGAGGGTGAGATATAGGTGATTTCTAACCTGTTTTCCATTTAGCATTGTAATATGCCTTCTCCCTTTGTATTTTATGGAATAGTAACTATGTTGATAATCTTGTTGCTTATAATATGTCTGCTTGTATTAGCTAAGATACTGCACATGAGAACACCGCATTAGAAATAAATATTTCAAACTTGCTTGTGTCTCCTTTTACTCCCTGTTTTAGACTGGTATGAGAGTATAACGAAAGCGTGTTCATGTGTTCGACATTGCCTGAGGTATTCTAAGTTCCATATTCTGGGTTGTCTAATCATTGGGGTTATGGAAGCACCAATGAGACATTGATTGCTAGTCTGGTAGTGGATTTTGGAAACTATGGTGAGTTTTGGCACACCCTAATTCACTGAGGTTCCAAGTCTCTGTGCACAGTTCTGTGTAGGAGCAGAATCCCTGCTACAGAGCTGGCGAGTTGCATTCACTCCATGGCCCTGCTTCCCCTTGCCACCTGCAGGGGCATGTCACCACCTGCATCTGCTGCCCTGTTTAATTAAATGGCACAGTGCAAGAGGTAAAATATCCATTGGAACCCAGGATGCGCCATGAAAGCTCATACCATTATGCACTTTGCTCACTCTACAAGAACCAAGAAGTTATTTGACAGAGATGTAATGTTTGAAGCCTACACAATCTTAACAAAAAAAGCAGATGTGAATTTTAGTCGCACTCTCTCTCTTTTGATTTCATATGAAAAACTAAGGGCCTGATTCACAAACGTAAACTCACACTTTTGTGTTTTTTTTGTATTCACAAACTACAAGGTAATATTAATTTTAGCAAGTGGAAACTCAGCTGTTAGGTCGGAGAACACCACCCTAAACAAAAATGAGAAATCACTATCTTTTTATGTGTGGAATTCTTTACCCCAACTGAAGAGTCTCCACCGTCGTAAATTTACAATTAACTCATAGTTTGTGAATTCGATTTTTAATTATATTTCATAATTTTTCATATTTTACTATTTTTCATCTTCATTTAATTATTATTTGCTAATTAATTATATACTTTAGTTAATTGACTAGTTGTATTCATTGTTTTTTAAAAATGAATTATTAAGGACTTAATCAGTTAAATTATAAAAGTTCCGTAATTAATATTTTTTAATTGTAAACGTTTTATTTAATATTCAATAAAATAGTAATACTCCTCCATTTCTTTTTTCATTCTTTTTTTTATAGTTGTTGGTGTTTTAATTCTTTATACTTTTATTTATTTTGTAATATCTTTTTTAATATAATTTAATTTTGATTAGATTTAATGAACATATTTTTAAATATGTTTAAATATTTTCATAATGTATTAGATTTAAATGTTTTAAAACATTTTTAGGAGTTAGGATTGTAAATCTTTCTGTCTAAAGCCCAACCTTTTCCATGGTTTGCTTTTGCTTATGCTTGAGTGGGAGTAGTATATGTAACCCCTCCAGAACTCAACCCTTAACCACAGTTACTAAGAGTGCAGTGGGCATAGTAAATCTAATTCCTCCAAAGTCTGACACATTCTCTACTGTTGCTTAGATGGAAGTGGGAATAGTAAATCTAGCTCCTCCTAAGACCGACACATCGCTAAACCTTTACACATCACCAAATGATTTTCCCCTAAATATAAGCTTAACACATCTGTGGTGCTTCATCAAACTGTTCAATCATTGCAGCAATTCTCGTCAAAGCATCCTACCCTTCCTGTGCCAAGAGACCTTAAACAATGAGTCATTGAGCCCAAGATTCAGACCTTTCCCTCTTCTGTATTTCGTGCCTTTCAGTCCATTTCCCAAACGATAGGCCTAGTATCCAGATTGACAATTATGCCACATCGGGACTCACCACTGCACTGGAAAAAATACACACGAAGTACCAAGGAAATGTACATTTCATCCCCAATCAATATTCTTGGTCACACAGCTGGACATTTCAGCGAAAGCTGTCCGAAGACCACTGCCACAACTGCATTATCCTGTCCCAACCTTGTTGTGCTGCTTCTGTGGCCATCCCAATTCTGAACGAGTGAGTGCCAAATTCACCTGGGGCTTCTCCCAGTTGTGCCAAAGCCTTATTCATAAGCATAAGCCAAAGCAATTGGCCGGGAGTCACCATTTCTCCACTGTCTCTGCAAAAACTACCTGAAGCAGGGGCCCTTCATTTTCTTCAGCTTAAGGCCCCACTGGACTGTCCATGACATCAAGATGGAGAACAATACTGTCTCCTCACTCCATCTGCATATTTCCGGCAATTCTCCTAACATACTCACCTACATTTCCCTTGACATTGGCCTCCTGACCCTTTACCTGTTCCCTGCTTCCCTTGCCCATCCTTCAAGCATGCTTCTGTCCAGCTCACCTGCAGATGGAGCATAACCCATGAAAAGCTTCCCCATGAAGAAAATCCCAGCTAATATTCCTGCAATTTTAATCCTGGTTAAACCCTTTCCCAGTCCGTGTTAAGATAAATTGAACAACATCTTCTTACCTGGCCCAAACCTCTGACTCCTCTGTGCATCCCCATCAAGAAACTCCTTCCAAGCCTGACTGTATGCATTCCTAGTGGATACCACTAGAGACCCTACCACCAACTGCAGCATCCTTCACCGCCTATGGAACACATCCCTGCCGGCACCGCTGTATGGACACAGCCCGCCTCCATTGCCAGCCATGGAACATCTACCACTGTGAACAAGACAAAGCAGCCACAATTTCATTGTCCACCCCTGGCACGTCTTGCCTGAAACACAATATCATGTCTCATACAACCCATGATGAAAGCCTGCAGCAGCTTTAGCACCTGTTCATCCCTGGCTGACTGTTTGTTGACCACGTATACCACTGACATATTGTCCACCCTGAAGACGACCTTCATGTGTGCTAATTTCAGTCTCTCTACTGCGACCACTACAACTAGAGGGAATAATTATAAGAAAGCAATTCACCTTTCCCCATGTTTCCAGTGCCCTGGCCACTCTTCTGCATACTACCTACCCTGCCAGTGTAATTCAAAACCCCTAGCCGCTGCGGCATCAGAGTATATTGGTCCCTGCAGACAAATACATGTGATGGTATGGTAGCAAAAGCCCTGCAAAGTAATGCTTAGTCTCCTACAGAATGCCCTCCCCATCCATACTACTCTGCACGCAAAATTCAGATGTTCTACCAGAACCTGTATTCCCCTGACTGTCACTTTGGATTCAGCCAACATGTTATCCATCAACACCGACATGTGTAATTTTTTGTCTCTAGGCAGTTTCGCTTCCATTGCCACTGAATCCAATTCGATCCCCAGAAATGACAACACAGTTCTAGGACCTTGTGTCTTTTCTTGGGCACTCCCAATACATTCATGAGCTTCTGAAACCTTGTAAACTGCTGTTGACAGTCAATTGAACTGGGTTCTCCCACCAGGAAGATGTTGTCAAGTTAGTGTGCCTGTTTGCCATGTTTGCCACCCACCTACGACAGACTCAGGACCTGCTAACCTTCAGGAGATGTCTCAAAACCTGGCTGTTCGAACTGTAGCTGCACCCCCTCCCCCCCCCCCCCCCCCTAACGGCCATGAGACCCTCAAGGGTGATTAGTGCACTCTACAAATACTTGATTGATTGATTGATTGATTGAATGATGTGAACACCCATTGTAAAAATGAGCTAAATTCTTTGAACAGGGCACAAGATATGGAACACTTTGGCCACGAAAAATTGTCCTTCAAACAGATCTGCATCAGCAGACTATGGGTTCAGTTAAGCTCGGGAAAACCATGTCCCAAAGCATTGTACAAGTGGGTGTTGCCCCGCACAGTTAGAACACTTCTGTAGGAATCTGCAATTCTTTCTTGAGCAGAGGCCTTTGTTAAAATCTCAACATGATCTCTGCATTCTTCCCTGTTTTTTTTTATCAGGTCCCCTTAGCCCCGCAGTGGGATGGGTTTGAAAGCGCTGGTACACTAACAATAGACCATGAGCTGTGTACGTGGTTTTCCCAACCTTAACTGAACCCAAAGAACTGTATCGATCGCACCCCCCTATTTGGCTTTGGGGTCCCAGGCTAACCGTGCCCTAAATTCCTCATCATAATGTGATCAGGTGTACTTCCAGTAGGTAATCTGTGCCCTCCTGATCACATCCATGTATTTGAATAAGGAAACGCACCTCTCTGGGTATTTTTCGCAATATACACTCCCGAAAATCAGGAAAGCCGCAGTCCAACATGAGGTGAGCTCCCAGTGGTTTCATCACTCCCATATATGGTAATTTCTTGATTTTTATGTAATTACTTTCCTTTGCTCCCTCACCTTCAACCCCTTTTTTCACCTTCTTTTCCACTTTATCGTCATCCTTGCCTGGTTACATCTTTTCTCCCTTGTACCCCTAGACCTCCGCCATTACCTGCGGTGTCGCACCCCCTTGAGTCTTGTGTGGTCTTTGCTCCTTTCTTTGGTGTATCTATACCCATCACATATTTTTCACATACAAACATTTTCTGAGGCGCATTTCTCCATTATCCTCTTCCCCTCCCACAGTGACCCCTACTGACACCTTGTCACTCAAGTGATCTTGACATCCACAATCACAACTTCACTTACCTGACGTCAAGGTCGGCCTCCACACTTGATACAGCTGCCTAACCAGTCTTGAAGCGGCTCGAATGGCGTTCGCCTGTGCAAGGTATCCTTTTTCCTTCCGTCGATCATGCAACAGACTAGGCACAAATTTGTTACTGGGACCCCCCTCCCCTCAGGTGCACCATTCATTCCCCATCCTTCCTCCTCAACTGCTTCACTCTCTTACACGCTCCTTTCACCGTAGTCCAGTTGTGTTGTGTCCTCTTCTATTTCCCATGACCCTACATGTCTCTCTACCCAAGCCTCAGCACTTTCCTTCCTTTGCAGCATTACCCTCTTGTTACTTCCAGCCGGATCCCAGCGGGCCGCATTACGTCCTTCTGGATAGGGTTGGGCGGAGCTCGTGGAGTTGCACTATGGGGAATTCCACAGAGTTGCATAAAAAAATCAGTGGAATTCTGCGGAGTTCCCCGAGCTGTGGGAGTTGCTCCACTCGCCCCCCTGATTCTCTCACCACCCTTACAGACAGCATGCAGCATGAGCAACACATTTTGTAGAGACCTCAGTGTGAAAAGCCTCAGCCCCCAGACAGTGTGTTTGCAGGGCTGATAAAAAGTAATGCATGTACTCTTTACTTTATGCAACAACCACCCATACTTTATTGGAGCAGTTTTTATTCCATTTCATGGTTTTGATTAGCGCTTACCAAGGACATGTTACAAAGGAAGCGCTGGGTACCTTGGGCAGTTCCACTCAGGTAACCAGTAGCAGCAAGAAAAATAAAAGTTAAAAGTGTCAATCAACCAAATGTACCCTGAGTGAACATATACAAGACAGACCGGTATGTGCGGTAATCTTGAGGTGCAAACATGTAGGGAAACGCTGATGGAAAAGTTGGACCTGAGTATTAGTCACCCAAAGGCATTTCTGAGGTTTGGGGAACCGTTTAACAGGTGTTTTTACCCAAAACATTTCAACAAAGAACAGTGATTTTAAACATAAAGAAAATGTAAATTATCAGACTGTAGAAGCTTTAGTAAAATATCTGGTACAAATGAGGTTTTTGAATGGCACAAACAAGACATGAAATATTGAAATTGAGTTAAAAAAATAACCATTTGCGCCATTGTTTTCACCTATAACTTCTTTTAAGTATGGCAGATTTCTAAAAGTAATATACCTTTACCTCCACTGGATCCTTTTGGTTGTGGTTTTATATAGGACTTGTAGGTTCACCAAGAACCCGAGGTTCCCAGAGCCAATAACTGAGCTGTGCCTTCTAATGGTTTTTCAGTGTGTACCGGGTATGTAGCAATTCATTTTGTATATTATAACGAGTGAAAAATAAGTATCAAGGACATCTTTGTATTTCTGAAATGGGAACAAAATATAGAGTTTAGAAGCAGTAGTTATTTGCACATCTCCCAAAAAGTGGGTACCAATACTAGCATGTGATTTAGAGGAGAGTTTTCAAAATGACTTCTTTTTTATACATTGCATTTATATTTGGAAGGCAGAAATGCATGGAAAGTCAATAGGTAATAACACTTGTTCTATAATTCTGTGTTTCCCTAAGTCTCCCAATAAAAATGGTACCTGACTTGTGTGGGTAGACCTAGCACCCATGACAGGAAACAGCCCAGAATCCAATGAGGACACATCAATTTTTCCAAGAGAAAAATTACCCTTTTTTGCAATGTGCCTAGCTATGGATTTTTGACCCTAGCTCAGCCAGCACTTCAGGAAACCTAGTAAACCAGTACATTTTCTAAAACTGGTCACCCAGTGGAATCCAGGATGGGGTGATTTGTGTGGCTCTCACCAGGTTCTGTTACCCTGTATAGCCTAAAAACCTAAAAACCTCAAACTTTGTAAAACAAAAACAAATTTTCCTTAAATTTCTGTGAAGGAAAGTTCGGGAATCTGTGAGCAGCCACACATTTCCACCCACCCAGCATCCCCCCCAAGTCTCACAATAAAAATGGTACCTCACTTGTGTGGGTAGGCCTACTGCTCGCAACAGGAAACAGCCCAAAAGGCAACATGGCTGCATCATATTTTTCCGGTAAAAACAGATCCCTTTTTCACAATGTGCCTGGCTGTGGATTTTGGACTCTAGCTCAGCCGGCACCTAAGGACACCTAGCAAACCTGCACATTTTCCAAACATTTCTGTGATGGAAAGTCCCGGAATCTGCAAGGCAGCACAAACCTATACCCACCATTTCCCTAAGTCTTCCAATAATAATTGTACCTCACTTGTGTGGGTAGGCCTGGTGTCCGTGACAGGGAATGTCCCAAAACGCAACGTGGGCACATACCATTTTTCCAGTGAAAACTGACCCTTTTGTCATAATGTGCCTAGCTGTGCATTTTGGATCCTCGCTGAGCTGGCACTTAGCGAAACCTAGGAAACCTGTACATTTTTTAAAACTAGACACCTTGGGTAATCCAGGATGTGGTGCCTTGTGTGTCTTTCACCAGGTTCTGTTATCCAGAATCCCTTGCAAAACTCAAACTATGTCAAAAAAACACATTTTCCTTACATTTCTGTGATGGGAAGTTCTGAAATTTGTGTGGAGCCACAAACTTCCACCCACCCAGCGGTCCCCCAAGTCTCCCAATAAACGCCTCAAAATGTACAGCGGACACTTCAAAATGATCGATCGCAAAACAGAGTCACCTGCATTTTTGGTCCCAGGCTAAGCGGCCATCGGCAGAAACTCACCAAACCTAGACATTTCTGAAAACTAGCTACCTGGGGGAGTCCAGGGAGGTGTAGCTTATGTGGATACCCCGATTTTTTCCTACCCAGAATCTCCTGCAAACCTCAAACTTAGCTAAATAATTCTGATTTCTCTCAAATTTCTGTGTGGGATCACTGCGCATGTTGGGATATAAAATTATAAGTACTCATGATTGGCCCACTATGTACCATATAACCGTATATGCATATGAATAACCATATAGTACCACGTAATATATGTATGCTTTGCGATTACTTCATGCAGGCCCATTCAGACCTATTGATATAACTATGGCCATTTTGTTTCATTTCTCTGTACTCATGTACTGCTTCCCAGAAGTCACGTGAGTTAGCTTTCAATACGAAACCATGTTGTCAGGCTTGGCCTCTTTCTCTGATCTTTAGTGTGTAGCTCAGGGAAACTCAAGGTCACACCTGCCCCTCTTGTGGGATGTGCGCATTCTAGCAGAGCCCGTTCCTGTTCTCCCCGGGCTTCAGATGGACAAGAGGGCATCCTACTGACCTGCCCCCGGAATAGTTCCGGCCTAGCTACTAGCAATCAATAGTGCCTTATATGGGTCTTCCTGCTGGCTCACTGACAACTTGTATTTTTCCTTGCAGCTGGTTGCCCGTAAATACCCCCCTCGACTTGTGCGAAAGTCCATGAAAAGGGCAATGAACAACAATCGTGAAGCTCTGCTGGAACTGAGGCCCCCTAAGACTACTCTGGATCGCCTCACCTTTGTTCACACTGTTGGGAATCTCTCCAATAGTATTCAAAGTATGGTTAAGAAACACTGGCCAATATTGAATTCGGGACGTCTAACTCTCCCTCGCCCCCTGGTCTCATTTAAGAGGGGCCCAAATCTTAGAGACAGACTGGTGCACACCAGACCACGTGAAGACCCTCCGAGAGCCATAGGTTCATTGTGGAATCTCCCTCCTGTACAGGGACACCATCCCTGTGGCAATTGTCAGGTGTGTGCCCAGACTACAAAATCATTGGAGATTGATATTGGCACTTCAAGACCCTGGAAGCAGCTAAAATTTACTAACTGCAACAGCGATCATGTGATCTATCTAATTACCTGCCCCTGTGGCCACAAGTACGTGGGCATGACCACACGGAAGGTCCGCATACGGATATCAGAACATAAGAGTACCATCCGCTGCGCCAGACAAGCCACAAAACTGACTGCTCATTTTTTGGAGGCAAAACATCTAGCCACTGAATTCCAGTGGACTGTCTTGGAACAACCTTTTATTCCAACTCACACAGCAGATGTGGCCAAGTACCTAATGAAAAAAGAGCAAAGATGGGTACTAAAACTTAAGACACATAAAGAGGGTTTAAACGATGATATCCCTTGGTCCACACTATAGTCTTTCTTCTGATACCTATAGGCCACTCAACATCTTTTTACTGTTTTGGATCTACTGCCCTTGAGATAACAACACCAGTAGTAGGGTACATACTTGTGTCCTCTTCCATCGATTAACATAGTGGCCATGTTAATTACACCGTCAGTGACTTGTTCATTATACTGTAGGTGACACACTCACTTGAAACGTTTGGATCTATTGCCACGGATACAACCGTACTAGCAGTAGAATACATATTTCTGTCCCTTTCCACAGATTAACACATTGGCCCTATAATCTATACCTTCAGTGGCTTATTCATTTTACTGTAGGTGACACTCTCACTTGAAATGCTTATTTGGTTCTCTTTATTTCAACTTCCTATTCTGAGTCATTTTCAGCTGGACTTGATTATATATTAGTTGATCGGAGATACACCCCCCTGAGGGCTCTACAATCTTCTATCTATATTGTTGACTCCGATGTGACAATGCATAATGCAGATATATTTTGTCTTGCTAAGGCGTTCTTTCGTGTGTACATCAAACATGGTAATATTTGTGACTTGCCAGCAAACAGAGAGACGGCACGAAACGTTATCCGTCTAGTAGTTTCTCCACATCCTCGCTCTAGATGCGCTCGTTTTTGTTATTGTTTACCTCCTTCCCCCACGTGGTCGGTCAATGACCAATCCTTGGTCTAAGGCTGGGTAACTAATGAGCGCGCGGTTTGCAATTTCCTGAACCGCTCAACCAATCACGTCGCGCGTTCATGCGCCCCATGTGACAACGTGACCAACAGCAGCGCGTGTTATATTTAGTCTCGCGCCTTCCGTCCGGTACCTCCCCAGTCGGCCAGTACGCCGGCCCCGGAGTACCGACGGATAGGTAAGGCGAGCCCTCTCATTTTCCGCTAAACAGCCCCTACGTTTTCCGCTTTGCTGTCTCCTTCTGGCACGAGTTCTGTGGATGCGGGGGAGTCCTTTCTCGGTCACTTTAGGGAATGGCACCATTAACTGCTGATGCAAGTCCCTTTTGATAACCGGCTACCGACATGGAGAGAGGTACTGTTTTTCGTGTGCATACTGTAACTGACATGTGGCTTACATGTTTTTTTAGAGCGGTGCTTCATCTTACCCTGAGCCGCTGCCAGGTGGGGTGAGGCCAGTCCACCTTAAAGATCAAGGTAAGGACTGTACGACATTTGGTAAATGAAGTCTCTTCCCAAATGTATAACAACTGGCTCTATTATTAAGAGCGCTTAGATCAATTCCTGTAATATGATTTTAAAATTGATCCATAGACTATGGACTTACTTCATAGCCCATGAGTTATTGATAGTTATACCCATACCCCTTATCCCCTTTTTCTTTCCACAGTGATCGATACTGACTGTAAGGGCACACAGATTATTCAGGTGACTGCAAGCACTTGTTTTAGATTTCCTTGTGTCACTTTTTTCACTTCACTCATTATTATTTTCACGTTGTGCAGTAGCTCTAATTGTTCAGTTTTGGTCCTGATGAATGCAAGGACGTAGTAGTCCGCATATTGCAGAAACATGTTGACCATCCCTACCTTAGTCAGTCTACATAACCAGACTGCTTAAGGTCGCACATACTTTTAATCTTGGTGTTGAAGGCACACACAGAATAAACGTTATCTTGTGCCTTTTCTAAACCAATTTTAACACACTCTTTTGTCTTGGTTTCTTTTTTTCACTCACTTTTTCCTGCACTGCACACCCCAGTCCCATGTATTTGTCCACTCACTATCATCGAGTGGCAGACCACACTGTTAGTGTCCATATCCTCTGAGGGACCCCCTCTCCACCGGGTCCACCTCCGAGTGTGGCACTGATTTTCTCAGACGGGTGGTTCGGGTAAAATCCCAAATGATGAAGGGCGGATCCGAATGGTGACTGATGGGTAATTTCCTCATCCTTTGAGAATCTCCTGTGTTGCATTGATTTAGCGGTGCGGGTGTCTTGGGTAACTTCTTTATACTCTTGGGCGCCTTTTCTTGAGACCCTCTGGTACCTAGTGTTATTTATAAACTCAAGGTCACACCTGCCCCTCTTGTGGGATGCGCGCATTCTAGCAGAGCCCGTTCCTGTACTCCCCGGGCTTCAGATAGACAAGAGGGCATCCTACTGACCTGCCCCCGGAATAGTTCCGGCCTAGCTACTAGCAATCAATAGTGCCTTATATGGGTCTTCCTGCTGGCTCACTGACAACTTGTATTTTTCCTTGTAGGGTGTTAACCTGAATGTGTGAAAACGTATATATGCTTTGTATCACTTGACCTTAGTCAGTCTCCTCTGCGCACCTCCATGGGTCGTGTAGACCGAGGCTCCCTTGTCAGTGCTTGCATTTGATTGAATAAACGATTCGACCTTCTCCATTGCCGACTGTCTCATTATTCTTTTATGTTATATATGTGCTATTGGTGAGTATAGTCCGGTCTTTTAAAATTCGATTCCTTCATGCAAGCACAATTTCTCTACCACCCAGCATTCCCCTAGGCCTCCCAATATAAATTGTACCTCACTTGTGTGGGTGGGACAAGTACCCACAACAAGGAAGGGCCCAAAACATATTGTGGAGACATCAAAATTATCAACGACAAACCAATTTTGCAAAGAAGTCAGCTGCGTTTTTGATACCTGGCTCGGCAGCCATCTAGGGAAACTACCAAATCCAGACAGTTCTGAAAACTAGACACTCTGGAGAGTCCAGGAAGGTGTGGCCTGCATGGATCCCCCAACATGTTCCTACCCAGAATCCCCTGCAAACCTCAAATTTAGCTAAACAAATCAATTTTTTACCTTGGTTTGGTACGTTTCCCTAGATGGCCACCGAGCCCGGGACCAAAAACCCAGGTGACCCCTTTGCAAAACCAGATCACTTTATGCTAGATAGTGGGGCACCTGTGTTTTTGGTAGCCTTATAGTGAAACCTACCAAACCCAGACATTTCTGAAAACTAGACACCTGGAGGAGTCCAGGGAGGTCTGGCTTGCGTGGATCCCCCTATTTTTTCTTACCCAGAATCCCTGCAAACCTCAAATGTAGCTAAGAAAAGTCACATTTTCCTCACATTTTTGTGTGAGAAAGTTGTGGGATTACAACCACAGCACAAATTTCCGACCACTCAGCATTCACCTTGGTCTCCCGATAAAATGATACATCACTTGTGCACAGTGAATAGAGTGCATCTACCACTACTCTCATTCACCCCCAAGACTGGGCAAGAAAGAAAAAATAAAGCAAGTGTTTATCATCGTTTTATTTTTCCTTTCTTGGAGTTTTTGGGGGAGGGTAATGCTCCTCTGCCATGGTGGAAGAGCTGCGGCTGCGCATTCACCCGCCAAGCTCCATCCACGCACACTGTCTCCAAGCGCCATCCATGCACACCGCCAGCAATGCCCCATTCCACACACACCGCCAGCCAAGCGCCAGTCCACACACACCATCAAGCAAGCGCCAGTTCAAACACACGGTCAAGCAAGCCCCAGTCTAGACACAACGCCACCAAGTGCTGGTCCACAAACACACCAGCGAAGTGCAAGCCCATACACACTGCCAGCAAAATGCCAGTACAAACACAGCCAGCCAAACGCCAGCACACGCAGACCATCAGCAGAACTTCAGTTCATACACACATAAACATTCCTGGTATCTAGTGGTTTTCAGCCTCCCTTGAGGGCAAGGTGAGCCTAAAAATATTGCTGATCTGCCTCAAAAGGGGCAGAAACAGCCAAAATGTGTCCATAGAAAAAAAGGGGAGCAACCCTTGCCCATGGGACCACTGTCTGACATGCACATAAACATATCCCTGGTGTCTAGTGGGCTTTCCGCCACCCTGTGGGGTAGATCAGCCTAATAACCTCCATCTGGCTTCTAAGGGAGCAGCCAGACTGTCAAATTTGTGTTTGTGGGCACTGGCATGTCCATCAAAAAGTTCTCAGCATTAGAGTCATTATAATAACTTTGTATTTTGGTGATAATTAATTGTTAATTTTCAAATTTTGTATTGATGTCTCAATATGTAGACACAAATAAGATTTACATGAAAAAGATTACATAAAGTCATGTTTGGAAGAATAATTTTTTCTTTGAGTGATTAATAAGGAATATCACAGGTGAATGATTGTTTATATTAGTTATACTCTATATACAGGAGTGCGCTTGGTAAACTAGTGGAATTTTCCACCAGAGGTTGATTGTCATTTTGGGCAGCCCCCACCCCCATGTTTAAAAAAACACAATTCTTGGTCCCTAGTGGGCTTTCTGCCACCTCCCCCCCCCCCAAGGAGGGGTCAGATCAGTGGCTATTGTCCCCATCTGCCTCCAAGGAGGAAGCAGAAATACTATGGCAATTTATTTAGGGGGTGGGGTAATTGGGATACCCATTTTAGGAAGCCCCCACCCCAGACCTACAAAAAAATAGTCCCTGGGTCCTAGTGGGCTTTCTGCCCCCGTGGAGGCAGATCAGGGGATATTGTCCCCATCTGCCCATAAGGGAGGCAGAAAGGCTGCCCAATTCGTTTTGGAGGGGTGGGGGAACTGGAATTCCCATTTTTGGCAGCCCCCACCCCTATATATAGAGAAAACATAATCCTGGTGCCTAGTGGGCTTTCTGCCACCCCGGGGGCAGAAAGACTGTGGCCAATCTTTTAGAGAGTGGGGGCATTGGCATTCGCATTCTGGGCAGTCCCACACCTCAACTACAAAAAATAGTCCCTGGCTTCCTAGTGGGCTTTCTCCCCCCTCCCAGGTGGACAGATTGGGGGCTATAGATTGGGGGCTATTGCCCCGATCTTCCCCCAAGGGGGACAGAAAGACTTAAATTAGTAAGGGTGGGGGCTGTCCAAAATGGGTCTGTTAGTGCCCCCACCCCTAAGTACAAAACAATACATAATCCCTGGTGCTTAGTGGACTTTTTACCCCTGAGGGGGCAGATCAGGGACTATTGCCCCAATCTGCCCCCAAGGGGAGCAGAAAGAATGCCCAATTAGTAGGGGTGTGTATAAAAAAGAAACAATCCCTTATGCTTGGTGTGTTTTCTGCCCCCAGTGGGCAGATCAGGGGCTATTGTCTTGTCCCCATCTTCCTCCCAGGGGGGCAGAAATACTGTGGCATTTTTTAGGGGTGTGGGGGCATCGACATGCCCATTTTGGGCAGCCCCACCCCTAAATGTACATAAATAAAAATCCCTGGTGCTTAGTGAACTTTCTGCGTCTCCCCCCCCCCCCCACCGGACAGAAAGAATGTTTCGGTTTCACTGAAATGACATAAGCATGACGGGTGTGCTGATCATCATTTCAGTGAAACAATCAAACCAGCTTTGGGTGCTGGGGAAGCTCTTCCCTAGCTTCCGAGGCTGGTTTGATTGAAAGGAAGGGCTTTCCTGTGTCATATGTGTAGAAGGCCAAGAGCCATCCGACGCACATGAGCACTGTAGCGTCGGACGGCTCCTGGCCAACCGACATTTGGAACGGATTAAAAGGATATTGGGAAAAGTTATCTTGTTATCCCATTATCTTATGGGGATTTCCAGCCAAAGTAATTCTTTCTTGCCCTGGTATTTCCGTAGATGCATTTGGGCTAATATTTTTGCGATATTGCAAAGAATCCAGACACAAGCAGTTTTCGGATGGTGAAATATGTGGGAGTCTTTAAAATTCACTGACAACATGCACATGATGTAAAGCACTAGATAAGTGGCAAAAGAATACGTTTCACATTTATAACCAGTACTTCCTTTTCTACAGCAGAAAGCATTTTAAAATATGATCATGCTAATCTGTTCTCACTTTGATGCTGATTTTCATTGATTGGCGTCAGTTTGTGGTATGCTAATCTCAAGTAATCATGTTTGAGACAGTGTTGAGCCCTAATAAAGCAAGCTGCATGACAGGCTGTGACACTTCAGTGCTTACACAGATAAGCGTCGGGAATACACACACAGCCAAGCGACTTAAGCTGTGTTCTGTCTGGTCTACAGCACTAGTGAAGTGAAGTGAAGTGAAGGGGTTTTGTAGAGCGCGACTGCTGCCCGAGGGCGTCCAAGCGCTAAGTAGAGGTAATAGAACTCTAAGGGACAGGGGGAGAAATCCTTGTGGGGAGCTAATTTCTGAAGAGGAATGTTTTTAGCTCTTTACGGAAGGACGAGCGAGTAGGGTTGGACCTTAGTGAGAAGGGAAGAGAGTTCCAAAGTTTAGCAGCGTTGAGCGTGAAGGACCTGCCTCCTGCTCTGGACCTTTTGACTCTGGGGACTGCAGCAAGGAATGCGTTGCGTGGATCGAAGTGATTTACTGGGAAAATAGGGGCAAAGAAGTGAGTGGTTAATCTCAGGGCTAGCTCTATGGAAGGCTTGGCGCGATACGCACAGGGTTTTGAACTTTATTCTGTCTCTGACAGGAAGCCAGTGGAGTGACCTAATCCCTGCCTTAGCTGATTCTCTGCGAGGGATCTGGAGCAGCGTGCGAGCTGCACAGTTCTGCGTGCGCTGAAGTTTCTCCAGCACATATTCAGGGGCTCCCAAGTAGAGGGCGTTGTTAAAGTCGAGCCTGGACTGGATGAGGCCCTGAATAACAACCTGCTTAGCTTCCAAGGGCAAAATCGTCAGGTTCTTTCCCAGCATTCGGATAATCCCGAAGCAGGTTGCTGCTGTTTTAGTTGCCTGGGTATTAAAGGTAAGGGTTTTGTCTAGCCATACTCCCAGAATTTTGATGTCCTCCTTCAGAGATGGAGGTGGGCCTAAGTTCAAGTTCAAGTTCAAGTTCGGGCATTTGTATAGCGCACTACTCACCCAGAGGGTCTCAAGGCGCTAGGGGGGGGTACATTATTTGTCGAATAGCCAAGCTTTGAGCTTTTTTTCTGAAGGAGATGTGGTTCTGAGTAAGGCGGAGGTGGGTGGGGAGTGAGTTCCAGGTCTTGGCAGCCAGGAAGGAGAAGGATCTGCCGCCCATGGTGGATTTCCGGATGCGCAGGACTGCGGCGAGGGCTTGATTGGATGATCTTAGTTGACGGGTGGGTTTGTAGAAGGACAGTCGAGTGTTGAGGCATTCGGGACCTAGATTGTAGAGGGCCTTGAGTGCGTGGGTGAGAAGGCGGAATGTAATTCTTTTGCTGACGGGAAGCCAGTGGAGGTCTTTTAGATGTCCGGTGATGTGATCCTGGCGCGGGATGTCTAGTATGAGTCTAGCTGACGCGTTTTGGATGCGCTGGAGTTTTTTCTGTAATTTTGTTGTGATTCCGGCGTAAAGTGTATTACCATAATCCAGCCGACTCGTGACCAGAACGTGGGTGACAGTCTTTCTTGTTTCGAGGGGGATCCAGCGGAAGATCTTTTTGAGAATGCGAAGTACGTTGAAACAGGAGGACGAGACGGCGTTGACTTGTCTGGACATCGAGAGGGAGGAGTCTAGGATGAAGCCAAGGTTACGTGCATGGTCTGTGGGTGTGGGTGCTGTGCCCAGAGCGGAAGGCCACCAAGAGTCGTCCCATGCTGAGGGGGAGGATTCTAGGATGAGCACCTCCGTTTTGTCTGAGTTGAGTTTTAGGCGGCTCTGTTTCATCCATTCGGCTACTTCTTTCATTCCTTCGTGAAGATTGGTTTTGGCGGTGTTGGGGTCTCTGGTGAGGGAAAGGATTAGTTGGGTGTCATCGGCGTAAGAGATGATGTTTAGGTTGTGTAGACGCGCGATGGAGGCGAGAGGACTCATGTAGATGTTGAAGAGGGTGGGGCTGAGTGAGGATCCTTGAGGTACGCCGCAGATGACTTAGGTGGCCTCTGAGTAGAATGGGGGAAGTCGGACTCTTTGAGTTCTCCCAGCGAGGAATGAGATGATCCAGTCCAAGGCTTTTCCTTGTATGCCGATGTTGCTGAGGCGTTGTATAAGGCTTGATATGGGTCCATTGGGAGGGTGGGAGGGTTTTGGTTGAGTGATGTGAGGAGTTGGTCGGTGGTGAATTTGTTCCAGTTTCTCCGAGGAATGGGTCGTGGACGGTTGTGGGTCAGGGCGCTCTTGTAGCTGAAGTGAACACAGTTTGTGGTCCGTCCAATGGAGAGCTGTGGTGCGATTGAAGGAGATGTGCTTGCTGGAGGTGAAGATTGGGTTGAGCGTATGTCCGGCTATGTGGGTGGGGGTGTCAACAAGTTGTTTGAGTCCGAGATTGGCCAGGTTGTCCAGAAGGGTGGTGGTGTTGCTGTCGTGTTTGTTTTCAAGGTGGTAGTTGAGGTCTCCTAGAAGAATATAGTTCTCGGAGGCGAGGGCGTGTGGGCTGACGAAGTCCGTGATGTCATCGCTGAATAGAGTGCGGGTGCCTGGAGGCCTGTAGATGAGGGTGCCTCTGAGTGTGGTCCTGGGGTCGGTGTGGATCTGAAAGTGGAGATGTTCGGCGGTTGCAAGATTGTCGTCGGAGCTGGTTGTGATTTTGATTGTGTTTCTGTGGATGATGGCGATGCCTCCTCCTGTTTGATTGATGCGGTCTTTTCGGATAATCTTGTACGCGTCCGGTATGGCAATGGCGATGTCAGGTGCTGATGATGTGTTCATCCATGTTTCTGTGAGGAAGGCGATGTCAGGTGACGTTGTGTCGATTAGGTCCCAGAGTTCTGTAGCGTGTCTGTGGACCGAGCGGGTATTGAGCAGGATGCACTTTAGGCGATTGGAGTCGGAGGTGTGTGTGTGGGGGGGGTGGGGTTGGTGAGAGTCCTGAAGCAGTTGAACTTGCAGGAGAGGCAGGCGAATGGGCTGTGGGTACGTCCTGGGGTAGCTACGCAGCACTGTAGTGTGCGTCCGGGGTTGAGGGAGCGGAGAGTTTGGATCATCAAATGTGACTCTAGTGGGTTGGGTGTGGCGAGGACCAGGGGGTCTGGTGCTGGGCGCGGTCCCGGCGTGGACGGGCGTAGATGGGCTTACCTTTGGCGCACCTTCGGCGCGGCCGCAGCGCGTGGACGCTGGCGTTGGGACATCCGTCTTAAGTGGCTAGTGGAGGGGGCGGAGCGTGGGAGGGGCAGCAGGGAGGCGGTAGCGGGGAGGAGGGGCGGGCCAGGGGAAACCACAACAACAAAATGGAGGGTCAACGGGAAAGCGAGACAGGGGCAGCAAATGTCCTAAGCTTGAGGGCCATAGCTGGTCGAAGGGGGTGAGAGTAGGGGGGCCGAGGATCATTATCTCGGTCTTGTCGCCGTTGAGTTTTAAAGAGGATGTTGTCATCCATCTTCTAACATCCTCCATGCAGGCTGCCAGATTGGATTGGGGGAGCCCGCTGTTCTTCTGTGCCAGAGAGACCACCAGCTGAGTGTCGTCCGCATACAAGATGATCTTGATACCGTATTGTTGGACGACCTCAGCCAGCGGCCTCATGTACACATTGAACAGCGTGGGGCTCAGGGAGAAGCCTTGGGGTACCCCGCAGTTTAGAGGTCTGCTAGTGGAGCAGGAGTCGCCATCAAAGACCTGAAAGGTTCTTCTGCTCAGAAAAGAGCCCAGCCATTCGAGACAGCAGGGTTCTATGGCATACCGTATCGAACGCGGCGCTTAGATCGAGGAGGACCACTGCCACTGACCCCCCTCGATCCAAGATCCTCCTGGATTCATCCGTCACGGCTAGAAGAGCCGTTTCTGTGCCGTGTTTAGGACGGAATCCTGTTTGGGTTGAGTCCAGTAGAAGATTCTCCTCAAGGAAGTTAGTGAGGTGGAGATTAATGTACTTCTCCAGAATTTTGCTTGTCCAAGGCAGCAGGGAGATTGGACGGTAGTTGTTAGGGTCCGTAGGATTGAGATTGGGTTTCTTAAGCAATGCTCTCACCATTGCCTGTTTCCAGGAGGGGGGAACCACTCCTCTTTGCATGGAGCTATTGAGTAGGCCCATGAGGGTGGGGAGGATGACATGGTTGGCCATGTTCATCATCTGAGGGGGCGCTGGGTCGAGGGGAGAGCCTGATTTTACCTGACGTGCATGGGATTTCAGTGATTTCAGTGATTCCAGGTCTAGTGGTGGGAATTCATTCAGGTAAACACGCGAAGGGTGTTCTGTAGCGCTTGGAGGTGGTGGTATGACAGTGATAGTCTCTGGGCTGGGGGCTGCGAAGGATAAATATATTTTGTTGATTTTTTGAAAGAAAAATTCAGCCAGCTCGTTGCATCGAGCTTTAGGATCGTAGGTTGGGGCTGTGGGAGGGGAGATCTTAGAAAGGCTTTTGACTACTTGGTATATTTCTCTTGGCTTAGATCGAGCTGCCATAATTTTCTCTTTGTAGTAATTAGTTTGAGCTAAGTTTATTTCGGTTTTGTATGCCCTAAAGGCTTCCCTATACCTATCTTTTTCGGTGATGGCGTATCCTAGGTGCCACTTCCTTTCCAGCTTTCTACACTGTCGTTTTAGTTCCCTGAGTTTCTCCGAGTACCAGGGGGCAGTTTCTCGTGCTCTTTTTAGCCTGGTTTTCCTGGAGGGGAGGATGGTATCAATGGAGTCCTCGATCCACTTATTGAAAGTCCTACTATCGGGTGCAGGGCTTTTGGAAAGAGCGGGTTTGGAGGTGGAAAGGAGGCTCGACCACTGCTCTAGCGGGAGTCTCGACCAGTTTCTCATCTTGCGTGAAGTGGGGTAGGGGGGAGTGACTTTGTAGGTGGACCAGTTGAGGGGAATCAGGAAGTGATCAGTCCATGGGAGGGGAGTAATAGTGCCAACCGTGAGGTTGGGGCAATTGCTAAAGACTGGGTCGAGCAGGTGACCTTAGTTATGAGTGGGGGACCTGATTAATTGTTCTAGTTGAATTGTGGGTAAGCTAGAAACTAGCTCATTGGCGGTGCTGTCAGTGCTGTCGTTGAAGTGAATATTAAAGTCACCCAGCAACGTGAAGTTTGAAGAAGAAATGGCAGATTCGGCCGCTAGCGAAGGTAGAGAGGAGTGGAACACTAAACTCCCATCCTACCTTATGTACAACAGGTGTTGTCACTACCCCTCCCCCACCAGTCTGCTACTCCCCGCTGGCCCCAGCATGTACACTCCTCCCCGTCGTGCTTAAACCTGCTCTTCAATTGTGCTCTTGCGGTGTGTATTTACACTTCCCCCCTTCACGCCCATTATCATTTTTCTCTGAAGTGATTACTTACTTAGCTTGTGCTCCTGCAGAGCCCAGGAATTTCGTTGTTGTGTGAGTCATATCCGACTCTACCAAGGGTATAATAAAGTAAATCCAAGTCAAAAGGTTAGTCCATTATTGATTTAATCTCATTAAGGGTTTCAAAAGTTCATTAATGGATTGTAGATTCAATGTAACAAACAATATCCAAAATGCTCGAATTGTAAATCCCTATGCATTTCGGGCTGTCCAGTGAGCCCTTCGTCAGGGGAAAATCTAAAATGGAGAACAAATGAACGGGCTGATAAATTGGAAATATATCCCCATTTGGTATATCATGAACATAGTACTGAATCAATCATAATTTCAACAAACACAGTGGATAATCATCATCATTATGTTGTTAAATGTGCCATGCGCTTCAAAGTTGAGTCAAACAGAATATTACACATTGCGTTAAATGAAAAAACGGAACGTGTTTAAAAACAAGTATACGCAAAAATAGTTAGTACATATGCGTGAATAACGCGGTGCTAACATTAAGCGTGAGAATAGTCTAAGTCGGAAAAGCCCAAAAAGAATAAGAAATAGTGTTAATAGGGTGATAATCCAGTAAACCATAACAAGTCAAGAAAAAAACGATTGTAATGTTAATAGTACAGTTCATAAGTAGCAAAGAAATTCTATTCTATCATTGAGCCCAGTGGGTTTCATCGTGCACAGGTATCTAATCCAAAAGTTCTCTCTTTGGAGCAGTTTATCTTTCATGTTCATGGTAGTTGTAGGTTGTACGTTTTCAAGTACAGTAAACTTGAGTTGTGCGACATTATGTCTATCTTCAGTGAAATGCGATGCAACGATGGATTTCATGTTGCTGGTTCTGATGTTGCTTTTATGTTCCAGAATTCTTGTCCGAATTTTGCGTTCAGTGTGCCCTACGTAGCAGAGGCCACAAGGGCATTTAAGCAAATAAATCACATTGTTGGTATTGCACGTGGCGTTCACCTTCAATTTGATAGGATTCCCTTTCATTGGATGGTTTAATATGTTACCCTTGATTATATTGTTACAATTGCAACAGTTGTAGCACGGTTGTAATCCATTGTATGTGTCGTGGGGTTTGAGGTGTTTGGGGTGACTGAGTATTTCTTTGAGGTTAGGTCCACGAGTATAAGAGAAAATTGGAGGTTGTTCAAACAGACCCTGAAAGTCTGATTCTCTGCTGAGAAGTTGCCAATGTTTTAAGATGATTTTGCGATATTTAGTGCTTAATGTGGAATATTTGGAAACCACACTCATGCGTTTGTTGTCAGTTTTGGTTTTGGTGGAGAGCAATTCCTCTCTATTCATGTTGTTACATTTCATCTTGGCAATGTTTAGAATGTTCTCGGGAAAACTCCGGTCTTGGAATCTCTGACACATGGATTCAATTTGTAGGGTGCTGTCTGAGGGATCCGATATAATTCGTTTTACTCTCATGAGTTGAGACAGAGGTAAATTGTGTTTCAGGCTGGGTCGGTGAAAACTAGAGTAGTGTAGGGTGCTGTTACAGTCCGTGATTTTTCGGTACAGAGTAGTTTGAAACTTGTTATCGATCAGTAGAACTTTGACATTCAAAAAGTTGATGGTTTTTTGATCAAATGTCCACGTGAATTGAATGCGATCATTGATGGCGTTTAACAATTGTAAGAATTCCAGTAGTGCAGTGCATGATCCAGACCATAAAATGAAAATGTCATCAATGTATCTTAGGAATAATTGTCCATGTTGCTTCCATTGGGGTAGATTGAGGATATTGTGTTGTTCGAAGTGGTGCATGAAGAGATTAGAGTAGGTTGGGGCAGCACAATTTCCCATGGAAGTACCGCTGAGTTGGAGATAGCATGTGTCTTGCCATTTAAAGTAGCTTTGATAAAGTGTAAATCCGAGAAGTTCAATCAAAAAAGGTTGTAGATCAGTGTTGATGTCGGAATTTAGAATAGCGGACTCAATGGCCTCAATGCCAAGATTGTGTGGGATCGATGTGTATAGCGCTTTGACATCAACAGTGCACAACCAGTATTCTGCGTTGATGTCCAACAGTGAGTTGTCTAACTTTTTCAAAAAGTCAGTAGTATCACGTAGATAAGTAGGACTGGTAGTGACCAAAGGTTGTAGATGCTTATCAGTTTGCCTACAGGCTCGTGGATACTGCCCCTGGTGGATACAATGGGCCTGAATGGTGGATTGTTGAGATCCTTATGCACCTTAGGTAGGTCTAAATTCCAACATGTACTTCACATCACTTTCATCCGCTCTACACATTTACCACACATGATTCATCTTCGTTCTATGTTTCCCCACCCATATCTTTCACTGTTGATTTTTCACCCTTTCAAGATGTCCGCCACACTCTCACATCCGTAGTCCGCTTTCTATAATTTTCAACCTGCTATGTTACTCGCACACCTGCTTTTCACATTCACCAGAACGCTAGCCGCATGGCACCCGAATGGCAGTCTGACTGTCCCACTCGAATGCTTAAAGTAGGTACTAACTCTGCAACATCGCTTATATTCACCCTTGGTGGACCATGTTTCTACTCGTCACCCTATTAAGGTTGGCGAGTAGAAACAGAGCTACAGCGAGGCATTTTTGACCCTGAATTAGCGAGGGTCCCACGGGGCAATTGGATACCACCACTCTGCATTGTTGGTCCTCCCACCGCAGCTTTCCACAGCGGCCGGCGAGGACTACATTACCCAGGCTGCCCAGCGCCCCAGCATCGGCGCATCGCCGCCACGTCACCTCGGCGCCCGGAGGCACTTATAATTGCGGCGCATCCCGGCAGAGCTGGTTGTTCTCACAGCAGAGCTACAGCGAGGAATTTTGGACCCTGAATGAGCGAGGGTCCCATGGGGCAATTGGATACCACCACTCTGCATTGTTGGTCCTCCCGCCGCAGCGTTCCACATCGGCCGGCGAGGACTACATTACCCAGGCTCCCTGGCACCCCAGCATCGGCACATCGCCGCCACGTCACCTCGGCGCCCGGAGGCGCTTGAAATTGCGGCGCATACCGGCAGAGCGGGCTGTTCTCACAGCAGAGCTACAGCGAGGCATTTTTGACCCTGAATGGACAAGGGTCCCACGGGGCATTTGGATACCACCACTCTGCATTGTTGGTCCTCCCGCCGCAGCGTTCCACAGCGGCTGGCAAGGACTACATTACCCAGGCTCCCCAGTGCCCCAGCATCGGCGCATCGCCGCCACGTCACCTCGGCGCCCAGAGGCGCTTGAAATTGCGGCACATCCCCGCGACGCGGGAGCGAGCGGGAGCGTAGCCGGACGAAGCCCGGGCAAAGGGCGGCCCATCTGTGGCCGTCAGGGGCCGAAGGAGGCTGGGCTGGGCCCATCCCCTAACATCGGCCCTCTGTTTCTACCTTGCCTTTCCGGCCATACCTACCAACTGGACCTGGAAGCTGCAATTAGTCAGTCCCTACATCCACCCAAGGTAAAACCCTAGATACAGGGGTTCTGCACAAATCTGTGACGACTATTGTTACCGCCTTACCTTTTTATTTATTTTTTTTCTTGTAATTTTTATATATTTCTTCCCCATATTATCTAATACTGATTCGAGGCACCAGTATGTCTTTAGACATGTCGAATCCTCTACCCTCCACTGTAGGGCTTACTATACTTGGGCCACTAGACAAGTATTTCGGAAGGGCAACAAGAGAAATAGACAGAGAGAGAGCATTGGCCGAGAAACGAGTGGAGCGCTGCTTCTCTATCGAACTCCTGAAACATAAGCCCTCAGCCTTGGTTCAAAAAGAGGCCCAGAATCCTCTAACATTTAACAACGATCTACCTGTGGGGGACCCAGAAATTGACTTATTTAACACCAATGGCATTCCTCTGATCTTCCAGGACGGGCTACCCCCTTTGGCCAGCAATGATTCGAATAATGTCACCAACAACAACGAGTTTCCGTCCATATCGCACTCTTTAATTGACCTGAATTGTTGGACCAAGCCTCACAGTCCAACACAACTGCCTCACCCCCTGCATCGAATCCATCGTAGGAGGAGGCAGTCCAAATAATGACACAATCACCACAAATAGTTAGCGTATTTGAAGATACCACTAAAAAGAAGAGAGGCCAGGAAGTGTGTCACTCGCCTCCAAGGAAAAAAAGGAGGAATATTAGGACCAGAAAAGGGTCAAAAAGTACAAACTCACCTTTACCAACAAAGATTTGACTAAACAAGCCTACCAATGATTTAGAGAAAGACACTACAAGTGGACAAAAAACGAACACAAGTATGTTTCCAGATGCACTAACGACCAAAGGGCTACTTGAGGACATTGAACGCCTTTTTAAATCTCTAATGTTGCCTCTTTTAGAGAGAGTTAAAAGGCTAGGGGAAAACATGTACCGCATCTTAGCTGCTCATATCCCAAGCGAATCCCCGAAAGAAAACATCTCAAGGGAAACACACCCCGCAATAAAACCACGAGCAAAGAACAACATGACCCCACGACAGGACAATCCCACATCTACAAAAACTTCCTTACAAAAAAACAACACCACCAGACCAGCGTCTACACAAGCTTCACATAAAGTAAAGCCGAAGCCAGGTCCCTCGAAAACCTCTGTTCATATAGACTCCATCCCAACCAACATACCACCAGTGAACCCTGTAAAGTCAAATCTTAGGAAAAATGTTGATCTACCACCAGAATCATCCAACTACGTTATTATCCTGACCAGAGTTCCAGAGGTACCAGAGGGTAGCATTGAATTCAACACCAGTCTCAAAAATAAGGTCATACACTGGTTGCGGAACAACAGACCCCTCCCACCACATCTAAATGGGGATCTAGTGTCCGTTAGACGGTGTGGCTGGGTAGGGGTGAGACCTAAAGATATAGAGGGGGACGTGATAATAATACATTTCAGGGACCACAGAGTTGTCACCCACATCAGCGAATGGTTTTCAGGCAGACAGAAGGGTAGTGTATCTCCCCGTAATTTGAGCTACTTCTACCCCGAATCACCGATGAGGTCCCGCACCTACCCCCTTAAGCGGGGCCGACCTGACCCCCAACAATCTTTTAATCGTATACAGTATCCTACAATCACAAGACACCTCACAAATAATCCTCCGTTTTTGTTTCCACTCCAACGTCCTTATAGACCTGTCCATCACTATGAGTATGATCATTATCCTACAAACCCGAATGAACACTGGAATATCTCGATACACAATCTCTTTGAACCCCTGTCAGGCTTGGACCTGAATGACTGACTCGGCACTCCAGTCCTCAAACCGGGCAGCAAAAACGGGGGGGCAAAGATGACAGTATCTGATCATCCCGGTACAGGCCATGCCCAGTCGCCTCTTAAAACCAAGGTAATTACACCCAGAGATAGGGAAATTAAGACCATGCATAATAGTAGGCCAGGAAAGGATGCTTCTGTCAAGGGTAATGTAACTGACGGGGCTATGTTGAGGGGTAATACGGAAAATAAGATCCCATGCAAAATAATTAAAGGAAAAAATATACCTAAAATCAAAGGCATCAACACACATGAATGCCAAGTAAGCGTAGTGTCCTGGAATGTGTGTGGGCTAGCAAATAAAGTTCCAGAAACAGCGTGGGGGGAGTTCGTTAATAATATTGACATACTATGTGTCCAGGAAACCTGGGTGTTAACTGAATTACACCTAGATGGATTCAGGACCTTCCATGTTCCGGCTGTACCCTCTATTCACGGTAGGCACAAGGGGGGGTTATGTGTATATGTGTCCAACCGTTTAAATTCTAGTTCTACTCTTGGAAGATCAAGTTCACCTTACTTCCAACTGATCACAGTTCCCTTAAATTCCATCGACGTGCTGATAGTGGTCAACTTTTATAATAATATTAAGAACTCCGACTTTATGGAAGAGCTATCAAATCTGACAAGAGAAATAAGTAAGATAAAAATTGTGAAAGGGAAAGACCTAATATGGGTCTGGGTAGGCGATTTTAATGTCAACCTATGTGCTAGTGAAACATGTGGGTTTCAGGATTACGTGGAGGGGGTCTATGCGGACAGCAGTCATTTTCAACATAATGATAAAGGGGAAATATTGAATGGTATTATGGCCAAGTTCGATCTAGGCTTTGCAAATAGGCGTTGCTCCCCCAAGGAAGAGCTTACCTCCACTTTTTTATCTAGGGGATTCCATTCAACTATCGATTTTATCATCATGCCGAACAGGTTTGGCGGCCGGGTGGCCAAATACGAGACCCCCTTTATTGGATTGAGCGACCATTTGCCGCTGAAAATATTTCTTAGCGCCCCAGGTACTATAACCCCCTCGATAACTGAGACCCTGGCATGGTCGCAAGACCTCACTGTAGCACAGCAAAATGGAATAGCCCTGAAGTTGAGTATGATTGACCCTGCAAAAACACTCCAGGAAATAGTGGAAGGTGCCCTTTCCCCAATTTTGGTCTGCCTAGAGGAGAAGTCTACAAACGTTGAAATTCTGGAGGCATTTAGCAGTATTTCTAGCATCACACAGGGTGTGTTAACTAGGACCCGCCCCAAAAAAAGTAATACCTCCAAGGGCTGGTTTGATTCCCAATGCACAAAGACACATAGGGCCCTCAAACTAGCTCTGAGCGAAACGATAAGGGCTCATGAGGCAATTAGGATACTTAGGAAGGCTTATAAATTAGCTAGGCACCATCGAAAGAAAGCAATTAGAGAAAAAGCATGGCAAGATCTCGTGAAGGCTGCGGAGAGTAGAGATGCTAAACTATTTTGGCAGGTAGTTAACTTACCGTTCCTCAACAATAAAGAGGCAGCCAGGATGGAAATAGCCATTGATGAACAATCGTGGGTAGAATTTTTCTCAAATGTTTATTGCAATACTCAAGAGGAGAGACAATTAATGAGCAATCACCGCCCCATCTCAATAGAGTTCACCCTAGATGAGGTTCTAATGGCCATTAATTCCACCAAGAATAATAAAGCCCTGGGACCAGATGATCTCTATAAGATGAATGCTGACCTATGGGCACCACTTTGTCTGCGGGTTCTAGGTGCCTGTTGTGCAAATGGTTTTATTAAAACATGGGCAGAATCAGTAATAATGCCAATATATAAAAAGGGTGATAGGAAAAGTCCATCAAATTATAGACCCATATCCCTCCTGGACTCACTAATGAAAATTGCAGGGAGAGTTGTCCTGACCAAATTACAGCTATGGGCAGAGGAAAATGACATTTTAACACCCGTACAATATGGGTTCCGGGTGGGGATGGGTACGGTTGAACAGGTTTTAAATTTAGTATTGTTACAAGCGAAGTATACCAAAGCCAAAGAGGCCGCATCTATGCAATATTCGTGGATCTCTCCTCCGCGTTTGATTGTGTAATACACACTAAACTCTGGGAAATACTAGAGGAGATGAATGTAGACCCAGACATTGTTCTCTTTCGGAGACAATTATATTCAAACGCAACCGCCAAAGTAAGGTATGTTTTGGGGGGGGGAATGTACAGGGTCTTTCCGCATACAGAAGGGGGTGAGACAAGGCTGTGTACTGGCCCCGTTCCTTTTCTCATTATACACCAACAGTCTAGAGAAGGAATTGGGAGCCAGTTACATTGATTCACCGAAGATTGAATATAGGCAGATTCGCTCCCTTTTTTATGCGGATGATGCTGTGCTAATGGCAAGAACGAAGGTGGGTGCCCAAAGGGCCTTAACTAAATATGTAGAATATATGGAGGCTAGGGGCCTTAAATTAAATGTCAAAAAGTCTTTCGTGATGAGTTGTGGTAAAGGTGGCGCCAGATGTAACCAACTCAATGCAGCAGGCCTTCAAGTTCAATCAACAAGAACATTTCCATACCTGGGGGTTACAATTGATGCATCCGGGGCTTGGGGCCCAGAGGTGAAAAATAGGACCCTAGCTTTTAAACCATCGATTGCAGCCGTAATAAATGTTACCAATAAGTTGGGCAAAAAACAACCTGGAATCATGCTTAACATATACGAGGCAAAATGCAGGAGTATAGCTCTGTACGGAGCAGGGATCTGGGGGTACCAGGATGTAACATCGCTCCAAATCGTTGAAAACAATTTCTTTAGATACCTCCTGGCCCTCCCGAAGAGTACATCCGTCTATAACTGCCACGCGGAGCTAGGTATGGACCACTTAACAGACTTGATAAGAACCCAACCAATCTTGCTCTGGTGTAGAGTATGGGCGACACCAGAATTAGCCCTAAACCAAGGAATAATCAGCGACGTCATGGCCTTAGATAACGCAAAATGTATTAAATGGCTTGAGTACGTTAAGAGAGTCTTAATGGACATCAACAGGCCAGAATGGTACAACAACCCCGAACTAATTGGGGAAATCCCAAAGAATGTACTAAAACATCTTTGCATGGAGCACTTTAATTCACTAAGGCTTGGAGGCGAAGTCATCAAAAAATCTGTGCCTGAACATCAGCTGTTGTTGATTACCCACAAAATGCAACCATACCTGAACTTTGTGACTCTGGGGTTTGATCGTTTTCTGCTGACCAGATTTAGATTCAGCACTTTCCACCACTTAGTCTCATTTCCACTCAAAAACGACTGGAGTAGAACTCTGGCTGTATGCCCATGTGACAATGTATCTCCCCAAACTACTTTCCACCTGGTCCTGTTTTGCAAACTATATGACAAAGAACGCTCCAGATGGATTAAACAATATCTGAAAGGTGGGGCCTGGCGGCAGTGTAGGCCGGCATACTTGAACTTGCAGCAATTGGGAACCCCATTATGTATAATGACTATGACAATGTTTTTAAAAAGCGCTTTTAAACGACGGTAGTTACTATGAATTGCCAATTATTCGATTTAACCACTGCAAGTGATTTAATTCTTTTTTTAATCTAAAATGTATTAATGCTTGTTGGAGTGTATTGATTTTTTGTATGAATTGCTATTATGGTTGAAAATCGAATAAAGCATTTTGAAATTGAAATTGGAAAATTGATTATCCACTGTGTTTGTTGAAATTATGATTGATTCAGTACTATGTTCATGATATACCAAATGGGGATATATTTCCGATTTATCAGACTGTTCATTTGTTTTCTATTTTAGATTTTCCCCTGACGAAGGGCTCACTGGACAGCCCGAAATGCATAGGGATTTACAATTCGAGCATTTTGAATATTGTTTGTTACATTGAATCTACAATCCATGAATGAACTTTTGAAACCATTAATGAGATTAAATCAATAATGGACTAACCTTTTGACTTGGATTTACTTTATTATACCCTGGGTGGGGTACTTTGAACGCTGTGCGTAGGGGGACAATGCCAACTCTGGATTTGCAATTCTGATACTTCTCCCACACGCTCAAAGGCTCAGAGAGCGAAGCCCCAGCAGCACGCGACAACTTTGCAATATTTTCAACTTTTGTTGGTGCGTGTCTAACCCTTCAATTCATATCCGGCTCTGCCATTGCAGGGTGAAGCTTCCAGTCTGCGAGCTCAGAGTCAGTACCACACACCGAAGCACCCCATGCTAATTAAGAAGTCGGCTCCTGTGGGGGGTGTTGTAAGTACTGGGTGATGATGACGCAAGTCATCAATTACGGTTCTTGTCAGACGGCAGCACCAACAACAGTCAAGTAATGCGGCGTGAGAACGGTGGCCGACGGTGCACTAGCCTCTCTTGCTTGATGCACTCCATGCTGCCTGCAGGTTGGGCTCACTTGGTCTTTCTTGTGCTAGCTTCATGCTCCCTTGTGTGCAACTCGAGCACTGTGTGCCTGTCTCTTGCACTTTGCTCTTCACACAGCAGATTGGGGTAATCGCAGGTTGTGCTAGCTGATTCTCTTTCATGTGCACGATATGTGCACACGCTGTGCTCGCTCTCCCCTAGGCCTCTGCCTCCTTGACTGAACAGAAGTCTGCAGAGTGCCGCACCCATAATTATCTGTGCAGGAAGAGTTAAAATGCAATATGTGGTGGTGCCGGACTGCCAGCAAACTCTGCTATGTGGTGTAGGAAGAGATTTTGCCAAACTCTGCCTTCCAAGCGGAGTGGCAAAAACTCTGTGAGCTCTGCCGGCGGAGCGGAGTTTACCACCCACCTCTACTTCTGGATTAGACGTTGACTCCTGTCGCCCTATCGTCCTTCTTGTTGACCCGGAGGCCGCATTGACCCATCCAGGTTGGTGCACTGCTGAGGCCACCCCAGGCCTTTGTGTGGCAGCATCGTAACTGTCCCTCATCAGCATCCGACTGGCCACCCCGTTCCATCACTTTCCCCTAGGGTCCTTGAGCCTCATGTGACTCTCCTGAGTCTGCCTGTCCCTGTACCTGCTGCTCCTGAAAAGGGAAAGTGAGTTCTGGGAAGCCAGTGTGTGCATTCCTGCCTGACGGTCCCCTCCCTTGTGCCGGGATCCATTGCCAGCAGCCTCCACTGCCCAGCTCCTCTCCTAGTACTTCTCTTACTCCCCATTCACTTACCTGTTGCCCTACTACTGGCTTGTAGGGTTAACCAGTCTCCCAGCTCCTGCTGCATTTGACTGGTGCAGTCGCCTTGGAGTGCCTCCTGCTTCCTGTCCTCTTATTTTGACCATCTAGATTTTAGCCCCCAGGAAGCCCAGTCCAGCCACCCTCCCAAGTCCAGAGAGAATGGTGACCTCAATTGGCCCTACCCTGCCATCCACCTCCTTGCTCACCCTCCCAACAAATTTTCTCTCATCCCCTGCTACACCTGATCCTCAGTTCCCCAGTCCCTAGGTGGCCAAGGGCCTTCTCTTTGGCCTTCTACATCGTCCTTCCTCGATTTCCCACCTTTGGGTCTTCCTCCCCTACCCATTTCTTGATCCACTGGCCACACCCTCCTCCTGTGCTAATCCTGATGGACTAGAATGGGTCTTCTGACATGTGATTTCTTTGGTAATGCTCCTCTATCGCTTCCTGCCCTGCCCCTTGAGCCATTCTGCACACCAGGCCCCTCGATTTGTCTCACAACTTCCCCTCCCCTCGTAGCTGCCACAAGTCCAGTAACAGCCCTGCCTCCTGACTTCTTCATAAATTGGAGAGCCACACCCTTTCCTCTTTAGTAGGCTCCTGCCACCTACCTGGGACTCATGCTGTGCGGCGGTAAACATGCCCATACCACCACAGCCTCACACTCGGACCCCGGGGTGAGCAAGTCCATGCGCCCTACTTCATCTAGCAGGAGCATGAACTCTTGTGCCCTAGGATCGCAATCCATCACTTCTGTTTACTCAATCTACACACACTTTCTCCCAACAACTGGCCGGCTGCAGTGTCACCTTATTTAAAGTGGTGAAACGGAGTCCACAATCACTGAATATATACTATAACAAGCATTGGAATAGCCAATAGGTCTCGCTTTCTGGACCTTATGTGTTTAGCCAGATTTTTTGCCTATGTTGTAGAGCATTGTGGCTGCTGTGCATCATGTCAAAAAGTTATAATAAAACGTGTTAAGCTTTACTGTTACATTTATACAAGCAAGACAACATTGAAAATGTCTTCTATTTTCGTTGTAGTTGCGCTTGGCACTGCAGGTGATTATGTGGAGTTATTTTATGTTGCATGTCGTAGAGTGTAATTATGTGGCGTGTAACTATGTCGCACTAAGTGGTATTTTGTGGAGTGTATCTATGTTGCCATGATTATTGTGTAATTATGTGGCATGTAATTATGTGGCACAGTGTTATTATGTGTAGTGTATTTATGTTGCATTGAATAGGGTGTAAGTATGTGTTGTCTAATAATGTTGTAACGAGTGGTATTATGTTGAGTGTATTTATGTTGCATTGAGTAGAGTGTAAATATCTGTAGTGTAATTATGTGGCATTGAGTGTTCATAGATGGATTGAATTTATATTGCATTAAGTTGAGTTTAATTATGTGGCGTGTAATTATGTGGCACTAATTGGTATTATGTGTTGTGTCTTTATGTTGCATTGATTAGAGTGTAAATATGTGGCCTCTAATTATGTGTTACTGACTTGTATGTGTGGTATATTTATGTTGCACTGAGTATAGTGTAAGTATGTGTTGTGTAATTAATTGGCACAGTGTTATTATGTGAAGTGCATTTATGTTGCATTGAGTAGAGTGTAAATATGTTTTATGTAATTATGTTGCAATGAGTGGTATATGGGGTGTGTTTATCTTACATTGAATCGAGTTTTATTATGTGGCATGTAAATAGGTTGTAATGAGTGCTAATTAAGCAAGGGCGAATTTTGCGAATCTGGCGTTCGCGAATTTGCGTATTTGCGAACTCGCAATCCGCAAAATCCGCGAATTCTCGCGAATTTGCGGATTTTTTTATTTTTATAGTGTTCGCAAGGGTTTCTGCCAGTTCGCGAGGATTTTGTACCAGTTCGCGATTGCGAACTTACTTGTCGGCTCGCAACGGTCGCGACTATGTTGTTTCTACGTCTGGTTCATCATGACAGGTTCCAAGAACCCTCTGTTTCAACACTGCCACCCTCTGTTTCACCCATGCCACCCTCTGGTACATCAATGCCACCCTCTGGTTCATCATCATCACTGTAGATTATGGGGGGAAAAGCAAGCACACCTGCCTTGCTTCAACTGACATGAATTAATTTGGGGTTGATTTATTAATGTGTCACTGTTTTAAAATTCCAGTCTGGCACCTGCTTCCTTATCTGTAATTTGCTTTCTGTTGCAGTGCAATTTTTTTTCCCAGGACCTTTGTGGCCTACTTGTAGCTATTCCATGATCCGGCTGTGAGGGTCAGAGCAGGGTCATACAATTGTTGCAACTAGCAACTGAACTCTGGAGGGGCCCCAGTCAGGAAGCACCCTCTGGTTCATCATCATCACTGTAGATTATGGGGGAAAAAGCAAGCACACCTGCCCTGCTTCAACTGACATGAATTAATTTGGGGTTGATTTATTAATGTGTCACTGTTTTAAAATTCCAGTCTGGCACCTGCTTCCTTATCTGTAATTTGCTTTCTGTTGCAGTGCAATTTTTTTTCCCAGGACCTTTGTGGCCTACTTGTAGCTATTCCATGATCCGGCTGTGAGGGTCAGAGCAGGGTCATACAATTGTTGCAACTAGCAACTGAACTCTGGAGGGGCCCCAGTCAGGAAGCACTACAGGGAATGGTTACTAATGATGAATTTGAACTTTTGCACCTGCTGCTGAGTGCTTTCAATTTAGCAAAACTCGTTTTTCTGCAGAACAGCAAATGTAATGCCCCAAACAAACTTACTTGTGAAAGTTTATTTCTAATCCAAAAGTGATCCAAAGAAAGTCAAAAGGCCATAAATCCAAAAAAGGGCAGGCAAATGTCAACCTGAGGAGTTATTCTGATAAAAATCATCATTTTCAGAAGGTCTATGCTGCTTGCTAGTGGATTTCTTGTGCAGAATTGCAAATTTTGTAATTTCGCGAGTGCAAGATTGTTGCTTCCCGCCGCACCTACATGATCGCAATTGCGAACTTACACCGCACGCCGCAAAATTGTATCACTAAGAAAAAAAAATCCGCTGCGTGCGAATTTGCGGATTTTCGTAAATTCGCGAGCGTTCGCGGATCGCGAATTTACAGAAAATCCGCAAAATCCGCGAGCGTAACGGATTTTCCGCCCATGCTTAGTGCCAATATGTGTAGTGTATTTATGTTGCATTTTGTATATTGTAAGTATGTGGTGTATAATTATGTGGCACAGCGTTATTATGTAGAGTGTATTTTTGTTGCATTTAATAGAGTGTAATTGTGTGGTGTGTAATTATGTGGCACTGAGTGGTATTATGTGGTGTATTTATGTTGCATTCAGTAGATTTTAATTATGTGTTTTGTATTTATGTGGCACAGCGTGATTATGTGGAGTGTATTTATGTTGAATTGAATACTGTTTAATTGTAAGGTGTGTGAATATGTGGCGCTGAGTTGTATTATGTGGAGTGTATTTATGTTGCATTGAGTAGAGTTTAATTATGTGGCTTGTAATTATGTTGTACTGAGTGGTATGTGTGTATATTTATGTTGCATTGAGTAGAGTGTAATTGTGAGGTGTGATTATGTGCTACTGAGTGGTATGATGTGAAGTGTACTTATATTGCAGTGAGTATATTTTAACTATGTTGTGTTATTATGTGGCACTGAGTGCTAATATGTGGAGTGTATTTATTTTGCATTGAGTACAGTGTAATTATGTAGTGTGTAAATATGTGGCACTGAGTGGTATGATGTGGAGTGTTTTTATGTTGTATTGAGTAAAGTTTAACTATGTGCCGTGTAATTATGTTGTACTGAGTGGTATTATATGGGTTACTTTGATGTTGCATTGTGTAGAGTGTAAATATGTGTTGTGTAATTATGTGGCACTGAATGTTTTTATGTGTAGTGTATTTATGTTGCATAGAGTAGAGTGTAATTTTGTGGCTTGTAATTATGTGGTACCGAGGCTTTAAAACAGCTGTTTTTATTTTCCCTTCTTAACTGCGTAGCTTGAACTTTTACTCCATCTTCAACTTTCCCGCTCTAGCACTTATGGAGTAAATTTACTTTTTGCCACCTTTTGATTGTATCTTGAGTGTAAAAAAATGTAATGTTCTGCTAATACCTGAACACAACTTTCTTATTAACATCTCCTACGATTTTGCACTTCCGTCTCCAACTTTCTGATAAAGTCTGTCTGGTTGTGGAGGATGAAGCACAGGAGTGCGTGCGCGCCCATTAATCTCCAAAAGCTGGCTCACCAACAGTCTTTTCCTTTCCCCATTAATACATCAATGCTGCCTCCGCAGAGGCCACCTTACTTTCGGGAGTTTGACTAACTTGGCGGTCATCAGCTCTTTATAGCAAGAGGGAGGGGTGTGGGGAACACAACTTCCATTTCAGGGCCGCTATTGATTGGCGTCTGGCAGTGTTCTCGTTGTCACGTCCCCCACCACCTTCTGCTTGTCAGGAAGCGCCGAGCTGCCCCCTGATTGGCTGTTGGTGATTTTACATGCATAGGCAGAAGCAGTTCCAGTGGTACTTCATGTCACTTAAGCCACCTTCATGGCTTTGCTTTTTGGTTGGCTACGCTCACTGCTTTGCTTAAGTTCAGAAAAGTGAAGCGTTGGTGGACTTGTGCTGTCCCCCATAATGACAGGTAAGGCTGTGATCGAGTATGCGCTTCCTCACTTTGCTTTCGCACAAGAAGGGTTAAACTTAAACATTCCTTGGTTTTAGGCTTTCACTTGCAGTAGCTGCGCTGCTTGGTGTTTCAGTGGAGAGGAATTGATTGTGCATCTTTAGGAATAGACACACACTCCATCTCTCTGCAATAAATAAAAAAAACGCACCCGCAAAGAATTGTTAAAGCTAAAGACAGTTTCACCGGCATTAAATAAAAAAGAAATGCGCACGCAAAGAACAGTTAAAGCTGAAGACAGTTTCACTGGCATTAAATAAAATAACAAACCGGCACGCAATGAACAGTTAAAGCTGAAGACAGTTCCACCGGCATTAAAGAAAACAAACACGTGCGCGCGACTCGCGCTAAATATGGAGGCAGCAGGGGGAGGGAAGACAGGAGGGGGCCTGCGCCTGTTTCCCTGTGGAAACGAGCAGGGGCAGCATATGTTTGCAAGTTAATTACAAACATATGGTGTCAAAGCTCGCTCCCGCAAGGGAATCTCCACACGTGCATGTGTTCCCATTGAAGGGAATGGATCGCGTGCACGTTTTTGCCTGAAAAGGCGCATCGATGGCTAAAGGTCTTCTCCTATGTAGAGCTTGCGCGCTGCATAGGCGAGACCTAAACACCAACACGAAGGATGATCCCCAAAAAGAGCGCAATTGGGCCTGCCCCACACCATTGGCCCAAAAACTCCGGGGGTGCAAGCCTCCTATGCGGTCGGCTGCCCCTCAAAAGCCCCATTTGCTGTTCAATGCCTACTGCTCTGCATGCAGATTTATACACCAACTGCACCAATAGAATGACTGTAAAGAGGAAAAGCATTAGAAAACACGACTAACAGTTACAAATACCAAAGGCTACAATGATGGCTCATCTAAACTGTGTAACATACAATGGCTGAATGGGCAGACCCACTCTACCTCCATGTGGATTGTGCATAAAACAGCTAAAGCTATCCATCGACGGACCTAAAAATAATACGCTGTAACAGAAAACAGTACCAGTTATTCATGGGCGAGTTATATTTTAATCTCCGCTGTGAACAGATTTGCAGAGCTGAAAAGAGCGGAGGCTGCATGATTACTGATTATTAGGAGAATAGTGCACACTTGCCCAGTCAACATGTTAATAAGGGAAAAGGTGCATCACTTCTCCCAGTGATACAGAAACTGTCCCTTCTTTTTTGACATAGACGTCGGATTGTAGGTGTTGCGTGTGAAAACAACAGTGCTTATTACAGAGCTCAATTGCGACTCACAAAACATAACTAAGACAGACGTGCAACTGCTGGACTTTCACAGGCTCTGTATTTAACCTTGTGGCGGCAGAAGCTGCTATTCTATTCAGCTGACACTTTTAAATGTTTTTATATCGTGGACATCAGCAGCTGCCAATGAACCCATAATGGAAGAAAAGCATTTTTTTAAGCTGTGCAAGAAAACAAGCCCCACCTCAACCCCGCCCATCCTGTTTTACCAAGAAGGAGTGACAGGAGCAAAAGAGGTTGACTACTTCTCAAAAAGAGTGTGAAGTGTTTATATTGGAACTGCTCATCAGAAGGTAAGCTGGTCAAGGATTTTCTATACAACTGACATTAACTATGTGCGGGCATTTGTAAGATTGGTAGAGGCAGATGTATGATGAATCCCAAAATTGTTATCTTATGGTATTAGGTGAATCTAGTTCATTTATACGAGCAGTATACATGCAAAGCAGGGAGCACCGCTGAACCTGAGAACGCATACTCTTGTGCAGGCCTCTCCATCTTTGGAGTGGATTAGGCACAGTCCCAATTTCTGGACAATGAAAGGCTACAGGACCACAGGACCAAGTGCTGGCCCAATGAGCTCTGGGCCAAAGGCGCGCATTAATGGCGCTCTATACATTGCGTGTGCCAAACAAACATGATTCTCTTAAAGGTTGCTGATCACAGCTGGTCTTTGGAACAAATGCAGTTAAATATCCATCTATCTAAAGAATGCCAACATTAAGAGACGCTGGTGGCTGCATTTTCTCTAGGACATTACATAAATTACAGGAATGGACAGACGGAGATGAAGCACTGCCAATCAACCAGATTAGATTGTTATGCAAAATGATCCATTATGGAGCACTGCCTTTCCCTTAATGAGCCACCATGCAAAGGAGAATGAAATGAAAGCCAGGAGTTATTCAGCACTTTCTTAGGAATTGATTCCCTTCTCAGAAACTCGCTTTGGCCCAAGTCACGCTCAAGCAAATGGATAGCTACAGGATGACAGCTGTGTTAGCAAAGAATTGATGATAAAAACTCATAATGAGTTCAAAGACATTTGCCTAATTGATGTTTTATTTAATTTGCTTGTTTCTGATGTAACAGAGTTTCAGAAAATAGAAGGTTCTAACCCTCAAAAACTCAGGCTTGTCACAACTTTCTGCAGGCCCAAGCCAACAACACGCTGTGTGACCCTTCAAAGGAAAAAGGGGTCCTTCATTGTTTTGTTAAATGCCCACCAGGCAAAGAAAAATGCCACAGATACAGCACCTGTCACCTCGCAGTGGCTTTAGGGTTGTGTGACGTTACAACGCATTTTTCACATCGCAACATCCTTTACAACGCATTCCATTACATCGCATGACACGACATCGCATTTTAAGAAACTACCTTTACAACGCATTCCATTACATCGCATACTACCTTTACAAGGCATACCGTTACAACGCATACCATTACATTGCATTTATGGTAAGTATTGGATAGTATAGAGGTAAAAATTACTATTCTAACTCCTGGGGATGCAACAGTAGGGTAAGTGTTGGAAAGTATAGGGGTAAAAATTACTATTCTAACTCCAGGGGGTGCAACAGTAGGGTAAGTGTTGGATAGTGTAAGGGTACTATGCATTGTAGTGGTATGCGCTGTAATGTCATGCGTTGTAATGACTGCGTTGTAATGACATGCGTTGTAATGGTATGCGTTGTAGTGACATGGATGTAATGGTTGTGTTGTAATGGCATGCGATGTAAAGGATGGTGCGATGTAATGACTGTGTTGTAATGGTAGTGCGATGTAAAAGTTGCGTTGTAAAGGTTGTTTCCCGGTTTTAGCCACAATAGCTACCTTGTCAATAATAAACAGTGCCGCTTTGCTTTAAAATCTATAAATAAATGTTGCCGCACCAAAATGGGGCACACAAGTGTGGGGCCTGGGGAAAATTAACCCCCGCCCCACCTCCTCTTATGAAAGAGTAAATACTAATATTCTACAATATATGAATTACACAGTCATTTTAATGCGTTCTAATGTGGCATACAACAACTCATGCCTTCCATCAACATTTATGTAATAAATTATTACTAAATTGCAGCGAAACTAGTCATTCGATTTTGTCAATTTCGTTAATTTCCTGGACTCATTTATAAATGGTAAAAATAGTGAAAAGTATCCCAAGCATTTTTAATGGCAACTAATCATAACTTGCAGCTTTTCCCAGATTAACCATTACAGTAAGTGTTAAAAGGAACCTTTGGCAGGCACACGCTCCATTGCCGGTAAAACCGCCCATTATTCTTGACTCAAAAAGCACTTTAATACTTGCAAAATTAACAGGACTGGCTGCGTCATATGCATAACGACCAAGGACCAGTTCATTAGAAAGCTGGAGTCAGACACAGGTGTAGCATAAAAATACACTGCATGGTTCTGATTCACAAAGGCAAAAGTACTCTTTTGAGAAAGTTTACTATTATTTTGTTATTCACAAGCTGAGTTAAATTTGACATAAAAGTGTAAGTTTAACCTTTTTGAATCAGGCCTCCTGAGTTTAAGTTCATTGATTGGGGACTGGAGGCCTATTAGGCCGATCAAATCCCACACAGCCCTCATCTATCACTGATGGACAGGGAGCAGAGGACGACAGAGCAAAACTAGTACCATCATGTAAGGCAGCAGAAAAGTAAAAAATCATTGACATGCTGAAAGGTACTGAATTCACATTTCTTCTTTCAAAAGATGTCAGGATTCACTTAGATCGAATCTGACGATGTTAATAGTCTGCCACGTGTTGACTGCTCATATAGGCAACTCTGAGAGGCAATGGTTTGGTGAAGTGTGCCAGAAATAAATTCAAACACACTGCTTCATGCAATGTGCTTATGCAGAGGAGCAATTGCAGCATATCATAGTATTCCAGAAGGTAGTTTCGACAAAAGACGCACGTAAAAAGGAAGCATGACATATGACCTGAAAGCTAAAGGCACGCAGATTGCCTTCCATTAAGAACTATATTGATTGAGAGGGGAGCATGAGAAAGTGTCGAGAAATGTTAAAGAGCTCCATATTACTCATCCTACTTTTCATGTGACAGAAAGGTATTGAAATGGGTCAATCAATCAATCAATCAAACAGCATTTGTAAAGTGCAACACTGTCACCAGCAGGGGTATCTGGGTGCTGTATCTCAGTCGCAGAGCCAGGTCTTGAGTCTCTTTCTGAAGTCTGCCAGTGAGGAGGCTGTACGGATCTGGAGGGGAAGGTTGTTCCAGGTCTTAGCAGCGATGTAGGCAGCGACGGCCCGTGGAGGGAGTTACGGTGGGGCAGGAGGGCGGGGAGGGGGAGGGGCAGGGTGGAGGTTGCTAAAAACCGGCATATGGATAATTGCAGGTAAGTAAACAATTTAATTAATAAAACGAATTTCGTAGCTCGCACTGCATTGCATTTTGCGGTGCAAGGCGCGCTACGAAATTCGTTTTATTAATTAAATTGTTTACTTACCTGCAATTATCCATATGCCGGTTTTTAGCAACCTCCACCCTGCCCCTCCCTCTCCCCGCCCTCCTGCCCCACCGTAACTCCCTCCACGGGCCGTCGCTGGATGTAGGAGAAGGAGTGGCCACTGCTTCGGCTGTGACGGATGTGGGGGATGTGTTCAAGGGCAATTAATGAAGAGCTCAAGTGTCTAGCGGGTTGGTGGGAGTTCAGTTGATGGTTGATGTATGCAGGTCAGTGGTCATGGAGGGCTTTGTAGGCATGCGTGAGGATCTTGAACTGACATCTCTTCTGGACGGGGAGCATGTGGAGGTCTCTCAGGTGGGTAGTGATGTGGGTTTGTTTGGGGAGGTCCAGGTGGAGTCTGGCTGCAGTGTTCTGTATGGTCTGGAGTCTTCTGAGGAGCTGGGTGGAGATGCCAGCATTCAGGGCATTGCCGTAGTCGAGTTGACTGGTGATGAGGGCCTGAGTGACGGTCTTTCTGGTGTTGGGTGGGATTCATCTGAAGATTCTGCGGAGCCTTCAAAGTGTGGGGAAGGAGGAGGAGGCATGGTCAGTTGGCTGTTGAGGGAGATGCTGAGGTTGCATGCATGGTCAGTCGGTATGGGTGTAGGTCCGAGTTCTGCAGGCCACCAGCTGTGGTCCCATGTGAAGGTATACTTCCCATTCAGTACTTCTGTTTTGCCGGAGTTGAGTTGGAGGCAGTTGTCTCTCATTCATTGGGCTACGTTGGTCATGGCGTTGCAAAAGTTGGTTTGGGCATTGGAGGGGTCCTTGTGAGTGAGAGGATCAGTTAGGTGTTGTCTGCGCTGGAGATTATGTTGAGTCCGTGAGATCTTAAGACGTCAGTGAGGGGGTTATGTAGATGTTAAACAGGGTGGGGCTGAGGGATGATCATTGTGGCACGCCTCTGCATATTATGTCGTTGGGTGCGGAGGTGAAGGGAGGCAGTCGAATACTTTGTGTGCATCCTGTAAGGAAGGAGGTGATCCACTACAGGGCGTCTTGCAGTATGCCTATGTTGTTGAGTCTGTTGATGAGGGTATTGTTGAGATGGAGTTGAATGCCACAGAGAGGCCATGGAGGATAGTAAGAGGGAGAGAGAATGGGACACAGAGACACATAAGGTATATTTATACTGGTTGCCAGTGAGACAGACAATATGAGCATTTTCTTAGTAAACAGCTTTGTGGTGAATATTGAAACTGAAACCTTTGCAGAAGTGATGGCTTTGTGCATTTAGCATGGGAATGGCATACATATTTGTAGAGGTTACTTTTACTGCACCATAGGCTCCTTAATGGATAGTTTGATTCCCCCATTGAAGCAGTACTCATTATCAGCCACATCGCTGTGAAGCATGATTGTGATTTTTCATTTTATTTGAGTGTGTATACCTATTACTCAAACCTGCACTGGTTCCACCAAAAAAATATTATATCCTGACTGGTGTAGAACAATTTCATCAATTCAGTGAAGATGAGAATTTAGGCTGAGCCGTTTCAGATAATGCACCACTGATGTGTGCATGTACATGAAATAACCTCTTCCCTAGGGCACCCATGTCGTATTTGAGGGGTGAAATGCAAACTGTGCCAACTTTCAAGAACCCAATAGGGTATGTAATTTATATGTTCTTCAAGGAGAACCAAAAATCAATGGAGAAATCTAGGATTGAATGAGAAGCATTGCTATTGGTAGTCAGGGGGCATACATTGCATATGTTAAGGCAGGTACATCATATATTGATCAGGTGAGAAAGTGTTACATGACAAAACAAGGCCCTGGTGATCAGATAGCCCACTGTGGCAACGATTGACATAGACCTGATTATAGTAGGGCTCAACACTAAAGTATAAACAAAGGCTGTGCCTGAACTAATAAAGGTTTACTGGACAGCGGGAACTGCACAAAGAATGGGGTACAAATCTGAAAAATAACTAGTTTGACGAATCAGACGGGAATGGGGTCATGCCTGCTTAACACACATGACCATGAAAGAGTGCGCAATGGTGAACTCGTTGTTAAACAATAAGGTATGATTGAATAGTCGGTCAGTCTGAATAACTTTAATCAAGTATCAGAAACAGTCACACACGTTAATAATAATACAAACACATAGTAAAACCAATAGAAACGTTTAAAAAGTAGAGATTTACGATAGTGAAAACCTGATTGTAAAAAAGATCCCACTCTAAAACAAAGATCTTCAACATTTACTAATTGCAAAAACCATAATACTTCTCTGCACTTAATAAATGTATGTTTTTTTAAAGAGGCACTAAAAATTGTTTAGTAAAATGAAATATACAAAAGATGCTAAAGTGCAAGAAAGACTCATCCGAGACACCATCACAAAGGCAAACACTGACACTGGAACTGCTTTATTGTCTTGGAGAAGAGCATAAGAGATGAAGAATTGTGCCAACTCTAAATCTAAATAATGAAGCCCTCTCCCATTGGCTTAGTACCTGAGTCGAGTAGCAAAAATCTCAAGTTTGGTTTAGTTAGCTATTCACCTCTCACCGGAAAGTGCCTACTCTCTAAACATATATTTAACCTGTAATTTGTCCTGTTTACAAATGGAGGACAGAGTCTCAAAGAGGGAAGGTTGCCCCACACCTACTAGGCTCTGTTTAGCATATGCAAGGCCAAGCTACTTTCGGCTCTCGGTCACACAATCTCCGAGTATCCAATGGGTACGGGATGCGCGAGGGTTGAGCCAAATTGATCACCACAAACATATGGGGCTCAGCTTGACAAAATCTTCCAAATAAGAGAGACCAGGCTCCTCATTACAGATGTAGTACGGTGTGGAAAGGCGCACAGAGAAAAGGCGTCTGCAGAATCGATTTTCCTCCACCTGTAAGGCAGAGCAATTAGTGTAACTCCACATCCCTGCCCATATGTTGCCATGGGAACATTCTGCTAAAGTAGCGGTAGGATCTGCTTGCCATATAAAGACTGAGATAGATGAAAGAGGGTGTCTGTGGCTTGACTAAACTTTTGGCGGTGATAAGAAGTATTGGTTGCCAAGGTCTCAGAGGAATTAAAAAAATAAAAAAATACGGGAAGTTAATCACCCTTTCCAGTCTATTATCATTTATGGTTAGAGTGTGCATGAATAGATATTTGGGACCACAGCCATTGAATGTGATTTTGAAAAGTTAGTAGCTAAATCTAGATCAGCCAGAAACTGTGTAAAAAGTATCAACTAGACAATGCAAGGCCTTATGAGTATGGAACAATAGGACTGTATCATCCGTGTACAGGAGGACTGAGATGGGAGCTACATTAATCAATGGTACATCTGGGCAGGCAGCGGTCAAATGCCGGTTACGTTTATTGATATATATGGTGAATAAGAGCGGTGCAAGAACTTAACCTGGCGCACCCTGGCCACAATGCAGATAAAACATTTCAGATAACTCCTCCCTCTGTCCAAATCTCAAGATCTTCATGAAGAACTGATTGGAAGTGCACCAAGGCTACATCCAGTCCCAATTAAAGTAAAAACCTCCACAGTTTGCCTCAATTAACATTAACAAAAGCACAGGATAAGTCTATAAAGGCTAAGGGCAATGGGCAGTGCTTCGCTATTGTGTATTTGTCAATGATAAGATGGAGGTATAAGCACTTCTCCATTGTACCGATCCCCTCCCTGAAACCTGATTGGCAAGGAATTAAGATATTGTTCCCTGTGCACACTCCTGCATTCTATTGAAGATTAATCTGCTGATAATTTAAAACACAGAGTCAATAAGCGAGATAGGGCTGTAACATTTAGGTTCATGTCTGTTGCCCTTCTTAAAATACTAGAATAGATGTCAACCGAGAGCAGGGTAATTGTGTCAAACAAAAATTATTAAAACACATTGCTTTTGGTCATGAGGGAACCCACAGATATATGTTGCATTTTAGTAAGTCCCCGGACACCCCATCAGATCTGGCAGCTTTACCCGCAGGGCTCTGATGTATAGCAACAATAATTTCTTCGAATTTAAAAATAATCTTTGTGCCCACATTGGAGTAATTAGACAAATCCGTTGGTACATTACAGGTGGGTGTGGGCAGTAAATACCCAATAAATGCGTGACCCATTGCTCTCCAGAAATATGACTGCTTATCACAGAAACCAGGCTCTCACTTGCTCTGATTGATTTTACTGTACACCAGAACATCCTACGGTTTTCCTGACTATCAGCAGTTATCAATCAATCGTTCTTAGTAATAACAGTGTTCCTTCTTCTTTAAACTAATTTATATAGCGAGCACAAAACAGGCACCTCTCCAGGATCCCTTGGTTTGGAAGATAGGGCCTTGTGTAATCGTCTGCTTTTGCTATGGAGAAAAACACATCAAACCACCATGGTGGGGAACCATTTTGCTTTTTCACAGGCTTTAGTTAAAAAGTTTTATTATTGTCATATTAGTCTATGAAAGCTAGCATTATTTTATCCCCATCGGCCACCTCAGATAGGTCCAGAACAGATTAAAACTAGTTTTAATCAAAGAGGTTAGAAAAAAGCTGGATTTCAGGAGGTTACATCCCAACCTAAGACCATAATGTTGGGGCAGAGGGTGGACTATTGTCTCAGCTGGACTGTGTATGAAGGGCTCTGGAAATAGAAAATGTAGTAGTCAGTGGATTATGGCTCCCAAAATTAACCTCTATGGTTTCTCCCCCATAACAAAATGTAATAGGGCACTAGAGAGGAATATAACATCCATGACTGTTGCACAGACTCTCCCATAGAATGAAGGAACCCTAATCTCACTTTTACCAACCCCAAATGCACCCCAACCATTTTTAGATGGGAAGGGCAAATTAAGGAGTATAGGATACTCTCTCCCTAACTTAATTAAATACTCTTCAAAGGCATCCTATAACCTTGTTGCCAGAAGACTCAAGATGTAGGACACAGCAAAGTACATGGTAGTTGACCCATGTGGACCAAATACAATTTTGTTTTATTTAAAGACCCTCACGGCTCACGCACTGTAGTAGTGGCATGCTTCATTATCAGGCTGCACACTGGACCCAAAAAATCTAGATGAGCTCAATCATATTCCAAGGTTTTTCAACCGAGGTCTTCTAAAGGACAAAATTACCTCAAAACGCCCAAGTTTAACTTTGTAATAACTGGTGTTTGTGGTAGAGATGCAAACTATATATGTGGGGTGAGGAAGGGGTACTATGGCCCTACACCCTTGTTTGCATCTTCATGTTTCAGCCCTTGCTAGAAGAGGCCCATGGGGATCCTGGGCTCTCGTCACAACTAAGTATGAGCCTTGCAAGTAGCCAGACTCTTTCCTACTCTTATTCATCATTCGTCCTAGCTCTGTCAGCTCTGTCAGTCTGGACATACAACATAAGACATAACATATGCAATGGAGTTACTCGTGCTAACATTGAGTTTGCCACTCAGGGTTCCTGTGAAAGACAAATCAACCATGGACATGATACCGTTATCGATTATCAGCATAAGACCATCTTGGCCGTGATTCATTACATGTAAATATATGCTCATGCACCACAATATACTGAAAACATGCACAGGGATATGTTGGCGTATCGTGATTATTCAGCTAGACATTGGGACATTGACAGAAGACATAGAAAGGATGTGAAAAGAACATAAAATGATTAGTCACTCTATGTTGCTCACTACAAACCACAAAAAACATCCGGATAGGTGGTTGTGTTATTATTGTCACTGGTATCTCATCCTAATTGGTACCTAGGTAACATAAGAAGAGAAGGGGCATGCTGCTGTAATGACACACTGTAATGCATTTCCCTCCCCGGTTCATCCAGGAGCATCAGGTGAGCAAGGAAGCAATATCAATATTTTTATAGCTGATTTTATATGAGCTTGTTTCATGAAAAAGATATGTTGTACTTGACATGTTTAACAATCGTAGTATACAAATTTGCACTGGTGCATAACTTAAAGCACAGAGCAACCACAAACAGGTCAGTTTCACATGAAAAAATGAGCACTGCAACTGTACACCCAGTATTCAATTACCATAACCTCAGGAGGGCAATGATCTTGTATATAGTCACGCTGATTAGTGAAAAAAAAGTTTTTTTCCAATGGAACTCTCTAAGTTTAGTTTATGTAAAATGGTCTCTAAGTTAACTCTCCCTCTTAAAATCTCATGCGGTCTGGTAATATCCATTGTGCTAGGTATTGAAAATGTTTTATCTCTACACTCAAGGACAGCAATTGTTGCTCTTGTGAGACCATCTATGTAATGGGTACAATAGGGATTTTGCCCATCTTATAAGAAAGATTTAGCATTATATCATCAGCATAGAGCATTGTATGCTCGTCCGATGTATCACACGCACCATCTAGACACCCCCTAAGGAGAGTATCTGTGCTTCCTTGACTTGTTACACATCTTATATAGATTTCTCAGGGTGCTTAAGTAGTGTGGCCAATCATTACTGCTAAGTATCTCCCTATATGACTCTTTCTTGACTCGTAAATGTCTGCCCTATCCCTTGTAAGGCACCCTGACCTCAAGCCTTTATAGGCAGATAATCTTAACCTTCTTTTCACTGTATTTACATTGCCTATTTTTGGCCTTCCCTGTTGACCTTGATGTTAGATGTCTTTTTAACTTGTTTGATTGGTTTGTAAGCCTCCCATATTCTTGAGGGACAGGTTACTGAGCCTGCATTCTCCTTAGAGTATTAGTCTGTGGCAGTTTTAACATCCTCCACAGACTCAGGGGTGGCTAAGTACCACATGTCTAATTGCTTTCTTTGCACAGCTATCACAGTGGCATACCAGTGTCACAGTGAATGGTTCAATACCCCACTTGATAGACAGAATGCCTCCATCAATCGAAATGCATGTATGTTGGTGGTAAATATATACTCTATCTTTGAGTGTCCAGAGTGGAAGGAGAAAGCCTGGCTTCCCCACTAAGTCTTCTCCATTTGATTTGTAGCCAAAGGCCCACCCAAACCCACCTAAATTAGTGGTATCAGCCATCCCTAACTGTTTAGTTGAGGATCTGTCTAGCATACCGTCCACCACCGTATTGAAGTCCCTTCCATCATAAGCAATTCTTGAGACAGCTGTAGGTGAAGCGTATGTAAGATACTTAGCATTGGGATGCAAACCCTGGGACTCATACACATTAATAAACAGTATTTTCTCTCCTTCCCATGTTCCTAATGCTGGCATATACCTCCTTCTGTCAACTATCCATGTGTTTTCTGAAGAGAATGAATAAGATTGCAAGGATGTGTGTCCTGACTGGCAGAACAATTTAGATTTTTCTTGAAGAATAAAGTGTAATTTATTGCATATTAAATGTGTTTCTTGCAACAACAAAAAACCTCATCATCCCTATCTTAACCATTATTTCTGTGCCACTCCTCTCTTAATTTAATCTCTCATCTCATTGACATGCATGTACTTTAGCCATCTTGCCATTATGTCTTGTGGAAAAACCATTAACAGTCATGTGACCCTGGACACCGGCAGTAAGGCATATTTGGCTTAGGCAGTACAATGCCAACTTTCTAAAAGTGGCATTTTCAGAACAGTACTTTAAAATCAAACTTTAGCATTAACGAACATTTTAACTTACAAGTAAGGAAGTATTTATCTGCTCCCAAACTTAAGTTATCACTTATTTTATTTATAAATACATTTATTGATTTTATACAACTGAAATCATAGACAGAAAGCATTCAAAGACGACCACAGAGACCAACATAGTTGCCATGCAGTACCACAAGCTTATCATCGCAGTCAGATATCGTCCCAACCCCAATTCTCACATACAAGAGCAGCATTAAATTGAAACTCTGAAACCCAAAGTAGATCCACCACTTGCCCCGTACGTTTTTGTGTTTTTTTGGACAGACCCGGGCTTCATACACTGGCTTCTCCTGCTGACTGTACCAATCCACCTTGACACCATGGAGGCAATGAGGGCGGTAGGGGTGCTTTCCACTTCCGGGCTACATCCAGCGATGCAACCACTGTAGCTATGCCGACCAAAGCTTCATCAGCTCTCGTACCTCCAACCCCTCAAAAATTCCCAGCAGGGTGGTTTTTGGTGACAGAATTACTTCCCAGCCTTACACTCGCGACAGCCTCTGTCCCACCTCTCCCCAGTAACTGGTTCTCACTGGTCACAGCCATACCATATATGATAGAAGTCTGTAGGTTTGTGAGAGCACCTGAAGAAGGTTGGGCTGGATAGGAAGTGAACCCAATGGAGATGTATAGGGGTGAGACAGGCATGGTGGAGGTAGTATGCACACATTTTAACCTGGAAGAGATTGCAATGGTACGAGGGGCCATACCGGCATTGTGACAATCCTCCTTCTCCAGGAGCCAAACCCACTCCTAGCACTGAGCTCGTAGCGGATCACACATGTCTGGGTGTTAATGACCAGGGAGCAGTAGATTTGTGAGACCCCCCCCGAGTAAAGTACCCAACAGAAACTTGGCCTCTAATGGACTGAGTTTAGGGAGCTCGGTGTCCAGGGCAGTGTGTGCCTGTGGTGCATGTCTCAGTTAAAGATACTTGTGGAACTGTGTAGGAGACAGCTCAAATACTGATTGAAGCTCCTGAAAATAATGTATATGATCACTGGACCAGTCTTCCCCCAGCAGGGAGATCCCGATGAAGCTCCATTTAGCAAAGCCATTCAGGCCAGCAACCTCTCGTAGACAAGCCCCTCTCCATGGGGGGTGTGTCTGGCAGGGTCGGATTGGGATCACAATTCGGCCCGGGCACTGACGAAAAAAGTGGCCCACATTCAAGAGGCGTGGCCCATATTTAAGGGGCGTGGCCCACATTCAAGGGGCGTGCCCTTTCATGAAACACCTTTTGCACAGACAAGGAATGAAAGTGGGAGGATACTGTTCTTGCACACGACACAGGGCCAAGGTGACAATGGCCTACATGCTGAGCAACTAAAAAAAAATAGCAAGGCCCCTTTTTGTCACAAAATTATTCCAGCCCTCCAGCACAGGAGCACCTGAAAAGCAGCAAAGCCCCTGCTATTACTAACCTACTCAGCCCTCCCCAGACCTTCAGCTCAGGAGCACATGAACAGAGGTAAGGCCCCCGCAATTAGTATATTAATCAACCCTCCAGGCCTTGGGAAAATGTCATGGCAGGGGAGCACAAAACACAGCTTTCTGGGTCATCCAAGGTAGCCAGGTAGCCAGGGGGGAGGCTGAGGTGAAGCTGGTGCATGGGAAGTGCCTTCCCAGTGTGTTCTGGCAGTTTGAGTGTTTACCATTTACTGTAGTATTACCCTTGTACCTGTGTATGGTACCCTTTTGTAACTTGCACAAGTCACTTTTCTCTTGTAACACACTGTTTGCTACCTCTTACATTTTGTTTGCTTTTGATACTTGCACAAGTGCCACCATTGCCTACGTAACGTTTGTTCTTGTGCTGGAGTGTCTGCCATTAATTGCAGTATTATACCTCTACTTGTATTTTGTACGCTTTTGTAACCTGCACACATATCTCTTTTTCCTCCTGTAATGTATCGTTTGCTCCTCTTGTATTTTGGTTGCTCACTATTGTCACTTTTGATTCATGTAACTTAACGTTTGCTTTTGTAATTTGTCCACTTATAATTTTCTCCTCATGTATTATTGCTGTTCCTAGTGTGAAGCGCTCTGACACCTTCGGGTAAAGTCCGTGCTATATAAAATCGCATAAATAAATAAATAAAACAAAAAAAATCCAAACATCACCAGGCCCCCACAGCAAGACCCATTCTTCCTCGCCCACTATGCCCTGAATCTGAAGGGCTGTGGGCGAGGTGTTAAGACTAACACCGTTTCTGGGCTGCATGGGCGCCAGGGGGCCGATTTGCAAATGGCTCAAAGGCCTGAGAAAGACCTGGCCCCCAGGGAGGCCGATTATTGCAAACAATCACCCCTCCCCAGCCCAGCCTCAGCTTGATTGCTTGGCAGGGTAGGGGTGAAGGAGAGCCCACAGCTGACAATCGCTGTCTGGCCGCACAGCGAGGCTGCTTTCATTTTCTCAGTCTCTGTCTCTGCGCACTCTGTGGGCCGTTTTTTTTTCTCCCCTTTCCTAGTCCACTCTCTGTGGACTGGGACAGGGGAGAAAAAAAACGGCCCACAGAGGGCACTGAGGCACCGGCCCTTCGGCCCATTCCCGAATGCCCGCCTTGCCAATCCGCCCCTGGTGTCTGGTAAGTTTAGTCTCCAAGCCAATGTGTCATAGAGCTGAATGCAAGCTGAGCAAGACTACCTGTGTGGCTTCAGGGAGCACCCAAGGAATGAAGGGGGCGGTACTGTATAAAATCCCCATCACTGGGTCAAAGTCCATTGAGACTAACTCAATCCTGTATGCCGGGTGGCTGCTACCCCCTTTTAAATCAATCGTTAATTACTTGTATTTGGGATGCCAGATAGTACAAATAAAGGCTAGTCATGCCCATGCTCCTGTCATTCATGGCCTCTGCCACCCTCAGTCTGGATTTGCTCCACAAAAAGGTCTTTGCTAGGTTATCCATCTCCCAGGACCATTGACAGGGTATCGCCAGCAGGAAATGTTATAAGATGTACAGGAAGGAACCTTGGCAAAACCCTCACCGTATATATAGTGTGACCCTACCCATCACATTGAGGGGGAGGGAATCCCACTTCTTTAAGTCAGCTTTCACCCTTTGGACCAATGGAGCAAAGTTAAGACTCCATTTCAAGGAGGGTGACATGAATTCCTAGATATCAAAAGCTCAAACAACATAGGGAGATCGATGTCTGCCACACAAAGCACTCCGGAATGGGGTGAAGGGAAACAAACACAGATTTGGTGTGTCTGATGTGTAGACCCGAAGCCTCCCCATATAGGTGAAGGAGTTGCATGCAATGCGGGCCCATTACTTGCAGGTTGGTCAGGAATAATAGGATGTCATTTGCATTTAGAGCTATTCGGTCCTTGTGGGCCACTTCCCACAACTAGCCCTGCATCTGCGTGTCACAGCGAATAAGTGCTGCCAGTGGCTTGATAACAAGGGCAAAGAAGAGGTAGGAGAGCTAACACCCTTGCCTGCACGGATGGCTCAGATAATAACAGCTTGACATACCTGCAAAAGTCGGGCCCAAACCCGCCCCATAGGGGACCAAGATGAAAGAGGTCCAGTCCACTGTATCAAACGCCTTTTCGTAGTCAATAGTAGAAGGGTTCTGGAAGGCGGCAGCAACTGTTGGCGTGCCATGTCTACATGGACCCTCCTCAGGTAGTGCATTGTACCTCTGGACGACATAAAGACACACTGATTCAATTGGTTTAGAGTATTCAGAGTGTGTTTTAACTGTTTAGCCAAGATCTTGGCGAATACGTTGATTTTGGAATGAATCAGCGTGATAGGCCAATGGGCAGCACATGTGTTGGGTGCAGGGCTGGGGTTGGGTGATAACCATAATGGTGGCCATATCGAGCTCCACTGAAAAGTGGCCCACTTTGATTGATTACTCACAAAGTGCTAATAATTGTGGGGAGAGGTGTTTTACCAGAGGTAAGGTCAGATATAGCTGCTACGATTTCTTCTACAGTAATCGGCTGGTCAAGCTCCTGCCATAGAGCCTGGGACACTGTGGTTAGAGGGATACCATCCAACAACAGGGAGACCCTCTCTGCGTGAACCTTGGGAAAGCAGCATAAAGCCATCAGTAGAAGTCGACAAAGTCCTGTACGATGTCAGGTGTGGTGGGAAGTGGTGTACCTACAGAATCTAAGATTTCAGGGATTTCCTGAGACGTCATGCATGGTGGCCAGGTAGTAGAGTGGTTTGCTGTTTTTGTCACACTGCTCATGAACCCTCGCTGTGGACCTTGCGTGCCTCCTCTATCAATTGCTGCCATAACTCCGCCCGGGCAATGGCAAGCTGACAGAAGAATTCACCCTGAAATGTGCACCTCCATGCACAGTATCTGAGCCTCCAACAGGGTGATGCATTGTAGTTTTTCTCTCTCTTTATGACAAAGCTTCTAGCATACTCTCTAATATTTGCCTTGCCTGCAGACACGACCGTGACCTTGTTGACTTAAAAGTTTCCTGTTAGTTGTTCAGCCAGTGCATAAGAGCAATTTTTGCCTTTAAGGTGCCAGGCATTGAGACACCAGATGGGCCACTGGCAAGGTGCCTCTGAGCCAAGATGGAGTAGTCTGGGGGAGTGGTCCAAAATTCCCCAGGGCAGGATCTTCACATAGGTGACACATGGAAATTCAGTGGTAGGCTGGAGTAGAAGATCAATGTGTGTATGGGTGTTATGGATGCCAATGTATGCATGAGTGGCTGTTGACGTGGACCCCACAGTCTCTATGCATTGCACAGACAGAGAGTGTCTACCCAATTGGATATGGGCCTTGGTGCATCTATTTCCTGACGGGGCACCCATGGAGTTCATGTTGGGATTGAAGACAGCACTTAAGTCCCCCCACCCCCACAACCGTGGTGCCATGTGGGACCTCTAATATGAGGTTCCTTATGAGTTGGAAAAGAGACTCTCCGACCTGAGAAGGAGTGTAGGCACAGAGAAAGTTAAGGTTCTTCCCCTTTACTTTAACCTCCGGGGCCACATATCTGCTGTGGATGTCAGTGAGGACCTGGGAGAACAACTTAGGGAAGGTGCCATGGAGATGGAATGCCACCTATCGAGATCCACGTATAAAACCCACACAAAGAACCCTGTCATGCTCGTATTTGAACAGGAATGGACATTGTGTTCCCAGTATGTGTGTTTTCTGCAACATCAGGACAGCAGGAAGGAAGCGATGCGCATATCGCAAAACTGCATACTGCTTAATGTGGTCTAACAGCCCATTACCATTCCAGGATGGAATATGGAGTTCTTTCATAACAGATATGGGTAACAAAAAATGCATGTGAAACATTAGCTCCTCCTGGCACTCACTGAGGTAAGCATCAACGCATAACATCTGCCACCTCACCTGCAGATGGTAAGATGTCAGAATTGATGCAATCTGGTGGTTTTGTTGTAACAACAAATGAAAATCATTACATCAGAACAAGACAAACCTCCAATAACCCCCTACCCCATACTTCCACTCCTGAAGCATCTGTTGCCCATGTAGTAAGAACAAAACCCCTAAATCTTCCTACTGACTAGACATGAAGTGGTGGACCCCCTCCTGAAAGAATCACTGAGTAACCATCAAAGCAAGGTCAAGTTCAAATTCTCCCAGTCTTCAGACCCAAGAAAATGAATAGATCAGCAAGCAGGGCAATGGACTGCTACCAATCATCAGTTCATGTCTCTTGGGAATGTGGAGGGAGCAGAGTTCTCGGAGCTACTATGAGTGGTTTGGGATCAGAGGGCACCATCCCCTCCAGTGCCACCGACACAGGGCGCCATGCGCTGGACCCCCACTAGAGGGCTCATCCCTGAGGTTCTGTTGGAGTAAGTGGGCAGGCGGATGCGTCTGTCTTACGTCAGCCAGTCCCGTGCTTCCTCTGGTGTGTCAAAGAATAATGTTTTATCATCAAATATCACCTTCAGATTTGTGGGGGACAAAAACATATAGTGCAGATCCATGGCTTTAATTTTCTGCTTGACCTCTGTGTACAACCCCCGCTTAGTTTGGACCGCTCTGGTATAACCAGTTAACACCATTATCTTAGAGTTTTGGCTGTGCAGATCTTTGACCTGTCAAGCTTCACGGAGGATGACATCACTTTTGCAGAAGTTCAGGATGCGAGCAGTCATGGGTCTGTGTGGGCCCCCTGGAAGCAGTTTTGGTGTCAGCGCTCTTTATGCTCACTTCACCACAAACCAGGCGGTCAAGTTAGCTGATGACATCCAGGATTTTAACCACTTCTCCAGGAACACTAGTAAGTCCGACACCTCAGAGCCTTCAGGAAAGCTGACAAACTGGATGTTATTGCTTCTGGATTGTTTTTTGGCATCCTCTGCCCAGTCTTATAGCTCTGTAGCCTGAGATATTAGTTAATAAACCTTCTTCTTTAACCCCCCTAGACCGTCTTCAACCACCAATGTGCGACTTTCATCCTCCGTTATGCTTCCAGCCACATTTCACAAGTCTTGTCGCAACAGCACCACATTGACATTGTTTTCCACCAATACTTATGATGTGTGGATGGCCTGTAGACTAGTGGACAGGTCCTCAAGGTCTGGGTTTCCCAAAGTCTCTCTAGATGGTGCGCTGCGCCCTGCGGGCCACTTGGTTAATTTGTTGATTCAGGTTTGGGCTAAGTGGACCTGGTGCATCTTGTCTTTCCCCATATTCCACACAGGTGTGCCCTCAGTTACGAATTTTTAGTACATCGTCACCTGACCCGCTTACCTGAAGGAAGACAGGGCAGCACAAGCAGTTGAAGAGCAGATTGGATGTTAGGGGCCCAACAGCCTAACAGTCTGAGGGGGCAGGAGTCAGCGGACCCGAGGAGGACTAGGCCCAATTTCAGCCCCAACCCCCTCCAGTCTGTGCTGCTGTTGACGCTCATGAGGCAGAGACATCCATGCCTGGGTCTAACAGATCTCTACTCTTTGCGATGGGGGGAAACAGAAACATCCAAAAAAGAGTAGCAGAGCCAGAGCTGAACAACAGGCAGACAGTGCGGGCCTCAGCGGCAGGAGAAGTAAGCTGGATTGTACCGTCGATTCTGTAACACCACAGTGGATGTAGTCTCTTAATGGATGAGCAAATAAGGTGCCAAAGGAGGCCACAGGGCATGCACACTCAACAGCAGCATGGCCAGAGGGAGGAACTGCCGATCTCCACCAGAGGCATAAAACATGCAGGCGGTTCATAGGTAGTGTTCCATCAGGTACACCGTATGGAGCGCCAATGGTGGCCAGAGCTGGGGTCGAGGGAGAGAGAGAGCAGCCGTAGAAACTCCCCCAGCTCCCACACCAGCAATACAGCCACAACTCCACCATCCATGTCAGCCAGCATGTGCCTCATGCGACTGTCGACAGACAGACCACACAGCAACAGTTCCCACAGTACCACACTCCACCACAGATCAGATGGGCAGTTACGGTCGCCACTATCTTGGGGTCCCCCCTCAGGGTGCCTATGAGGGTCTGGCCACTCCTCAGTGCCCCTTCACTGCACCCGGCTAGAATAGAGGGGGACCCACCATCCACTACTCCTCACTCTGACTGCCAATGGAGCCAACAGGCCAGTAAGTTCTCCATACCACCACTCCTCACTTCCATGTTCTCATGGGCTGGAGTCTAAAATTGCCGACAGCCGGGGGTGAGGGAGCGTGACCCCTGCAGGCCAGTCTCCTGTGGCCAGCCAACTCCTGCGCCGGCCTCCGCCCCGGCTAATGCCTCCCCGCACTGGGAAGCTCAGCAAGCTCTGTGCAGGCACCCCACAACCCCAGGAGCAGCTGCTGCTGGGTCAAGATGCAAAATAAAGGGGGCGTCGGAGTTAGGGGGCTATCAGTCACCCTCGGGATGCGGTGGAGGCCGCTAACTTGTGTGCGACCAGTGACTCCCAGGCCAGCCAGGCAGCTCCGAAAGCTGTACTGGCCAGTGCCTTTCACCCTCTCCTCCCGGAGCACCTAGTTTCCGACCACTCCAGGCAGGAAAAGGCCAGGGAACAGCTGGAACAGGCAGCTTTATGTGGCGAATGACGGAAGAGGTCCGGAGCACCCTTAAAGAGCAAATGCTATCTTACCCCCCTAAGCCACGCCCCAAAGTTATAGCTTATTGAGTGTTTTAAGGTAACCGGGTGTTAGTCTATGGGAGAGGTAGCATTGCTACAGTGAAAAATTATATTCAGTATTTTTCACTGCCAGAATATGTAAAGCTGAAAAACACCTATCCTTCTTTTTATATACAATGCACCCTGCCCTATTAGCCTTTAGGGCCTGTCCTAGAGGTTCCTTATAAGTATTAAAAAAAGGATGCTTTTGGCCTGGGAATTGGTTTATTTTTCCAGGTCAAAATGGCAGTTTAAAATTGCACACATAGGCTACAATGGCAGTCCTTGGACATGTTTTAAAGTCCTACTTTAGTGGTTGGTGTAATGAGTGATGCAGCCCACTAGCAGCATTTGATTCACAGGACCTCAGTACTTGTGTTACCATATACTAGGGACTTATAAGTACATTACATGTGCTAATCATGGGGGGGAGGGGCAGTCTTACAGTGTTTAAGGGCGAGAGCACAAGCACTTTACCAGAAATTGACACGGTTAAAGTGCACAGGCTCCTACGGCCAACCAAAATGATTTAAGCAAAAACAGGGTAGAGAAGGCACAAAATCTGGGGAATACGATGTCAAAGGTAGCTAGGTCTAACACACAGAAAATGCACGACTCCAGCCATGCTGCATAAGACAGACCTTCGAATGTGACATTCTATTTCTGCTGCCAGATGGCCATAGTCACAGAATGTCACTTCACATAATAATCGACTAAGCCAATCGATTGTCAACCACGAGCTGTCTTTAGAGACTGGAAATCATGCAAATAAAATAGCAAAACCAAAGTGAAAGTTAATGCTATTGCTGGTTGGTAAACATATTAAAATAAGCTGGAAATACACCAGAGGCCTCTCAGCAAACTTCATGGTATGGGACTTGATCAGACGGCTGTCAAGAGAACTAACCACTACTTGCAATGACTATCTAAAGTTGGCGTGGCAAATGAGGACAATATTAGTTTACATGTTATAAAAATGTTTCATGAATGCATAATACCTTCATTCCTAAAAAAAGGAAAATAAAACGTATGCGTTCTAGCCAATGCTGATAACAAGGGGGGCAAAATATTGCTTTTGTTAAAGATGCATAATAGATTGTCACACAAATATCCAAAAGAAGGTGAAATAACAGAAAATAATTTGTGGTGCATGTTCGTGGGCTACTGCCCAGTAGCCCCAAAATCAACAGTCTGTTCAGATCTTGTTAGTCTTTCTAATAGTTATACCGGAAAAAGACTTGCAAAAATATTTTTCGGAGAAATGTAAACTTCTGCGATCCGTGTAAAAGGGCAACAACTTGAAGGGACCCTGAGTCATCTAACTAAAAACAAATGTACCGATATATGGGACTAGCAGCCTGATTCATCAAGCTTAATTGCGCTCGCAAAGGGCCAGATTCTGAGAATCTGGCACTTTGCGAGTGCAATTTTTGCATTTGGGATTCATCATCCCAAATGCAAAATTCGCTATTTAAGAACTCACAAATTTGCGAGTAATAGCATTTAAGGAATCTCTATTAGAGATTCCTTAAATGCTATTCTTGAAACATTTGAATATTGCGAATTCGCAATTTTGGGCCGCTATTTACCGCGAGGTCAAACCTCGTGGTAAATAGCGAAAACTTAGAAAAATGCTTTTAAAAGCATTTTTCTAAGTTGCATGTTACACACGCACATGTCCTTTGGACATGTGTGTGCGCAACACCTGTTGAAATGTGCATTTAAGGGGTGCTACAGGGTGTCCTTCGGACACCCCTGGCACCCTTCAAATCGCTATCTTATTTGCGATTAGCAAATTGCTAATCGCAAATAAGGAATACTCCCCATTCATTCCTATGGGCCTTTTGGCCCATAAGAATGAATGGAGAGTTATTCCTTAACACCTTAGATGCGCGAAAACATACCTCCCCAGTGCTGCGCTGTCCATTGGAACTAGTGCTGAATGGACGTCCAATGGTCGTGCGCAGCACTGGGGAGGTAGTGCTGCCATCGGCCAACGCACCGACGCAGCACTTAAGAGGGTTTTTGCGATTAGCTATTTGCTAATCGCAAATAAGGAATGTGTAGGAATCGCATTTAATTTTGCGATTCCTACATGAATCCCGTTTTGCGAGTCTGTAATAGCGATTCCTTATGAATCGCTATTAAAGACTCGCAAAACGGGTCTTTGATGAATCAGGCTGATAGAAACCCCCTGTCAATGCAAAGGTGAAATAAAGATGAAGGTGAATGAATTGAATAAGAGCATTATCCTGATGAATTATGCAGTACAAATGTGCTTGTACATTTGCAGTGGATTCAATGATAATGTAGAAGGTAAAGGTTACCTGAAAAATGGTGATAATAAAAAAAGAGGATGGGACGGTGTGTTGAAGAACATATAAAGAGAGAACAGTGAGACAGAGATGTCAGGAGGAACAAAGAAAGAAAAGCTCTCCCCTGGAGTGCTAAAAGGAAAAGAAAAAAGAGTCCTCTCAAAGTCAGCAGCTGAAGGACTTTACTCATCCAATCAGAGCACTGTGAAACTAAAGTATTCCTGGGCGGCAAACACAAGAATAAGAATGAAAGACATTGAATAAAGAGCAGAGACCCAAGCTAGACACCAAAGTCATCCTATCATGAGCATGAACTTGGGCCAAAACTCTCTTTGTATATGTATTGGAAACAATAGGTCTGCAATCTGGTATGCCTCTGCAATAGCACAGTAAAATTGATGAGATGTGGAATATAAAGATCTAGCCTTCAAATGGCTTGTATATATACATATATACATTTACACTTATAGAAGACATTGTTGATTTGCATAGTGATTCGTTTCAGAAAATAATGTAACGTGTTACGGACATGCCGCGTAATACATGGTACATTATTTTCTGAAACTAATTGTTTTGCAATTCAAAAAATTAAAAAAACCTAATTGCAACATAGCAACATATTATCTCTACACATTCTAGTTTGTTTATTTAATGAAATAATTAATCCATTATCCCATTTCTCTTTTTTCTTTCTCCCCCTGCACTCATCATCAGCAGACTCGACTAAGGCAATGCACTCTACGGTGGTGTCAACCAGAAACTCCTTAGGAAACTACAGAACATTCAAAATGCTGCAGTCAGACCAGTCCTCAAGATATCCCACCAAAGCCACCTCCGAAAACCTACAAGAACTCCACTGGCTCCCAGTCAACAAAAGAGTCACATTCAACCTTTTCACACACACCTACAAAGCACTTCACAATGCCAGACCAGCATACCTGAACTACCGCCTCTCATTCCACGTAGCCACCAGATCAGAGGAAAGTCCTTCTCCTACCTTCCCACCAAAGCCGGAAACACTCTGCCTCTCCACCTCAGGCTATCCCTATCACTGACCTAATTCAGGAAGGCTCTCAAGACCGGCTCTTTGACTGAACCTCAGCGCCCAATTGGACCTGCAGACCCCCTCTGCCCCCCCGCCCACCGCCTTGAGACCCTCACGGGTGAGTAGTTGCGCTTAACAAGTACTGCTTTATTGATAGATTGATTGATTGATAATCATTCTAGTAAAACATATTACGCCAGTTTATGAATTTCGAATTACATCAAATATACCAGGCTCGTTTAACAATGATATATTAAAGAAAAAGAAGCAACGTTACATTTTTATTCAGAAGCGAACACTTTCATTTTAATACAACCTTCAATGGCAAATGCATTATAAACGTGTCAAAAGAAAAGTTAATTACAGTGCTGCGCTCATTTTCTCCCTTTAAAATACACATCACAATTACTTCAGGTAAAATTAGTTAAAAGCCACATGTGACTTCCCACTTTTACCGCAGGCTATGGTGTGTTGGTAATTTTTTATGTGCTTGAAAAGGAGAAAAGAATTAATGCAACATTATGATTATTTTTTTTTTCTTTTGGAAGTGTTTGTAATGCCAGGTTCAGCTATGCAGCTTACAGAATTGATGGATGTTCTTTTGTGAGTTAAATTACAATTGGTTTTATTTGCAATACATTATTGAAACAATCAAATCAAGCGATTAGAGGTAGGCAGTGATGATATAAATAAGCCACTTCTTTGCTTAATAAAGTATAGTTAGGACCATTAGCAACATTTCTTCAAGTGCTACTCTTAATCTATCCTTCATGCCCGTGTGTATGCCTGTGCGAAAATGGTGAAAAACTAAATAATGAAGGAAGAGATTTCATTAAGAAGCTATTCACACAATGTTGTTATCAAGTTTATTTCAAATGTATCGCCTTGACGTCTGAGATCCATAAACAATCAATGTGGATATGGCACACAAGATTTGTGATCAGGGTAGGTTTTGTTTGAGCTCTGAAACAGCCAATTGACAGACTCTTTGAGCACCACGAAGGCAACAAATAAAATACACAGTATGAAGCAGAGAAAAGTAAAAGCTATAATGTATTTATAAATTATACATCGTTAGCATACACAATCCGGATTGTGGCTCATTGGTACAGCCGTGTCTGGTATCTCAATTGAGTGTCTAAGTATAGCTGCACGCTCGTCTCAGAACCGAATATTTGAGCTTGCTGCTCTTGGCTTTGCGAAGGCTTTTAAAATTGTGCCGGTTTTGGAAAAGCCAATAGTTGTGGCCAATCATCTTAGATATGGATTTTTCATACTTTCAAAATGGCTGTCAAATGACATGTTGACAATGTGATGGCTATCTTGGAAGTTTAACAAATAAAGTTCGAGGATGGCTGAAGGTGCTTTTCTATACTTTCCGGAAGTTATCACTTCTTACTAGCTACCACTATTGGCTCTGCCACTACTGATACAATTTAAAAGCATCCATTATTGGCAAAGGCAATAGTAGCTTTTGTAACGAGTGGCATGAGACTGGCATATGTGAAGGGTGACAGAAGAGAGGCAGTGGATGGAAGAGAAAGTCGGAGGGGGTGGAGAGAGAAAGAGACAAGGGAGCAGAAGAGTGACACAAGGGGACAGGGGAAAGAGGCAACAGAGGAAGTCTGGAGTTGTGCAGAGAGACTGGGGGTAAGGGAGCAAGGAAAAGAGAACAGGACATTTTAAACTCCCATGAAGTGTTAGGTCACAATTTTTTTTAATGAAAAAGTAGGTTCCTGGTGTCTGCAGTGGAAAGATACACTGAATCAATCAAAAATAAGGATGAAACCGAATGCCAGGTGTTCGAGATACCAACTGTGTCTTTAATGATTATCTTCACTCTCCCTGTGTTTCTGACCTGATAGAAGAGGGAACTTCCTTTCAGATGGAGAAATCTGGAGAAAATATGGGAGAGAGAGAGAGAGAGAGAGAGAGAGAGAGAGTTATGAGCCCCAATGTATCCCAATATAGGCCTCGGTAGCTATACAACCTTTTACCTATATTTGTCCTACCTTGCTCTACATACCGGCTCTGGCGCTGACCTTTTACCTAGTTAGGTGCCACAGAAATGTTGTGTGGTTATCTTCGAAAACTAGCATCATTAATTATGCATGAGGATTCTTATTATCACACTGCAGTTTTACCATCTTATGTATAATAACTCTATGCAAAAGTCACCGCTATCGTCATCCTTCGACGACAAGCCCATACTACCATTATGCATCTAGGTAGAACCCCTGAGGGCACCTTTTGGGTATAAAAGAACTACATAATTGCTGGGCAAACCAGAGGAGAAGCTTCCATGCTGACACTAGACTGTGAGATTCCTGCTCGCAGAAACTCCAGCATGCAGTGGTCTGGCATACCTTTTGGGGAGTCCATCTCGGGACCAAAACAGGTTCCTTAATTCTCTCTCATCAGGTAATGGGGTTGGCTGTTTCCTGGGGGAATTCTGGCTATACGCCTACATACATGCTAGGTACACTTAGGTACACTTCGTTAGGGTCCACATAGTAGGAGTACGCCTGATTATTGCTATGTATCTATATGCCTGCATATATAGTCTGTTTTAGCACCATGGTAGAATACTACCTTTATACTCTGTTGGTCGCAACTTTATATATCTGTTTATGTCTAATGAATGCTGCTGCACACATTTTTTATACTAGAATGACTTGTTCAATAAATGCTTATTGAAAAACGACCCCATTGTTCATCTGTGTGTCTCTCTGAGACTAAGTGAGCATGAGTGACTGAGCGAAAAGTGTTGTACTGAGGGGTCAGGGTTGTCATGTTCGATAGTTGCCAGAAACTATTTGCTCTTTGGTAAGGATTGGGGCATGTAGCGGCACTGTGAGCTAGCTGACTTTCAGGTTAACATACCGTTTGGGGGTGTCTGGACACCAATCCCATAGTTTATGATATCTAAACATGCAGATCCTATATAGCTTTATAGGAACTACACGACAAAAGAGAGAGAGAGAGAAACTGGGTAGTTTCAACAGTACAGTGGTATGCAATTCTTATTACCATTGTAAAAGGTTACTAGAGGCTCTTGACCATTAATGGAAAAAATATTTGTCACAATTAAATATGGCTTGGTGGTCTCCGAAGGTAACATTCAGTTGATGAATGCTGAAAATACCAGGAGCCTGTTCATATTAAACGTGGGAAGTCTAGTCTATTCTCCAGGATTTATAAAGCTCATGGTTGCCCGCCAAGGCTTCCCAGCGTTATGCAGAGAGCAGAAGAAAAGAATTTATGTTATTCAAACAAGAATATTTTTTGCAATTTTCTGAAAGAAAGATCGGATTCCGTCTTCCTTATCTGCAAAGGGAGTGCATTCTACAGTTTAGGAACAATGATGACAAAGAAGCAGCCACCACCTTCGGCTATATTAAATCTAGGAACAACAAGACGTTGCTTGGTAGATGATCGCAAATGTCTTGAAGGCTGATGAAGTGTCAGGAGGTTTTAGATCAGTGTGGATCCTTTGTTGTGTATTGTTTTCTATGCCAGACAAAGTACTTTGAAGAGAATTGTGTTTTGCAGACGGAGCCAGTGAAGGGACGTTTTGGCAGCTGTTACTGGCTGAAACTTAGGTATGTTCCACACATTGTGTACTGCTGCATTTTGTATCATTTGCATCCTTTTAATCACTGATTTGAGGCTGCACAGGTATAGGTAATTTCTGTAGTCAAGGTGGACAACATCAGGCCTTGTACTACGATTCTAGGTGTGGAATGCGGCAGGTATCTCAATATTCTCCTATGAGTGTGAAGAAGACCAAAACAAGTGGCCGTTAATTTCTTCCCTTGGGTTGCCATGGTGAGTCCCTTATCGGTCCAGACATCAAGACATTTCATCTCTGCCTTAGGGGTGCTTACCCATGCATATATCCTGTTAGGTCTAACCACTGCAGGTGATTTTTTCCTGCTACCATCACCCCTGCTTTACCTCCATTTAATTGGAAGCTGTAGGCAGCCATCAAGTTCACTACTTGATTCCGACACTTGTCCAGGAGGGCAGAGGTAGTGTCCATCTGATGCAAAAGACTTATAATAATTTGGGTGTTGTTTGCATTAGAAATAGCAGTAAAGCCATATCTTTTGATGATATCATCTAAAGGACTTTGATAAATCATAAAAAGTGTTGAGCTGAGAGCAGATCCTCGTGGTACTCCACAAACCCAGGGGAAAATATTATATTGTTTATCCTCGTCAATAACTTGAAAGGTTTTTTGTTGAAGAAAGGCTGCTAACCACTTCAGCGCTATTCTAGAGATTCCTCCTTATAACATTCTCTTAATACGTGTAAGATGAGAAACCATATCAAAAGCGGAACTCAGATCAAGAAGAATGAGGGCTGTGGATACTCCATTATCTAGGATGGCTATTAGTGCTTCAGAAGCAGCTAGGAGTGTTGTCTCAGTACAGTTTCCTCCTCTGAATCCGGTGTGGGAAGAGTGTAAAATAGTATTTTCCTCTAAATAGCTGGCAAAGCTTAAGTTACAAAATTTTCCAGGACTTTGCTTGGACCTGGCAGCTGAGGCAGTAATTTTCATTTAACAGGGGATTAAAATGTGCCTTTTTTAATAGTGGCTTTACTTTAGCATGTTTCCATGCTGCTGGTGTGGTGCCTGACTTAAGAGAAAAATGTAAAATATCATTAAGGGCGAAATGGATTAATTCACCTTCCTTTTTAGGTTTTGCCTGGCGAAAGCTGCGCTTTCTGCGCAGCTTTTTCGCGCAGGCGAAAACCTGATGAGAAGAGTAGTGTGGCTTTGGTTCGGCCCTCGTCATTGATTGGCTGGCTCCGTAAACGGAGCCTTGCCATTGGACGAGGGGCCTGTCCGTCAATGCCTGACCAGACACGGGGGCGTTCCCGACATTCTTTGGCTTTTGCCGACGTCACGGGACGCCGGGAACGCCCCCGTGTCTGGTCCGGCATTGCCGGCACTACTGCGTCTCTTCTCCCCCGTTTCCCGCCCCGTGACTGGCCGGCCGGCCAATCCTAGCGCGGCCGGCCGGAAGTGCCCGCCCCCCGCAGCCCGGGGGAAGAAGGAAGACGGCAAGCAGTATGGCGGCGCCCGCGGGGAGACCGGAGAAGTGCCTCTCCAACCTGCCGCTCTAGCTGATTCACAGCATCCCTCCAGCTCTCAGGCCGTGCAATCAGGCTCTCGATGCTGCCTGCCGCAGGTCACACCGCCCTCCCGACAGCCCAGCCCGCCTCAGATCGGAGTGAAGTGCAAATCAATATGGTAATTACATTCCGTCATTTTTATTAAAATCTCTGTTCAGAGATTTTGGCATTTGCGGAAATAGTATTTCATCACACGAATAATATAAAGCAGTGTTTTTAAATCAAAGTTTATTTTAACATGCATGGCCTCGCGTTTTACCATCTCTACACCTACGCCAAAGATCTTTCAAGATCTGACCCCCTACAATCTTTTCACTCCAATGTGAGATTCTCAGCATGTAAATGATTCTCTAAAACGGCAGTTTAAACCAATGCCTGCAGCTCTACCCCTTTTCTCTTCTGACCAGACCTGGTTGCTAGTGGAACGAGTTATCACGCGCTGCAGGCGGCATGAAAACACCCAAGTGCGATTGGTCTTTTGGCCCTTAGGTTCGTCTCTGTTAATGGGAACTATGCTGGCCTTTTTAGAAGGTTAAGTGGGCGTTTTGTTTAGGTTTATTTGCAGTTGGACTATTTAGTCTGACTGCCGGGTGCAGGAGAGTGGGGCGGCAGTATACCTTTTGCGGGTACCCCACCGACGTCTGAATCTTAATACGCGCAACCGGCTACTTAGCATTCTTTGGCATTTTACTACTTTGGAGGCCTGTCTTTCGTCAGGGCGTGTCTGGAATATGACAGTTACTGCAGAGCTCGTGAGGTAGTGGGCGCACTTGTTTCGGTTTCACGTTAAAAACTGATGTAGTACGAGCCTGCTTTACTTGGGGACAGCAATTCCACAATTGGTGCAGCTGCCTGTTTCAATAGGCTGGGCCATATTGCTGACAAAATCGTATGTTTTTTTTAGATGCACAGTTTTACTCGCGGTGTTACTTTAAGCTCCTTTATAAGTGCATGCGAGTGTCGTGGAATCAAAGATGGATTAAGAGTCCTTTTCTAAACCTCCGCTGGCCTTTGTTACCGTTGGTCACTGGAGCCTGTTTCACGTATGGGTTGCTTAGCCTTCAAAGCATTTGCCTTCTGAGCTGCAGCTAAGCCGAGGAGAAGATGCCTTTCTTGCTTATGTTACTTCGACCCGCCGTGGATTGGTCTGGGTAATGGGGTTATAAAATGCAAACCTTTCCCTCTTCTATCCCTGACAGCAGGGACGTCAGAGGAAGAGAAGTGGCCGTAACACAGCTGCGAGAAGAGGGAAGAAAAGAGAGAAGTGTTGGCACTTGCACCTCTCACCATGAAGTGCATCCTGGGGCGCGCCCTGGCCTTCCAGCTGGCCCTCTGCGTGTGCCTGGCCCAACAACAGCGTGAGTTTGTCTACTGTGTGCTCTCACTCCAGGGGGGGGGGCACTCATTCAGGGGCGCACCTAGGGTGCCAGGGACCCTAAAGCAAGTAAGGGGGGATGGGGTCCCGTCCTCTGGTTTGGTAGTTATAAAAAACACTTTAATTGGGATTAAGTGGGGCAGTCACGCCCATGGGCCTCGGTGTCACTGCACCTGCTGCTCTCAGTGATAGCAACGCCAGTTTGGCGACCCCCTGCTCACTTAATATCGTCTCTGCTGCCCGGATGCCCACCGGAAGGAACAGGAGACCCTGCTGTTTGGGTAGTAAAATATAAATAATCAGGGTTCAGTGGCCCCTCGCGACTCTGGCCCTGGTGTCACTGCACCTGCTGCACCATCAATATCTACGCCTCTGCCTATCCAACCCCGGGGCTGTCGCTCCTCTGCTCAGTCACTGTAGGCGCTACTGTCATAGGGTGTCCGCCTCATTCCATGTCATGGCAGTCACTGTTTACATTCATCTGCTGTCATGACATCGTAATGTATTCTGGGAGTTACAGTCCAGATTTGCTTCAATTGAAGAAATGAGTTGTTCAGAACTGATGCCTGGTATTTGAGGGTGAAAAGTTCATGACTGGAAACCGTGTCCGTGATGACGTAGAGTGAGGTGGTCTCCCTGACGGTCATATCACAGGGGTCGTCACAACTCTGTCAATCAGGGATGTCACTGCTTGAGCTGGCACCAGTCTCTGCTGTCACTAGAGCTTGTGTGTTTTCTCTATGCTGAATCTTGGTACTTGACGTGCTCACCCATGGGCCGTCACTGCTGTTTGTCTGCCCACAGGTGCCATCACTGCTTGGTGCCGTCTCAGTTCTTTCAAGGGTGTCTACTCTGACTCGGCTCTCACCACAGTCACTGTTCTGCCCACACAATGGAAATTGCCTTCTTTCTACTTACACCCATGACATCTTTTTACTTTCTTTCCACCCCAGGGCTGTCACCGGCTGCCTCTACGGTCCCCTCACACTCAGGGTTGTCACTGCTGTTCGTTCACACCCAAAGCTGCGTGTGTTTTCCACTGACACTCACTGTTAAGTTCAGTCACTGCACTCTGCTCACTGCGGGGTTTTGCCGGTCTTGTTCGTGTGGTTGACTCTGCTTTCCTTATCTCGGCGTTGTCACTAGTGTCCGTTCACACGTGGGCAGTGGCTGCTGTGTTTCACACTCAGGTCAGGCGGTTGACTCATATTGTATTGCAGCATTTATATAGCGCTTATATGGGGCGCTGAAACGCTTCCCTCATGGGTCGCATGCTACACGGTGCAGGTTGTGTGGTTGGGAGGATTTTGTCCAACTCATAACTTTGCCCCCTTTAACCCTGTTTATTTTCTCTTTTCCTTCCTTCCTTCATTGACCCCCCCCTCCCCTTTTTGTCCGTCCCATGGTTCGGCCCAATGCGTTCCTGAGGTGCATCGACTTGAAATAATGAAGATTGATTTACTTTATTTAAAATTTCAGAGGCTGCTTTACAACAGTTGTGATCCGCTGTGGTTAGTGTTTCCAATGTCCATGTTGTGTATGGAGACCACCGAGCTGCAGTTAATGTGGGAGAGGATGTGGCATAACTGCCAGAGCTGCTGACTTTGTAGCCAGGGAACCAGGTTCGAGTCTCAGCGCTGGCTCAACATCCTGTGATTCTGGGCAAATCACTTATTCTCCCCGTGCCTAACAAAAATGAATGTATCCTTGTGTAACATAACTGGTGCTCGTGTAAAGCCTCGAATACCCTCAGGTGGAGTTTGTGCTATATAAAACGGCCCCCTCAAAAAACGTGTTATGGAATGCAGCGCCTAGCAGTGTGTTGGAAGATGAGGCATGCAGGCTGTATTCTCATTTTTGTTGTTATTTTCCTTGTTCTGGACCCTAGTGGTGTGCTCATTTTCGTATGAATTGCTGTATTACTCGAAGGAGTGTATTTTATTCTATTGTAGATAATGAATTCTGAGAGGAGCGGGACTACGAAGATTAATAAATGTTTTATATTTTTTTACTTTCTATGTCTGTCTGTTACATGGTTACAAGACGGGGGATCTTAAATGATTTTATATCTATGTATTTTATGGTCCCTGCCCTTTCCCAGCCTGTCCTCTCCCAGCCTGTCCTCTCCCAGCCTGTCCACTTCCAGCCTGTCCTTTCCCAGCCTGTCCTTTCCCAGCCTTTAAACTTCCAGCCTGTCCACTTCCAGCCTGCCCTCTCCCAACCTGCCCTCTCCCAACCTGCCCTCTCCCAACCTGCCCTCTCCCAGACTGTCCCCTCCCTGCCCTCTCCCAGCCTGCCCTCTCCCAGCCTGTCCCCTCCCTGCCCTCTCCCAGCCTGTCCCCTCCCTGCTCTCTCCTAGCCTGTCCTCTCCCTGCCTGTTGTCGTGTCCCGGCGGCAGCAGGCAGCAGCGTGCACTGCGTCCCCGAAGTAACAGCCCTAAAGCAAGCAAGAAGTACGCCCCCCTCCCACCAATCCCTGTTAGGTAGTGGAAACTGTCCAAACTGGGGTGCAGACAGCCCCTCTCACCTTTCGGCCTGGTACCACTGCACCAGCCGCACTACTTCCCGAACTGACCGTTCTCCACTTCAGCCCCGTCTAAATTACAATTCATGCTTGTGACCCTTTTGCCTGCTTGTGCTTGTTTTCATGACCCTGTTGCCTGCTTGTGCCTCCGTGTGCCCCTGTTGCCTGCTTGTGCCTCCGTGTGCCCCTGTTGCCTGCTTGTGCCTCAGTGTGCCCCTGTTGCCTGCTTGTGCCTCCGTGTGCCCCTGTCGCCTGCTTGTGCCTCAGTTTTCGTGCCCCTGTTGCCTGCTTGTGCCTCTGTGTGCCCCTGTTGCATGCTTGTGCCTCCGTGTGCCCCTGTTGCCTGCTTGTGCCTCCGTGTGCCCCTGTTGCCTGCTTGTGCCTCTGTGTGCCCCTGTTGCCTGCTTGTGCCTCTGTGTGCCCCTGTTGCCTGCTTGTGCCTCCGTGTGCCCCTGTGGCCTGCTTGTGCCTCCGTTTTCGTGCCCCTGTTGCCTGCTTGTGCCTCCGTGTGCCCCTGTTGCCTGCTTGTGCCTCCGTGTGCGCCTGTTGCCTGCTTGTGCCTCCGTGTGCCCCTATTGCCTGCTTGTGCCTCCGTGTGCCCCCGTTGCCTGCTTGTGCCTCCGTGTGCCCCTGTTGCCTGCTTGTGCCTCCGTGTGCCCTTGTTGCCTGCTTGTGCCTCCGTGTGCCCCTGTTGCCTGCTTGTGCCTCCGTGTGCCCCTGTTGCCTGCTTGTGCCTCCGTGTGCCCCTGTTGCCTGCTTGTGCCTCCATGTGCCCCTGTTGCCTGCTTGTGCTGTGTGGATGTGTGTGGAGGGCTCTGTGTGGCTGTGTGTGTAGGAAGCTTTGTGTGGCTGTGTGTGTGGGGGACTTTGTGTGGCTGTGTGTGTGGGGGGCTCTGTGTGGCTGTGTGTGTGGGGGGATCTGTGTGGGTGTGTGTGTGGGGGGGGCTCTGTGTGTGTTTGTGTGTGTCATTTGCGAGAGATAAAGCTAGTGGCATTGTAAATGACAATGCCATTATTTATGTTAAAAAAAAACATAAATAAAAATAATGTCAAGAGCAATGCCAATAGCTCTAACTTTAACAAAGGCAAAACCATTGCATTGTAAATGCTTGTTTAAAATATCTGGGGGGCAGAGTCAATGGGCGAACCTGATCTGAGGGAAGACAGAATCTCTGAAATTTGTTCATCCATCATCTCTGGGAATGTACACAGTTTCCCCTGAGTTGGCTGGTCTGTCAACGTGATCCTTTCCTCTCCTCCCAGGGTTTGACTGAAAATATTGACGATTTCTGGGAAAAATTGGCTAATTCATTGCAGAGTTCATCTGATGGTGTGGGGATATTGGTGTTCTTAGAAATGGTCCTTAATTGCTTACTATTTTATACCGTTCTTTTGGAGAGTATGGAGCATTTTCAATTTTAGCTGCAAAATATCTAGGTTTGGCATCTGTAATAGCATAGGGATAATTCATAACTGCTTTCTTATAGGACAGCTACTAAAGTTTTTTCTCCAAGCTCTTTCTAACCTCATAGCTTCTTTTTTCAATTGCAGGAGGTCAGAATTAAACCTGGGAGCTTTCCCTCTTGTTTGGGATGCCTTCCTTGATTGGACAGGCAGCACCATGCTAAGAGTGTTTTTCGGCAGTGCTGTATCTATTGTCTAGATCCCTTTCTAAGGATGGTATCTTCAAAGAGAATTTCCCAATTTGTTAGATTTAGCTTGGGCCACTACCCCCCAGATTTTGGCCTTATACAGTTTGGTGGATGGCTCATTAGGTAAGTTCTGATAAAAAGGCATTCATTTATGGTCCAATCATTTAATCTCCCTTACACATGGCAAATTGACCTACACCTAATTGGCACATTTAATTTACTTTTAAGTACCTAGTAAATTGCACTCTTAGAACCCAGGGCCCGTAAGCTAAATGCTACTAGTGGGCCTCCCGTGCTCCTTCTGCCACCCACCAAAACAGTCTTTTAAAACGTCCCTCAGGCCTGCCTGTGCATCCTGTAGTGGTGTTTTAAACTGCCATTCCGACCTGGTAGTGAAAAAATCCTTAAGTCATTGTTCACGATTGCAAGGCCAATCACGCCCATAAGATAACATTGAGTTACCTTATTACACTTATTAAGTGATAACTTAAGTTTAGGAGCATATAGCAAAATGATGTTTACACTCAAATGAATTGCAATTTAAACCCTTTTTAATGGTAAATTCAGATTTAAAGTAACAGTTCTGAAAATGCCACTTTTAGAAAGTTGCCAAATGCTTGTCCTATATATTTGGTCACTGCAGCTTGTGTCCTGAGTCACATGACTGTAATTAGCTGGCTGGGGAGTATATGTTGGCAGGATGGGCCAGTCTACCAGGATCGATTGGGAGGGAAGTGTTCCCTGCCCCACTTATGTTTCAAAAGGCTCCCTCCAGCACACGCACAAAGGAACTTGACATCCGCCTTTTGTCACCCTACAGTTCTCAGAGCAGAGCAGTTGACAGGGGAAGGAGGAACTTTCCACAACCAGATGTGGGGGTAGTGTTGTGGGTTCCACCACTTCAGTGGCAGGCACCAGGTATAAATAATGGACCTCTTCGCCCACTCATCGGATCACTTCTGGTCTTGTGGAAGACTCAGAAGAAGGACTGCCCTGCTTCCCTGCTGCTGGAAAGACTGTCTGGCAGCCCTGCTGTCTGAGGAAGGAGGACTGGACCTGATTCTTGAACTCGGGACCACCAGAGTGACTCCAACGGCTAGCTGACTGTCCTTGACTGTCCTTGTGTTCAGAGCTAAAGGGACACAACAAGCTCCAGAGGGCTCCTGGCAACTGCCCAGCTCACCAGCTGCAACTGGACCTGCCTGGACCTGCAACTGGACCTACCTGAGCCTTGCTGATCTCTGATAGAGTGAGTCTCTGGTTCCCAAAATGTGCTTTCCCAGATCCTGGAAACTTGTCTGACATCAGAGTGCACTCCTCTGCTAAGCAACGTGAAATCCTGAAGTTTTGGGCTCTTCATGATTGCAAAGAGGCCCATGTGCACAGAGACTTTTCTGCCCACAACAGCCACCAAATCAAAGCTCCTGTGAACCTGAGTCTTCGCACTAGAGCAACTGCCAGCGATGATCTCCACTTCACGCTATATGATTGACAGCCTGCATGCTGTAGCGATGATCATCTGCAAAGCCGACCTGCTCTAGATGCTACAGGGACGAACATCTACGAAGCTCTCCTTGCTTCCCTTTGGTGCCTCTAGCGTAAACTGGTCTCTTCATGCCAAAATTTGAGAAGCCAACTTTTTCAGCATGACCAACCTAGTCCCTGTATCAGGCCTCACTCCATTGCGGTTGGCCTGAACTTGTGACTTTCCTTTGGTTTAGCACAACCAGGTGACCGCGAGTGATGCTTTTAGGCTCTATGCTTACCTAAAACATTGAAATTGAATATCTCCGGTTTTACTGATTAGATTTTTGTCATTGTGGTATAATTTCATTTAATTAAATTCACTCTATGTTTCTAAATTAATATAGGATCTTTCTTGTGTTGTGTTTTAATTTAAATTTATTACGGTTTCTGTGCTGCATAAGATAACAGGCTTTTGCATTTAGTACCAATCATATTGAAACAAGTTGCTGGCCAGTGTTGAAGAGCATTGCCAGATTTGTGTCATTCTTACTATTTGAATAGAAGAAGTGTTGCAGATAAGTAAAGGTGAATTTGATTTAGCTGTTTTTGTGCGACCTAAGACTGGAATATATGTGGTGTTCCATTGTATCAATCTTGTGCATCTGCAGATCGGAACTTTGTTGTTTTCCAAGTGCTGTCTGACTGATTCAGTGTTAGCTTCATTTGAATAATTAAGTACCAAGAGGTACCAAGAGGTGCTGAGGGAAATGTCTGAGGTTCATTGGCAGGGCTGGTCATTGACATTAGCATTTGTGTAGCACATTAGCACTTGTATAGCATTTCCCACTTGTATAGAAGGGTGGAGCTGCAGGTCAGAAATGAGGAACAATGTCGTAGAACAATGATGGCATGTGAGACCTCTATGAAGAAGGAAATGGTTGAAATAGGGGTGCACTGCTCTAACAATTCAGTTGCGCTTGATGCATGAAGGGGCAAGGCAGTATGCATCTTATTGGCACCGTGCAAAGTCAGAGGGCCTGGTCAGTGTCTTGTATATTCAGCCTCAAAATACTGCCTTGTGCTATACCTATATGATAATCAATCGTTCTTCTATTGAGTGTACTTAGGGCCACACCACACTCCCCTAGGCTGTGCCTGTGGACAGACAGTACAATGCCACAAGTAAGACCATCTCAGGAAAGATCCTATTCCTTGATGTGCGACCAACCTTCAGAAACACCACACAAATGTTGTAATCTGGTGGTAGGTTGACCATTCACCCGTGAATAGGCGCTAATTCTCATCCACATTTGCCCAACGCAAGTAGCGATCTACTCCACCAACCTTGGACACTGCTGTGACAAACTCCATAACAAGCCACCAATACACGATTTTAGCTCTTTCAGCAGCCTACAGCACAATGGGAACTTCCCCGTTTCATTCACCAGTTCTTTTAGACATACCCCTTTCAGTCTTCACAAGCATGCATCATCGATAGCCAAGCATTACCAAAATAAAGGCACAATATTAAATAACATTTTTGATGGCAGATCATTCCTAGACAAATCAATGGGTATTAATGTTCCTCAGTATCCATCAGAGCAAAGTGATTAAATGAGATTTATGCATTTATTTATTTATTTATATTCTTATAGCGTGCCTGAATCAGCCCCGAAGGGGTATCTCCGCGCGTAGCTTCTGTAAGGGTTGAGAAACATAATAGGGGATGACAGTGTAGGGAAGCAGAAGTAAATTAATCTAGGGTGAATAGGTGTGTTTTTATTTTTTCCTAAAAGAGAGGAGATTAGGAATTTGTCTCAGCTGTGGAGGCAGGGAGTTCCATAGCAAGGGGCCTTTGAGTGAGGGGGCCCGGCCTCCCTGTCTTGCTCTGGTCACTCTGGGCACCTACATCAACATGGTATTACTGGAGCGCAAGGCACGTCCAGGAGAGTAAGGGACAAAAATGTCTCTTAGGTATTTGGGACCGGACCCATAAATACACTTATGCATTATGCAACATAGTTTGAAGTTGACGCGTTGTCTCACCGGGAGCCAGTGAAGGTGAGAAAGGAGTGGGCGTGAAGGGGTTCGGGGGGGGGGCATTCAAGATGAGTCTTGCTGCAGTGTTCTGCACCACCTGCAATCTGCACAGTTGTTCCTGATTGGCAGAGATGAGTAGACCATTACAATAGTCTACCCGTCCGATAACCAGTGCTTGTACCAGCGTTTTCCTGTGGATGTCGGGCAGGAAGGGGAAAATGCGTCGTAGGAGTCCAATTACTCGGAAACACGTTCCCGTAACTTGACTGACATGGTCTTTTAATATCAGTGTTTGGTCTAGGCGCACTCCCAAATTTTTGATGGTCTGTTTTGGCGCAGGGACAGGTCCTAGCTCAAGTGGCCACCAGTCCGGGGACCAGAGCAGGGTGGCCCCTCCAAACAACATGACTTCGGTTTTAGTCACATTGCATTGGAGGACGTTCTGGGCCATCCAACCTGCCACAGCTCTCATACCATTTTGAAAGGATTGCATGACTGCAGGTGTGATGGTTTGGAAGGGAAACAACAGCTGGGTATCATCAGCGTAGGAGATTGGGGAGAACCCGTAAGATCTTATGATGTCCGCCAAGGGGGCCACATATACGTTAAATACTGTGGGGCTCAGGCATGAGCCCTGTGGCACTCCCTTGGTGAGCTTCCTACAGATAGATTTGTGGGAGCCTAATTTGACACCTTCAATCAATCAATCAATGACACTTATAGAGCGCGCTACATACCCGTAGGGTCTCAAGGCGCTGGGGGAGGGAGGGGTGCCTCTACTGCTCGAACAGCCAGGTCTTCAGCTTCTTCCTGAAGGAGAGGTGGTCTTGGGTCAGGCGCAGGTCGGTCGGGAGGGAGTTCCAGGTCTTGGCGGCCAGGTAGGAGAAGGACCTTCCTCCTGTAGTCGCTCTTCGGATGCGGGGGACGGCGGCGAGGGCGTGGTTGGCTGATCGGAGGTGGCGTTTGGGAGCGTAGAAGTTGATCCGGCTGTTGAGGTAGCTCGGGCCTTGGTCGTGTAGGGCTTTGTGTGCGTGGGTGAGGAGGCGGAAGGTGATTCTTTTGTTGACGGGGAGCCAGTGAAGGTCTCTCAGATGTCCGGAGATGTGGCTGGTTCGTGGGATGTCGAGGATGAGTCTGGCTGAGGCGTTCTGGATCCGCTGGAGTCTCTTCTGGAGCTTGGCCGTGGTACCGGCGTAGAGGGCATTTCCGTAGTCCAGTCGGCTAGTGACGAGGGCCTGGGTGACGGTCTTCCTGGTCTCGGTGGGGATCCACCAGAAGATCTTCCGTAGCATGCGTAGGATGTTGAAGCACGCCGAGGAGACGTTGTTAACTTGCCTGGTCATGGAGAGGGAGGAGTCCAGGATGAAGCCCAGGTTGCGTGCATGGTCTGTCGGTTTGGGTGCAGTGCCCAGGGCGGGAGGCCACCAGGAGTCGTCCCAGGCGGAGGGTGAAGAGCCCAGGATGAGGACCTCCGTCTTGTCAGAGTTCAGTTTCAGGCGGCTGGTCATCATCCACTCGGCTACCTCTTTCATCCCTTCGTGCAGGTTGGCTCTGGCGGTGGCGGGGTCGTTGGTCAGGGAGAGGATCAGCTGGGTGTCGTCAGCGTAGGAGATTATGCTGAGGTTGTGTTGGCGTGCGATGGCCGCGAGGGGGCTCATGTAGACGTTGAAGAGGGTGGGGCTCAGAGAGGATCCTTGAGGGACGCCGCAGATGACTTCGGAGGCCTCTGACTTGTACGGTGGTAGGCGGACTCTCTGTGTTCTTCCGTCGAGGAAGGAGATGATCCATTCCAGCGTCTTGTCCTGGATTCCGACGTTGCTGAGGCGCTGTACTAGGGTGCGGTGGCAGACAGTGTCGAATGCCGCGGAGAGGTCTAGGAGGATGAGGGCCGCTGTTTCTCCGTTGTCCCTCAGGGCTCGGATGTCATCGGTGGCGGCGATGAGGGCGGTCTCGGTGCTGTGATTGGCTCGGAAGCCGGACTGTGAGGGGTCGAGGGATCCATTCGTCTCAAGGAAGGCGGCCAGCTGCTTGTTGACGGTCTTCTCGATGACTTTGGCTGGAAACGGGAGGAGCGAGATGGGGCGGTAATTCTTGAGTTCGGTGGGGTCCGCTGTGGGTTTCTTGAGTAGAGCGCTGAGTTCGGCGTGCTTCCAGCTCTCAGGGAAGGTGGCGGTGTCGAAGGATGTGTTGATGATGTCTCGCAGGTGGGGTGCGATGACAGCGTCGGCCTTGTTGAAGACGTGGTGAGGGCAGGGGTCGGTCGGTGATCCGGAGTGGATGGAGTTCATCATGCGGATGGTGTCTTCGGTGCTGATCGGGGTCCAGGCGTGGAGGGTGGTGGTGGGGGGTGGTTGTTTGGTCTTGGTGTGCGTTGGTTGGTTGTTGAAGCTGTTGTGTATGTCCGCGATCTTGTTGTGGAAGTATGAAGCGAGGGAGTTGCAGAGGTCTTGCGATGGGGTGATGTCGTTGTTTCCTGCGCTGGGGTTGGATAGCTCTTTCACAATGTTGAAGAGTTCCTTGCAGTTGTGTGCGTTGTTGTCCAGCCGGTCCTTGAATGCAGTTTTCTTGGCGGCGCGGATCAGCTGGTGGTGCTTCCGGGTGGCCAGCTTGAAGGTGGTCCTGTTGTCCGGTGTGGGTTCCCTTCTCCAGACTTTCTCGAGGGCTCGGCAGTTCTTCTTGGAGCTCTTGAGTTCGTTGGTGAACCACGGGGCTTTCTTGCTGCCGGGTCTGCTGGGCGGGGTCCTCAGGGGGCGAGATCATCCGCGCAGATGCTGATCCACTTCGTGAGGTTGTCGGCGGCCTGGCTGGGGTTCGCTGAGCTGGCAGGAGGGTGCTGGCTCAGGGAGGTGGCGAGCTGGTCTGCTGTGATCTTGTTCCAGCTTCTGCGGACGGCCTGTTGCTGGTGGTGGTGGGTCGTCGTTCTCTTGAAGGTGAAGTGGACGCAGCTGTGGTCCGTCCATTGAAGCTCTGTGGCGTGGCTGAAGGCGATGTCTGTGCTGGAAGAGAAGACTGCGTCGAGTGTGTGTCCGGCGAGGTGGGTGGGGGTGGACACCAGCTGCTTGAGTCCAAGATTGGCGAGGTTGTCGAGCAGGGTGCTGGTGTTGCGGTCGTTGTTGTTCTCCAGATGGAAGTTGAGGTCCCCCAGGAGGATGTAGTCAGCGGAGGGGAGGGCATGCGGGCTGACGAAGTCGGCGATGTCCTCGCTGAATTGTGTGCGTGGTCCCGGGGGTCGGTAGATCAGGGTACCTCTGAGGGTGGTGTTTGGGTCGGTGTGGATCTGGAAATGCAGGTGTTCGGCGCTGGTCAGGGTGTTGTCGGTGCTGGTCATGAGACGGATGGTGTTCCTGTGGATGATGGCGATGCCTCCTCCCATCTGGTTGGCGTTGCGGTCCCTCCGGATGATCTTGTAGCCCTCTGGGACGGCGATGGCGATGTCGGGAGCTGAAGAGGCGTTCATCCAGGTCTCCGTGAGGAAGGCAACGTCAGGGGCTGTGGCGTCTAGGAGGTTCCAGAGTTCGATGGCGTGTCTGTGGACGGAGCGGGTGTTGAGCAGGATGCACTTGAGGTGGTTGCTGCTGGTGTTTGACTTGGCGGGTGCTGGTGCGGGGCAGGTCCGGATGCAGGTGAATTTGCAGGCGTGGCAGCTGAAAGGTCCGTGGGTGTGTCGTGGGGTGGCTTGGTGGCATTCTGGGAGTCGGCCGGTGTTGAGTGCGATGAGGGAGGCGGCGGAGTACGTCAGGCGGGTCGGTCGGGGTCGTCGTGGGCCAGGGGTCCTGGCGCTGGACGCGATCCGGTCGCGGACGGGCGCAGACGGGCTTACCTTTGGCGCACAATCGGCGCACCCGCTGCGCGTGACCGCTGCCCGTTCGCACGTTCTCCATTTAAGGCGAAGTGCGCGGGTGGGCGGAGCAGCTGGGAGGCGGGAGCGGGGAGGGTACAGAAGAGAAAAAGGGGCGGGGTAATCGGCGGTGGCGGGGTCAAAAACGAAGGCAGCCGGCTGGCGAGCGCGGACCACGCCGCTCGGAGGAGGGGGCGTGGTCAGCGGCAGCGAGGCAAGCAGCGAGGCAGTAAGGCAGGGCAATGGGGCACACGCAGCAGCTGGTGGCCGTGCGGCGCGGGGGTGTCCCACAAGTGGGTCAACACCTTGTTGCCTATCTGCAAGAAAGCATTAAAGATGGCCATTTTCATCACAACGTTTTCACTACCTTTTTCTGTTTTGATGCTATTTCATCTCATTTTACATTCTTAACAGCAGCACATGGTGCCACAGATGCTCTATGAGGGCCGATAAGAGGCTTTGCAGTGTGAGAAGGCATCTCAGTTTCAAAACTTGTGTGCTGCCCCTGCCTGCCAATGGTCCATACTGCAGAGCAGTCAGAAGCAAGCCAGATGGACTGGGACCTGTGGTCCAGGATTGAGCTTAACCCGTTTGGTGCTGATGACGGAACCGCTCCGTCATCAGCTGCGGTTGGGCTGTGCTGATGACGGAGCGGTTCCGTCATGACCCGGCCGCCGCGCCCTGTTAGCGCTGCGGCGGAATAGCCACCGCAGCGAAAGAGTTAAGTAAAATGACCTGCATTGAATATATGGGGCCTGATTTCGAGTTCGGTGGATGAGCTACTCTGTTAAATACGGGACGGATATCCAGTCCACTGTATTACAAGTGCATTATATCCAATGGCACTTCCTTATCCGCGGCGGCAAATCCGCCGCAGTGCAGCGTTTTTATTGAGTGGGCAACGGACGTGCGCAGCATTATGGAGGTAGTGTTCACGACGGCCATTGGCCGATGGGCGCATGGAAGGGGAAAATAATAAAAATGTCTCATTTGTAATGGAGTAACCCGTCTGCCGAACTCTAAACCAGACCAAAAGTCTTTTTTTCGGCGGATTGCTTTGTGTGAACACATTTTATTGCATTGTTAGGAGCATGGAGTTAATTTACAGGTACTTTTCCAGACATCTGCATTGCCTCCTTAAACACTTCCTGTGAGAGAAGTTTTTTCTCTAAATGGCTAATGAGCTGAGCCTTACACAATGCAGAAGAAAACAACCCGAAAGCTTTTGACACCAATTTAATCCGAGCAGTTTCATGCAATTTCTCTTGACAAGACTTTCACTGTGGTAGTTCTATTCATATCTGAACAGCCGAGATTAAGGTGGAAAATCAATAAAAGTAATGAAAATTGGCTTTTTTTATTTCTACTTCTGCTTCTATTAATTGAATGCTAATACGCTTCTGGGTAGCTCCAATCTGTGCCTGAGAGAAGTAAACGAGCTTCAAAGATAAAATCGTACAGAGTGGGTGAAGAGATAATGCAGCAGTGATATTGTAATGTTTCTGGCGTTATATAATCCTGGCAGAAATAAAGTGGAAATAAAAAGCTTCGCTGGTACAGCATAATTTACAGCAAACACTTATGACTTCCACATTTTCTTTATATCGTGATTTTCAGTCCTTTCCACAGTTAAGTGGACTGTAAATAAACACATTAAGCAACTGCTGGCTGTTATTGTTGTTAAATTAGCGGAGCAGGTGTGGCATAGCGGCTAGGTACCCAACAACCTTAGAACTGGAGAACAGGGCTCAAATACAGGTATTGACTCAACAGCCTGTGATTCTGGACATGCTTAAGGGCAGATTTATCAAAAGGTCAATGCAGCAAGACCACGTGATCTGGGATTGCATCAAAATCCATGGGTGGGTGCATGGAAACGCCCATGCTCCACCAATGGGACACCTTCCCAACGTAGATATTCAGAAGGCAGTGATTTGCTCTAGCTTGCGTTACTCTGGATTTACTTAGCCACACAGAGCCATGCAAGGTGACTGTGCATTGGTTAGTAAATTCCACAAAAGGCTAGCTCTGATGTAAATTGTTCTAAAGACTTTAGGCCAAGTTTGTGCTATAAAAATATTAAATACTGTGCCTTTTTCAGGCAAGAGTAGATCCCACCACCATATTTGGGGGCATATTATCAAGAACAGCGAAATTATCGCCGCTTTAGCTTCTATGGGAATTCCCAAGGGCATATTTTCAAGCCCATTATCCCCGCTTTAGCAGCAGTTTCCTGTCGCTAAAGCGGCAATGATTCTAACGCCGTTTCTTGATAATATGCCCCAACGTTTGTTAATAGATGTATGTGCTCATAGAATGACGGTATTGATTCCTTTCTGTTACGCCTATTTGAAATGATGCGTTCTTTACAACATCCATATTGTAAAGGGAGGATAAATGGAACCAGTATATTTTCCATTGACTGAGGGTCACATGTGCAAACCAATTTTGCGATCACAAAATCATCACTAGGTTTGCAACCACAAAATTGCTATTTCTTAAATACAACACTTGTAAAATTACTTTTTCAGCCCATACTGAATCGTAAATTTGAAGGGGCGTAAGAAGGGTATACCTTCCGAACTGGATTCGGTATGCAATGTATCAATGGTTTGCAACTGCAATTCTAGACACACATCATTGACACCTCAAAGAAGAATGCAGCTGATTTCTTTGAGGAAAAGACAGGATTCAAAAAATAAATTGAGAAAGGGAGTTTGGCAACAGAAAAATATGTTAATTGGGGCTGGGTAGGAGATGTTGGAAGAGAGTAAGTTTAATCTCTTTTTAGAAGGTTATCACAGATCAGGGCTGGAGGGAGAGACCTCTGCATCCTGACTCACTGTCAGAAAAGCCATCAATTTAGCAATCTTAGCCCATCAGAAACTTTCAGCTTTAATGTTAAGTACCGAAGAGTAAATGATTGTAGAAACTTAAGGGTAATGCAAACCTTCCTTTAGAGTGCTTTGGCTTCTTTGGGGAGCCTTTGAAGTGTTTAAACCCTGGAATAACATATGTGCCCAAATTTCTAATATTATGGTACAAAACTACATGAATATCAGTGGATGGAACCAGGGAGGGATTGGAGAACGTGTTCAACTAACTTCTTTCTGTTTTGTAACTAAAGCAGTATCCTTAGCTCTCAAAAGTTCCATCTTTTATTACAACACATACAGCACATACATAATCATAGTGAATGTCAGTCAGTCAGTCAAAATTCTTTATTTAGCGGCGCTTCCAATGCATATAGTGAATGTAATAATGGGTACAAATTGCACTTAAACCGGGTTTATTTTAACAATACTTATGACAGTTAGTATTACGTGAATTAAGCTGTGCAGGGAAAAGAGTTAGAAAAGTGTACAACCAAAACTGCACACTATTCTCCTTTCCAAACTGGAAAATTCAGAATTGAGCAGCAAAACCATCCACAGGCAATGTTCTTTCTAAGTTATTGTTCTGTGTGCGTAAATGAAGGGCCTCTGTGCCCTGCAGCCAAGGCTTTGTGTAACAATTCACTATGCAAGTGAGTACTTTTCTCAAATGCATGACATTCAAAAGGGACAAAGAGCCCCATGAGGGTATAATTGTAGTGAGGGAGGTACCTTGTTTAAGTGTGTTGTCAACTGGGGGGGGGGCGAGTCTATGAAGATTTATATTGAAGACCAACAAAAACACTTAAGCAAGTACTCTGTAGATTTTAAAGTAGTTCAAGATGAACAATGTGTAAACTTGTGGCCAAGTAGTTCTGCATTTAGATCAACACTGTGATGTTGCGGAACACTCTGGATACAGTAAAATAAAGTGTCTTTGATATGTTACATACTGCCGCTGTTTTGCATTTTCATTGATCTGTTAATAGCACCTCTTAAAATTACCCAATTCAGTGGTGATCCTTGCATCACCCTTGAATGGATGAAGAGTTGAGAGGGCCAGGTAAGGATTGAACCCTCTTTTCTTGCAGATCAAACATTTCAAAGTGGATTTGGTTACAGGTGCCATTTGTCATCCAGCTCATAGGGGCATATTATCAAGGGGGTTTATCTCCGCTTTTTTGGCTTTAAAAGCCAAGAAATCGGAGATAAAATTATCTCCCTATTACCTAGCTGCCGCTAACACCAGTTAGCGACAGCTAGTAGGAGATAGCGACCATCCTGGGCCCCACTTTGCATGTCAGTGATATTTATCACTAATGAGATGCAAAGTGGGCGTGCCAAGATGTTAGAGACTGAAAACAGTCGCTAACATCGCTATCTCCTATTACCAACTTTTGGAGATATTCGCGCTAAGCGGGAATATCTCCAAAAGCTAACACCTGCCCTGAGCAGTTCTTAGCCATGTTATCCAATGGGAGGTGGATAACATGGCTAAGAGCATTAGCTCGCTAATGCATGAATATCGCTGACTTTTCAGCGATATTCATGCTTTGCGGCGATTTTTACCGCATTTGCGTTAAACCTTGGTAATACCAAGGTTTATTTGCGGTAAAAATCGCCGCAGCGCTGCGGTAAATTTTTGTCTCTAACCAAGCAATAGCGATAATTATCGCTATTGCTTGGTAATATGCCCCATAGTTATTTAAATAGAATGAGAAAGAAATAGCACTCATGAACAATTCACATCTAAACTGGGCTTAATTGTGAGCTGTTAATACAATGTGACAAATAGTAGTAGATGTCGAACATGATTAATTTGGAGAGTTTGATATATATATCTGGCCCTAAAAGTGATATCTTGGGTCTATCACAGCCCCTCAGAAAATCAATTAGACCGTCTTTGATGTAACTTACTTCTACAATCAACTGAAGGCAATGGGGTCTAAGATGGGGCATTGCATCCCTTCAGTAGACTGGTTTTCACTGGCCAAAGTGCTCTAATGAAAGTGAGCAGATGATGCAGTCACTTGTCTTGTTAACAGAAGTCTTTTGTTTTCACCACTCACAAGTAGCTGAAAAAGAAAATAGAATAAATGTGTTATGCTGTAATTCCTGCAGTCTCTCAGTCTGTCAGTGTTTCACATTAAATGAAAATTATAATAGACACTTATTTGACCATTGCCCTGTATGCTCTACAGAGAGGCCAAGGATTGGATGACTTGTCATGTGTTCCCCCTGGTGGCAGCCCTCTGGAGGGGGAGAAGGGGGTCCTATGGACACCCTAGACACTCCCTTGCGGGCAGATGCAGTCAATCACTACATCTGCCTGCAAGAGGATCTCTCACTCCTCTTAAAATAATAATAATCCACATTTGTAAAGCGCGAACAATCACCCATAAGGGTCTCCAGGCGCTCGGGGCCGTCGGGAAGATTAAGCAAGCTATTGCCCAGAGTCACATGGTGCTGGGCTAATCTGCCGCGGGCGCTGGGTATCGAACTGTGATCCCCAGATTCCAGCGTCAGTCGTCCTGGCCGCGGAGCCACACCACACCACACAGCAGACAGGAAGTCACCTGCACAGTGAAACATGGAGCAGCTGCTTCAAACCCGCTCTGTATTTCACATGAATGCCCTCCCCCTAAGGCAGAACGAGTTTGTGGCTACCCTGGGGGCAGTGTATTCAATGTAATACAGCGCACTCTCCTTGTTACCGCTGAGTGCAAATTTTGAAAGGTGCGCCCAGTGCTAACAGGAAAAATTTACCGCATTCTATAATACCGCCCCTAGAAGGCACTCCGTGCACAGTAGGCCCTATACAAGAGCTGTATGTTGAATCAAAAAAGTACTGAAACACATATGCAATAACAAATACTCCTGGGGAATGCAAGGTGAACTGAAACATGAAACGTGAAATATAAACTCGAAAGCATCGCTGATACGGCAGGGATAGAGCCCAACTAACGCACTGGGAACCCCCATTTTTTACAGCGCTATTTTTATAATTCTTTTTGGAGGAAAATCACAAACAGTGCGATTTGTCTGTGTGTCAGTTAGATTAGAGCATGCAATTTGGACTCGTGTTTCCACACAAGCCATTTCATCTGAACAAATAATAGTTAAACAATAAAAAAGTAAATTATTTTCACACTCATAAACTTTGCACAGTGTCTATCCAGTTTCTACAAAGTGGTTTGTGAAAGAGCGCTGTATCAATAAATAATAGATGTGGATGAGCCACGTAAAGCTTGAGCCAGGCTTGAACCAAATGCTGGGCTTTGGCTCAGCTCGAGGTCCTCTTGGGATCTCAAGCGCAAAACGAGTTAAGCTTTCATGTGCTTTTACCTGCCACCCTCGCTCTACCCATGTGCACGAGCATAATAACAAAGCATAAACATTTTAGGTAAACATGAGAGATAAATAGAAACCCATTTATTGGCCGATTTCTACAAAGAGAAACCACAAAACCTGTGGTTAATCTCGGCTTTCCAGCTTAACCAAACTGTGTGTTTTTAGCAAAATAATTTGTTTCACCCATCCACCTTTTTCATCATTCTCACCTTCAAATTTAGCATTCAGGGTTTGGGATGTACACATATATTATGTTTGGTGTAATAGACTTTAATGTTGCTTTATCTATAAGTCTATGGTTAACGTACATGATGCAGATGACAACCGACTTGCCTGTTAGTTCACTAAAGGCATTTTCACAAAAGCAGGGGCAGGTGATGGAGCGAGTTTCAGAAATTATTTTATTCTGGCTCGCGAAATTAATTCTCTGTATTATGAACTAATTTATTAATGAATTGTTGCATGATTTGTTGTATTAATCAATCTAGATTAAAAGTTTTATTTCACATCACACGCGGGATTAATATCAATGTGCTCATGTTGCATTTGCGAGTCTGTTATATAACAAATAACTAATATTGTTTTGTTCGTCCTATTGTCTTTGTCACTATTAATGCGGCTGATTATCTGGTGGCATGTGCTTTTATTATGTGTGCTTAAGTGTTTGTCTATGTTGTGCCTGTTTATCCATGTTATGTTCGTCTATCTTTTTACTCTTTCAGATATATGAAGAATTCAGATGGACTTTATGAAGAATGGTAGATATTAAATGTGCTGCTTTATTTGTGTGCTTCTGCTAGGTGACATATATTAATGGGTTAAATATTAGCAATGGAGGGTGGGTAACAGAAGCGTTTATTTTACTTGAATTAATCACTTTTTTGTGTTTGTTTAAATACTAGCTTGAGAGAAAGGCTTGAGGCCTAGTTCTAATGGAAGTTGGTTGGCCTGACTGAAAGGAGCTGAGCACAGCAGTATTGAAGCTTTTTAATAAAATATTTCCTCGGAAACGTACTGAAGCTTAAACAAAGGACATTGTGTGCAACGTGCTCCGAAAGTAAATACGTCAAGGCCAAGGAAGCGAGTAGAGGCAGCTTGGCTAAAATCCTGGAGGAAACTGTCAACATTTAGTTTAATGTTGCCATCTCTAGGAAGCCGGTGTCGCTTCATGTCAATGGACAATGACATAATGATGTCACAAATACTGATGCGGTGGCCTCTCGGTGGTCTGATGGACAACAACCAATTGGGTTGCTGGATTTATTAAAAATATCATTTTTAGTTAGATTAGTGGGTCAGAAAAAGTATAAGAACTTAGCCTTTTGAGGGGAGCGGGGCTGACTGTTCCTGAGGGCGAAGTGCTGTCCGAATTTCCCTTGGACACGTAAGGCTTCTGACTGCGTAATAAATGTTTTTCTTTTTCAGGTCAGAAAGCTTAACATAGGGAATTAGGGTTGATGTTAATTTTAATTCATTAATTTTGTGCAATGTTGAAGTGCCAGACCTTTGAGCCAATAAACTAATGAATAAACTGATTTAATTAAAATGTTTGAAATTAATAAATGAGCTAATAAAGATTTTTGAAACTAAACTTTGAAACTAAAATAAAAGACTTATAACGTCAAGCTGGTCTTGATTAATTTAGTCATTACCATCAGTTAGAACCATCGGCCAAAGTGGTCTAGTTAAATGTTATTTCTTTTTACTTATGAATAAAATGATATACTGCAGTTGTATATAATGTACACATGGGTTTGATAGTGTGATTAATTAGGCCACATGATTCAGCTTCAAGATTTTCGGTCTTAGTTGTATGGGTCTTGGTATTAATTAGTACGGTGAGTATTAGGTAGTGAATGGTGGTGTATGTGAGACAGAATTTCTATAGTGACGCTGGATCACAGGAATGTTTCCAACTTTATATTTAAAAACAACCACTTTTATTAATTACCTCTGAGTGAACATATAATGTAACTTGCTAGTGTCAACGCTGCCTCATGTGAAAGAAATACACTGTTCTTTCAATTCTGAAAGCCATTTATCATATTTTACATGATATGTGTTGCGCGATGTACATGGCGGACATTCCCAGGGCTGGCTCTATGCAAGGGCTCTAAGAGTTAAGCCATACACTTGGCTTGCTTTGGCACTGTTCTCCGTATTAATTTATTGTCTTGCGCACTTCCAATAAATAAGCACACTCAATCCTGTTTCTGAAGTTTTATTTCAGCAAAGAGCCTCTTCACAAATGTCTTACATATCCCAGATAAATTTAGGAGCTGCTCTGTGTTACCTGGTACTGAAGCTGTAGACCCTCACCAATAGAACTAATCACACAGTATCGAATTCACAGGTTCAAAAGGTACAGCAACATGTCATGATTTATATATTGCACTAAAGAAAGTAGGAACCATTCTCAAAGCTAATACAATATGAAAAACGAACCTCTTTCTTTAAAACGGGGAAAAAGAAAGACAATATCAGATTTATCATCGTGCTGTGCCCCTACTTGAACCTTTTATGGCCCTTGGCAACGTGACCCCCATGGCCAGCTCCCTATGTCCTGAGGTGCCCACCCTCGGGACAAAGATGTTTTGTTTTGCTTGGCAAGAACTTTGACAGCTCCTTCCAAGAGAGAGCAAACAGCAAGTCTGCTCCCTGTAAGCAGAAGCAGGAAACTACTTCCGCCTGCTAGGAAAGGACCTTGCTCCCTTTCAAGATGATGAAAAACAATGCTCCCTCACACATGGGGCAGCATTTTGTGCGGCTCCCTGTGTGCGGGAGCACTGCCACCTCCTGGTGGAGACTAGGAGCCAGCAGGGACAACGGGGGCATTGTGGCTCACCCGGCAACCCCATTTTGTACTGAAATGAGGACTCTTGTAGACTAAACAGGCAGGTGAGGTTCCATTCTGGCCCTAATGCTCATTTCACATAAACTAAACCTCAACTGAAGCACTTAGAAATATAAACATAGCAGGTGCCCCAGTTGAATCTCCACTATCTATCAGAGCGCAATCTGTAGTGACTGTGATGAGTGGGTTCTTTCTTCTCATCTCCTGGTGAGAACAAAGTCCATGGTTCTCCCTTTAAATTGCTACGAGTATGTAAATGCGCATTTTCACCTAGAAGCTCGCCCATTTGGCCCTGCCACGCCCACCTTAGTAGTATGCAAAGGTCTTCTTGCCTTTTGCCAGGTTGATGGACAGCTTACTACACGGCTGTCCATCAACCTGAGAGCGTTTCCCACTGATTGTGGTGATGCGTTCTTCATGCCAGGGAATATGAAGACATCTCGACCAAGCAAGTAATCACTGATTTCATATAGCCAAAAGCTAATACCCTTGTTAGGTGGAGATTCCCCTCTTCGGAATCTCTTTGTCTTCTCTATTCAAGGATGCATGTTATCACAGATTGCTGGAAGAAGACACTAGAGGAACATTCACATTGCCGAAATTAAATGCACAGAAGGTCACTGGAGACATTTTCCTGTGGCCCATTACACAGCTGTAGTGTAGAATATGCACTAGACATTTATCTAACAAGGTAACACTTACTAATTAGCCAGCAGAAAGTACGCCAGTTGGGTAGACACTTTGTGCAAAACTGTGAACTCTTGTTGGATAAACGGGCAGGTGAGGTTCCGTTCTGGCCTTGATAATCATTTCATGGAAATTAATTGAACAACAGGAAGCACTTGCAAATATATAACATAGCAGATGCCCAAGTTGAAGCTCCATTTATGTAAAAACAAATGATCCTAACTTCTTGGGCTTGGCGAAGGCAAAGCAAGTTTGTTTTCTCTGCAATTCCGAGGGATAGGAGGACATCTACACCAAAAAAAGACGCATTTACTTCATATAGTTAAGAGAAGGTACCCTTGTTTGGTGGAGATTTACCACTTTGTTGTCTTCCCTGTAAGAGGATTCATGTTATCACAGATTTCGTGAATAAGACGCTTAATTAAATCAACCTGAGGAGCGGGGCTGCATGTGGAGGGTTGGAAGCAGGGCCTGGCAGTGACGGTGGGTTGGCTGCATGAGTGGGGTTGGCCGCAGGGCTTGGCCGCAGTCAACCCCCCTGCCTTTGGCCATGCCTGGCAGTGGTTGGATTAACGTACAGTAATTAATTATTACTTTACATAAAAAATTATAAATCATCACTGAAAAACCAAAGGTGTCAGGTACATTATAGTTTGCAAATACCATTAAAAAAACGTAGAAATTCACTGGAAAAACTAAAGTTTACAGGGACGTTATAGTTAGGTTTATATTTTACATGCACAACACCATAGAAATTTAGGAACTGTAGTTAGAGTTAACTCAAGTGAGGTTCCGTGACAATTATAGCGGTGTTTTCGACTCGTTTGAATATGGATGAGTTCGGTATCTATGAACCGCAAATGACGAGTTTAGTGGGTGTACACGTTTTCGCTACGCTGTTCTGAACCGTTCGTCTTATTCGTGGGTTTCTTCATCTGAACCCACGGGTTCCATTTTAGATACGGCATCCATTTTGTCTCTTGCCCTCAAGTAGCCAGCGAACGGACACTGTCCGCTTCGTGACCCTGGGATTCCCAAGCTCTTGCGGAAGACACGTGTTCCTTTGAGGGTGTCTTTATGATGAGGGGGATGATACTGTAAAGGCAGATGGCCCCGCTCAAGGCTCATCTTGCCGTGCCGGTCTATTGTTTCAGTCGTGCATTTGATTAGGCACGAATCCTTTGATCCTGCAATCATGTTTTCCGATATCGCCCCTACACTCTTTTTCAATCTGTTGTCTATCTTTGTCTTCCCTTGCACCTGTTTCTGACTCTTCCTTAAACTCGTTTATAGCCGGAATGGAATGTACTTAATGGTGGGATAATGTACTTTTACAGTTGGGACTGGCGATGCTACTGTAATTATGTTCCGGGCTCCTGAAGACATGAAAGCGACCCTTTTGAAGTTTACTGTGGGAACTGAGTTTATTTATTTATTTTATTTATTTATTTATAGTGTTTTGTATAGCGCGGACAAGACCCGTGGGTATTAGAGCGCTTAACAAGAAAATAATAACATATAGACATTATAATAGCAGTAATAACAACAAAATAGATATGAGGTAGAAGGCAATATAATGTATGGACGTGATTAGATATATAATTCCTAATGACTGTGCAATTAGCATTAGATGGCGAGCAAGGCTTGGCTGGTGTCATGGTATCAAACCGAGCTCGGTGAGGTAGGGTTATATGGCATTCCAGTGCATATCAAGGATAATATGGATAAATAAATATAGTGAGGTAGAGGTTATATAGTTTTGTCTGTGAGATATAGTTATAAGTTCACAAGTATATGAGGTAGCAGTAATGTGTCTAGCCTCAGCTTGAACATGGCAACAGTCAATTGTCAGGTATTGATCTTCCAATTTTCATGAAGAGGACAATCCTCTGTTAGCGTAAATGATCATCTCAGTAATCCGTAGGTTTCTCTATGTAGGGTATTTACTCATCAAGTGGCTCTTAAGTTCACGTTTGAATATTACTGTATTTTGAATCTTCCTGATGTTTGGCGGGAGTGAGTTCCAGATTCTGGGGGCAGCTCCAGAGAAAGCTCTGTTGTAGGTCTTTCTCTTGTGGAAAAAAGCTGGTCGCAATAGCAACTCTTTTGCGCTTCTAGTTGTTCTGTTACCTCCTGATAGCTTAAGTTTCTTGGCTAGGTATCTAGGCGTGTTGTAGTGAACCGCTTTATGTGTAATACAGGCCATCTTCATTTGAATTCTGGCCACGTAAGGTATCCAGTTTAGTGCTTTCAGGTGAGGAGATATATGATCGAATTTCTTCGTTCCCGTAATGAGTCTTGCCGCTGCGTTGAGGCAGGCTTTTAGTGGTGCTGTGGATGTTTTCGGTAGGCCAGCTAATGTGGTGCAGCCGTATTCGATCCTCGAGATAACTAGTGATTGGATAGCCAGTTTTAGATCCGTCTCTGAGATAAAGGGTTTCAGTTTTCTTAAGTAATTCAAGTGGAAGCGGGCGCTCCTGGCCATTGAATTAATATGGTCCTTCATGTCGAGGTTTTCATCTAGCGTAATTCCTAGTGATTTGGCTGAGTTAACTAGGGTCGGGGTGCAATTTAGCGCCGTCACCAATTTAGTCCATTCCTTAACATCAGATTGGCTCCTTGTCGGTGAAATTAGCAGGAATTCTGTTTTCTGGGCGTTTAGTTTCAGATGGTTCATTGTTAAGCATCGCAGAGCTCTCTTTAGTGTCTTGTTTATTAGGTCAATGTCCTCAAGGGAGGCGATCTTTATGTATAATTGCGTGTCGTCTGCATACATATGATAGGATATCTGTGATTTTTGAAGAATCTCCGTGAGAGGTTCTACATACAAGTTGAATAGATCTGGGGATAACGTTGAGCCTTGTGGGACCCCGATTGCATTGGGGCTCGGGGAAGAGATTGCTTGATTAACCAGGAATCGCTGAGTCCTGTTCTGTAGGAAGGAATTGAACCATTTCAGTACGTTTCCAGACAAACCCATCCTGTCTTGTAGCCTGGTCATTAGCATTTCGTGCTTTACCGTGTCAAATGCTGATGACAGGTCTAGGAGGATCAGTAGGCATGTTTGATTTCGGTCTAGGGCTTGTAGGGCGTCATCGACAATATGTAGGATCGCAGTTTCAGTACTGTGTCCTGTTCTGAATCCTGATTGGCAATCGTCAAGTAGCGAGAATTTAGCGATATGTTGACTTAGTTGGCCCTGCACGCATTTCTCAATGAGTTTGGCCAGTAGAGGGATGTTGGTCACTGGTCGATAGTTGTTCGGGTCTGTTGCATCAGCTGTCGGTTTTTTGATGATGGGCACTACCTGCCCTGTTTTTAGGCAGTCAGGGAGGGTTCCTTGTGCAAGTGAGGCATTTATTATCTCGGTCCAGATCGGGACTAGAGTGTGGCTGATTTCTCTTATACACTTTCCCGGTAGAGGGTCTTGATAGTGGTTGTTAGGTCTGAGTTCCGCCAGCGTTTTGGCGATCTTTCCCTGGTCGTATAATTCAAATGTATCCCATTTTGCCTTATTTTTTGTTTGGAGACCCTCTGTTGAGACATTGGCCTCATTTTTAGGTGGAGGAAGGGTCATAAGGTTAGTTGCTGCATTTGTGAGTTCAATTTCTAGCAATTTGGATTTATCCGTGAAAAATTAAGAGAATTCCTCGCAGCTTATGGGAGTTTTTGTATTCTCTTGAACCGTTTTGGCTAGTTTGTTGGACTGTTGTTTTAAAATCTCAAAGAGTTTTCGTGGTCTGTTTATGGCACTGTCCAATTCAGCTCTGATAAATTCTTTTTTGGAGTTGATTATCTTTTTGTTGTATTCGTTTCTTGTTTTTCTGAGGGCTTTCAGCTCCGGGGAGGAGGAATGTTGTCTCCATTTCCTTTCGGCCATTCTCAGTTTGCGCCTGTCCTCGTTCAATGACTCATTGAACCAAGGATTTTTTGGTTTCTCTGAGACTTTTTTCAGTTTTTGGGGCATGGTGTCGTTGACGATATTACCGATCGCGGTTATCTAGTGATCCGTCAGCTCATTGACATTTTGCTTTTGTCGGGTGGCTTCAGATCTTTTTCACACCTTTCAACCAGTAGTTCAATATTAGCCTCTTTTGTGTCTCGGATCAGTTTCTTGAGCTTGCGTGGTTGCACGGTCCTGCCCTTTTTCATTGTAGGTATCTCGAATGTTATGACGTGATGGTCCGACCAATCACATGGGTCTATAGCGAGGATTGATGCCTCATCGTTTCTTGAAATAATCCAGTCTAAGGTCGCTCCTTGTGAGTGAGTGGGTTGGTTGCATGCTTGTATAAGTTTTAGCTCACTGAGGAAGTCTTTAAGCGAGTTGACCAGTTTGTCATTGCCGTCATCCCAGTGGAGGTTAAAGTCGCCTAGGAATAAGTTATTGGCATCCGAGTTAGAGTTGGTCGTTATGATCTCCATCAATTCCTCTGTGAACTTTGCATTCTCTCCTGGTGGATGGTAGAATGCATGCAAGTTGCAGCTTTGATTATTTGGTGTTCTTACATTAATACCAAGGTATTCACAGGATTCTAGGGGGTCAGGATGGAATTGGCAGACCTCGATCTCTGAACGGTGAATGCAAGCTATGCCTCCTCCCACATTCCTTGGTCTGTCTAACCTGACAATGTTATATTGTGGTGGTATTAAGAGATCCATGGTAGGAGATGATGATTCATTGAGCCATGTTTCCGTGAGGATGGCCAGGTCAATATCCTTATTAATGATGAGGGCAGCTATGTCTGATGCATGTTTAGTTGCCGAACGACAGTTAAGTAGTAGGCAATTCAGGGGTTTCTGTGATTTTACGCGTTTTCCATTATCGGATTCGGGTGCGGTTAGCTGAATATGTTGTAAATTTTGGTGAATTGCTTTCCTGTCATTCTTTCTGGGCGTTCTATTAGAGTCAGTAGGTACTACTTTGATATTCTCCTCCCTACTCCGGGCAGGTTGTTCATAAGATCGGAGTAAAGCCAGAGCTTCTTCATTTGACAAGGGCTTGGTCCTGTTAGGTCTGTTGGGTCTGAGTACCAGATTCTGGATGTGTGAGACCTTGGTGTGCGTGCTTATCGCCATCTCCCAGATTTTTCCAATTGTCTGTGAGACTTTCATCGAGTTTTGTGCCAGGTTACCTACGAGTTTCTGGAGCTCCTTGACTTCTTTCTGTGTTCGGGATGAATTCTTATGTGAGATAGACCTGGCTGGATGAGTATTGCAGTTTGTTCTTCTCCGTGAATGATCTGTTCTCATTGCCACAAATCTTTTCTTAGTATCCTTAGTTTGGTTGTGATTTCTGGCACTATGAGAGGTGTCCCCATTAATTCTTATGTTATGGGATGTAAGGGGTGTTTTTGTGGATAGGGATCTATGGGACTCAAGTCCCATCTTCAAGGGAGGATGGAGAGGGTCGATATCATCTACCTTGTTCATTTCGTTAACTTCTAGAGGGACTCGCTTAGAGCTGGGGTACACTCTTCAAGCGCGGTGGAGTTGTGCGTTAGCGGCAACGGCTCTTTCCTTGGGGCCTGGTTCTTCTCTTTGTTTCCAAGGTTAGTGGACAACGCTGTCCTTTCTATCTCATTCTCTGGTATTACCATTGCGTTTTCGGTTGAATCTCCGGTGTTGGCGATTTGGTTGTTCTGGCCGTCCGTTTGATTGGTGTCTCTAGTATTGGAGTCGTTGTTTTCAAGTGTGACATCTGGTAGTGTCAAGTTTTGTTGGTAGCTTGGTCCTTCTATGTATTCCTTTAAGTTTTGGAAAGTTATCTCAAATTTCTCAAGTTCTCTGTTGGTTGCTTGTATCAGCACTATTCCCGTTTTATACATAGTAATGCATAATTCTGCCTTACTTCTTTTAGTTAATGAGGTCGTTATTTTTGTGCCATATGGTATGTTTTTTATAGTTTTAGTGAACAGCATTTCTGTCAGGGCGTTACGCCATTTAGCTGTTTTGTCTGTGTAGAATATAAGGTCGTTCATCTTGATGCCTTTGACTATATCATAATATGGGTCAGAGAACAGCGTGTCCGGGTTTTTTCTCAAAGTATTGTGTTTGAATTTTTTGGCAGCATTTTTGGATAGAGTTGAAGGGTATTCTATGCTCTTTGCATTGAACCCAATCGATCCTTGGTATCTTCCATCCATTTTCGCTTCACATTGAGGGTCTGCAGAGGCCTATTGACTGTTTTGTACTGAGTAGTTCCCAGCTAGAGTATCCAGGAGGATCTAGAAATCAAGTAACTCAGTACTATGGTTTCGAGGTGTAAGGTATAGTTTCCTTTTGTGGTATAGTTTGCTCTTATTATTATACCTTTGTAGGCGTGGAAGATATAGGAGGTGAAAGTGACTTCCAAACTACTGTTTTATATTGGATCTTCTGGTTAATTGGTCCTTATTAGTTATGTTACTTATTCTAATCAGTTCTTTTGTAGTTATTATGGTGCCATCAATAGTAAACTAGTTAACTTAATTAAATTAATTAACTATCCCTAATTGTGAGAGCTAGTTGTCTGGAGGTAAGTAACCAGTGCCAGATGATTTCCTGAGAGGGGGAGGATTTTCTCTCTTTTCTCTTGCAGTTGTTTAGTCCCTTTTTTCTTTCCTTGGTCCTTTCTTTCTTTCCACTTTACTTCTAGGGGTTGGTTGGTCCCTTTTTACTTCCCTTAGTCCTTTCTCTCTTACTACTCCTTAACTTGATTGGCCCTTTATCAGTTTTCTTTATCAATTGGGAGGGTTCTGGGAAGTCTCCTTTCTTTTACTTCTCTTGGTCCTTTATCCGTTTTCTTTATCGCTTAGGTGGGTTCTGGGAAGTCTCCTTTCTCTTGTTCCCGGCGCCAGTCCTACTTCAGTTTCAATTATTAGATTAGTTGGTCCCTTTTCCTTGTCGGTTCGGTAGGGTTAGGGGTGTCTTCCTTCCTTGGCTCAAGCCGCCAGTCCTATTTCGATATCTGTGCCTCGAGGTTGGTGATTGGCGGATTCAATTTGGTAGCGTGAATTATAGTAGTCCTATGCGGCCGCCATTTTAAGGACAGGCGAGCCGCTTCTCGCTCCTCAGTTGCGGTATCCCCGTTTTTCCTATGCTTGTTCTCGGGGAGTTGCGGTCTCGGGGAGTTACCAGCTGGTGGGGCCGCGCTGGGGGTGCAGGCGGTCCTACCTTTCCTGACAGTCACCGAGGTATCCGTTTTCTTTATCGCTTAGGTGGGTTCTGGGAAGTCTCCTTTCTCTTGTTCCCGGCGCCAGTCCTACTTCAGTTTCAATTATTAGATTAGTTGGTCCCTTTTCCTTGTCGGTTCGGTAGGGTTAGGGGTGTCTTCCTTCCTTGGCTCAAGCCGCCAGTCCTATTTCGATATCTGTGCCTCGAGGTTGGTGATTGGCGGATTCAATTTGGTAGCGTGAATTATAGTAGTCCTATGCGGCCGCCATTTTAAGGACAGGCGAGCCGCTTCTCGCTCCTCAGTTGCGGTATCCCCGTTTTTCCTATGCTTGTTCTCGGGGAGTTGCGGTCTCGGGGAGTTACCAGCTGGTGGGGCCGCGCTGGGGGTGCAGGCGGTCCTACCTTTCCTGACAGTCACCGAGGTCTCCCAGCTCCGCCTTCCGCGATGGTCAGTCTGTGGTCACAGGCACCGGAGCCGCCGCCGATTATTCCTCAGAGTCCTCAGGCCCGCTCACATCCGAGGGAATGTCCGTTGAGGGTTCTCCATGACCGTTCCGCAGCTGGTGGTCCTCATCGTGAAGGGTCCGTCGTCCGAGGAGTCCGTGGAGGGGAGTCAGCCTCGTCCACTGACCAGGTACTGGATTCCCTTCAGCGTCTTGCGTTGTCTGTGTTCGTTTTAGCTATAAGTTAGCTCAAAACATCGAGCAATGGTTCCGCTTGGTCCTAGGTCGAGATTAGGGGTTGTTCAGGGATTTAATCCAGACTTGGAGATCCCTAGCCCCGGAGCTCCTCACTAGGGCTCCCCTTCAGCGGCCATTTTCCTGATCTGATTTTCCTGAGTTGTAACCTTTTGTTCGCCATGTTATGCTATGACGGAAATATGTATAAAAGGAGCGATCCACTGTTGCAATTTGAAGCAGTCTCCTAGAACCTACATGCGTTGTACTTCTTGTGACTTCTGTGTTCCCTGCAGTAAATAAACCTCGATCTTTGACGCCGAAGGAAGTGTCCCGTGTCTCTGTCATTTGTACGCCGGAACAGGTAACCCACGAAGGTTTCAGGTGTTGTCCCCTGGCACCGCTGGGCCTTAGAATAGCCCAGTCCTTCAGTTGGCGCCCCACGTGGGGCAACATCAGTGGTACTGGTCCAAAGCCCGACGATCGTGAGGAACTTTGTGTGAAATCTCCGAGGGAAGGTGCACCCCGCTTCATCGATCTTGTTGTCGAAATAAGTGGCCCGAAGACTTTTCCCGCAAAGATCCCCGCCTCCTGACGGCTGCGACGGACTGATGCCCTGACTGTCGACCTGTTTTGGTGCCTGGCGTAGTCCTTTGTACAGCGAGACGATTGACGGGCCTTCCTGGTGACGCCATTGCTCTTTCAGTTAAGTATTTGTGGGTCGCTCCCAGAGTCCTTGGTTGTTGTTGGTGCTTGGTTGTTTGCATGGTTCCATTGCATTTGTGATTCTTAGTTGTTGGTTCTTAGTTGTTGGGTTTTATTTGACGATTGCAATTGCCAAAAACCGAGGGTTTTGCATTTTTGCGAGGACATCGTAATCCGATAACCCTTGAAGTTTGTGAAACTCGGTTAGTGTGCACGATGCCTGGCCGTAGTACTTTGTTTATCTGCTTTAAAAGTTGTGGTGCGGATTCCCGATTGGAGGACTCATGTCCGATACCTCCAGTTGGAACTCCGGTCTATGAGCTCTATAGTCGACATGGAGTGGGTCCTATCGCATATAATGATTATTTTATTTTTTTTATTTATTTTAAGCTTATATCGCGCACAGCTACCCACAATGGGTTTCCCGGCGCCAGTGATAGACTATAGAAGAAAGGAGGGTGTATCACCTGACCTGAGGCCACAACCGACTATTGGCCACGCTTAGTAAAAAGCAGAGTCTTCAGAGCCTTACGGAAGCAGAGTAGGTTGGTCTCTGATTTTAGTGCCAGTGGGAGAGAGTTCCAATATTTAGGGCCCAAAGTAGAAAAGGAGCGGCCTCCCATTTTTGTCAACTTCCATCTTGGCACTGTGAAGTTACCAGTGTCCGATGACCTTAGTGAGTGCAGGGGTCTGTAGGGTTTTACCAGCCCTTGAATATAGGCTGGGGCGCTACCCTGCTTGGCCTTGAACATGTAACAGAGTGCCTTAAATTTAACACGTTCAGGGATGCTCAGCCAGTGAAGGTCACGCAAGGCGGCAGTGGCTGAAGTGCGTCTAGGGATGTTCTTTAGCAGGTGCGCAGCCGAATTTTGCACAACCTGCAGCACATGTATGGTGGCTTTATCTGCGCCCAAGTAGAGAATGTTGCCATAGTCCAGGCGTGATGCTACAAGTGCCTGGACTACGGTTCTGCGGGAGGAGAGGGGGAGCATCCACAGAATCTTATAAAGCCACCGCAGCGTTGAGAAGCAAATGGCTGCAACCTTAGTAGCCTGTTGCCTCATAGTTAGCCTGTCGTCAATAATGACACCCAGGTTACGAACTGCAGTAGATGGTGTTGGCGCATTTCCCAGTTCGATGGGCCAATGGCGGGGACCCCAGAGATGTTTGTTCCTACCCAGAATGACCACCTCGGTCTTCTCTCCATTCAGCTTGAGACAGTTTCTCCGCATCCAGTCGGCCACAAGAGTGAGGCCCGACTTGAGTGCGGAGATGTTGTTCTCGTCTCTCCCTGATAGGGAGAAGACAATCTGGGTGTCATCTGCGTAGGAAAACAGGGTTAGCCCAGCCTGTTCAACTATGGTTGTCAAGGGTTTAACATAAATATTAAATAATAAAGGGCTAAGGATTGAGCCTTGGGGAACGCCGCGGGTAGATGGGCAGATGGTGGAAGCTGCTTTAGAAGAAAACACTTGAAAGCTTCGGTCGTAGAGGAAAAACACCAACCAGGCCAGGGCCTGCCCTGCCACACCTAGAGATTTCATAGAGTCAATGAGGATGGAATGCGACACGGTGTCGAAGGCTGCGCTCAAATCCAGCAGGATGAGCGCCATGGTGTTTCCCTGATCAACACTGTGCCTAAGACTCTCTGTTACGCCCAGGAGGGCTGTCTCAGTTGAGTGCCTAGGCCGAAAGCCCGACTGAGAAGGATGGAGAAAAGCAGTGTTTTCGACCAGTTTAGAAAGCTGGGACTTTATATGTCTCTCCAGTATATTCGAGAAGATTGGCAACAGAGATATAGGGCGAAAATTGGCAGGGTTGGAAGAATCTGCACCCAATTTTTTCAATAAAGCTACAACCATGGCGTGTTTCCAAGGTTGGGGGACATGGGCCTCACTCAGAGAAGCGTTTAGTAATTTGATAATTATAGGGTGAGTGAGGGGATCTAATTGTTTTAGTATTTTGGCCGGGAGAGCATCCCGTGGGGAGCCCGATCGCACACTGTTTAAACAGGAGACAAAGGAAGTGGCATCTAAAGGCTGCCAGGTAGTGATTACTGCATCAGTGGCGGTATTCTCCGGTTCCTGGACCATATCAGGGGCAATGGAAGTAGTCCCTGGGAGTGTAGTAAAATGGTCGTAAATAAGATCAACTTTATTTATAAAGTAATCTGCTAAGGACTGACACTGGGTGGCGTCAAGTGCCGGAGGAGGAGGAGTAGAATTTGCACCCGTCAATTTTTTAACAACGGAGAATAGCACCTTTGGGCAATTTTGTGCACCAGTCACTGTTTTTTTAGTGTAATCTGCTTTAGCAGTTTTACAGCTATTGTGGTACTTTTTCAAGGCTTCTTTATATATGACTTTGCATGAAGGAGAATAGCCTTGTCTCCATTTATGCTCCAAGGTCTTACATTGTGAGCGGAGGCTTTTAAGTTGTTCCGAGTACCATGGAGCCGGGGGATGGTGTGAAAGTGCGAACTTTGATGTCATCGGTAGTGCCAAATTGACAGCCTTGGTTAGCCAGAGTTCAGTGGCGCAATTGAGTGCAGCAACTGGTAGTTCAGCACACGGGAGTGTTTTGATCAACAGTTTATTGAGTTCTGGCATGTTGATCTTCCCCCAATTCCGAACTGGCCTCGTAGTTTCCACCTCAGGTCTTATTGCTGTTTCAGCCATATCTAGGGAGAAGGGGACAGCTAAGTGGTCGGACCAGGCAATTTGTAGGGCTTCACGAGAACAGTCTAAGGACAGATTGGACAAGATAGGGTCCAGTAAATGACCGGCAAAATGTGTGGGACCTGTGTTTTGAAGTTGAAGATTAAAAGCTTCCAGGATGGAGAGAAGCTGATTCCTATAAGGGCACTCGTGGTCGTCTAAATGTACATTTAGGTCCCCTAAGATCGTAAAATTCGACGCTTTAAGCATTACTGGAGCTAGGAAATCCGGTAATGATGTTATCCATGAGCTCGCTGTCCCAGGGGGATGGTATACCAGTAATCCTGACAGCGTGAATTGGGGGGTAATGGACAATTTAAATAGGGCTGATTCGCAATCTTTTTGAGTGGCATCTACCAATTTACAAGTATATGCATTCTTGTAAATATTTGCAATTCCACCACCCCTGCCAGAAACTCTATCCTGACAAAGAATGGCATAATTGGAGGGAATGGCGTCTGCAATATCCGGACCTGAGCAGTCCCTGAGCCACGTCTCGGTCAGGAATATCGCATCAGGTTGATTTTCAACAAGAAAGTCATGGATATTGTATCTATGTTGTGGCAAGGATCTGCAATTTATGCTCCAAAATCTTAAAGGGGGCGAGTGGAAGCTGTCCTGGAGCATACCTGTCTCTTTCGTCTACCTTGATGTTGAAGGGATCTGCATATAGTAGGAGTTTTTAACCCCTTCCACGCTGATGCCGAGCTGGGCTCGTCATGGCGTAGCCTCCTCGCACGCTGATGACGAGTCCAGCTCGTCACGTAACATGCGTTTTTTAAAATCTCAGCGTGCGAGCGGAATTCCGCTAGCGCGCATGAGGTTAATGAGAAGCTGCAGCGAGGACAGCTGAACTTATGAGGCGGGAGAGGGTAGGTGGAGCAGTTATTATTAGGGGCACCACGTAGCGCATATAACTCTTCGAAGGAATATATAAGAACCATGATGGAAATAGTGGCTTTACTCACCAGAAGAAGAGTATGCCAGAGCCCAGAGCCCGGCCTAGCGCGGACGGGCGCAGACGGGCCGGACTCTGGCGTGACTCCAGCGGGCATCCGGTGCGTCCGCAACGCGTCCGCTTACGCGGAGAGGCCCGTGAAATGCTAATCTGTGCCCAGGAAGTGAGCCCTTTTTAAAGAAGTCTAGAGCGCGTCACGGCGCAGCCCGACCCAATATGGCCGCTGTCCTGCCCTCGCCTCCCCGGGACCAACTCTCAGCGTCAACACTCAGCTGAGAGTGGCCCAGGCGACAAAGGGAGGTGAGGAGACAATTACAAGTACAAGCGCTTATTAAAATCAAGCGACAAGGTTATTAACCCACAACTTTAAACAAACATAAAAATGCTTATTACTTCAAGCGTAGCGTAGCGCTGCTGGCAGTCAAGACAGGAGAAGAGCGTAAGAACCTCCGGCTTTCCGCCTCAGAGGGTGAAATTATTGGATTAGCTACACCAAGGATGATGGTGTCCTTAGTTGGCCACCTCATGGTAGTTTCGAAACAGCAATTTTGGATAATCTAGAAGCAAAATTGTTCAAAAAGAAGTCTAGGCCGGCCATGTTTGATTCCTTTCGGCTATGGCGAAAAGAGGCCAAGCAGAAAGAAATCAAACAGCTTAAAAGAAATAAGAGGGAAGGTATCGTCACGACGATGAGAAATGCAGAGCAGTTTCAGCGAGACAAAGAAGAGAAGGAAAAGGAAGTTTTTGATAGACTACAACGTATAGCGGTGGATAAGTGTTATCCCGTTTTACCGTCCAATACTGATAAGTAGGGAGAGGAAGCGGTAGAGGACCCTTTGTTGTCCTACCTATTGAAGTCACCACCTCCATACGCACAGGATACTACAGCCCCTGTGGTTCCTCCTGTTCCTCAACCTGTTGTTCCGGCAGCTGCTGGTCAGCCTGTCGCTGGTCCTGTTCTTCCGAATCCTCTTGTTCCCCAAGTCGTTCCTATTCCCTTACCTGCTCCTGTTCCCACTGCTCCACTGCCTATACCTTCTCAGTCTACTGTTCCCGCTACTTCTGCTCTCTTGGCTACTCCTACTGCTCCTACTGCTCCGACTGCTCCTGTGTTTAGTCCCCATGTTGTTGCTCCTGGACTTCTCTCCTCTTCTCCGTCTGTTCGTAGTCGCATACCTAATGCTGTTGCTAATCTTTACTCTCCTTTTGGACCGATTCTTGGGTACGATGTTTCTGATGTCCCTCAAAGACGAAGTCAAATTCCTGATGGTAGGGAACGTGATACGTTAATAAACATGGCGCGTCATTGGATTAGGTATCCCACTAAACATACTCCGCGCATAATTTTTGAGACATTTTCTCAATTCAATGAGCCCACACAGAGATTTGTGTTTGAGGAAATGTGTAAATGTTTACGAGAAGTGATGGATAATGATGAGGTAGACAATGTGCTGCCCGGAGTGACTGAACTTCAGCATCAGTTTTCGAGTGGTATGATTGTGGGTAGTAATGTTCGACGTGCTGTGGAACAACTTTTATCTTTTCGGCCTACTGTACTACCTCGAGCACTGTTTAAGGACGAAACTGAGGAGTGGATGGCAACACCTGGGCAGTATCCCATGCGAGAAGTTCCCCCAGTGTGGATGCCAGGTAATCCCGGTGCTAATCCCCCTATTTTGCCGCATTTCCAGAGAGTTTGGATACACCTCCCATGGAAGCGATCGGAAGTTTTGCAGGTGAAACAAACTCTACCTGACCCCCGCAATAATCCGGCAGGATACTATAAGGAGTTATCCCAACTTGTGGATGCTACTATTATGAACCTTGCCGACATTGACATGTTGTTTGGGAACGTGGTTCCGCAACCGGTTTGGGCGAAAATACGGCAAGAGAATCACACAGCTGAGTTAGGCGGTGATTGGGCTGCACTTGTAGCGGCTGACGCATTGCAGGTTGGTGAGGCTAAGCCTGAGCAGTTAATTACGGCTCTGCCTCAAAGAAGACACTTATGCCAGCAATGAAAGTTAATTGGGATAAACTGTCTGCGTGTAATGAAAAGAAGGACGAGAGTGTCTCCGATTTCTTTACGAGATTTGAGGAGGCATTCATCGATCATAGTGGTCAGGATATGAGTACTGAGGGAGGTCAGCGATTGTTCGTCGATAAATTTGTATCGAATTTGTTGCCTGACCTTAGCAACAAATTGAGAAATTTCGAAAGTTCGTGGGCTGTTTCTACCTCTGCTCAGATATTAGCCACGGCTCAATATTACGAAAATAGGGAAAAGGAGGAAAATGATCGTGCGGATAAGAAAACAAAGGATCTCAAAACTAAAGTTTTGTTGCAGCAGGCATATCCTCCACGCTCGAATCAGAATGACTCTCGGCAGCAAAATAGATCGCAATCACAGTTTTCTAGGTCGCAGTCGCGTAATGACTCTTCCATGCCGAGATCTATGCTCGGATATAATCAATGTGCATATTGTAGAGGTGAGGGTCATTTGAAGTTTGATTGTCCGGTTTTGCGCGACCGAAATAGTGGTGGTTCGGCTCGAGGAGGTCGTAGTGGTCCTCAACAGGCTTCACGAGGTAGAGGTCGTGGTGTTTCCCAAAATCAAAACGATCGTTCTAATAATTCATCAGATTCAAATAATTGCTTTGATCAGCGTGGTTCATCGTCAGGTAGATCTGCACAGTATCATGTGGATGACTGTTATGTCGAGCATGATATTGATGACGGTAACTACTAGGACAGCCACAGACAAAGAGAGGGAGTAGTATCAGTTCCGGTTGATCAGAGAGGGCCTTACGTCGCAGTTGCCACATCGGGCGTAGTTGAGCCTTTTCTGTTGGACACTGGTGCAGCGAAAAGTTCCATCATGCATTCGAAACTCCCTGGCGCACCTTTGTCTGGCTTAACGAATGTTTCCGTTGGATTCTCTGGCGCCCCAGTTAGCAATCCGGTTTCTAGCCCTTTGCCCCTCACAATTGGGCCTCGTGAGCTGCAAGCTCCTTTGATTTTGACTACTGGTTGTGGTGAGAATCCTTTGGGCCTGGATTTGTTGAAGCGGTTATATGCGACTCTGTACTGTTCTCCTGCGAGAGTGGAGCTTACTTTAGGTCAGAGAGTGATCTCTCCTATATATTTGTCAACTGATAAGCTCCCACCGGAATTGAGTTCTCTTCCTAAGTCTTTGTGGGCAACAGGTCCCAATGATGTGGGCCTGCTGGACATATCACCTTATGTTGTCCAATTGAAATCGAATGTACGATTGCCACGTATTCCCCAGTATCGGATCTCTCTCGATGGTGAACGAGCGCTATTAGTGATCATCTATGACTTGATCAAGAAAGATGTTATCGAGGAAACTCAGGGAAATGTGTGTAACAGTCCTGTGTTACCTATTTTGAAACGCACTGATCCATCTAAGCCTCCTGTGTATCGTTTTGTCATTGATTCACGGGAGGTGAACAAAATTGTGATTCCGCAATTTCCTGTGGTGCCTGACATTACAGCTTTACTGATCCTGATTCCAGCCTCTGCTTCTTGGTTCTCAGTGATCGATCTGAAGAATGCTTTCTTTAGCATTCCGATTGCTGAAGAAAGCAGAGATCTATTCAGTTTCTCATTAGGTGGTCGCAGCTTCCGGTTTAAACGCGCTCCCCAGGGCTATTGTGAGAGTCCATCGATATACAGCCAAGCCCTGAAGAGTCAACTTGATGCGTTTGTGTTACCGGCTGGTGCGGCTTTGATCCAGTATGTTGATGACTTGCTTGTGGCTGCTGATAGTAAAGAGATCTGCAAAGCTGCTACAGTATCACTGTTACAGCATCTCTGTGACTTACATCATAAGGTGTCACCTTCTAAACTGCAATATTGTTGTCAAGAAGTAGCCTATCTAGGTCACTATTGTCAAAGGAGGGAAGAAGGTTGACCCCAGAGAGAATTGCAGCGATCGCTCGAATGACTGTGCCAACAACTCAGAGAGATGTGCGTGCCTTTCTAGGTATCATGTCATACTGCAGGCAATGGATTCCAAATTTTTCATTGCTAGCGAAGCCATTGGTAGCCCTCACGTGCAAGGATGTTCCAACTCCTTTGCCATGGACTGAAGAGTGTCAGAAAAGTTTTTCTGAATTGCGTGATGTGTTGTGTTCGGCTCCTGTGTTAGGTACTCCTGACTACAGTAAGCCGTTTACACTATACGTTCACGAGAGAGAGGGTTGTGCGTTGAGTGTCTTGACGCAGCAATTTGGTGGTAAGCAGCGTCCATGTGCATATTTTTCCTCGACCTTGGACCCAGTAGCTAGAGCATTGCCGAGTTGTCTAAGAGCGACAGCGGCGGCTGCAGTGTCCAGCCGACAATCTGCAGGATTGGTCATGGATAATATGCTTAAGGTGATGGTTCCGCATGCAGTCGACACTCTTTTAAATCGTACAAAAACCCAACACTTGACGAGCGCAAGGTTGTCCGGTTATGAGTTGACGCTTTTGGCAAGTCACATACAAATAAAGCGCTGTAATGTACTAAACCCGGCGACGTTGTTGCAGACTAATATGGAATCAGATGATGTACCACCACATGATTGTTATTTGCGAACTGAGGAAGAAACGAAGGGTCGTGTTGACCTAAAAAACACTCCATTGGCAGATCCCGATGTTACTTTGTATGTTGATGGTTCGTGTTTTAAGTTACCGAATGGTGATGTGACGACTGCGTATGCTGTAGTGACGTTGAGTACGGTTGTGGAAACTGCGAGATTGAGTCAGAATTCCACGCAGGCGGCAGAGTTGGTTGCGTTGACGAGAGCGTGTGTTTTGTCAAAGGGAAAGCGAGTGAATGTGTTTACTGATAGTCAATATGCATTTGGCGTTGCACATAGCTTTGGTCGTCTGTGGAGAGAAAGAGGATTTATGACATCGCATGGTACGAAGATCCAACACGGACAGCTCGTGAACGATCTTTTGGACGCACTTACATTGCCTAAGCAGGTAGCGATTATTAAATGCAGCGTGCACCGAAAGGTGACGGATGATGTTGGTCGTGGTAACGCGTTTGAGGATGAGATTGCTAAAGAGACAGCTAAAAATCTTGCAACCCGAATGTATGTTACGAGTTCAGTAAGGTGGCCGGCAGAGACTGGTATGTGTGAGGACACTGTTGAGAGCGTGAAAGCGATTCAGAATGAGGCCACCAAAACTGAAAAGACTAAGTGGAAAGAAAGCACGGGAAAGTTAGATGCGCACGGATGTTGGATTGATTTGTCGGAAAATCAGAGATGGATGTTGCCGGATGCATATGTACTAGCCGTTGTGACTATGGCTCACGGCTTGTCACATATTAGCGCAAAAGGTATCTGTAAGTTGCTGTCCCCTGTATGGAAGAATGATGGTATTGCTAAGTGTGCTGAGAGAGTGGTTAAGAATTGTATGGTATGTATGATGTACAATCCTGGCAAGGGCACTCCCACTCCACCTGGCCATTTTGCTCCTCCTACATCTCCCTTTGAGGTTATCCAACTGGACTTCATCCATATGGAGAGATGTAATAATCTGAAGTACGTTTTAGTTGTGGTTTGCGCATTCTCCAGATGGATCGAGGCTTACCCTCTTAAAGATAATACTGCCTTGTCTACAGCGAAGGTCCTACTGAAGGAATACTTTCCTCGGTATGGAATGCCACGGATTATATGGTCGGATAACGGAAGTGAGTTTGTGGGGAGTGTAATGCAGAGTTTGTGTAAGGGCCTTGGAATTCGACAAAAATTCCATAGTGCCAACCATCCCCAGTCAGCAGGTTTAGTTGAAGGGTACAATGGTACTCTGAAACTGAAACTTGCTAAGATCCAAGCTATGACTGGTTTGTCATGGCCTGATGCCTTGCTTCTGGCTCTCTTGTCGACCAGGGCGACTGTACACTCTGGAGTAGGGCTTAGCCCATATGAGATTGTGTTCGGCCGTCCTGCGAACATTTGGAGGGTCCCGAGGCCTAAGGCCTTCGATAGTCTTGAGTACCCAATGTTAATTGATTATCTTCATGATCTGACTGCTAAACTGAGGTTAATTCATCAACAGGTCTTTGAAGCACTGCCGGCACAGACAGAGGGTCCTGGACATCGGCTCCAACCAGGTGACTGGGTGGTTACCCGTAATTTCGGAAGGAAGCGCAATTTGGAGCCGAGATTCGTTGGACCATTCCAAGTCCTCCTTGCCACAAGGACTGCAGTTCGTTTGGAAGGCCGGAAAAATTGGGTGCATGCCACCCACACCAAAAAGGTGCCTATACCTTTACCGGCAGATTCGTGGGTGAGGACAGGAATCGCCGCAACGGAAACCGAGACCCCGACAAAATTTGTGCCGTTCAGTGATGCTCAACTTGTAGGAAACACTTCATTGCAGTCAGACACATTTGTTGAACCTTTGCCATTGGAGAACTCGAGGCTTGAACTATCATCTGATCGACAGGACTCTGTTCCGCAATCTGAACAACTATTTGAAGAACAGACTCGTCCTGGAAGAAGCATATATTTTCTTCGTTCTCGCAACAAAGACTAATAAAACCTTTTGTTTTTGCCCTTTTTGAATTCATATTACCCCCCTTATTGTCATTTTGAACATTATGAACAATTGCATCTTCCATTAATTCCTGAGTTCTTTTCCACGTATGTTTCTTTTTCCACAGCTAAGAGATTTGCACTAAAATTGAATATTTGATTAAAGACAACCTTACATCCGGGTTGACCGTAGGGCCGTGCGGGTACTTCCTTCTGTTTAGCAGGTTCCTGACACTAGGTCGGTACTTTTGTCGATTCCTGGGAACTCCTGGGAATTGATAATCGCTACTCAGAACGAAGTACGTCAAGAACGTTGCGGACGGTTTTTTAGAGGATGGAATTCTCAAAGTTGTCGGAAGTGGAGAAGACTTTAGCTCAAAGATTGACGTTATATAGGGTTGTACGAACAAAATGCTTTCTGTTTCAGGTGTTCCTGCTGTTCTTAACTGTTTCCATGCTACTGGTGGGTGGAGTGTATTTTGGACTACAGTCGTTACTGCCTTCTGCTTTACCTACCTCTTCTTCTGAACCAAAATCTACTCCCACTGTTTCTCCATATTCCTTTCATCCTCTACCCCAACACGAACAGATTAGACGTGCGGAATTCATGAATAACTCCTTTGTCCAGCTTCTTCATCAACATCAGTTGGTGATGAACACTACTAACTGTTGGGTGTGTGGGTTAATGCCACATACCATGGATAGGGGAATTCCGTATTTGGTCCTTCCTTATAGTTCCCAGGGGTCGGCTCCAGCATTCCAAACTATGTTTCGTAGCGCACTAGATTCCTACCCCCATCGAGAGCCACGCACTGCAGATCATGGTCCTGGCCCGTACCACAAGCCTTTGGCAAGAGCGATTGCTGACTTAGATAGAGATATTTTTGACGCATCGCTTATCCCAGAGGAAGAGGTGCGAGCCTACAGGGATCTGAGTGAGGCTGAGTATAGTATGTCAGTGGGTGATAGACAGCTTAAAAGCTCGTCTCCGATCTGGATCGTACCCCATCTCGGTAATTTCTGTTTGAAGGGTCTTGGCCGAAGTCCGCGAGCTCAGCTCGGGAGGAGTGCTTGCACTGAAACGTATGTTTTACCAACGCTCTCTTCCCCTGTTCTTCTGACTGCCAAGGGTACATACTTTGTATGTTACGACCGCGCATATACATGGTTGCCTCGTGACTTCTCGGGCACCTGTTATATTGCGAATCTGTTGCCGCCGACCTTCACAGTTGGGTCGGACTATCATAAGACTAGAGTTGTGAGAGGCGTTATTAGCGAAGAAGACACTGCCGGTCAAGAAGCAGGAGACTTCTTTAAGGGTTTCTTGCCGTTTTGGGGATCTATGATCAATAGTAGGAACCTGAGACAGTTGACTCGCGTGGTGGAATCGACTGCTAATATAACAGCAAGTGTTCTTTGTAATGTGACAGCAGAGCTTCAGGCGGACAGGCTTATGACGTTACAAAACCGTATGGTTTTAGACGTTGTTCTTGCAGATAGAGGTGGTGTATGTGAGGTGATCCCTTTGAGTTGCTGTATTTTCATCCCTGATAACGCTCCAACTGTTTATCAAGCCATCTCGAAGTTGCATAAGATCTCCGAGTCCATACACGTGGACGTAGGTGATTGGACGCTACTAGGATGGTTTTGGGGCCTGATGTCGACGTGGGGTTGGAAGATTCTGATGCTCATTGGGGTTGTTGTAGCATTTTTGTTCACGTGTTGTCTTTGCGTGCAGTGTGGTCCTGCCTTATGTGGCCTCTGTGCTACTACGTGTATAAGACGGCCATCTGTTACCAAGGAAGCATTGATGGATAGAATAATGTTGCAGCAACATCTGAATGATTTGATGAATATCAAGATCGATTCTGATATCGACTAGTGCTTGCCTACATGAGGGCAAAAGGAGCGTCTGAGGTTCCGTGACAATTATAGCGGTGTTTTCGACTCGTTCGAATATGGACGAGTTTGGTATCTATGAACCCCAAATGACGAGTTTAGTGGGTGTACGCGTTTTCGCTACGCTGTTCTGAACCGTTCGTCTTATTCGTGGGTTTCTTCATCTGAACCCACGGGTTCCATTTTAGATACGGCATCCATTTTGTCTCTTGCCCTCAAGTAGCCAGCGAATGGACACTGTCCGCTTCGTGACCCTGGGATTCCCAAGCTCTTGCGGAAGACACGTGTTCCTTTGAGGGTGTCTTTATGATGAGGGGGATGATACTTTAAAGGCAGATGGCCCCGCTTAAGGCTCATCTTGCCATGCCGGTCTATTGTTTCAGTCGTGCATTTGATTAGGCACGAATCCTTTGATCCTGCAATCATGTTTTCCGATATCGCCCCTACACTCTTTTTCAATCTGTTGTCTATCTTTGTCTTCCCTTGCACCTGTTTCTGACTCTTCCTTAAACTCGTTTACAGCCGGAATGGAATGTACTTAATGGTGGGATAATGTACTTTTACAGTTGGGAACTGGCGATGCTACTGTAATTATGTTCCGGGCTCCTGAAGACATGAAAGCGACCCTTTTGAAGTTTACTGTGGGAACTGAGTTGTAACCTTTTGTTCGCCATGTTGTGCTATGACGGAAATATGTATAAAAGGAGAGATCCACTGTTGCAATTTGAAGCAGTCTCCTAGAACCTACATGCGTTGTACTTCTTGTGACTTCTGTGTTCCCTGCAGTAAATAAACCTCGATCGTTGACCCGAAGGAAGTGTCCCGTGTCTCTGTCATTTGTACGCCGGAACAGGTAACCCACAAATGTTCAGGTGTTGTCCCCTGGCACCGCTGGGCCTTAGAATAGCCCAGTCCTTCACAAGTCAAGTCAAGACAATTTAAACTTTAATCGGCCACATTCTGGCCATAAAAGTACATTTTACATAAAAACGCATACGTTACAAATTAAAACTACACTGGGTTAAAATGTATTCAGAATAAAAAAGGACATGTTCCGACGGCCAGGGTCATAATTGTTAACACACCAGACTATTTCTCTTACAAATTGCCCCTGATAAGAAATGTGCATCCCCGTAACAAACAAATGGGGAAGAAACCATTTGTAGGTAGATCAATGCAGGCCTTACTTGTACAAAATGACAATCTCTTAAAAGTGGTTGAATGTATTTAGCTAGCAGCTCAGTGTAAAAATCACAAAGAACATAAAGTGCAATAGGTCTTGGTCAGAAAAGTTATCGCATGTACATGCTTGCAAGGAGCCTAACTTTGAGAAACCTTTGGGTACAGTTAAGAGCTAGTGGATACAATCAAATATAAATCTAGTTAAAAGAAAGGAATGATGCAGATTGTTAACAAAAAACCCAAATGGATGAGTTAAAATACAAGGACTTATAATCATAAAATATCTACATGTAGGTTCCATACGTTCATATGCTTCTCTATCCAACTGTCTCCTCATTAAGAACTGTGTTTTTAAGGTTTTTACAGTTTCAGGGTGCAGCCTTCTGGGTTGATTAAATAGCTCTGGTTGTCCAAGAGATGAAAGCTGCCGGGAGATGTAATTCAACCAAGGAATTTCATCCAATCTCATACAATCATCTAAGATAGTCTGGTTTAGATTTGGCTTTTCTCTAGACCACATTTTTTGCCACCATATCAGGGGTGCTACAGCAATGTTATATGTTAACTAACCCTGCTTTAGTTCCTAATGTATAATAAAAGCTGGAATATTGGAGGGAGTAGCCAGGAGTTTAAGTAAATGTTTATTTTCTACTCCTTGAAGTTCATTACAATCCTTGTAACCCCAAACCACACTCCATACACTGTCATAGTGAAGCATTTCTCATTGTATATTTTCAGCAGTGGTTGTATGGGTTTGCAACCTAATTTTCTGGCAAAATCTAATGAGGCTCCAGCTGCTCTTGCCAAGGTGCTTTTCTTTAGAGCAGGCTGTGCTACCCAAGTGCCCATTTCATCGAAAAATACACCCAAATATGGATAAGTGGGCCCATTGGTTACCACTCCTCCTATGCAAGGAAGGGATTTGTTCCCCCTTTTTTTATAACCAATTGACATTATGTGAGATTTGGTAAACCTGACCACAAGATCAAGATCTACAATAAAATCAATAAAAGTCTTAACTAAAAATTTCAATGTTATTGTGGTCCTGGCAATTAAAACTGCGTCATCCGCATATAAAAGAGCTGGGATTGATTTAGGAGCTACTCTAGGGATCTCTAGACAAGGGTTTGACAGCACTGCCCCAAACCTATTTATATACAATGTGAATAAAACCAGGGCAAGAATGCACCCCTGCATTACTCCACTTTTTACCTTCCAGGGATTAGATAAGGAGCCATCCTCATTATACCTTACAGAGGCAATCAAATTAAGATGGGACCAGTGCAAGAAGCTTACTAAATTCCTGTTCATCCCTATTTCTATTAACAAATGCCATAACTTGGACCTGTTTACCCTGTAAAAAGCGGACGTTAAGTCCATAAAAGCCAATTTAGCTGGGGTGTGGTTACTGGTGATCATGAGTAGATTCATAGTAGGCGTGGCGATCTAAAATTACTTTGCCCTTTATTTTTGCTGCAGAGTCCAACAAAGAAATTGAACGATAACATCCTGGGTCTTCCCTAGCACCTTTTAAAAAAATTAGCAAAATCACCGCCATTGACCATGAGTTTGGTTGAATTGCCCTTATGGCTGAGTTGAACACTCTGGTTAAAATGTTTGCCCATGTACCCGGGTCTGACTTATAAGGGTTCAAAGGTATCCCATCGGAACCAGGGGCTTTTGGGGCGGACATACCCTCAATCGCTTTCTGAACCTCTTTTACATCAAACATTAAATCGAGTGGAAAAGCACTCGGTACCCAGGAGGTCAATAACAACCTCGGAATATATCTGTTCAAAGTGGCTAACCCACCGGTCAGCTGGAATTACGCACTCTACTCTTGTCATAATGTTATCTTTAAAAAAAGATCTGTTTACTACTTTCCAAAATTTTACGATATCAGCTTGTGCACTCGCCTGTGTCAGATCGTCCTATGCCTGCCCCCTTTAAACAGCCTTCCTTGATTTTAAGACTGAATCATATGCTTTTCTACAAATTATATTCAGGTCAGGATCCCTAGGTGCGGTTTTTAATGCAACCATAAGGGCTTTATGGGCTTAGGAGCAATCAACATTAAACTACTTGACCTCATTAGTACATGCCTTAATCTTTTTATTGGTTAATTTTTTACCAATTAGCTTACTTAATGTGTCATAAGTCTCTACCTTTGTTGGCTCGCTATGTACATTTAGGCAGCGCTCAATTTCCTCTTTACCCTCAGTATATAACTCAGCAAAAAAGAGCTCGGAATAATAATTCCCTTCTTATTTTCTGATCCTGGGCCAAAGGCTAAAAGTCCCCATTTGCAAAGGTTTTTGACTTCGCTCCCTGAAAGATGAAAAGACCTTTAGTTTCTTCAATATTGGGATTATGGTCACTAAAACCAGTTTGGCCACCCTGACGTCCCGCATATGTTGATATAAAGGGGCTGTAGTAGAACTGCATCCTCTTCTAAAAAAAGATGGTATCACCTCTGCTTCCTTCCCAGACTCTAGACAGTGTAAATTATTATTTGCTAATAAGCTAATAAGCTATCTAGCCGGGTACCTTGAATGGAGTGTTCAAAATAGGCCACAGGTGGTAAATCTTCATAAATCTCCCCATCTAAAGGACAATTTAATTTACATCAGTTGCTATTAAAATCCCCCATTATAGCTAATTTGTAGGGAGTATATCTCTCCTGAGCGTGTTCCTCTAAAAAGAATACAAGACCAGTCAGATGTTCACTCTGTAGTCCCTACAAAATTAGTTTTAAAAATTTACGATCACCAGAGTTACACCACTTAAAAAAGTCAGTTCTACTGCTACAAGATGTGGAGAAGGGCTAGGAAGACCCTTGATGATGCAAGACAGTTTACGCGAAATTAGGGTAAGCAATCACCCTTCGCTCTTCCTGCAGTCAAGGGGGATGCCGATTTGAAAAATGAGGCAAAACCATCCTTTACAAAAGAGTCGGAAATATCCCAGGTTTCTTGGAGTGCAATGCTATGGGCCGTCTTTATTACCGCTGACCACTGTTTATTGCCTTTTTTTGGCTTTAGACCTGAAATATTCTATGTCATAAAGGTGAATACCATAGGATCTATCAGTTTGTCACAATGGTGTTGGGACGAACTAATCAATTGCGCTCTTACTGGATGTCTTATAATAGCCGTTATCACTGACGGGATTAGCTGTCAATCCACACTAGCCAGATCCCTTAATGGTGCAATTCTATTTGTGAGGGGAATTAATGTGTTCCAAGAGGGGCTCTCTACTTGTGTTTGCAATGCCCTCCCTTGGGGCTAAATATCTATCGCCTTCCAACCTGGGTGTAATGGACCATCTGGATAAAAAAGAGGAAAGAGGGAAAACCGGTATTCCCGTGGATACCACAGCTCTCAACTGGCCTTGTAACATGGCTCTTGTGTGTGCAGGGTGGGTTACATTAACCACAATGCAATCCCCATTCCTATCTTTTCTTATGATTTTCCCTACCCACCCCACTCTTCTGGCCATATTGATGTGGGGGCCAAAAGATCGGCCATGTAATTGTGTTTTGCCCTGCCAGTGTGTTACCTTGTATACTAAGTCCATTGTTGTCTCTTTGGTGTTCTCCTGCATGGGTGGAACTCCTACTAGGACAGTCGCAAGCGGGGCGACTGAGGGGGCAGGTGTAAAACATCAGATCTCTGACTCACCGGGCTATTGAGTTTAACTAGTCTGGGACAACTGGACCCGTTTCTATGCATCTGTCCAGTCTCCTCAGGCACAGCCCCAAGAGGATTACCTAGAGCTGGGGCTGGGTCTGAGGCAATTCCAAGGACGTTAAAAAATGGACACTGTGCCAGCAATTGAACGATTTGCGCAATGTCGCAAAAATAGTCACTTAATAACGGCTACTTTACAGGACTATCCTGCTAGTGATATGAAACCCGGGTCTTAATCCTGAACAATTTTTGATGCAAGAATTCATTGTAATTACGATGGCATATACGCATGAATGCAATGGTATATTATTTATACTGTTTTTGTTTACCAAACAACACAAACAAATTGAAAAATAGTAACTATGTATTTAGTGTCTCAAACTACCATACCCATGATGCATCATAATGTGCTAATGGGCATTTGTGGTATAAAAGTGAGAAATGGAAGTAGGACAATTGTTTTCCATAATGACCAAGACTTGCTGGTCGAAACGCGTAGGTGTGGTGGGAGCTGGCAATGGCCTTGAAATAAATCTTTAATTATAAATCGAATCTGGGAGAGCGCAAGCGTATTCTATTTTGTTGATGGATAAAACTCGGGGAGAGTCCGTCCCCGCCGCATGCACCAGCTGTGAAATAGTGCGCCCTCCGTTACCGGACTGCCCTGGTGGAGAATATAAATATATATATATATATATATATATATATATATATATATATATATATATATATATATATATATATTCACTGAAAAAACCATAGGTTATAGACCATATATAGTTAGGAATTAGCATTTACAAAACCTTGAAAATTCACTGAAAAAACCATAGGTTATAGACCATATATAGTTGGGAATTAGCATTTACAAAACCTTATTTCACTCACACAAAACCATTGAAATTCCATATATAGTTAGTTGCACTAACTATATATCGCGCACCCGCAATCCACTGCTGATGATGTCACATATTACATCATTCATGACATGGTCAGTGACATCACTGATGACATCTCAAATGACAGCACTGATCACAACATCCAGTGACTGTATGTTTCTGTAAAGTTAAAATATGTCTTACATATTGAAGAATGAGTGGATGTATAAGTGTCTGGATGAAGGATTTAGTAGGTGCATGACTGACTGTATGAGTGAGTGATTTAATGTGTCTCACTGAGTGCATGGGTTAGTGACTAAACTGTCTTAATTTGTGCATCATAATGTCTGTTCTTCTGTAAACTGCTGCATGTGTTGATCAGTAGCTATATGAGTAACTATACGAGTTTTTGATTGGTTGCCCAAGTATTTGTATGGGAGACTGAGTGTGTGTGTGGGTGGCTGGGAGGTGTATGACTCAGTGCATAGATGTGTGAGCAGTTGATTCACTAGATGCATGGGTTCAAAAGTGCATGTGGAAACAGCTGTATTGGCGGTTGACTGTGTGCATGAGTGTATTGGTGAGTGAATGGATATCTCAGTGCTACATGTCAAAGTAAGTACATATGTAAAACACAGTACATGTGAGAGTTGACATATATAAATAACTGTGCATAAGAGCCAGTGAATGTGTGAGTGGCTGTATGGATCATTGTGAACTTGTATCAGGCATTGTATAAGAGAGTAAATATGTGTTAGTATATGTTTGAATACGTAAGGTGTGTATAACTGTATAGTTGTGGAAATGGAGGTGTGAATGATTCTTTGCATGACTGACTAGGTGTGTGAGTACCTCCATGGATGAGTGACAGTCTGTGAGTGTCTGTTTACACTGATAGTATCTAAGGTTATAGTAGAGTCTGAAGATGTTCATCGTATTATCACATGCATGATATCATCAGTGATGTGATCAGTAATGTCTAATGAGATGTTATCAGTGATTTCATCAGTGATGTCATTTGAGATGTCATCAGTGATGTCAACAGTGATGTCATTTGATATGTCATCAGTGATGTCATTTGAGATGTCATCAGTGATGTCATCAGTGATGTCACTGACCATGTCATGAATGATGTAATATGTGACATCATCAGCAGTGGATTGCGGGTGCGCGATATATAGTTAGTGCAACTAACTATATATGGAATTTCAATGGTTTTGTGTGAGTAAAATAAGGTTTTCTAAATGCTAATTCCTAACTATATATGGTCTATAACCTATGGTTTTTTCAGTGAATTTTCAAGGTTTTGTAAATGCTAATTCCTAACTATATATGGTCTATAACCTATGGTTTTTTCAGTGAGTTTCATTGGTTTTTTAAAAGCTAATATCTGTAGCTGTAAAATGTATTCTTCTTTAAATCTCAAAATATATTTTACATGTTTTTGATACAATTTAAAAAAAAATTTTTTTTTGTTTCGCTCCCAGTCCGCGAACCGGTCAGCTTCCCGTTAGCTCAATTTAAAGCCGCGACTCGGTCCGCGAACCGGTAAACGTTCCTTTAGCGTAACTGTTACGTTAGAATGACGTTTTGCGTTGTCGCGTAATACGTCATTTGACGCGCCAAGTTAGCGGACCCGGAAGCGGACCGGAAAGAGGAGCAAAGCGCGAAACGTAAACACAGCAGGTCATGTGACTCGGTAATAACACTTTTCATTGGTTCATTTCACTTTTGGTTTCCTAATGATGTAATACTAGGTCATGTGATCTAAAATTAACACTTTTCATTGGTTTAGAACTTTTGCTTTTCCCAAATGATGAAAACCCCTCCTTCTTTCCTCACTCTGACTTTCATCTTGGTGAGAGAAAGACCCTTTTTCATAGTTGAGCAATGGCTTCAGTAGTTGCTTCAGCTGGTGCACCCCCACCACCACCTCCACCTCCTTATGGGAAGAGAGGACCACCTGCTAAAGTAATCTTACAAGAAGAGGCAGATCAGGAAGAGGAGGATGACCAGGAAGAGCCAGAGTTTTTGCCAGAGGAGCCCAGGAGGTATAATCGAAAAGAAAACTACATCTGGCAATTTTTTACATTTCCTGAGGGGCAAAAAAAAGTGAATGCAAGATATGTGTTTTGCCGTATATGCAAAGAAAGACTGTCAAGGGGGACTGATAAGAAATACAGCTTCGGCAATTATACTATGCATAGGCATATGAGTAGGTGGCACCCAAACAATTATAGTGCTGCCCAGCTTCAAGATGAGCAACAAAATCCCCCTGCGATGGCAAGAAGATCGGTGGTTCAAGAAGTGTCGGGACCAGAGGCGAGGGAGATGGTCCCTAACATTCAAATGAACTTTGGGGAAGTGAAGCAAGTGTGCGTGCGCTGTAACCAAATAATTTGCTACAGAGAAAGTAGCATTACTCTAATTTTGAAAGCTATTACTAATCATGTTTGCCCGAAACGCCCCAAACAATAAATTCTTCTTTTTTTCGTTGCTCCTGTTGAGCCCTTTTCAATGAATCATTTTTGTTTCCCCCCTCCCCCCAAAAAAACAAAAAAATATCAAAATGTTCAGAAAATACAAAAAAAATATAAAAAATGTTCAGAAAAAAAATACAAAAAATTTAAAACAACAAAAACCAAAAAAAAGTTCTTTTCAGAACTACCTCCCCATTATAAAAAAAATTGGTAGAATTTTTGAAACTCTGCCAACCTCTATTTCTTTTACTTCGCTTCCCGGTTCGCACTCCGGTACGCGAACCGGGAGCGAACCAAAAATTTTTTTTTAAAAAAAAGAACAGTAAGTATAAGGGAAGGAAACAGACAGTTATGTTACAAGAAAGACAGCTATAGGGAGTAAACAAAAGATACTGTTACCCGCAATCCACTGCTGATCATGTCACATATTACATCATTCTTGACATGGTCAGTGACATCATCAGCAGTGGATTGCGAGTAACAGTATCTTTTGTTTGCTTCCTATAGCTGTCTTTCTTATAACATAACTGTCTGTTTCCTACCCTTATACTTACTGTTCTTGTTTTAAAAATTTTTTTGAGATCATTCAGAAACAGTAACATTAATAGAGACAGAATGAGTGAATAAGAATGAAGAAGTATGAGAAGAGAGGGACTGAGAAAAATACTGGAAGGAGTAGAATAATTAAGTAATAGAGAAAGGAATGAGGGAAGTAGCAAACGCAGGAAAGTAAGGATTAAAGAAATGAAGCAGTAGAACTAATAGATGTTAAATGTGATAGATTAAATGATTGATTCAGGATGACGATAAGGTGTGTCCTCTCCAAAACTTTGTTTAAGGTGAGGCCTACTCAGGGTTGCATATCAAATTTATGCTTGTTGAAGAATACAGAGGAGATAATACATGTGAAGGCCTACCATTGAAGTAAAACATGCCCACTTCACTCTTGAACAACGGCCAGACCTCTTCTGTGTCCATAGACAGACCTAAACTTCATCTGCACAATGTCATTCGTAAACTTAGAAAACACAAGTAATGTAATTGAAAAACGTGGAGTTTCTTTTGCTCATTTCACAATCACATCACCTGTGTTGCCTTTGCTTAGGTATCTCATAGTGCAGATGTAGTCCAGCATATGAAACAGAACGCAGAAGTGCAGCAGTGTATGCATTAATACATGTGAAGGCCTACCAATGAAGTAAGTCATGTCCACTTATTACATCATTCATGACATGGTCAGTGACATCATCAGCAGTGGATTGCGGGTAGAAAGAGTAGAAAACATTTACCTTATAATTCTTGTTAACTTTTTCAATTCTTTTTTCATACTTTCAATCTGTAAAAGAGAGAACAAACATTTCAAAAATATTAAAACATGTATTTAAAAATTAGAAAAGACAAGGGAAAAGGTTCAAGAACAAACAGTTTTTCAACAACTTTGACATTTACAGAAGCCTCTGCTTCTCTACGTCCCCTACACAATCCTAAAGATATATATTTTAAACAAACAGTATCTTGATGCTGAAAAACTGAGGCCTATTTTGGAACATGGTGCATCTTTTGCACTGCTGATGTCTCACAATAGTGATGCAATAGCAGCGCAAAAGAGATGTAAAGCCATCATAAAATTGTGTCTAACATTTTAAATGATTGTTTCAGGGTGCAAATAAGATGTGTCCTTTCAAGAGATTTCTTTGAGGTGAGGCCTATTCAGTTTTCAAAAAAAACAGTACCCAGAAGTGCAGCACTGTAAGCATTAACTTTGACACTTACAAAAGCCTCAGTTTCTCCATATCTACCTCACATTTCTAAATGTATATCATAAGTACAAAAAGTAGAACCTTCATTATACATGTTAAATGGTTTATTTTTGCTGTTCTCAGAATATATCAAATTTCACTTAAATCAGTGACTTGAAGGTATTCATCATGTAACAGCGGGGAAAAAAAAACACAATCAAAATGATTGTGTTTAAAAAAGCCATACAACCTAAGAAATCTGAATTCAAAACTCCTTAAAATTAACTTACTTTCCATAACGTCGAAGGATGTCCTATGAACAGCGTACACTCTGTTGTGCTATAAATATTTTCAGCCCGTCACTTTCTGAAAGAAAACCTCCATTGTTTTGAAAGATATGTTACATACAATAAAAGACTTCTCACATTCTACCACATGTTTCCACTTGGCCAAATCATGTTGCAGCGATTCACAACTCTTGTAATTCTTCTAATCAAATCCCGTCATTTTCTATTTTCGCAACTTTCAAAAAGAAAACATTTAAGATTACTTTCACAATCCTGGACTACTAATATCTTACCCTTCTTGCTCACTCATGTTCTACTTTTCCTATGACACTGATACTGCTTACTATGAAGCAGACTTACTTGCATCAGGTTTATATAGTTGGATTTTTAAAATGACATTATATTTAAAAGTTTTGGACCAATAATCTAGACAGCATTGCAGACTTACATTCCCTCTACTTCATGAACCTTTTGCAATTCCTCAGAGGAAATCCCGAGATTCTTTCCTTAAAATTTTGGTTTTAAAAACAACAGGTAAGAATTTTTAAGGTCAAACGGCAAATTTTTTTTGAAAGTTACAACAGAATCGTTGCAGAATGACCAGCCGTTTCTAGACTTTAAATAAGCTGTGTAATGTCCTGATGTTGTTGAAGGACCATCGTGATAGATAATTGCTACAGTTACAAAAGTCCTTCCTGATATTGACAGCTGAGAAGCAACAACATTTTTTATTAAAGTTGACAATTTTGATCCATCAGGCCTACATCGTTGGATCATTAAAATGACATACTGGCCATATCTTCGTATAAATAATGTTGACATCATTTCAGATTTACATTGGCTACACTCCATGTTGTGATCAGCTGCATTTACTAGCTTATTAAAGGAGACTGATTTACTGTCTGGCAAAGTTGAATATAAATCTTTCTGAGTCTACACTAGTAGTACTTGATACCATACACTTCTCGCAGTCATGCTGCCATTGATAAGAAAGCCCAAACAGGTGAACTACATCTACACCCTCATCTTGCAATACATCAAGCATATACATTAAAAACTCCTGACAATCCTGCTGATTATTTTCAGAGAAGTCTGTTTGACCTGAACATTCATCTAACAGATAACGAACTTCAGACACACTTTCTACTTTTGTCCGATCAGTGCTACATTTCTCTAACACAGAATTCAACAAACAGCATAAACTTTGTTCCGAATTGAACACAATCTGTTCTTTTAAAGTCTCTAGTGAAAAGAGAACATTAACCACTACATTTGCATAGCAGTTGACACTAGAACTGTTTTCAAATTGAAAACCGACAACATCTTTAACAGAATCCGTTTTCTTTCTGCTTACAATTTTTGGTTCATCGACTTTTCGGCTTTTTGCTACAACCTCCCTACTATTAGTGATATTTCTTCGTTTACGGCCTACCACACGTTTCTCAAACAAAGGATATTGAGGCAAATGTGGCGCATACTCTCTTCTTAACCTATTGTATTCCTTAACACAATCTAGATCCGCACAAATGTTTGTGACATCACAATCAATCAAGTACAATCCCGATAAAGTTCTAACTCGTGACAATGCCACATATGCCATACCCTCTTTGAACACAGAACTGCCAATATTCACCAATGCACTATCTACACTTAAACCTTGCGATTTATGGATTGTCACCGCATATGCCAAGCAAACAGGAAACTGTTTACGGCGAACATATAAGTCTTTAACAAGCAAAAACCTAGCAGAACAACGACCAATTAGCTGTACTTCCTCAATGCCATCAAATTTAATTTTTAAAAATTCAATACCATCTCTACTTCTGTATTTCTCAAAATCAACAACATTACCCATTGATCCATTTACCAGACCTCTTTCAACATGTAAATTCCTTCTCAAAATGATTCGGCAATTTAAACACACATTCAAAGTCTTTTCAAAACCCGCTGTTTTAGATATAGTCTTCTCTAATGAATCCAATTTTGATTTCAAATTCTCTGACAAAATAATTGTGGATCCCATATGCTCTATTCTGTCAATAGCTTCAAGTTTCACAATCTCTTGCTTGTCTAAATTCAACATTTTGTTGTTGAAGATGGCACATTCTGCAAGAGTTGGCATCAAACATATTCCGGATTTCTTCTCAGTAATTTTCTGAAAAATATTCTCAGGCACAACGTCCTGTTCTGGATATAAATTTGACAGTAATCGTGCATTTAAAGCTTCTTTCCCATGCTCGGTCACTTTTCCAATTCTAATATCTTGTAGAATATTCTTGTAATCTTCATCCTTTGCCTGACGCATATTTTCATGCAGTTCAGCATAATTGAAGTTTAACCATATATTGACGTTGCCAATGCTCCCTAGGCACTTCCTGGTATCTTCATGCGTGAGTATTTTGAATACAGGTTGTCCTTTTACTGGTGTCAGCTGCAGAAGATCTCCGAAAACAATGATGTGTTTGCCACCAAATAACACATCATACTCAGTTTTAAGAACTTCTTGCATTCTCAAATGCACAAAGGCAAGCATGACATTGGAAACCATGCTTACTTCGTCAATGATAAGAAGTTTCATTTTCCTCAAGACTCTTGAAACTTCACAACAAGCATCCCCAGATAACTTGTGGTATTGTAATTTGTTGTCATGCTCCACTGGCAGCATCAGTAGACGATGCAAAGTAATACCTTTAATGTTATGTGCTGCCAGTCCAGTAGGAGCGGTAACAACACAAGACAGCGATGACTCAGTCCTTTCCTGCAAATAACAAGAAATTGCTTTAATAAGGAAACTTTTTCCAGTTCCCGCTTCTCCACTCACGTACAGTCGGACAGGCTTCAACAACGTACATGAGCACTCTTTCTTCTCATGACTTAATCCATGATCAATTTGCTTGGTAACTTCGTCATATATTTTCCTCTGCTCAACGTTGAGTTGTTTTTCCAAGTCTTCTAAGTTAACCGCATCCTCCTGAGCATGTGCCATGGCTCTTTCCACTTCATTCATAGCAGTGGCAGCTTCATTTTCGATAATAGGTCCTCCTAGTGGATCCTGACTCAATGAAACAGAACTCTGACTGTCCTGAGAACTGTCTCTGGCAATCTCGGCTGCAATCGTTGCTTCCTGCTCAATTTCCAAAGTCAACATTTCTTGATATTTGGGAAAAGCAGGACATTCTATGGTCTCCTTAGCAGCAGTGAAAGAGTCTTCGTAACAGAGGAAATCTCCAAGCAGTTCCTCTTCTGCACGCCAAGGCTTGAAAAGTTGCAAAAGTGCTAAATAGAAAAACTCCTTTTTTTCTGGAGATTCGCCACTCAATTTTCAATGGTTTACTAATTGCCATTTTCTTTGCTTGACCAGACATCCCTCACTTCCAATTACAGCATACACTCCTTTCTCAATATCTTCTTTGATGTTCCTCTTGAATATATAATTTTGTAGAACCTCACATAGACAAACATTCTCAAGGTGACTGCTTCGATGTGGATAATATGTATCCAACATGTTGGTCTTCAAAATGTCGGTACTGTTTGGTTCCTTTTCCGCCAAATACTCAATTTCCCGGACAGGTTTTAGAACTCGATTTCGCGTTGCAGCAAGACCAAGACTCGCCCAAACGATACTCCTGGATTTGGCATAGAGACTTGCTGAAGACAACCGGTCAGAACATTCGTAAGCTCCGATTTCTCGATGCAACAACATCTTCAGACTGAAACTGTACAACTTCTTGCTGAGGCTCTTTTCATGGGAAATGTCCTCCCACATATCCTTCAATTCTGTCTTTTCTTTTTTGGTGATGTAAGATGTCACATACCGAGCCACAGCCATACAGTTGTCAGCCACAAACTGTATATCCATGTTAGCATTCCACATGGACAAAATCACTGGGTTGTAGTCGTTGATGTACTTGGACTCTTCGTTCCTTTTCAAATTGTATGTATTTTTGGATGATTTCCTCGTCACATTATGTCGCAGCGAAGACAGCAAACTGTTCACTCTTCCTTTAGAAATCACCGGTCGTGGAAAGTTGAAACGACATTTTGTGTAGAACTTGTCCTTGTTTCTGAATTTACGACGACAGTACTTTCCACAACGATGGCTTTGGAAACGTAGAACTTGTTCTCTTAGGCTTTTCTTCTCCGTTGCGTTTGGAACAGCACACGTAGAATACTGTTCTATGAAATTCATCATTAAGTCATCCGGATCTGTTCCAAATTTAGGTGCATCCTTGATCCACAGCAACATATGTATATGAGGAGCACCTCTTGCTTGGTACTCCTTTCTCCAGAAGAAATCCAACACCTCTCGAAGAGGTGGATTCTTCTTATTTGTGATGAAAGACATCATAGCTTCAAATCTATGATTGAAGTACCTGCATACATTCACTGGATCCAAAGAACACAGTTCTCCAGGTGTCTTGAATTCAATGTTTTCAATATTTCCATTTGCCTCTCGTAGAAATTCAAGTAAGTCTTCCCAGCCATACTCGGCACAGCTCAGAGTGAGGAACCAAGTTGGAGTTCCTAAGTTCCTCAGCATACATTTTAAATCACCATGACGACGGTATCAGTACTCATTAGTACCACGCTGACACGCCATGAGATTAATTAGGTGAGAATCCAAAATACTGTCTTGGACATTGACTTTATGCATAAAGTCACTTGCCAAGATGTTTCGCATCTGTATACCACTTTTTAAGATGTGGTTCACTGCATATGACAGTCCAGACAGATCGCTTTCAAACAGGAGATGAAATAAATAGGGAATGCATTGACGAAGCCTAGGATCTTCTGCATACAATCGTAAAGTCCGGTATTCAGACGCAGGAATTTGATGAGGTCGCTCATCATATCTTCCTCCTTGACCTGTTGGAAATAGTTGTGGGAAACACCGAGCTTCCAAACTTTCCTCCCAAACACTAATGGGACTCCCTTTGGCTTGTTTCATTTGAAACAACTCAATAGCATTCCCCATGACTTCCTTGGAATGCAAAGGATGAACACTATAATGTTCATATATTTCTTCACTTTTAGAGGCCTCTACTTTCTCAATTTGGCCAGCACACAAATCGCTATCCTCTTCATCACTTACTTCCTCTTCTGCAACATATACATTCTTATAGAACTTATTATTTTTCTTCAAATACAATGTTGCCTTTTTGACTTTCCTAACATCCACAAAATCTTGCCATATTTTCTTATTCTTTGTCGGAACCCCATTAACCAAGATAACCAGAGGTTCCTCTTCCACTTTTTCTACTCCAATTGTGTTAATGTTTTTGTTCAAATCTAGAGGCAAATACACAACTCTTCCCTTTAATCCTCTCTGTAAATCTGATGGAGGCAACATCCCTGTCTTTGGCTCCATTCTTACAATAGCCTGAAAGGGATGGATACTTTGAATCAAAATAGATTCATAAGTATTTAAATCCTTCAATTCAGAAGGAATCTCAACCAATTCCAGATTATTATGAACCGCCCTAGCAGGCATCTGGTTTTGGTTTAATTTGTTACAACAATAAGTACACACACGTTGATCCGATCCCAAATCAAAACAATTTTCTACCATCAAGTATGTGGCAAAATCCTTCCATCCACTATTATTTTCCCTTTCACTTTTTGCATATAAATCCACTAACTTAATCTGATTCTTGTAATAAGTGCGTCGACAACACACACAAGTGAAATTAGGCCTCTCACTTGATTTCATCTGAAACGTGGCAATTTCCTTCTGAAATTTATCTGTACTACAAACCTGTACATTATCTTCAACATTACCCTCTACTTCTGGGTCAATTTGAACATTCTCATCTTTACTTCCAAAGTAACAAAACTCAATTTCTTCACAAATATTCTTGACATCTATTTCAGAACCATGCAAAAGAGCAGCACATAATTGTTTAAGCATAATTGCTGGACTCTTAGCATGATACAACATTCTGACTAATTTCCTGACTTTATTATGATGCACTGCTAGCATCCTGAAATGATGAAAAACACTCTGGCATACTCTCCTGGAAAGACAAGCCAGTGAATGACCACGCAAACCTGTCATTTGTCTCACTCTGCAAGGATCTAATTCTTGCAACAACTTCATTTTCTGCTTCAAACTTTTCTTATTAAATGTCCGTACAAAATCACAAAGCAAATTGATGGAATCCTGTCGCACACTGCAAATAGAACTACACTTCCAAATGTACACAGGACCCTTAGGACGTCTTCCTAAAACCTCATTACCTAACACCTCGTCTGCCTCTATTGTCACAAGTTTTTCTTTTTCAACTGGACAACCATTCTTCACTTCATAAGCTCGACCACTGGTGTCAACTGCAAACACCAAATCATTATCCTGAAAATAACTCTCCTCATTAAAAAATGCCTCACAACTTGAACTATGCAGCCATTCTCCGGAAAAAACTTCACAAAAGTTAGTACGATTTACTACTCTCTTCCATCTACTATTTGATTTGAAATCAGAAATTACCTTGTTTAGTTTCCTAATTCTATTGATTACCAAAATAAATAACTTTCGCTTAATTTCGAAAGCATGATCAATAATTTTCTCTACATTTTTCTTCTTCTTACAAAATGCCACTTTCTGTTTGCCTTTCTTAATATTTTTTAATAAATTAACTATTATCCTGTTGCGGAACATTCGTTTTCGAATGTCCCTAAACTATTGTTTCCTTCTACTATCATGCACAGAGTTATCTCTTGCTCTAGCAGTAACATTTTTGATTGGTCTTTCCTTTCCATTTAAATTGCTTTTCTTTTTCTGGACTGAAACATTTTTGGGAGAAATACTTTTTTTACTACAAATATTTCTTATGAATGATTTTGTGCTCTTACCCGGAGCTTTCTTGGTGATTTCACAAGTTTTTTGGGGAGAGGACTGCTGCAATAATAGATGATCCTGCTGTCTTTGACGTTTTCTAGCCTTTCTAATTCGATTCTTAGTTGGCATTTTTCAAATTTTGAAATGATCTGCAGTTGAATCTGTGGAAAAATATAATAAAAAATGTTATTAACCACTATTACTAAACAGTAAATGAATAACAGTCATCAAAAACTTAACACCCTACTTATTATTTAACATAGCAAATCTTTTGCACCACCACTGCGTCACAAAAGTGACGCACAGTGGTACAAAACAGGCATACACCTATCATAAATCTCTCCCTAACATTTTAAATGATTGATTCAGGATGACGATAAGGGGCCTCATTTATGAGGCCTTGCGTCAGTTTTGCGCTGCGGATGCGGCACTTTTTGTGACGCACCTGCGGCGTAAAACATGCGCCTTGTTGCGCCATATTTAAAAAGTGACGCATCTAGGTAGATGCGTCACTTTTTAAACCCCTGCGCCACATTATACCTGCGTCAGGTATAATGTACGCAGAGGTGGCGTTCCCCCGCAAAAAGCCTCGTAATAGTGACGCAGTGAAATCTATGAGCTTTCACTGCGTCACTTTTAGGATGCTGTTGCGTCAAAATCTTGCGCCTGCCTCACAGCAGGCGTAAGGCTGACGCAAGCCCTTTCACATGGGGCTTTCCCCATGTGAAAGGACGCATTGCTGGAGATGCGTCACTTTTGTGACACACTCCAGCAATGCGTCACTTTTGCGCTTACAGATGCGTCAGAAATACTGACGTATCTGTAAGTCCTTGCAACATGATGCGTCATACATTAAATATGACGCATAATTGGTGTCGCAAGGAGTGCGCAGTGAAAAGTGACGCATCGCTGTTTTCACGCAGCGATGCGTCACTTTTCATAAATGAGGCCCAAGGTGTGGCCTATCTAGAGGTTTGTTTGGGCCCAGATCTTTGGACTGGGGTGAATGTGTGTCATTGATCCACAGTCGGTCCATCACCTGTTTTGTTTGTTTGAGGTGAGGCCAACACACGGTTGCAGATGAGATTTTTGCTTGTTGAAGAAAACAAAGGAGATAGTACATGTGAAGGCCTACCAATGAAGTAAGTCATGTCCACTTCACTCTTGAACAAAGGGCAGACCTCTTTTGAATCTGTGGTCACATCTAAACTTCATCTACACAATGTCATTCATAAACTTAGGAAACACTAGTGATGTAATTGAAAAATGTGGAGTTTCTTTTCCTCATTTCAGAATTACATCACCTGTGTTTCCTCATTGACTTAAAATGTCCTTAATACACATGAAAGCGTTTTTTAGATTGCCCTTGCACAATTTTTGGGTCATTTTTAACGTGGCTATATAACTCCCATAATCAAAATCTAAATTTGCCAAGCACAGGTGGGAGCATATTTACAAGAAACTTGCCCCATGCAGAAAGCTCTTCAATTTAAATGGGAAAAAAGTAACATCAGAGACACTTAAATGCCTTATAAATATGCCCCAAACAACCTATGAAGCTCTAGCAGTACATATCCAGAAATGTAATTGATTTCAAAAAATCGTTTTTAAACACAGCATATAAATCAATTGTATACATACATTCAAGATGAAATGACTGAAAATGTCCTTGAGACACATGAAAGCGTTTTTTTGAATGCCCTTGCACCATTTTTGGGACATTTTTAACATGGCTATGTAACTCCCATAATCAAAATCTAAATTTGCCAAGCACAGGTGGGAGCGTATTTACAAGAAACTTGCCCCATGAAGAACGCTTTCCATTTAAAAAGGGAAAAATAACATCATAGACACTTAAATGCCTTATAAATATGCCCCAAACAACCTATGAAGCTCTAGCAGTACATATCCAGAAATGTAATTGATTTCAAAAAATCGTTTTTAAACACAGCATATAAATCAATTGTATACATACATTCAAGATGAAATGACTGAAAATGTCCTTGAGACACATGAAAGCGTTTTTTTTAATGCCCTTGCACCATTTTTGGGACATTTTTAACATGGCTATGTAATTCCCATAATCAAAATCTAAATTTGCCAAGCACAGGTGGGAGCGTATTTACAAGAAACTTGCCCCATGAAGAACGCTTTCCATTTAAAAAGGGAAAAATAACATCATAGACACTCAAATGCCTTATAAATATGGCCCAAACAACCTATGAAGCTCTAGCAGTAATATCCAGAAATGTAATTGTTTTCAAAAATCGTTTTTAAACACAACATATCTGTTTCAGCTTACATGAGAGACCATGGAATGGGCTCCATGTACAACAATATCTTGTATTACTGCATGCCAGAATGCTAAACCGAATATGCAATTACAATTTCTCAAAGAAACAAAATCTATTTGTATATGACTTGAGACAAAGCCACATTTTAAAAACACAGCTTTCTTCATCATTTTCTCCTTAAATCATACTATTCTCTATCTAAATTAAATAAATCTTTTCTCACCTTAGCAAATACTTTTTGAGTTTCAAAACAGTCTCAGAAATACTCCAAATTGTCCTCAGCAGAACAAAGAGGATGCACTCCAGAGGCTGCAGCTATAGAAAGCACAGAAATACAGATATTCATTACACATATCTCTCATATTAGCCAATCATAACTCTTCCCTCATTTTTTTCAAATCAAAACCCTTCCCCCTCTTCCCTCTCTGCCTTTTTTGCTTAGCAACCACCTCCCGAAAGACCTCTCATGCTTGCAAGTTCACACAACAATGTTTCAATTGAACTCTGAACTCTCAGTGCACCTGCGTATCCAGTGCAATCTTTCATTAAATGTTTTTTCCTTGACCATTCAAATTACATCTTTCAAAGAACACATTCATGCACCCTAACCTCTCTGTTTTCAGAAATGGAAATGCACCAATCACTGCTAATGAATCATTAGCACTGGAAATCCACAGTTTTTTTCTTTACAAACTCCTACTGTTTCAACTGCCCTTTCATTACCACACTTCATCTGACTGCAGCCCAACCTTCTCTCACCATGTTTAATGTCTGGATTGTTGGACATAGTTACATCTACTGGGCTCAAAGGTATGCTGAGAACAGAAATTTACTAACCTCAATTTACAAGATGTGGAAATTAAGTGGTTGGGCCAAAGAGGATTAAAATGTCACCAATTGATACCATTGGTGAAAACCTTTATGCATTTGCCAAAACCTGACCTGTTAATTGTGCACTGTGGAGGTAATGATTTGGGCACTTTGACTGGGGTAGGTCTGGAAATGCTTTTAAAGGACACCTTTGAGCAATTAATGGCACTTTTTCCTCAAACTGCCTTGGTATATTCCAATATATGCCAAAGACAGAAATGGAGGTGGTCCAACCAATTTTGTCCACAAATTGAGAAGTCGAGGAAGCATGTAAACAAATCTGTTTCAGCTTACATGAGAGACCATGGAATGGGCTCCTTGTACAACAATAACTTGCGTTACTACATGCAAGATATCTACAGAGGAGATGGAGTTCACTTCTCAGATGAGGGCAAAAGAATTTTCATTTTGAATTTAAGACTGTGCATTGGTACCTACTTATAAATACCAAAATGTACCATAAACCCAAAAGCTCTTCTCAGAGCTACCCTACATCTGATCACTCACAATTATTATTTTTCTCTAACTTTTTTCTCTAATTTTCTACAAAATACGCTCAAAGAGCGCTACCCGGTACGCGAACTGGAAGCTAACCGCGCAAAATTTCTAAAAAAAATATTTTTTCCCCGCACATATGGTCCTCCTCAGCCACCCTCAGAAAACCTAGGGGGTCAAGATACATCTACTGTGCCCCCTTCTACCCATTCTGAACATTATTTGCCCTCCATCTTGTATCTTGATTCGACCGAAACACAAAATGGTGGACTCCCGTTACGCTGCTGGTTCGCGGACCGGACCGCATCCCGGGAAGCGGTCCAATAAAAAAGGTGGGAAAGTAATTCACAGAAAAACGACTGGAGACACTCTCACCAAATATAGATTAGCTCATACTACATAACAATCCCTTTCATTTTCACAAATTCGATTGAAATTCCATTTAGCCATTAAACCTGTAGACCTCTCTAAATACCGTGAGGTAAATTACTTCACAAAACACATCTGAAGTGTTGGAATTGACAACCAATGAAAATGTTACTTTCATTTTCTACTTTTATTACCTGACATTTGATTGGTTATATACCTGAATATATATAAAGGAAGAGAAGAAAACACAGCCATTTTGACTGCTACTTCTTGTTGTACATTACATTTGAATAGTTACCAAACACTTCAACTTGTTTGTTATTTTTAAAACTGAAGTATATTGTGCACTATAACTTAATATGGTAAACTTTTTCTGATAGTTATATACTATCCCTCTGTAGTAGTTATAGATTTAGATAGACTTCTCTGTTATAGTTATGGATGGAGTTAGGCTTCTCTTGGTTAAATCACATACACTTTTTTATAGTCCTACTTCCACTCTGATACTATACACTGCCAAAAGATGAATTCACTGATAAAAACTGCCTATCTAAAATTAATCCCAACAGTGCCCTATCTCTAGTAATATATTTTTTTTTAATCCAAATTTCAGGCAAAATGGAAGGCGAGCAGCAAGTTCAATTAAAAATTGTACTGGAAGAGAGCAGCCAAGGAAACATTGATGAATTTATGGATGAAAGTAGGGACCAGGAACTACTTCAATGTGTGGAAGCAGTGGATAACCTGCTTAAAAATGAGGACATTTTACACCCTCATAGACTTCAAAATATATTCAATCACAAATATGAAATTTCTGACGATGAAATGTTAGAAAATTTAATAAATTATGAAACACAATCAAAATAAAAAAATGCTTAAAAAATAAAGAAAAAAAAAATAATCAACAAAAACAACAAACAATTAACATACAGTATTTGAAAAGTCTATCATTCTTTTTTCCTTATAGTACGCTGCCTAGAACGCTTTCCGGTTCGCGGACTAGGCGCTCACCACGCAAAATAAAAAATTTTTTTTTTTTTTTTTTGCCCTGCTGGGCCCTTTTAAAACCTCCACATAAAACCTAGGGGGTCAACGAGGATCTACTATGCCCCCTTATGGTAATTTCCCCCTTTGTTTTGGCCTCCTCTTGTCTCTCGATCCTACCGAGAGACAAGATGGCGGCCGCTCCGGACTGTTTAGAATGTTGACAGACACCGGAGAGCCAATCAGCTTCGCATCGCAAAGTTCCGTTACGCGAAAAGTACGCGAACCGGAGCGCTACCCGGAGCGCTGTTACAGATATATATCATTTTTTGAACGTTAATTTCTCAAAATCCACTGGAGCACATATATTGAGACCTAGCAAAGGCACATCGGGCTAACAGTCCCTACAATTTTGCCAAGTTTCGTGCAAATCCACTCAGCCGTTCGAGCTAAAAGTGAGGCCAACCGCCCTATGGAAATTAACATGGGAAAAACGCGTTTTGGGACCCCCCTTTTTTCTCGCCCCCCCCCCTTGACGAACCCCCCCCAAATTTTCAGGGGCTGCTCAGAAACAAAATGTGCCATTTTCCAGAAAATGTCAGCCAATTCCGTCCACAAACGCCAACGTTATTAGACATAGAATTTTCAGAAATCCCATAGGGAAAAAATCCTAACTATATATACCTACTGGCGACCGCCAGTAGGTAATATATATTTATATATATATATATATATATATATATATATATATATATATATATATATATATATATATATATATATATATATATATATATATATATATATATATATATATATATATATATATCCAAAAGTTTTACCGTCTTTGATTGTTGACAGAGAGTCGAGGCCCAGGTCAGCTTGGTTTAAGTGCTTTTATTCGGCAACAATAACACCCAACGCGTTTCACAGCCTCCGCCGCTTTCTCACGAGTGAATGGTTGTGTTCATTCAATAAAGTTATATACAATAACAAAAGCTTAATCATGTGACTCATTGTGTGAAAGTGAAAACATACTCTCTCAATAGTACATCTCTTTTTATATTTGCGTACTTGGTCACGAAATACCCATATTTACTAAACATAATCGTAAAACATTTCTAGGTATTTGAAATACATTTCGGGAAAAGTCGTGTTCGTTTTGGCTTCACGAACTACTACTCCCATAATTCAGTGTCCATTAGGTCGACTTGCGTTACAGCGAAAATACATATTCTGAATTGCCTCATTCAGTGAGCTTTCATGTTATACAGTTCGCATAGACGCTTCACGCGGTACTTTCTAAGTAGCATCCTGCACATTGAACGCGATCATTCACGCATTGCTGAATTAGGTCATTCAGCGTATTCTGCATCACAACTGTTGCAGGCATTAGTACCTCACTGATAAATCGCCTCAGTGGGTTATTGTCAACAGTTCAAGAACTCGCATGCCCATAATACTGTGTCATGTTAGTATCCTCTAACAAGAGGATACTAACATGACACAGTATTATGGGCAACAAGAGGATACTAACATGACACAGTATTATGGGCATGCGAGTTCTTGAACTGTTGACAATAACCCACTGAGGCGATTTATCAGTGAGGTACTGTGAGGGGCATTTAAACAACACTGTGTGTTCCCCATCACTCTAGGGATCACTATCACTGTGAGTGGATTCCACTTTGTTTATTCGTACTAATGCCTGCAACAGTTGTGATGCAGAATACGCTGAATGACCTAATTCAGCAATGCGTGAATGATCGCGTTCAATGTGCAGGATGCTACTTAGAAAGTACCGCGTGAAGCGTCTATGCGAACTGTATAACATGAAAGCTCACTGAATGAGGCAATTCAGAATATGTATTTTCGCTGTAACGCAAGTCGACCTAATGGACACTGAATTATGGGAGTAGTAGTTCGTGAAGCCAAAACGAACACAACTTTTCCCGAAATGTATTTCAAATACCTAGAAATGTTTTACAATTATGTTTAGTAAATATGGGTATTTCGTGACCAAGTACGCAAATATAAAAAGAGATGTACTATTGAGAGAGTATGTTTTCACTTTCAAACAATGAGTCACATGATTAAGCTTTTGTTATTGTATATAACTTTATTGAATGAACACAACCATTCACTCGTGAGAAAGCGGCGGAGGCTGCGAAACGCGTTGGGTGTTATTGTTGCCGAATAAAAGCACTTAAACCAAGCTGACCTGGGCCTCGACTCTCTGTCAACAATCAAAGACGGTAAAACTTTTGGATTTAATGGGGCGAGGCGAAACCCCGTCGAGGCCCGCCACAAACTAAGAGGCGCAGGCACGAACTTCGCCAAGCTGTTTGGAATATATATATATATATACATATATATTCACTGAAAAAAATAGGTTTCAGGCAGGTTATAGTTAGGAATTATCTTTCAGAAATTCAATGAAAAAACCATAGGTTTCAGGGGTGTTATGGTTAGCTGGACATTTCACTCATACAAAACCATTGAAATTCATCCGTTATAGTTAGTTGTACTAACTGTAACTCTCGCGCCCGTAATCCACTGACGATGATGTCACATATTACATCATTCATGACATGGTCAGTGACAGTACTGATGACATCTCAAATGACATCACTGATTACATCACTGATGACATCATCCAGTGAATGTGGTTTGGTTCCATATTTAAATATGTATTATATATATAGCAATCTGTATTGAAGAATGAGTGGATATATAAAAATCTGGATAGTGGATTTAGTAGCAGTGTGATTGATGATTGATTGTTTACTTGAGTAATTTATAGTGTCTCACTAAATATATTGGGTAGTGACTAAACTGTGTGAATATCTGTATTACTTGGTCAGTTGTTGTGTAAACTGCTGCACCAGTTGGTTACTAGCTACGTGAAACTACATATTAGTTATTGATTAGTTAACTGATCATTTGCAATGGAGAGTGAATGTGTGTGTGCTTCGGTGGGGTCTGTGGCAGCCCAAAGATATGTGAATAGTTCATTCAGTACGTATATGAGATTAAGAATACGTATTATAATACTTGTTTGGGTGAGTGAACATCTTTATGGGTGTGGTGATGAGCAAAAACATTTCTCTTTTAAAACAAAAAAAATTATTAAGCCAGGAGACATATACAAAAATAAAGACGAAATATGGCAAAATCAAAAGCAAATAATAAAAACATATAACATGTTCAACCTAACCGAAAAATGAAAAGCATGTAAATACCATGATATACTATAAGGAGTTATCCCAACTTGTGGATGCTACTATTATGAACCTTGCCGACATTGACATGTTGTTTGGTAACGTGGTTCCGTGACCGGTTTGGGCGAAAATACGTAAAGAGAATCACACAGCTGAGTTAGGCGGTGATTGGGCTGCACTTGTAGCGGCTGACGCATTGCAGGTTGGTGAGGCTAAGCCTGAGCAGTTAATTACGGCTCTGCCTCAAAGAATCATTACACTTATGAAGACACTTATGCCAGCAATGAAAGTTAATTGGGATAAACTGTCTGCGTGTAATGAAAAGAAGGACGAGAGTGTCTCCGATTTCTTTACGAGATTTGAGGAGGCATTCATCGATCATAGTGGTCAGGATATGAGTACTGAGGGAGGTCAGCGATTGTTCGTCGATAAATTTGTATCGAATTTGTTGCCTGACCTTAGCAACAAATTGAAAAATTCCGAAAGTTCGTGGGCTGTTTCTACCTCTGCTCAGATATTAGCCACGGCTCAATATTACGAAAATAGGGAAAAGGAGGAAAATGATCGTGCGGATAAGAAAACAAAGGATCTCAAAACTAAAGTTTTGTTGCAGCAGGCATATCCTCCACGCTCGAATCAGAATGACTCTCGGCAGCAAAATAGATCGCAATCACAGTTTTCTAGGTCGCAGTCGCGTAATGACTCTTCCATGCCGAGATCTATGCTCGGATATAATCAATGTGCATATTGTAGAGGTGAGGGTCATTTGAAGTTTGATTGTCCGGTTTTGCGCGACCGAAATAGTGGTGGTTCGGCTCGAGGAGGTCGTAGTGGTCCTCAACAGGCTTCACGAGGTAGAGGTTGTGGTGTTTCCCAAAATCAAAACGATCGTTCTAATAATTCATCAGATTCAAATAATTGCTTTGATCAGCGTGGTTCATCGTCAGGTAGATCTGCACAGTATCATGTGGATGACTGTTACGTCGAGCATGATATTGATGACGGTAACTACTAGGACAGCCACAGACAAAGAGAGGGAGTAGTATCAGTTCCGGTTGATCAGAGAGGGCCTTACGTTGCAGTTGCCACATCGGGCGTAGTTGAGCCTTTTCTGTTGGACACTGGTGCAGCGAAAAGTTCCATCATGCATTCGAAACTCCCTGGCGCACCTTTGTCTGGCTTAACGAATGTTTCCGTTGGATTCTCTGGCGCCCCCGTTAGCAATCCGGTTTCTAGCCCTTTGCCCCTCACAATTGGGCCTCGTGAGCTGCAAGCTCCTTTGATTTTGACTACTGGTTGTGGTGAGAATCTTTTGGGCCTGGATTTGTTGAAGCGGTTATATGCGACTCTGTACTGTTCTCCTGCGAGAGTGGAGCTTACTTTAGGTCAGAGAGTGATCTCTCCTATATATTTGTCAACTGATAAGCTCCCACCGGAATTGAGTTCTCTTCCTAAGTCTTTGTGGGCAACAGGTCCCAATGATGTGGGCCTGCTGGACATATCACCTTATGTTGTCCAATTGAAATCGAATGTACGATTGCCACGTATTCCCCAGTATCGGATCTCTTTCGATGGTGAACGAGCGCTATTAGTGATCATCTATGACTTGATCAAGAAAGATGTTATCGAGGAAACTCAGGGAAATGTGTGTAACAGTCCTGTGTTACCTATTTTGAAACGCACTGATCCATCTAAGCCTCCTGTGTATCGTTTTGTCATTGATTTACGGGAGGTGAACAAAATTGTGATTCCGCAATTTCCTGTGGTGCCTGACATTACAGCTTTACTGACCCTGATTCCAGCCTCTGCTTCTTGGTTCTCAGTGATCGATCTGAAGAATGCTTTCTTTAGCATTCCGATTGCTGAGGAAAGCAGAGATCTATTCAGTTTCTCATTAGGTGGTCGCAGCTTCCGGTTTAAACGCGCTCCCCAGGGCTATTGTGAGAGTCCATCGATATACAGCCAAGCCCTGAAGAGTCAACTTGATGCATTTGTGTTACCGGCTGGTGCGGCTTTGATCCAGTATGTTGATGACTTGCTTGTGGCTGCTGATAGTAAAGAGATCTGCACAGCTGCTACAGTATCGCTGTTACAGCATCTCTGTGACTTACATCATAAGGTGTCACCTTCTAAACTGCAATATTGTTGTCAAGAAGTAGCCTATCGAGGTCACTATTGTCAAAGGAGGGAAGAAGGTTGACCCCAGAGAGAATTGCAGCGATCGCTCGAATGACTGTGCCAACAACTCAGAGAGATGTGCGTGCCTTTCTAGGTATCATGTCATACTGCAGGCAATGGATTCCAAATTTTTCATTGCTAGCGAAGCCATTGGTAGCCCTCACGTGCAAGGATGTTCCAACTCCTTTGCCATGGACTGAAGAGTGTCAGAAAAGTTTTTCTGAATTGCATGATGTGTTGTGTTCGGCTCCTGCATTAGGTACTCCTGACTACAGTAAGCCGTTTACACTATACGTTCACGAGAGAGAGGGTTGTGCGTTGAGTGTCTTGACGCAGCAATTTGGTGGTAAGCAGCGTCCATGTGCATATTTTTCCTCGACCTTTGACCCAGTAGCTAGAGCATTGCCGAGTTGTCTAAGAGCGACAGCGGCGGCTGCAGTGTCCATCCGACAATCTGCAGGATTGGTCATGGATAATATGCTTAAGGTGATGGTTCCGCATGCAGTCGACACTCTTTTAAATCATACAAAAACCCAACACTTGACGAGCACAAGGTTGTCCGGTTATGAGTTGACGCTTTTGGCAAGTCACATACAAATAAAGCGCTGTAATGTACTAAACCCGGCGACGTTGTTGCAGACTAATATGGAATCGGATGATGTACCACCACATGATTGTTATTTGCGAACTGAGGAAGAAACGAAGGGTCGTGTTGACCTAAAAAGAACTCCATTGCCAGATCCCGATGGTACTTTGTATGTTGATGGTTCGTGTTTTAAGTTACCGAATGGTGATGTGACGACTGCGTATGCTGTAGTGAAGTTGAGTACGGTTGTGGAAACTGCGAGATTGAGTCAGAATTCCACGCAGGCGGCAGAGTTGGTTGCGTTGACGAGAGCGTGTGTTTTGTCAAAGGGAAAGCGAGTGAATGTGTTTACTGATAGTCAATATGCATTTGGCGTTGCACATAGCTTTGGTCGTCTGTGGAGAGAAAGAGGATTTATGACATCGCATGGTACGAAGATCCAACACGGACAGCTCGTGAATGATCTTTTGGACGCACTTACATTGCCTAAGCAGGTGGCGATTATTAAATGCAGCGCGCACCGAAAGGTGACGGATGATGTTGGTCGTGGTAACGCGTTTGCGGATGAGATTGCTAAAGAGACAGCTAAAAATCTTGCAACCCGAATGTATGTTACGAGTTCAGTAAGGTGGCCGGCAGAGACTGGTATGTGTGAGGACACTGTTGAGAGCGTGAAAGCGATTCAGAATGAGGCCACCGAAACTGAAAAGACTAAGTGGAAAGAAAGCACGGGAAAGTTAGATGCGCACGGATGTTGGATTGATTTGTCGGAAAATCAGAGATGGATGTTGCCGGATGCATATGTACTAGCCGTTGTGACTATGGCTCACAGCTTGTCACATATTAGCGCAAAAGGTATCTGTAAGTTGCTGTCCCCTGTATGGAAGAATGATGGTATTGCTAAGTGTGCTGAGAGAGTGGTTAAGAATTGTATGGTATGTATGATGTACAATCCTGGCAAGGGCACTCCCACTCCACCTGGCCATTTTGCTCCTCCTACATGTCCCTTTGAGGTTATCCAACTGGACTTCATCCATATGGAGAGATGTAATAATCTGAAGTACGTTTTAGTTGTGGTTTGCGCATTCTCCAGATGGATCGAGGCTTACCCTCTTAAAGATAATACTGCCTTGTCTACAGCGAAGGTCCTACTGAAGGAATACTTTCCTCGGTATGGAATGCCACAGATTGTATGGTCGGATAACGGAAGTGAGTTTGTGGGGAGTGTAATGCAGAGTTTGTGTAAGGGCCTTGGAATTCGACAAAAATTCCATAGTGCCAACCATCCCCAGTCAGCAGGTTTAGTTGAAGGGTACAATGGTACTCTGAAACTGAAACTTGCTAAGATCCAAGCTACGACTGGTTTGTCATGGCCTGATGCCTTGCCTCTGGCTCTCTTGTCGACCAGGGCGACTGTACACTCTCGAGTAGGGCTTACCCCATATGAGATTGTGTTCGGCCGTCCTGCGAACATTTGGGGGGTCCCGAGGCCTAAGGCCTTCGATAGTCTTGAGTACCCAATGTTAATTGATTATCTTCATGATCTGACTGCTAAACTGAGGTTAATTCATCAATAGGTCTTTGAAGCACTGCCGGCACAGACAGAGGGTCCTGGACATCGGCTCCAACCGGGTGACTGGGTGGTTACCCGTAATTTCGGAAGGAAGCGCAATTTGGAGCCGAGATTCGTTGGACCATTCCAAGTCCTCCTTGCCACAAGGACTGCAGTTCATTTGGAAGGCCGGAAAAATTGGGTGCATGCCACCCACACCAAAAAGGTGCCTATACCTTTACCGGCAGATTCGTGGGTGAGGACAGGAATCGCCGCAACGGAAACCGAGACCCCGACAAAATTTGTGCCGTTCAGTGATGCTCAACTTGTAGGAAACACTTCATTGCAGTCAGACACATTTGTTGAACCTTTGCCATTGGAGAACTCGAGGCTTGAACTATCATCTGATCGACAGGACTCTGTTCCGCAATCTGAACAACTATTCGAAGAACAGACTCGTCCTGGAAGAAGCATATATTTTCTTCGTTCTCGCAACAAAGACTATTAAAACCTTTTGTTTTTGCCCTTTTTGAATTCATATTACCCCCCTATTGTCATTTTGAACATTATGAACAATTGCATCTTCCATTAATTCTTGAGTTCTTTTCCACGTATGTTTCTTTTTCCACAGCTAAGAGATTTGCACTAAAATTGAATGTTTGATTAAAGACAACCTTACATCCGGGTTGACCGTAGGGCCGTGCGGGTACTTCCTTCTGTTTAGCAGGTTCCTGACACTAGGTCGGTACTTTTGTCGATTCCTGGGAACTCCTGGGAATTGATAATCGCTACTCAGAACGAAGTGCGTCAAGAACGTTGCGGACGGTTTTTTAGAGGATGGAATTCTCAAAGTTGTCGGAAGTGGAGAAGACTTTAGCTCAAAGATTGACATTATATAGGGTTGTACGAACAAAATGCTTTCTGTTTCAGGTGTTCCTGCTGTTCTTAACTGTTTCCATGCTACTGGTGGGTGGAGTGTATTTTGGACTACAGTCGTTACTGCCTTCTGCTTTACCTACCTCTTCTTCTGAACCAAAATCTACTCCCACTGTTTCTCCATATTCCTTTCATCCTCTACCCCAACACGAACAGATTAGACGTGCGGAATTCATGAATAACTCCTTTGTCCAGCTTCTTCATCAACATCAGTTGGTGATGAACACTACTAACTGTTGGGTGTGTGGGTTAATGCCACATACCATGGATAGGGGAATTCCGTATTTGGTCCTTCCTTATAGTTCCCAGGGGTCGGCTCCAGCATTCCAAACTATGTTTCGTAGCGCACTAGATTCCTACCCCCATCGAGAGCCACACACTGCAGATCATGGTCCTGGCCCATACCAAAAGCCTTTGGCAAGAGCGGTTGCTGACTTAGATAGAGATATTTTTGACGCATCGCTTATCCCAGAGGAAGAGGTGTGAGCCTACAGGGATCTGAGTGAGGCTGAGTATAGCATGTCAGTGGGTGATAGACAGCTTAAAAGCTCGTCTCCGATCTGGATCGTACCCCATCTCGGTAATTTCTGCTTGAAGGGTCTTGGCCGAAGTCCGCGAGCTCAGCTCGGGAGGAGTGCTTGCACTGAAACGTATGTTTTACCAACGCTCTCTTCCCCTGTTCTTCTGACTGCCAAGGGTACATACTTTGTATGTTACGACCGCGCATATACATGGTTGCCTCGTGACTTCTCGGGCACCTGTTATATTGCGAATCTGTTGCCGCCGACCTTCACAGTTGGGTCGGAATATCATAAGACTAGAGTTGTGAGAGGCGTTATTAGCGAAGAAGACACTGCCGGACAAGAAGCAGGAGACTTCTTTAAGGGTTTCTTGCCGTTTTGGGGATCTATGATCAATAGTAGGAACCTGAGACAGTTGACTCGCGTGGTGGAATCGACTGCTAATATAACTGCAAGTGCTCTTGGTAATGTGACAGCAGAGCTTCAGGCGGACAGGCTTATGACGTTACAAAACCGTATGGTTTTAGACGTTGTTCTTGCAGATAGAGGTGGTGTATGTGAGGTGATCCATTTGAGTTGCTGTATTTTCATCCCTGATAACGCTACAACTGTTTATCAAGCCATCTCGAAGTTGCATAAGATCTCCGAGTCCACACACGTGGACGTAGGTGATTGGACGCTACTAGGATGGTTTTGGGGCCTGATGTCGACGTGGGGTTGGAAGATTCTGATGATCATTGGGGTTGTTGTAGAATTTTTGTTCACGTGTTGTCTTTGCGTGCAGTGTGGTCCTGCCTTATGTGGCCTCTGTGCTACTACGTGTATAAGACGGCCATCTGTTACCAAGGAAGCATTGATGGATAGAATAATGTTGCAGCAACATCTGAATGATTTGATGAATATCGAGATCGATTCTGATATCGACTAGTGCTTGCCTACATGAGGGCAAAAGGAGCGTCTGAGGTTCCGTGACAATTATAGCGGTGTTTTCGACTCGTTCGAATATGGACGAGTTTGGTATCTATGAACCGCAAATGACGAGTTTAGTGGGTGTACGCGTTTTAGCTACGCTGTTCTGAACCGTTCGTCTTATTCGTGGGTTTCTTCATGTTATGTTATACCGGGGTTTTATATAGCGTACGGCTACTCGAAAGAGTGTCCCGACGCTTTAAATTGCACACTAATCTCATAACACAACAGGGAAAGCAAATAAAAGACAGAGAGAAGGAAACCAGACAGGGCCAGAAAACTAAGAGGTAAAAAGCCAGGTTTTGAGCCCCTTCCTAAAAGCCAACAGGTTTGGAGTGCTGCGCAGGGTCACAGGCAGCTTATTCCACAACTGGGGCGCCAATAATTTAAAAGAGCGGCCTCCAATACGTGCTCTCTTCACACGAGGCACCGCAGCAAGAAACAAGGATTCTGACCTAAGCGACCTTTTTTGGAGGTATTTCACTCCGGAGGCGTGCAAGGCTTTGTGTGCCAGAGTAAGAGTCTTAAAGATTATCCGCTTCCGGACAGGAAGCCAGTGCAGTACCTCCAGGAGGCCCGAGGCTCTGGCACGGCGAGATAGTCCAAAGATGGCCCGTGCTGCCGAATTCTGGACAACCTGTAACCGTTGAAGCAGGTATTCTGGCAGGCCGAGATAAAGGATGTTGGAGTAGTCGATTCTCGAGCCTATGATCGCCTGCACCGTGATCTTCCTGTGTTCCTCCGATAACAGGGGGAGAAACTTACGTAGCATCCGGAGCAGGCCAAAGCAGGTGCCAGTGAGACCGATTACCTGTGAGCGTAGTGTGAGGCCATTGTCGATCTTAATCCCAAGGTTTTTTGCCACCTGGGACGAACTTGCTGGTGGAAACATGTTCTCAGGCCACCACACTTTCCAGTCCGGGTCCGAACTGCACCCAAAAAAGAGGACCTCGGATTTATCCGAGTTGCACTTGAGGCTGTTATGTTGGAACCACTTAAACACAGCCTCAAGGCAACCCTGGATCCTACCTCCATCGAAATCCGCACCCCTCTCACAGGTGAAGAGGAGCTGGGTGTCATCGGCGTAGGAAACGATCTGAGCCCCGAAAGACTCCGCCAGAGCCGCCAGAGGGGTCATGAAGATGTTAAATAGAGTTGGGCTCAGTACTGAGCCCTGAGGAACTCCGACACCCAATGGCGACATCTCGGCGGAGCAAGCAGAAGCCCAGACCGTTTGTCGACGGCCTGCCAGGAACAATCGAAACCACTGGAGCACCGTCCCCCGGAGACCGATCTCTGAGAGTCTTGCGAGAAGACCCTCATGGGGGACGGTGTCAAAGGCCGCCGACAGATCTAACATCACCAGCATCGCTCTGCCACCCGAATCCAGCACCTCCTTTATCGCCTCCGCGACTTCCAGGAGAGCTGTTTCGGTGCTAAGATTGGTGCGGAAACCCGATTGGGTGGGGTGCAGTAGGTCGTGGGACTCCAAGTAATCGGCAAGCACCTTGTGCACATGCTTTTCTATGACCTTCGCAAAAGCCGGCAGGAGCGAGATAGGTCTATAATTCGCCAACGCCTCCACATCCAAACCAGGCTTTTTGAGCAAGGGAATAATCATTGCCTGCTTCCAGGACTGGGGAACCACACCCTGTGCAAGAGAACAGTTCAACAGGGGGTTCACATGTGGATAAATGATAGCTGCCATTTTTGCCAGAAATTTTGCAGGGCAGGCATCCCGGGGGGAACCTGATTTAAGCCCAGCCATCAGGTCAAATGAAGCGGTCATAGAGAGAGGAGGAAATACTGCCAGGTCCACACCTGCATTAGGCAGGGTAACAGCGGCATTCTCCGCCCGACCGGGCAACTCAGGCTCCTGCACAGGGAAGGAGTCCTGGATCCGTTGGATCTTAGAGGTGAAAAAGTCTGCGATCGCCCTGACCCAAGGCGCAGGAGGGGGGGTCTGAGTTGGTGCCGCGCGTGAAGTTGTAAACTCCCGCACGATGGCGAAAAGCTCCTTACAGGAATTGGAGGCAGCTTCAATTTTTCTCGCGAAATAAGCCTTCTTCTCCGAGAGGATGTTCCGATGATAAGCTTTCGCCAAGGACCTGTAGGCGAGTTTCGCCGTCGCGTCGTATTTCACGCGCCATGCTCTTTCCGCTACCTTGCATTGCCGACGTGAAGCTGCCAATGCTTCCATAAACCAAGGGGCGGATGCACCTTTTTCAGGTTTGCAGAGGGGTCTCAGAGGAGCAAGATCATTAAGCCTCTCTAAGAGCCAGGCCTGCAATCGCTCAACATCCTCCTCTAAGTCCCCCATCAAAACACAGGGATGGTCCGCGCAAGACTGTGCCAGCAGTTCCGGAGTAACACGGTGGAGTGCCCTGAATCCCACGGAAGCCTGCCGGGGGGCACCGGAAGGCTTCCAGACTTCAGAGAGATAAAATTTCACCAGCCTGTGATCAGACCAAAGCACCTGGATAGGAGCCAGCATCTCTATGGGGGTCGTAGAGAAAGTCAGATCTAGAGTGTGTCCCTTCTCATGGGTCGGTCCAACGTGATAGGGAACCAGGCCCAGAGGGGCTGTAACATCCAGCATTTTAATCGCGTCGGCATCCATTTCCACGTCCATGTGGACATTAAAGTCCCCGGCAACAATACAATGCTCTGACGTGAGTAACAGGGATGAGGTCACCGACTGGAACTCTTCAAAAAAAGAGCCCGTGGGCCCTGGCGGCCGATAAACAAGAAGACCTTTCACCGATTGGTGTGGTGAAAGGACAATGGCAAAGGCAAGGGATTCATCTGAACCCACGGGTTCCATTTTAGATACGGCATCCATTTTGTCTCTTGCCCTCAAGTAGCCAGCAAATGGACACTGTCCGCTTCGTGACCCTGGGATTCCCAAGCTCTTGCGGAAGACACGTGTTCCTTTGAGGGTGTCTTTATGATGAGGGGGATGATACTGTAAAGGCAGATGGCCCCGCTCAAGGCTCATCTTGCCATGCCGGTCTATTGTTTCAGTCGTGCATTTGATTAGGCACGAATCCTTTGATCCTGCAATCATGTTTTCCGATATCGCCCCTACACTCTTTTTCAATCTGTTGTCTATCTTTGTCTTCCCTTGCACCTGTTTCTGACTCTTCCTTAAACTCGTTTACAGCCGGAATGGAATGTACTTAATGGTGGGATAATGTACTTTTACAGTTTGGAACTGGCGATGCTACTGTAATTATGTTCCGGGCTCCTGAAGACATGAAAGCGACCCTTTTGAAGTTTACTGTGGGAACTGAGTTGTAACCTTTTGTTCGCCATGTTGTGCTATGACGGAAATATGTATAAAAGGAGAGATCCACTGTTGCAATTTGAAGCAGTCTCCTAGAACCTACATGCGTTGTACTTCTTGTGACTTCTGTGTTCCCTGCAGTAAATAAACCTCGATCTTTGACGCCGAAGGAAGTGTCCCGTGTCTCTGTCATTTGTACGCTGGAACAGGTAACCCACGAAGGTTTCAGGTGTTGTCCCCTGGCACCGCTGGGCCTTAGAATAGCCCAGTCCTTCACAAGTCAAGTCAAGACAATTTAAACTTTAATCGGCCACATTCTGGCCATAAAAGTACATTTTACATAAAAACGCATACGTTACAAATTAAAACTACACTGGGTTAAAATGTATTCAGAATAAAAAAGGACATGTTCCGACGGCCACGGTCATAATTGTTAACACACCAGACTATTTCTCTTACAAATTGCCCCTGATAAGAAATGTGCATCCCCGTAACAAACAAATGGGGAAGAAACCATTTGTAGGTAGATCAATGCAGGCCTTACTTGTACAAAATGACAATCTCTTAAAAGTGGTTGAATGTATTTAACTAGCAGCTCAGTGTAAAAATCACAAAGAACATAAAGTGCAATAGGTCTTGGTCAGAAAAGTTATCGCATGTACATGCTTGCAAGGAGCCTAACTTTGAGAAACCTTTGGGTACAGTTAAGAGTAGTGGATACAATCAAATATAAATCTAGTTAAAAGAAAGGAATGATGCAGATTGTTAACAAAAAACCCAAATGGATGAGTTAAAATACAAGGACTTATAATCATAAAATATCTACATGTAGGTTCCATACGTTCATATGCTTCTCTATCCAACTGTCTCCTCATTAAGAACTGTGTTTTTAAGGTTTTTACAGTTTCAGGGTGCAGCCTTCTGGGTTGATTAAATAGCTCTGGTTGTCCAAGAGATGAAAGCTGCCGGGAGATGTAATTCAACCAAGGAATTTCATCCAATCTCATACAATCATCTAAGATAGTCTGGTTTAGATTTGGCTTTTCTCTAGACCACATTTTTTGCCACCACGTCAGGGGTGCTACAGCAATGTTATATGTTAACTAACCCTGCTTTAGTTCCTAATGTATAATAAAAGCTGGAATATTGGAGGGAGCAGCCAGGAGTTTAAGTAAATGTTTATTTTCTACTCCTTGAAGTTCATTAGAATCCTTGTAACCCCAAATCACACTACCATACACTGTCATAGTGACGCATTTCTCATTGTATATTTTCAGCAGTGGTTGTATGGGTTTGCAACCTAATTTTCTGGCAAAATCTAATGAGGCTCCAGCTGCTCTTGCCAAGGTGTTTTTCTTTAGAGCAGGCTGTGCTATGTTATCGTGGTCCTGGCAATTAAAACTGCGTCATCCGCATATAAAAGAGCTGGGATTGATTTAGGAGCTACTCTAGGGATCTCTAGACAAGGGTTTGACAGCACTGCCCCAAACCTATTTATATACAATGTGAATAAAACCAGGGCAAGAATGCACCCCTGCATTACTCCACTTTTTACCTTCCAGGGATTAGATAAGGAGCCATCCTCATTATACCTTACAGAGGCAATCAAATTAAGATGGGACCAGTGCAAGAAGCTTACTAAATTCCTGTTCATCCCTATTTCTATTAACAAATGCCATAACTTGGACCTGTTTACCCTGTAAAAAGCGGACGTTAAGTCCATAAAAGCCAATTTAGCTGGGGTGTGGTTACTGGTGATCATGAGTAGATTCATAGTAGGCGTGGCGATCTAAAATTACTTTGCGCTTTATTTTTGCTGCAGAGTCCAACAAAGAAATTGGACGATAACATCCTGGGTCTTCCCTAGCACCTTTTAAAAAAATTAGCAAAATCATCGCCATTGACCATGAGTTTGGTTGATCTGCCCTTATGGCTGAGTTGAACACTCTGGTTAAAATGTCTGCCAAGGTACCCGGGTCTGACTAATAAGGGTTCAAAGGTATCCCATCGGAACCAGGGGCTTTTGAGGCGGACATACCCTCAATCGCTTTCTGAACCTCTTTTACATCAAACATTAAATCGAGTGGAAAAGCACTCGGTACCCAGGAGGTCAATAACAACCTCGCAATATATCTGTTCAAAGTGGCTAACCCACCGGTCAGCTGGAATTACGCACTCTACTCTTGTCATAATGTTATCTTTAAAAAAAGATCTGTTTACTACTTTCCAAAATTTTACGATATCAGCTTGTGCACTCGCCTGTGTCAGATCGTCCTATGCCTGCCCCTTTAAACAGCCTTCCTTGATTTTAAGACTGAATCATATGCTTTTCTACAAATTATATTCAGGTCAGGATCTCTAGGTGCGGTTTTTAATGCAACCATAAGGGCTTTATGGGCTTAGGAGCAATCAACATTAAACTACTTGACCTCATTAGTACCTGCCTTAATCTTTTTATTGGTTAATTTTTTACCAATTAGCTTACTTAATGTGTCATAAGTCTCTACCTTTGTTGGCTCGCTATGTACATTTAGGCAGCGCTCAATTTCCTCTTTACCCTCAGTATATAACTCAGCAAAAAAGAGCTCGGAATAATAATTCCCTTCTTATTTTCTGATCCTGGGCCAAAGGCTAAAAGTCCCCATTTGCAAAGGTTTTTGACTTCTCTCCCTGAAAGATGAAAAGACCTTTAGTTTCTTCAATATTGGGATTATGGTCGCTAAAACCAGTTTGGCCACCCTGACGTCCCGCATATGTTGATATAAAGGGGCTGAAGTAGAACTGCATCCTCTTCTAAAAAAGATGGTATCACCTCTGCTTCCTTCCCAGACTCTAGACAGTGTAAACTATTATTTGCTAATAAGCTAATAAGCTATCTAGCCGGGTACCTTGAATGGAGTGTTCAAAATAAGCCACAGGTGGTAAATCTTCATAAATCTCCCCATCTAAAGGACAATTTAATTTACATCAGTTGCTATTAAAATCCCCCATTATAGCTAATTTGTAGGGTGTATATCTCTCCTGAGCGTGTTCCTCTAAAAAGAATACAAGACCAGTCAGATGTTCACTCTGTAGTCCCTACAAAATTAGTTTTAAAAATTTACGATCACCAGAGTTACACCACTTAAAAAAGTCAGTTCTACTGCTACAAGATGTGGAGAAGGGCTAGGAAGACCTTTGATGATGCAAGACAGTTTAAGCGAAATTAGGGTAAGCAATCACCCTTCGCTCTTCCTGCAGTCAAGGGGGATGCCGATTTGAAAAATGAGGCAAAACCATAATTTACAAAAGAGTCGGAAATATCCCAGGTTTCTTGGAGTGCAATGCTATGGGCCGTCTTTATTACCGCTGACCACTGTTCATTGCCTTTTTTTGGCTTCAGACCTGAAATATTCTATGTCATAAAGGTGAATACCATAGGATCTATCAGTTTGTCACAATGGTGTTGGGACGAACTAATCAATTGCGCTCTTACTGGATGTCTTATAATAGCCATTATCACTGACGGGATTAGCTGTCAATCCACACTAGCCAGATCCCTTAATGGTGCAATTCTATTTGTGAGGGGAATTAATGTGTTCCAAGAGGGGCTCTCTACTTGTGTTTGCAATGCCCTCCCTTGGGGCTAAATATATCTATCGCCTTCCAACCTGGGTGTAATGGACCATCTGGATAAAAAAAGGAAAGAGGGAAAACCGGTATTCCCATGGACGCCACAGCTCTCAACTGGCCTTGTAACATGGCTCTTGTGTGTGCAGGGTGGGTTACATTAACCACAATGCAATCCCCATTCCTATCTTTTCTTATGATTTTCCCTACCCACCCCACTCTTCTGGCCATATTGATGTGGGGGCCAAAAGATCGGCCATTTAATTGTGTTTTGCCCAGCCAGTGTGTTACCTTGTATACTAAGTCCATTGTTGTCTCTTTGGTGTTCTCCTGCATGGGTGGAACTCCTACTAGGACAGTCGCAAGCGGGGCGACCGAGGGGGCAGGTGTAAAACATCAGATCTCTGACTCACCGGGCTATTGAGTTTAACTGGTCTGGGACAACTGGACCCGTTTCTATGCATCTGTCCAGTCTCCTCAGGCACAGCCCCAAGAGGATTACCTAGAGCTGGGGCTGGGTCTGAGGCAATTCCAAGGACGTTAAAAAATGGACACTGTGCCAGCAATTGAACGATTTGCGCAATGTCGCAAAAATAGTCACTTAATAACGGCTACTTTACAGGACTATCCTGCTAGTGATATGTAACCCGGGTCTTAATCCTGAACAATTTTTGATGCAAGAATTCATTGTAATTACGATGGCATATACGCATGAATGCAATGGTATATTATTTATACTGTTTTTGTTTACCAAACAACACAAACAAATTGAAAAATAGTAACTATGTATTTAGTGTCTCAAACTACCATACCCATGATGCATCATAATGTGCTAATGGGCATTTGTGGTATAAAAGTGAGAAATGGAAGTAGGACAATTGTTTTCCATAATGACCAAGACTTGCTGGTCGAAACACGTAGGTGTGGTGGGAGCTGGCAATGGCCTTGAAATAAATCTTTAATTATAAATCGAATCTGGGAGAGCGCAAGCGTATTCTATTTTGTTGATGGATAAAACTCGGGGAGAGTCCGTCCCCGCCGCATGCACCAGCTGTGAAATAGTGCGCCCTCCGTTACCGGACTGCCCTGGTGGAGAATATATATATACATATATATATATATATATATATATATATATATATATATATATATTCACTGAAAAAAATAGGTTTCAGGCAGGTTATAGTTAGGAATTATCTTTCAGAAATTCAATGAAAAAACCATAGGTTTCAGGGGTGTTGTGGTTAGCTGGACATTTCACTCATACAAAACCATTGAAATTCATCCGTTATAGTTAGTTGTACTAACTGTAACTCTCGCGCCCGTAATCCACTGACGATGATGTCACATATTACATCATTCATGACATGGTCAGTGACAGTACTGATGACATCTCAAATGACATCACTGATTACATCACTGATGACATCATCCAGTGAATGTGGTTTGGTTCCATATTTAAATATGTATTATATATATAGCAATCTGTATTGAAGAATGAGTGGATATATAAAAATCTGGATAGTGAATTTAGTAGCAGTGTGATTGATGATTGATTGTTTACTTGAGTAATTTATAGTGTCTCACTAAATATATTGGGTAGTGACTAAACTGTGTGAATATCTGTATTACTTGGTCAGTTGTTGTGTAAACTGCTGCACCAGTTGGTTACTAGCTACGTGAAACTACATATTAGTTATTGATTAGTTAACTGATCATTTGCAATGGAGAGTGAATGTGTGTGTGCTTCGGTGGGGTCTGTGGCAGCCCAAAGATATGTGAATAGTTCATTCAGTACGTATATGAGATTAAGAATACGTATTATAATACTTGTTTGGGTGAGTGAACATCTTTATGGGTGTGGTGATGAGCAAAAACATTTCTCTTTTAAAACAAAAAAAATTATTAAGCCAGGAGACATATACAAAAATAAAGACGGAATATGGCAAAATCAAAAGCAAATAATAAAATCATATAACATGTTCAACCTAACCGAAAAATGAAAAGCATGTAAATACCATGACGAAAGAGGCAAAGAATAAGAGGGAGTGCAAACAAAATATACATACACCTCTATATACCATCATACGCCAATGTAATCCTGAATATACTATTATAATATACTATTTTAACCCTCATACATATCAGTCTATTTGACCACCCTTCTGGGGGTACATGACAAACTACACATTATTTACAAGATATTTACATCCATATTCCTGCTTATCTTACTGAAAATACGGCATACTTGCCTTAGGGTAAAAAAGAGCGATTGTTTACACTTTAAAAGAAAAAGAATAAGATCTATCCCTGCCGTGCAGCGTTAGCTAATTTCTTGTTCTACTGGTGACATATGATCTGTTAAAGCCCCCCAGATCTTTTGACCCAGTTTGCGTTTTTATGGGCTTTTAATAGCATATAAACTAGTCTCAAGTTTACAGATAGCAAAGAGCCTGCCACTCCACATCTCAAATGTAGGGGGCTCTTTCTGACCCCACACTGAAGCTATACACAATCTTGCTACTGCAACCCTAATATATATTAAATATCTATGTGCATACATTCCTTGTGTGGGTTTTTCATCCTCTATAACCCCCAACAGCATAACTAATGGGGTTAATTCAACCTGTACACCTGTCACCTCTGTTAGAAATATCTGCATCCTATCAATCAGTGTTTTGAAATCTAGACATGTAGCAAACATGTGAACTATGTCTGCCAGTTCTCCCCCACATCGAGTGCATTTGTCCTCATTTGCACCACCACAACGTGCAATTTTAGCAGGTGTATAGTATAGATTGAACATGGTTTTATATTGTTGCATTCTCAAATTTGAGGATATTAAAAGTTTTTCAGCTAGATAGATGGACTCTTGTAGAATATTCCCTTCTGCTAATACACTTGTATTCCATTTAATATTCTGTACCTCAACATCATCTTTTTGTAAATCAATAAGTGCCTGATATATGATACAATTTTTTTCCCTAGCCATCACATTTTGTATAAGCTTGCTTTTTTCAGCTAAACATATGATATCCCTCCTCTTACATAGATAATCTCGGATCTGCAAGTATTTAAAAAAATCCGATTTGTGTAGACCACATTTACTCATCAAAGAAGCATAAGTTTTAACACCATTGTTGTCTACCAACAAGCCCAGGGTTGTAATACCTTTGCTTCTCCATCTATTCATAATGCTATCTAACAAAATAGGGAGGAGCAGTGCTGCTGCATCAGTAGGTGTATAGTAATTTATTTTGCCAATATTTAGCTGTCTCTTAATTTGGCGCCAGACGTTATGAGCAGCCTGTAGCACCTTGAAACTGGTATTCTTATACTAGCTTGGCTCTAGAATTAAAAAATAAAGTTATTTCTGTCCTTGCACCTAATAGTAATTGATGTATGTGAGTTACCTCACCATTAGTTCCCACCAATATTATTCCAATATGCTGTTGTAAGCAAGCCCAATTATAAAATTGGAAGTTTGGTACTGCCCAGCCCCCTCTATCCCAAGTCATAAATTTCAGTGCTCCCCGGGGCTTCCCCTGTCCCCATAGAAAACTATTGCAGATCGATTGTAGTCTCTGCATTTGTTTTCTAGTAATTTCCAGTGGTACTGCCCTGAAAAAATAGAGGACCTTTGGGAGCACATTCATTTTCAAGGCATTACATCTTCCCAGCAGTGACAGATGTAAGTTTTCCATCCTATCCAAATCTTTTTTAATCTTACTAAACAGAGGCTCCCAATTAATTTTAACCATCTTATCTAGGCAAGCATTCAGATGTACTCCCAAATATAGGGTCTCCTTTAACACTTTCTGTTCTCTAAATTGTGTTTGTTCTGTACATATTACTTGTGTCTTGGCTAGATTCAATTTGTATCCCGCACTCCTCCCAAATAATGCTGCCAGCTGTTCCGTTTGCTCCAACGTAATTGCGGGATCCGGTGAAACTATTGCGATATCATCTGCATAAATATATCAACCCGCTCCAACCTGGGGCCTAATAGTTGTTCATTTAATCTATGCTCAAACAGATTTAGGAACGGGTTGATATATATCGCAAATAGCAGGGGGGGGCATGGGCAGCCTTGCCGGGTCCCTCTTGTTATCATTAGTGATTTTGATTCCAGCCCTAATGTGCATATTCTTGCCTTTGGAGCTCTATACATTGCCTTGATTACCTGGACAAACCCTGCACCAACACCATGCCCCCTAAGTGTAGTCCATAATAATTCCCATGAGACACGGTCAAACGCCTTTTCAGCGTCTAATAATGTCACCCCACATGGCATCTTACGTGTGTTGGCAATATCTAGCAATGTAGCAATGTTGTTACTCTGCTTTTATGGTTGACCGTTTCTCTACCTGGTATGAACCCGTGCTGGTGAACCGAGACTAGGGCCTTAATAACCTGCGATAAGCGTGTCGCTAAGATTTTTGCATACATTTTCCAATCGCAGTTTATTAATGATATTGGTCTAAATGACATTGGGAGAGTAGGGGTTTTTTCTTTTTTAAAAAACACAATAATGCTTGCCTCATCCCAAGATAGCAGAGCAGCCCCTTTCTATGCCTCTCGACAAACCACAAGCATATCTCCCTGCATTTCAGGCAGCAATAGTTTGAATATCTCTAATGGGCCCTGCAGCTTTTCCCATGGCTAATGCACCTACAGCATCTATCAACTCCTGTATTGATATTTGCTCCTCTAATGCCCTCTTATCTTCTTCCTCCAAGATTATTCTATTGGGGTCCTTATATGTTTCTTCCTTACCAACTATACTCTGATCATCCACTGAATACAGCTTTTCATAAAATACGCTAAACACCTCTAGAATACCCTCTGGTGCTTCTGTTGTGTTCCCTGTCGAGTCTTCAATTGCCACTATAGTGTTCTTTACCTCCTTACATCTAATCTTCTTCGTTAGGCACCTGCTGGTTGTTTCCCCGAACTTATAATAGTCTTTTCTAAAAAGATGGTATTTTTTGGCGATATCTTTAGCTCATTCCTCATTGATCTTAGATTGACCCCAAACCACCACTGTTTGTGCCTGTGCAATGATGGCTTTGTCGGCTTTGGGCAGTATTACCTCCATTAGTCTGCGTTCTAAACGGCGTGGCTCCTCATATAATTGCATTTGTTGTTGTCCAAGTTGTTTCTCTATACGTAAGGAAAAGCCGAGTATCTCCCCCCTGAGTCCTGCTTTCATGGCATCCCAGACCATCCCCAATCCTGGGGAGCCTCGATTTATACCTAAAAATTCTGCCACCCATTTACGAATATGCACAACAAACTCCTCATTTAGTAACAGTTTTTTATCAAAGGAAAATGTACTTCTAGGGCGTATTAAACCGGATACCGCTAGTTTCAATATAACTGGATTATGATCCGAAGTTATACGGGGATAGATCAACATTTGTGCATCCTTTAGAAGTGTTTTGGCTGTGAAAAATAATCTAATCTGGTGAGCTTTAGATGGGGGCATGAATAGTGCGTGTATCCTGGTTCGGGGTGATTTAACCGGGGCCATACATCAGTTAAACCATGTTCAAAGAGGAGTTGTTGTAGGGCTCTAAAAACTTTGGGTTTCTTTCCAACGTATTTGTCACCTCCTGGCCCTTTAATGAAATCTTCCAGCTGTATATTAAAATGACCAGTCAAAATCAGTGGAGTTCCCCAGTTAGCTAATTCCATATTGAGATACGTAATAACTTGTTCCTCATCATGAGTTGAGCCATATACAGAACATATTGTACAAATCTTATAAGCCGCCATACATTTCATCATGGCCCATCGCCCATATTTATCTGCATTTGTTTTAGTCACTTTTAAGAGACCCCTTTTAGCTAGTATAGCGACCCCTCGGGTGGTGGTGACCAAGTATAGTACACACCAGCATCTCCAACTAGTTATGTTTGTTCCAAGGGACATGCGTCTCTTGGATACAAACTATATCAGGTGTCATATTCTTTATTTCATAGGCTACTCTTTGCCGATTCCCCCTATCCTTAAGTCCCCGCACATTAAATATACAAACTGTTAGACCTGCCATAATTTCTTACATGCCTCTTTCTCTTTTCTTCTCTTTCTATTCTTCCTTCATGCCCGCACAAGTGTCTACTGACTTTTCCCCCTAATATTCCCCCCAAATCCACCCCCCTGGCATCCTCCCCCCTCCCTGAAACCTGCATGCCTCCCCCTCCCGTATCCTGCCTTCTCTGCCAGTAGAAGCCACCCCTCTTCCCCAAAATGTGTAGGCAAGTAGACCCCAAGGTCTACGGTGATGGAGACCCTCGGTGCCACCCCTGCCCCCCGTGTCCCCTTGATGCATTCTACTTTGGCTCATCCATATGAAAATCAAAAAACAACACCCTTTAAGCAATACAATAAAAATTACATTTAGACATACAGAATAACCTATTTCATACTTGGTGCTCTTAGAGAAACAACACCAGCGCCTTTTAGCTTATGGTATCTGCATATAATCATCAACACATTGCACATGTTCTTGCCCTAATGCTTGATCTCTTGCAGATACTCTTTCGCTTTTACTTCAGAGGAAAAAAATCTTGTTTTATCTTTATAGATAACTTTTCATTTGACAGGAGCTAATAAAAATGCATATGTCCCCTTCTCTTGAAAAGGCGCAATTAGCTGTCTCAATTGCCATCGTTTTTCCACAGTAGTGGTACAAAAATCGGGGAGAACAAAAAATTCAACCCCGATTCTTTCCTCTGCCTGTCTGGCCTAGCTAAATCAAATAGTGCCTGCCTTGCCAAATGGTTAGAAAGGCATATCAATATAGCACTGGGTCTTGCATAGGCTAGATTGTATTTTACTTGAAACTGGAGTCTATGGGCCCATTGTATCTCAGTTTCCCATGACCATCGAGATAACTTGGGAAAAGCCTCAGTTAAAAGTTTAACAACGAAACTACGGGGATCTGCCCCCTCAACCCCTTCAGGCAAACCAAGAATTCTTAAATTGTTCTGTCTCAGATGATTTTCCATGTCCTAGATCTTCCAGGATAGATCATTTCTCTGCGTTGTTAATGTCTCTGTAGTTGTCCTCTGAGCTACCATCTCGTCCTCTAAAGTGGATATACGGGTCTCTGTCTCTGTTATTCTTTCTCCGATTTCTGAAATTTTTTTTGTCATCTGAGGAACAGAGTTCGGTAACTTTCTACAGGCGCCTTGCGTTTTCAAGCTTTCTGCACAGCTTTCTTCCCTATGGGCCATCATTGTCTCGTATATAAGAGTTAGGGAAATACTTTCTGACTGTACTACAGCCCTTCCCACAGAGTGCTGAACTGGGACTATTTGGCTGCTACTTTGGCTTGATATGTGTGGCGTTCTTTTCTTACGTATAGTCCCAGTAGCATGTACTCTATCTACTCCTCTCGGGGTATCTTTTTCCAAATATATACTACTAGTCTCACTCCAGCGTCTATTTGACAGGTTAAAAAGTTCATTAGATACCTGCAGAGGCTCATTCCTCGAGGTGCTCGATTGATCTGACAGTGGAAAAAAAGGGCCCTCAGCATCTGGATCTTGTACATTGGCTACCAGTAATGTCTCAGACACTAGCCCAACATTATAACCTCCTCTCGGCTCCTGGGGCAGCCCACCCTCAACTACTGTCACCACTCCGTTTTCTGGGGGATCCATATTCCCTTGGTCTCCCATTGCTGCCAAGCCCCCGTTGTTATGATTATTCATTGCATCATCGGAGAGAGCCACAAATCCCTCCCTCACTGCTATCATTGCTCCTTCTTCCATTATAACAGTTTCAGTAGCAGTCACATTTAGCATTGTGCTCCCGCTCACCTCAGCCGAGCTCTGAATTTGGGCTCCTCCTCGTTTCACCGCCAAAAATATCGCAGGGGTGAATTTCTTTTGGGTATCAACATTGCCTGTCAAGCTTTCTTTTGTAATCGATCCACCTCGTTTGTTTGGATCGTTTTGGTCACTTTCCTTTCCTTTGTTTCATGCCGGTGTATTCGGTGTATTGATTGCATGAGTGACTGTATAGATAATTGTATACTTGGGATAGTGATTTCATAACACACTAAGTATGAGTTACTATTTATTTGAATAAATGAAGTGATATTTGTATAAGTGTGTAGCTGAGTAAATGTAAATAAGGTACATTGTTTACAAAAGTGAGCAGGATGACTGCATAATTGAATAGGATGTGTGCTGGTGTGTAATGTTAATATACCTGTATACGTATATTTGATAATATTCTATTGATCATTGACAACATGTATGAGTGAATGTATAGGTAAGTGATTAGATGTGTGTGTGTAGATCTAGGAATTACTGAGTGGGTTTTTAGATACTTGTATTGCTGTGTCAATGGATTCAAATATGCTACTCTGTATTTTTGAGTGAGTGAGTGATGAGAGGTTATATATGCTGAGGTGTATCTGATTGTCAGGTGGATGACGTCAACAGTGATGTCATCAGTGATGTCATTTGAGATGTCATCAGTGATGCCATCAGTGATATCACTGACCATGTCATGAATGATGTAATATGTGACATCATCACCAGTGGATTGCGGCCGTGAGAGTTACAGTTAGTACAACTAACTAGAACAGAGGAATTTCAATGGCTTTGTATGAGTGAAATTTCCAGCTAACTATAACACCCCTGAAATTTATGTTTTTTTCAATGAATTTCTAAGTTTTTTTTCAATGATAATTCCTAACTATAACCTGCTTGAAACCTATGCTTTTTTCAGTGAATTTCAAAGGTTTTTTAAATGACAATTCATAATTAGAATGTTGACCACTTCCCCATATCTGTAATGTAATGTAATGTAATGTAATGTAATGTAAAAATTACTTATAAAGCGCGGCATTCACCGGACGGTTTCTTGGCGCTATTCACTTTATTCAACAAGAAACCAAATCTGCAATGCTACCTAAAAAAACAGGCAATAGTTCCACTTACCACTAACAAAGTAACATCAACATTTAACTAGTGTAAGGATGTTGACTATGTACTGCGTGAATTACATCCAACTCACACCCATATTTAAAGAGCAATATGTGATAGAAGTACTAATTTTACACTTCCGACACCCAACAAAATCACAATACCCATTTCCACTACCACTACAACCACCCCTCTAACCCCTTCCCCTCTACTAACTCAGAGGCAGTGCAAAACAGGACAATGGACCTTCCCAAAATAATATATCCCCTTAACAGCACACTAGCTCAATGTTCAGAGATGTGGCAACCATTTATGTATAGGGGAAGGAATTCTCACATCAACAATAATGTACACAATGCTAACACTACCGGTGATATTCTATACACAACACACTATACAAACCAAAAACTTTTCCATGTGTAGATATACCATTGATACGTGTAGTGCACTGCACAGTGGACGCAACCATATTATCTCAGATTCTGGGTAATATCTCAGTCATGTTGCTGTGTAGTTCCCCCCCTTCAAGCAGAACTGAAGTGGACTGATCCAAAGTACGCGACGTCAGCGTAAGAGTATAACTGATTATCCTACGCCTTAGGCATGGTTCACTTCTGCAAAGAGAAAAGACTCTGCCACAGCGAATGTCCTCACCCTGCCACGTGGCTGCCGCCATGACCACGTGCCTCCTTGATACAGGCCGATTGTGAACTCAGTGCCACAGCAACGCAGTCTTATGTCTGTATCAACTACTGACTTTCATCTACACTGCGGACAGCAGGGTTCACAACTTGAATTCAGCTTTGGATCTACACTATGCACAGCATTGAAGTTATCCTTCATTTATGTAAGGCAGAGACAATTTTCTAAAAGTATGAACAGTAGAAAATTCAGCCTTCATTTATTTAATGCAGAGACAATTCCACTATATGTCTTCAGATTTTGTTTACATAAGGAAAAAAGCATTTGTCCCTGTCTATCTCAACAACTGACTTCAATCTACACTGGGTACAACAGGGTTCACAACTTGAATTCAGCTTTCCATCTACACTATGGACAGCATTCAATTTAGCCTTGATTTATGTAAAGCAGAGACAGTATTGTTAATAGATGCCACAAAAAACATTCCTCAATGTCTGTACAAAGTACTGCCTTCAAATGTACACTGCGATCAACAGAGTTCACTACTTGATACCAGAAGCGCAGAAGCACTAAAAACAAAATTTAATTCAGTCTCGATTTATTTAAGGCAGAGACAATTGTACTGTGTCCTCAGATTCTGTTAACTGTGACAAAATAGCATTCATCGATGTTTGTGTAGACTACTGCCTTCAACCTACACTGCGTACAACAGGGTTCACAACTTGAATTCAGCTTTCCATTAACACTACGGACAGCATTCAAGTTATCCTTGATTTATGTAAGGCAAAGACTATTTTGTTAAAGGATGCCACAAAAAACATTCCACAATGACTGTACTGAGTTCTTAAATGTACACTGTGATCAAAAGAGTTTACCACTTGACACCAGTGGCACATAAGCACTACAGACAACATAAAATTCAGTCTCGATTTATTTAAGGAAGAAAAATAGTACTGTGTCATCAGATTTTGTTAAAGTACATGACAATTGTACTGTGTCCTCAGATTCTGTTAACTGTGACAAAATAGCATTCATCGATGTTTGTGTGGACTACTGCCTTCAACCTACACTGCGTACAACAGGGTTCACAACTTGAATTCAGCTTTCCATTAACACTACGGACAGCATTCAAGTTATCCTTGATTTATGTAAGGCAAAGACTATTTTGTTAAAGGATGCCACAAAAAACATTCCTCAATGACTGTACTGAGTTCTTAAATGTACACTGTGATCAAAAGAGTTTACCACTTGACACCAGTGGCACATAAGCACTACAGACAACATAACATTCAGTCTCGATTTATTTAAGGAAGAAAAATAGTACTGTGTCATCAGATTTTGTTAAAGTACATGACAAAAAAAAACATTCCTCAATGTCTGTGTCAACTACAGCCTTTGATGTACTCTGCAGACAGCAAAGTTTACAACTTGAAGTCACCTTTGCATGTATACTACGGACAGTAAAGAATTCAACCTTGATTAATTTAATGCAGAGACAATTGTACTGTATGTGTTCAGATTTTTTCAGATAGATTGACGATTGAACATGACGCATTCCAATACACAAGAGACATTATACCACTGCGACCCCCCTGAACCACGAATCATCACGGGGTACGCACTCGCTGAGTTCTTTCGGTGCCACTAACTCACTGCACCACAAGTAATTTCCCCGTAGCCTTATTAAAGCAGAATTCACTAGGCAAAAAACATTGCTCCCAATACAGCCCCCTGCATTACACATTAAGGGGGGGTACTTACAAGCTCAGGCCCAAAGATACTACTAACTCAGTGCACCATAAATCATCAGAAAGAAGAGTGAACAGTTTTATGTCAGCGATGAGTCATACTATCACTTTTAAGTGGAATTCATGCAGAATCCAATCGACAAAAGACATTACTCCAATTACTGTGCCCCCTTCCCCCCCAGACCACGCATCATTGCTGAATATGTACACGGTAAACACCAAAGGAACTAGTAACTCAGTGCCTTACTTAGGCACCATTCACAACACAAAAAACATTACCATCAGTACGGCCTGCCCGGACCACGCATCATCACAGGCTCCACAGAACCTTCTTGTTTTAGATACCACTAACTCAGTGTAAACCAAACTAAGTATAACACCTATCAAACCCAACACAATATTCCTTTATTATGTTTCCTTGAAAAACGTATTTTATATGACTTATAGATTTAGTTTAATAATAATATACACTGAATACATGTTCTATCTTCCACTTCAATCATAATTGCAGTTGATGCACTCCACTCTAAGATGTACACTGCAGACAGCAGGATGTACAACTTGAATTCACCTTTGCATCTATACTATAGACAGTAGGAAAATCAACCTTGATTTATTTAATGCAGAGAAATTATACAGTATGTATTCAGATTTTGTTAAAGTACATGACAAAAAAAAACATTCCTCGATGTCTGTGTCAACTACAGCCTTCGATGTACTCTGCAGACAGCAAAGTTTACAACTTGAAGTCACCTTTGCATGTATACTACGGACAGTAAGGAATTCACCCTTGATTAATTTAATGCAGAGACAATTGTACTGTATGTGTTCAGATTTTTTCAGATAGATTGACGATTGAACATGACGCATTCCAATAGACAAGAGACATTATACCACTGCGACCCCCCTGACCACAAATCATCACGGGGTACGCACTCGCTGAGTTCTTTCGGTGCCACTAACTCACTGCACCACAAGTAATTTCCCCTGTAGCCTTATTAAAGCAGAATTCACTAGGCAAAAAACATTGCTCCCAATACAGCCCCCTGCATTACACATTATCGCAGGGTACTTACAAGCTCAGGGCCAAAGATACTACTAACTCAGTGCACCATAAATCATCAGAAAGAAGAGTGAACAGTTTTATGTCAGCGATGAGTCATACTATCACTTTTAAGTGGAATTCATGCAGAATCCAATCGACAAAAGACATTACTCCAATTACTGTGCCCCCTTCCCCCCCAGACCACGCATCATCGCTGAATATGTACACGGTAAACACCAAAGGAACTAGTAACTCAGTGCCTTACTTAGGCACCATTCACAACACAAAAAACATTACCATCAGTACGGCCTGCCCGGACCGAAACATCATCACAGGCTCCACAGAACCTTCTTGTTTTAGATACCACTAACTCAGTGTAAACCAAACTAAGTATAACACCTATCAAACCCAACACAATATCCCTTTATTATGCTTCCTTGAAAAACGTATTTTATATGACTTATAGATTTAGTTTAATAATAATATACACTGAATACATGTTCTATCTTCCACTTCAATCATAATTGCAGATGATGCACTCCACTCTAAGATGTACACTGCGGACAGCAGGATGTACAACTTGAATTCACCTTTGCATCTACACTATAGACAGTAGGAAAATCAACCTTGATTTATTTAATGCAGAGAAATTATACTGTATGTATTCAGATTTTGTTAAAATAAGTGAAAAAAGCATTGTCTTATAACTACTGACTACTAGCTTCCATGTACACTGTGTACAGTAGGGTTCACAACTTGGATTTACCTTTTTATCTACACTACAGGCAGCATTAAATTCAGCCTCGATTAATTTAAAGCAGAGAAAAAATAGTGCTGTAGCACTGCAAGTATGCACAAGCACCTTAAATTGTTGCATTATGTGAACTATACTAACAAAGAATTGTGGCAAAATGTACCTCCACTACCGGCAATACCAAGTACCTCTGGGACATCACATTCAACATCGCCACCAGACATACGTCCCCATTTTGAGACATTTAGAATGCACTACGTTTAATGCAATCATTTAATTTGTTATGGGGCAATCAGTAGACCTAGTTTACAGAGCAATTGATAACCATCGATGCTAGTTCCCCCCTCCAAAGTCATATACTCCAGTATGCAACAGTGAATGGTTTGAGTGCAGCCCGCTCAGACCACGCATCATTGCAGGGGGAGCACATGATAAACATCACACGTACCACTAACGTAGTACACAGTAAAAAATTGCCACGTGCCCTTGTTAAGGCAAAATTCAATAGACAAATCACATTTTTACCAGTGGGGTCTGCCTGAACCAGGCATCATCGCAGGCTCCACACAAACCGCACCTACTTCTGTGCGCCACAACTCATGAACCATTTATGACAGAATGTTCTGTATATTATTTCACATACAATGTTCCTACCTTTTTACAACAGAAGTCATAAACCGTTATGATTAAATATCTGTATATGATATCATGATTGCTATTCTACTTGTTACCAACAACAACGTAATAAAATGGAGTCGAGCACACGTTCCCATACGCACTTCAACTATCTATCTGTGTCTGTGTATTCATTGTGTTTGTAAAATGCTGCTCTTACGCCCTACCACATTATATTGTGCTATAAATAGCGTATGCAACCAACTTACCTGTGACAGTCAGTATGGGTTATTTACATGAGCACCATATTTACAAGACATTTTCAGGGCTCACCTACATTACGTCATTACTCTACAATAACAGGATGTGCATGCAAATCAGAGACTCAAACACTGATTTCCAGCATCAAGTTGTACATTTTACCTGAATTACCACATATGTATATATATTAGCAGCCCTTCATGTGCCAAAAACTACAACTTAAACCTTTCACAGCCCTGTATTACTAAAGCTACAACACTCCACTGAATGTACAATAAACATTCATAATCGCAGAAATACGTCATGTCTACCATATTTTATGTATGCAACTATGAACGAATCAGTGATACCCTGTACCTTCCATTTTGACAAAGTTGTGGAACATTATAGATATAATGACACATTTGCTTTTAAGACCCGGGTGACGTCAGCACTACAAAACGGACACCCGAATACCTTAATTTCTCATACAGCTCATGACGGGACCACAACCATAGCTCCGGAATCATGCTTCAGACCCTCACGCAGCACTAGCATACGTCAGGCCAGCCCACTCCATTTAAGCTACCAAGAAAACACAAAAACAAAACATGGCCCAGATTTCCATTGTTGTGATTTCTTAGTTCCAGGTCTTGTTGTCAGAACGGCACACACACTCCCTGATGGCTGGTATGCACCCACACAACACCCATCCAACGCATCCGTCACTACACACGTGACCGTATCTATAAAAAAGATGGGGCGCATGTGCTGTACGCCATTTTAGAGTTGCTCCCATCGCAAGCGCTGTGATGGCCCGTCCTGGTGATTCGGACGCCTCATGTAGGCCTGAACCACCGAACAGTGGGCCCACCACCATGTGCTTGGCCTCTTTGGTTACTGAGTTAGTGGTACCGGAAGGACTGAGCAGGTGAAGAACCTGCAATAATGATGATGGGAGCACGAGTATGTTGTTAGCCATAGAGATATCAAGACTCAGCACCATAGGTGAGACTTCTTAGTGGCAGATCAGGACTACATGATGTAGAAGGTGTCCTGTCCATGAAATGGTGAGCAGTGAGGCCTGGGTGTCGAAGGGCTGTAGCAGACTGGATACAAAAAAGCGACGCAGCGATTTAGACAAATGCAGTCCTATATAGTGTATCAAATTGCATGCATATATTTTTTTTCTATTAGCAGGAATGTTTTTATAATCGGTCAAACGTCCGGAATATAAACTATACAAATAGTTGCTTTTAAATGCGAGAGGGAACATGTGTGAAAGGGCGATGTTATTCAACTCCACATTAGGATAGTAACAATTACCAATCATAACATCTTTCTTTTACTATCCTTTAGATGTAGAGCTTCAGGGTGCATTATGTCCCAGCACGTGGTGGAAAACACACTGGTGACAGAAAGGTGAGCTGCGCATATTCTTTGCAATCACTCTTTCACTTCCTCTCTCCTTTGATAAAAAAATTACACACAATGTTAACTTCCTTTTTATCTTACAGGTTGCGTTTCACAAATTGGTGTCCCCCCCAACACCTCTAAAACTCTACGTTCGAGGATTCTGTGATGATGCCAGGCCATCGTAACAACTTCTGAGAAAGCTGATTTGACACGTAGTGCACCCTCTTTGAATCAGGGAAATGGCACAAGGTGAGCAAAGGAGCTTGTTTCCGAAACAACGACAACTCATCAGTGAAAGGAGAAAGTGGGTAGTGTGCAGCAGCTTCACTGCGTAGGAATGTACAATTACCTCCAGGCAGTGAGAATAGATAGGTTACAACAGTTTGAAGGGCAGATGTACGAGCCCCTTGCGCCACTTTTGCATCACTTTTATCATGGCAAAAGTGGTGCAAGGAGCTTCTAAATCTGCCTCTGACTTCCCAAGAAAAACACTCACATCCGGACTCTGCGAGTCAATGGGGTGCAACAGTCTAGATACCCAATATTGAGAACTCAACGCTATGCAGTGGGAATGCATGAGATTATGATATAGTACTTTGGAAAAAAACTGCGCACAGACACCTCCTTACAGTGGTACTTGTTGTAATATAGTATCCTGAGTGTACAAAAATAAAAATATATATATGTGTGCAGTTGTATTTAATATGCTATTACTAACTCTATATATTATCTTTCAGATCACTAAACTGGAGGGTGCACTATGAAGCAGCACGTCCTTGGACACACAACGGAGGAAAAAGGTGAGCAACAAGTATTTTCTCCAGTATTAACAGCTCCATCTATAACTTTCTCTCTCACACTTTTAATGTTGTTTTTTCTCTCTTTCTCTCGCTCACTCTATCTCACATCGTTTCTCTTTCTCTTTTAAAGTTATGGATGCTGCTGTCCACTCTGATGTGTAGCCAAAACTGAGTTTAAGTTGTGAACTCTGTTGGTCACAGTGTTTACACAAGGTAAGCAGAGTGGCCTAAATATACAATCCCTCCGATTAAATGCATTATAATTAAAAGACCTTATTTACAAGCCCCTTGCGCCACTTTTGCATCACTTTCAACATGAGAAAAGTAACACAAAGTGGCGCAAGAGTCTTATAAATAAGCCCTAAAGAATATTTTCCTGCATAATGATTAGATCTCTCACCTAATTCTGTCTCATCTCTGAATCATTTTAAAGACCTGTTGATCTTATGGTGTGAGGGGTAATGGCCTCATCCTCTGTCGTTGGTTGAGGAAACCGTTTCTGAATTTCATTTATTTTCTCATGAAAGTAGGAGGCTACGGATTCCACCCAGCTCTTGGAATCAGGGGGCGCCTGCTGTGTGCCTGGGGGTGTGGTGAACTCCTTGACAATATTAAACAGGTCTCGTTGTGAGTTTGCTGCTAGAGTGATCCTGTTGCCTAGATAGACTTTTTTGGCCTCGGCGATATCCTTCATGTACTGCCTATGAGCAACTTTATATAGTTCCCTGTCTTGGGCACTTTTTGTATGTCGCCATTTTCGCTCTGCCATCCTAGTGGAATATTTTATTTGTTTAAGCTCTGGCAAAAATCAGGGAGAATTATTTTTCGGGGGCTTAGATGTGCGCATAGGTGCTATATCGTCTAGCGCAGTGGTGATAGCCGATTCAAATTCCATGGCAGCTAAGCTAGGATTGGTGCATTGGGAGATTGAAAGAGGGGAAAAGGATTTGACAAAAGCTGGCATGGTCATTTTATTCCATGGTCTGCTTTTGTTCATCTTGCCTGGGCGGGTCGCCGGGATCTGAGATCCTTTGATTGCGAATTCTATGATAGAATGGTCCGTCCAGAGGACTGAATCAGTCTGTGTAATCATGACCTTTGGGGAGTTGGTACATATAAGGTCAAGAGTGTGTCCAGCTACGTGAGTTGGACCTGTGGGGAGTAGACACAATTAAAAAGCTTCCAGGCTGGCAGTTAGGTCTATGGTGCAAGGATCAGTGGTGAGTTCGAGATGGTAATTTACATCTCCCAGGAGGAGGAAGTTCTCCGTAGTAAGGGCATAAGGCGCTATTGCTTCTACTAATTTCTCAGAGAAATTTGTCTTGGAACCGGGGGGGTCTGTAAATGAGGGCTACCTTCCATGCTTCTTTGTTGCTCACAGTCATGGTGGCAATGAGCATTTCACCCCAGTATTCGAGGTAAGAGTCATTTATATAGATTTTTATGGCTGATTTATGAATTATTGCCGTCCCCCCCCCTTTTTGTTGCCATGGCGGTCGAGTTTATGTATTGTATAGGCCGGGGGTAGGGCTATTGCAATGTCTGGCGCGGACAATTCCTGTAGCCAGGTTTCTGTGACAAACAGTATGTCTGGTTTAACAGAGTCTAAGAGTGCCCAGATTTGTAGAGCGTGTTTGGCCATTGATCTTGCATTGCAGTAGAGGCAAACTAGGTTAGGTGGGGTCTTTGGGGCACAATTGGTGTTATGAGGTTTAGGTAGTTTGGTAGGAATAGGTTTTGGTTGAAGACTAGGAAGCCGGGATATAGAGAGTAAAGGCTTAGCTGGGTTAAAGCTGTGTAGTTCAGCATTCGTATACCTGATGATGCCCATTTCTTGTTGCTGTGTGCGGTGAGAGGCAGGCCGGGAAACAGGGTGACGAGCAGGATTTCTGGCGTCTGGAGTCGGCCGGGAGCGGACGGGCGCAGACAGGCTTGCCTTTTGCGCGCCTTTGGCGCGCCGCTGCGCACATCCGCTCTGCGCACTGTACTAAGTAGGGCCAGTGGGCGGGACCGCAAGTGGGATCGAGGCTTGGAGCGCTGACCCTGCTGATTCCAGGGGAGAGCGACGCTTCTAAGATGGTGTGGACCCCTCCGCTCAAACGGCACAAGCTGCGGCGGAACAGTGGAAGGAAGCAATAATCAGGCCCATTTTGAAAAAACCCACGGCTGACCCGGAACAATTTGTAAATTATAGGCCCATCTCCCTTTTACCACTCTCTGGGAAAGTCATGGAGACCCTAATTAACAAACAGCTTATTGCCCACCTGGAGTCTAACAAACTCCTGGATCCATCTCAATCTGGTTTCAGGGCATTCCACAGCACTGAAACGGCCCTGTTGGAGATCGTGGACAACATAAGACTGTCTTTGGACTCAAAAAAGTCAGCCATCCTGGTTCTATTGGACCTATCTGCGGCCTTCGACACCATCTCGCATCTCGTTCTTCTAGAGTGTCTTGCCGAGATTGGTGTCGAGGGCAACGCTCTCCAATGGATATCAAGCTACCTTGGAAACAGGCGATCAAGGGTCCAACTAGGCCCCCACACCTCTATCTCCTACAATAATGATAAAGGTGTCCCGCAGGGATGTATTCTGAGCCCGACCCTCTTCAACGTTTATGTTTCCCCCTTGCAAAGATCATCAGAGAAAATGGTTTTGGGACCATATCCTATGCTGACGACACTCAAATTGTCGTCACCATTAACCAAAACCCTGATGACGTAAAAAATAGTTTCAAAAGCTGTATGACTAATATACAAGAATGGATGACCAGAAACTATCTTATGATGAACGCAGGGAAGACCGAAGTCATGCTTTTTGGCAAAGCTGACCAAATCTGGTCATCGGACTGGTGGCCAGACTCCCTTGGTCCCTTCCCCGCCCCTAAGCCATACGTCAGGAACCTGGGAGTAATTCTAGACAACAAGCTTACCATGTCTGAACACATTAAAAAAAACGTAGGAAGCAGTTATGGCCAGATGCGTAGCCTGAGGAAGATCTTTAAATGGATCCCACTCTCAGCACGCATGCCCCTAGTGTAGGGACTTATTGTTAACAGGATGGACTATGGAAATGCCCTGTTCTCGGCCATCAACCTAACACTACTGAACCGATTGCAGGTCCTCCAAAACACAGCTGCTAGGCTGGTATTAGATCTACCTCCTCGCACCCCTTCAGCAGCATGCCTTAGATCACTACACTGGCTCCCCGTACAAAAGCGTATAAAGTTCAAGCTCTGCTGCCTAGTCCATAAGGCAGTAAATGGACATGGACCTGCTTATCTTGAACAGAAACTCAAAACTCACGTCCCAAGCAGGACGCTACGCTCCTCCAGTAAAGCCTTTCTCTCCGTTCCCAGAGTCCGAACAGTAAGAAACGGAGACAGAGCTTTCAGCAAAACCGCCCCAGAAGCATGGAACTCCCTCCCCATCCCACTGAGAGCAGAGCCAGATCATATGAAATTCCGAAAACAACTAAAAACCTGGCTCTTTTATTCTCTAGCTTATCGAGCCCCCGACCTCCTGAATCTGTTGGTTTTAAGAATCCTTGTCAGCTGCCAGCGCTCTGAGACCTTCGGGTGATTTACGCGCTATAAAAGTGAAATGAAAAGGAAATGGAAATGGATCTGTAATGTAAATCTGATGCAGTAGGCACTTCCATACAGACACCGCTTGAACGCAGGCCTATAAGACAAGGGAAATGTATCACATGTAAAAAAAATGAAACATCGTCAAGTGTTACCTTGACTTGTAATGTTTGACCTCATTTAGTCACATCGATCTAATTTTAAACACTCATTTTCTTTTTTGTTTTGCAGATTACCTGCTGTACTTCTATTGGAGTCCATATCACATTTTGTTTATTATATTGTTTTGTTAAAGTTATGTTTCTAGTTATTTATTGTATTGTTATCTTTAAGTTACGTTTCCAGTTATTTATTGTTGTTTTAAGAACAGTTAATAAACAAAAGTATATATGTCATTTTTTTGGGCGGTGGCGGTCCCCAATAGAAATTATATTTATCATTTGAAGTATAATTATGAGGCTAACTCTTTACCAGATCTTTACCAGAGTCTATAGCTATGACTAACGGTTCCTATGAAAAAGTTTTAAAACTCCAGCACAGTAACTTTTTCCATTAGCAACATAGTGTGGTGAACTTCTAACCTCAGGGCTCACGTAAGTGTTCAATGAATTGTTACTATGCTCGAAAGCCGTTTGGGGTAGAGTTGGAAGGTACTGCTGTACAAAAACTCCTATATTTACCCTTGATCCTCTACATGAGTATAATAAAACACTGTGTACCAAATTTACAACCCCCTTGCAACCACTTTCGTGTCCAAGGCCCCCCCCAACAAAATTAGAAGTGTGTGGGCCTCAACGATCCCCCTCAAGCACTGGGAACCACCACACCCCAGGGATTTGTGTATTGTGGGAGGCAGGCTGCGTGGCCCTCTGCCTGGTGCCCTCGAGGGCTCTGGGGACCGCCACGCCCACTTAGTTTGCATTTTGAAAGACAGCAGTGAAATATGTTCTCACTTTCAAAATCCAAAGCAACCCAGGACCATCTCTCCTTCAGGAAGCAGCTCAAGACCTGGCTGTTCGAGCAGTAACTTACCCCCTCCCCCAGCGCCTTGAGACCCTCTCGGGTGAGTAGCGCGCTATACAAATGCCGTGATTGATTGATTGGTTGTGTGAGAAGGTGTCTGTATGGCTGTGTTAGTGATTGAGTTCTTGTATCAGTATGGGTGAGTAACTGGGCATCTGAAAGGCAGTATAGGTGAGGGACTGGGTATATGAGTGACTGTATGTTTGAGTGAGTGAATGTGAACATGGCAATATGGATGAGTGCATGCTTCTGTCAGTGACTGTATAGATGAATGAGTATGTGTTACTATTTGTATGAGCAAGTAAGTGAATGTGTATTTAACTGTTTGAGTTAGTACATACCTGTATGATTGACTGTATGGGTGAGTGTATAGGTGAGTGAGTAGTTCTATGGGTGACTACTCAGTGTGTGAGTGCTTTTATGGGTATGTGAGTGGATATGTCAATGGCTGTATTGGTGACTTAGCGGGTGTATGAGTGGCAGTACGGGTGAGCATGTGGATGTGTGTACATATCTAAGAATTAGTGAGTGGCTGTGTAAGTTCTGGTATGGCTCTTCAATGTGATTTTGAATGATTGTGTGGGAGTGGCAGTGGCAGTGGGTGTATAAAAGGTCCTATGAGGGTGGGAGTGGGTGCGTTAGAGATGATGTGGATCATGCCATTACTGATGTCATCAGTGATGTAATTTAAGATATCATCAGTGATGTCACTGACCATGTCATGAATGCTGTAATATGTGAGGTCATAAGCAGTGCATTGCGGGAGCACAAGCAATAGTTAACTCACATAACTATAGCGGCTGAATTTCCCTAGTTTTCCCTAGTTTTCTACGAGTGAAATATCAGCCTAACTATAAAGTCCCTGCAACCTTTGGTATTTTTAGTGAATTTCTAATGTTTTTTAAATTCTATATGCTAACTATAACGTCCCTGTACCCTTTGATTTTAAAGTAAATGTCTAAGGTTTTTTAAATTCTATTTGCTAACTTTAATGTCCCTGTAACCTTTGTTTTTTTTTAGTGAATTTCTAAAGTTTTTTAACTAGTAGGCATGTTTTCAGAGTGGTGAGGAAAGGGGGCTGTCAGGAATTCTGCTACGTAGGACTTACAGGAGCCTCTGGAGCCAAGGGGACTTTACCCCAAGACTAGTAGTGCGTAGGGAGGCACATTTGCAAAGTGGTTGGGAAAGGGGGCATGGCTCTGATATCTTCTCAGCAATCCTGCTGTGTTGGACTTACTGGAGGTAACAGGGTGGGTAGTTGGCCCCCAAGGACGTCCTTGGGAGCCAACTAGCCCTCCTATTACCTTCAGTAAGTCCCGTACACCAGGATTGCTGAGTTCTGATAGCAGGCCATGACCCCTTTCTCCACCACTCTGCAAATAAGCCTCCTGGTGCACTCTTGGTTGGGGGACGAAGTCCCTTTCACTGCTGAGGGTCCTTAGGGGCCAACTAGCCCACCTGTTACCTCCAGTAAGCCCCACACAGTGGATTGCTGAGAGGTGATAACAGGCCATGCCCCTTTCTCCACCACTCTGCAAACACGCCTCCTGGCACACTACTATGTGGGGGATGAAGTCCACTTGCTCTTGGGGATCCCTGGGGGCCAACTAGCCCTCGTGTTACCTCCAGTAAGCCCCACAAAGCTGGATTGCTGAGCTATGGTCAGAGGCCAAACCCTCTTTCTCCACCACTCTGCAAACATGCCTCCAGGAGTAACGCTGCTTGGGGGATAAAGGCCACTTTAGTCCTGAGGCCCTCAGGATGCAATGGGATCTCATCACCCCACCAGAGTAGGAGACTTCATCCCCCACCAAGAGCGCGCCAGGAGGTGTGTTTGCAGAGTAATGGAGACAGGGGACGCGGTCTCCTGGGAGTGGCGGACTTCGTTTAAAAAATATATATATTTTAGGAAGGGGGCATGTGGCCATCCTTCCCTTGATCCTTATGGGCCCTGGGGACTTGGCCATTTTATATATTTATTTAAATAAAAAGAGAGGGGGCCGGGCGGCCACCCTCCTGAGGCCAATTTCGGCCCAGGGACCCCATCCCCCACTGCTGAGCAGTTGTTTATTTATTTTTTAAAGGAGAAAGGGGGCCATGCGAAATCCCATCCCCCGGGCCCTGAACAATTTGTTTATATTTTTTTTTCAAGGAATGGGTCAGAGCGTTCCCACTTCCGGGCCATTTTCTGCTCAGGGGACCCCCTCCCCCAGGCCAGGCAATTTCTTTTTTTAATTAATTTTCTTTTAAGGGAGGGGGGCCACCTCATTGCCCAGAGCATGGCCATCTCCTTGGGGACCACGGAAGTGCCTGAAGCTCCTGCAGGCCCGACCAGCTCCCATGTCATGCGGGAGCCGGCATTGCTTTTTACACTTAGGGAGCTGCTAAGAAGTAGCTTCCTGGGTGTAAAAAGCAAAGTGTGCTTGCTTTGACCAAGCAATAGCATTTTTTGCTCTTGCTTGTTCAAAGCGAGCACACTTGTTTGCTGTGCTCCCGCTATCCCATAGCAAACTGCAATCTCCCGGGGGTGGGCACCCCAGACATTGCTTTAGCTGGCCCTGGGTTAGGTGGCAGTCCCCAGAGCTGCGTAGGTGGGCCGGAGCCTCCCATGCATCAGGGAGGTGGCAGTCTCCTGGGCTGCAGAGGCCCACCCAGATCCACTGCGAATCCCACCAACATTGTTTTTTAAAATGCTTTTTTTGGGCCCTGGGTTCCCTGGGGGACCCCTGAATAGGCTCAGGGGTCAGGGTGTTTCTACCCAGCCCCCATTTCTTGTTTTGTAACCTTTTTTCCTGTGACTTGGTTCAACTGAATCACATGATGGCTGCCAACATGTCCTGGTATGAAGTTTTGGCAGCCAATCAGATCTCAGGAACTAGATCGGGAGGATTCGCGGATCCACCACGACCACAGTTGTATATCAGGGAAATCTTTAATATTCTCCAAAGCGATTGAATGGATTTACACCATTTAACAAAAAGCGTGCTCTCTGGACCAAGAGCTACTTTTCTGTCAAATTTGGCATATTTCCTTTCAGCAGTTTGAGCTGTAGATGCATCAACAGTTTCCTATGGAAATTAACGTGGACAAACAGTGTTTTGGGACCCCCCCCTTTTCTTGGACCCCGCTTGATGGTTCACTCCAAAATTTTCAAGAGAGCAGCTGACATGACCGCCCCATTAGGTTTGAAACTTTTTGAAAAGATTCGTCAAACGGCACCAAAGTTATTGGCAAATCAACAACCGCTTTTCCTATGGAAATTAGGTCCTTACTATAACTGCCTGCTGGCGATATATCCTTATCGACCCCTAACCCCTAAATTCAACCACGCCTTATCCCTAAAAACACTCTTACCACCCAATACCCCTACCCAACCTAACCCTAAAAATAATCTTACCACCCAAAACTCTCACCCATCCCTAAACCCTAAAAGCACCCTTACCACGCAATACTCTTAACCACCCCTAAACTATAACTCGCGCCCTCGCCGTACACAGGTTTCTCATCAATAATTTGACAGCAAATGTTGCACTGATATTTTCAGCGATGCCATAAAGGTGCATTGAGCGATGTGATATATGTGGGGAAATTAGCAGTGCATGACAAGTGTGTGAGTTATAGCTACCCAAGTACACAAGTTATAGTTTCTTGAGATAACTCTAACTGTAACTATAACTATACCTCTAACTCTAACTATAACTATGGTTTTGTGTGCGTAAAATTGTGAACCTACCTAAAGTGTCCCTAGAGCTTTTATTTTTTTTGTGGATTTTCAAGGTTTATTGAAATTCCATATCCTAACCATGATGTCCCTGTAACCGTTGTTTTTTCAGTGAATTTCTAAGGTTTTGTAACACAGGGGGGGTTGGCCACGTGGCCTGGCCTGTGGCAAGGCCCTGAAGCCAAACCCATGCATGTAGCCAACCCCATACCACACACAGCTTTTGTCCAGGCACTGTGGCCAAATCCCTGAAAGCAGCCAACCTAGGAGGGGGGCACGCAGCTCCCTCCCCGGGCCAATTTCGGCCATAGGGACCCCATTACCCGGGTTATGCCACATTTGTTTAGGGGAGGGGTTCATGGTTGTATTACTTTTAAACCATGCATAGACATGTTTAATGGATTTTTCTGTGTTTGTCTATTTGTAGTCCTGAAGAAGTTATGATCAAACAAAACGTGTTGGTTATGAAAAATAATAATTGTTCAGGCTGCAAGCAAGTTTTACTACGAATGCATTATGAATAAAGGAACTGTCAGATACCGGTATCGGACCGTCTTGCATTCTCTTTTAACTACAATTAGAAGCACTTGTTTTTTATACATATACTTTGAATTTATTCTGTTGGATTTACCAACTTCCAACTTGAATGAGCAATAAGAATGATGAGTTTTATTGTAAAGTTTATAGTTGGGAGATAACCTCTCTGAATAGGGGGTTGGGGTAGCTGATCCCGTTCTAACTCATGCACCCGTAGTACAATATTGAGAGGTTTGGACTGTTTTTTAGGTAATACTGATATGTGTGATCCTCTGTAAGTGGCTCGGCTGCCATTTGTACTTTTTTGTTGCAATTGATGTAATAACGTATCTGTAAAATTCAGCAAAACTGAAAGTTCCAATACATCTTGATCAAGAATTTCCCCCTCCTGCTTTCTTCTCTTCTCCTCTTCGCTCTTGGGGCCTACAGTAACGACATTTACCAGAATCAGCAACATAACAAAACGTCGCCTATCATTCGTAGAACCCAGTAATCATTGTGTATGTGCCCCCGCATCACTACTGTACTGTATTTGTATTATATCTGTTAACTTTTCAATAATAAAAATTTTTTTGAAATAAAAAAAAAGAATTGTATTCTTAGCATAGGCAGCACACACCAATGAGCAGTTGGTGTCTCTTTGCGGACTCCCCCGGCTCCCTTTGGATTTACCAGGCACACCATGACAGGTGCTACTGTGAAAGATTGAACTTATTAAGGCAGTCACCGAGACCGTCCTTGCCCCTTCCCACCCTTAATGACCTCCTTCTGTGGGTTTACTAACCTTAAACCACATTCTGGGAGAGTGCAGTGAGTTAAAACATAATTAAAGGATCTTTATGCCCTTACACATGTGCCTAAAACATAGCAGACACACAACAACCCACATGCCAGTACTGATTTTAGTTGATCATTATTTCATTAGTTCACACATGACACTCGATGTTACCAAAAAACATACATTTTTATTTATTTTCTTCCATTTTAAGAGTTGATTTTTTCATGAAGAAATCAATTGTTTAGAATTTTACATCGTTTTTTTTTTAAACATATCAGTGGCACACAAGCAAAGCCGGCCCTCATTTGCATGAAGCCATACTTTAATTTAAATGAGGGAATGCCCACTTTACAATGTGTAGGCCCTAATTGTGCCACAAACATTGAGACTTACGGAAGGGCCATACAAAAGACTTTTGCCTTTTCAGTAATAGCAATGTGGGCACAAATTGCTGTTGTGATGCTATGGCTTTATTTTATGATGCAACATACTGTGTATTCGTGAACTGCAAAACTTTAAAAATAAATGTTCCCACAGTTAAAAGCTTCAACAAACGAGGCGCTGTACTGCTGCAGGAGCATTCTCACTGGTGGACATGGCTGCACCTGTGGGATTATATTGTTCTGATTATCCTCGTCCCTCCCTTTCCATGATGCCAGATCGCAAAAGTACAGAATATGTTATGTAATTGTTTGATGCTTCAGTCGTGTATGCAAATATATCAACAAGACAGAAGAAACAATAAGTGGCTGACCAGGATGGTAAGAGTAAAGGAAATCTTAAATACTAAATCTAAAATGTATGACAGGAATTAGACATTAATTAAGGGTGCTTATTTATGAGAGTTCTGCTTCAGTCATGCACCAAGTAAAGTGGGACATGCCTGACGCCGGGCTCTCAATCCGATTTATGAAGCCACGCAGAGCCCTCCTTCATGGCATTGAGGGGTCTCATAAATCTTGAGTAAGGCAAATCGTCATATCGTCTTACTTTGTGGGTTTTTCCATGCAACACCCTTTGATTTTAACGCTGCCCTAGATTGGTTAAATCATGGGGAAGGGCCAGATCCATACACCACCGGAGGTGAGGCATAACGAGGAGAAATATCGTTATTCTCCTCATTTTTTTCCTCACCCTATGTGTGCTGCATTCTGCAGCACACATTGAAAGAGGAAAACGCCACTTAGAATAGTTTTTGTCCAGGAAGGTGTTTCTTCCTGCACAAAAACAATCCTGCATGCAATGGAGGCCCCCTTGCACCGATGTGCAAGGGGGCCTCCATTGGTGCTCGGCTGCTGAAATGGCATCAGCAAAGGGAGGAAGGACCGGAATGCACCATATGGCATAAATACGGTCCATTCCTGCCCTTTCATTTTGATGTAGGGCAGTGCAGCAAGATGCCTTGAGGCGCTGTCCTACGCCAAAATTCCATAAATAAGGTCCAGGGTTTATAATATAAAACATTTTATCTGACAAAATAGTATTTAATAATGAGCAGTAATGTCTATGGTTCTGAGAATTACCCGACCTAACACATTCAAATAATGACTAAGGGCCCTCTATGAAAATATACAGCAGCAGTAGCCTATAATTAAGTGCAGAGAAGCCCCACCTTTTTCCGAGACATAAAGTTGTCTGCCAGGCAGCAGACACTCTTTAAGTTCGGGTCGGGCAGCCAGTTTCTGTACATGTGCTAAATGCGCAGGCGCCTGGCTGCTTGAGTCAAAATTTGCTGGACTGAAGATTTCACAGCCTGGTGGGCCTGGCCTCCTTCACCTGGCAAAAGTCCTCTGTGAGCATCCCCTCATGATGAGGAGGAGGGTCACTGACTCGGACGTGGGGACTTCAGTTGAAAGCCTTGAAGTGCCGAGAGAAAAATGTCCATCAGTGACTCTCATCACAGTGTGGGGTGGTGTCAGTAAGTTTCAATGACCCCATCCCACTCTATGATGAGTAAGGGACTGCTGCATCCTCTCCAGCAGCTCCAGTCCTCAAGGACCAACTGTGGCTACCCTCCTGCCATCTAAGAGGTGGCTCTGTAAGTTATTTTTGAAATGCTGGGTGAGTTTGTGTGTGCATGTAATGATGGTTGTGTGTTTGTGCTTGCATGCTTTGAATAGGTGCGTTTGTATGTGCTGGGTATGAGTGTGTGTGTGAAAGAGAGTGTGCGCGTGTGTGTGTGTGTGTGTGTTGCACCTTACGGGCCACCACCGATATACAGTATAGGAAATCTATAAAGTTACTATTGGTTCTGAGAGCAGCAAGAAACCTAGATCTGAGCTTGGTTACAAATACCTTGAGGGATGGATTGTATTTAACGTTCCAAATAATATCCACATTTCTATGGCTCAGAATTTATTGTGAGCAATAGAAAGCACCTATCTACGTTGAAATGGAGAAAAACTTGCAGATGTTGGTGCTCAATGCACCAACATCCACATTCCTCAATAACTGTTGTGTCTTTTTTCATCTGTTACCTTACAGTATGTTTGACCTGCTGAAATTTAAGAGAGGGTGCAAACTTTATCGCTTAGATGATTACCTGGAGCAATAAGCATCTCAACAGTTGTAATTGTGACCATTGGGTTGCATCGAATTTTACAACGTTTTAATCATGTCATAACTAGAATATTTCATAGGCGTGATAGAAATGAATGAAGCACTATCGTCATGCCTGAAAGCAAATAAAGATAACGCTATAAACATAATTAATGCTTCTAACATCATATAAGATGATCTGTTTAATAAATTCTAATACTACAATGTGTATTAATGTGCTGATAAATTGGCTGAACCAGGTAATTCCAGCGTTGATATACCGTATAACACCTACTTGGCAGTAAAGAACTACTATCTGAATATCAGACATTACTTATTTCGATTAAAGCTAGATTATATTTGTAAAGTTTGAAATTTTACCAAAGTTTCTATTTTTGTTCCACTTACATGCAAAACAGTATAGCTGCCAGTCTGCATGAAATGAATCACAGTATATCTCTGAGTAGAACAGTGGATGCTGACTTCTCGCTTTTATCTATACTGGTGACACTTTAATTAACTAAAACTGTTTTATGTGAACTCTCATTTCTAAAATTAATCAGCACAGCGTGATGGTTTGACTCTATCAGTACACTTGCTCAATAATTTCGCTGGATGGATAGATGTAAGTTGAAGTAGGAGTCAACTTACCATGTCGTGGGCTGCCTCCAAAGCATATCAGTATCTGGGGAGCTAGAAGTAATTCACTATGACAGAAAAAACATTATTCTTGACTGTTAAAACTGTCATTGCACCAACGTGACACCTTATGGGTATGGAATACCAGAGAAATGTATTGTCTTCTTTTGCACGAACTGGTTGTTGAGGCTCTTCCATACCTATTGTGGCAGGATTGCCAACATCTAGATCAATCAATCAATCATAACATTTATAGAGCGTGCTACTCACCCATGAGGGTCTCAAGGCGGTGGGGGGGCAGTGTGGAGAAGCAGCTACTGATCGAACAGCCAGGTCTTAAGAAGTCTCCTGAAGGTCAGCAGGTCCTGGGTCTGTTGAGGGTGTTCCATGTCTTGGCGGCGAGGTGGGTGAATGATCTGCCGCCAGTGGTCATTCGGCAAATGCGTGGGATGGTGGCGAGGGCGAGGTCAGCAAAGCGAAGTTGGCGGGTCGGGGTGTAGAAGGTGAGTCGTTCGTTGAGGTATGCTAGTCCCGCTTTGTGGAGTGCTTTGTGGCCGTGGGTGAAGAGCTTGAAGGTGATCCTCTTGGTGACTGGGAGCCAGTGCAGGTCTCTCAGGTGGGCGGTGATGTGGCTGTGGCAAGGGATTCCGAGGATGAGGTGTGCGGAGGCGTTTTGTGTGCGTTGGAGTCTTTTCTGGAGTTTGCCATGGTTCCGGCGTATAGGGCGCTGCCGTAGTCCATCCTGCTGCTGACGAGGGCTTTGGTGACAGTCCTTCTGGTTTCGGTGGGGATCCATTGGTAGATCTTGCGCAGCATGCGGAGGGTGTTGAAGCAAGAGGAGACAGTGTTGACTTGCTGGGCCATGGAGAGCGTTGAGTGCAGGATGAAACCCAGGTTGCGTGCGTGGTTGGAGGGTGTCGGGGTAGCTCCCAACGTGGCCGGCCACCAGGAATCGTCCCACGTGGAGGGGGTGGAGCTGAGGATGAGGACCTCCATCTTGTCAGAGTTCAGTTTCAGACAGCTGATTTTCATCCACTCTGCGACAGCCTTCATTTCCTCATGGAGGTTGGATTTGGGGGTGGCCGGGTCCTTGTTGAGGGAGAGGATCAGTTGGGTGTCGTCGGCGTACAAGATGATGTTGAGATGGTGCACTCAGACAATGTTGGTGAGAGGTGCCATGAAGATGTTGAAAAGGGTTGGGCTGAGGGATGATCCTTGGGGTGCGCCACAGGTGATCGTGGTGGCTTCGTATCTGAAAGGGGGAAGGCGGACTCTCTGGGTTCTGCCGGTGAGGAAGGAGGTGATCCAGTTCAGGGTTTTGTCGCAGATCCCTGCGTCGTGGAGGCGTGTGCATAGGGTGTGGTGGCAGACGTGGTCAAAGGCGGCAGAGAAGTCCAGGAGTATGAGGGCCACGGTTTTGTCATTGTCCAGGGTCCTGATTTCGTCGGTGGCAGCGATGAGGGCAGTTTCGGTGCTGTGGTTGCTGCGGACGCCGGACTGGGAGAAGTCCAGGATGTTGTTCTCCTCCAGGAAGTGGGTTAGTTGTGTGTTGACGGTCTTCTCAATGACTTTCGCCGGGAACGGAAAAGGGAGATGAGTCGAAAGTTCTTGAGGTCCTTTGGGTCCGCCTTAGGTTTCTTGAGAAGGGCATTGATCTTGTTGTCTTCCAGCTCTCCGGAAAGGTGGCTGGCTCAATGGAGCTGTTGATGATCTTTCGGAGTTGGGGTACTATGATGGAGCTTGCTTTGTTAAAGATGTGGTGAGGGCAGGGGTCGGAAGGAGAGCTGGAGTGGATGGTGTTCATGATTTCGATGATGTCTTCGTCATTGACGTGGTTCCAGGAGAGAAGGAGGTCTGTGTGTTTGGTGGGTGTTGAGTCCGGGGTGTCGGCGTCTGTTGTGGGTTATCTGGGTGTCGAAGCTGTTGTGGATGTCTGCAATCTTGCGGTGTAAGAAGGTGGCCAGGTAGTCGCAGAATTCTTGCGAAGGCAGGATGTCGGTCGTGCTGGAGCTGGGGGAGGTGAGTTCTTTCACAATGCTGAAGAGCTCTTTGCTTTTGTGTGCATTGTTGTCGATGCGTTCCTTGAAGGAGGTCCTTTTGGCAGTTCGGATTGTTGTAATTTGGCAGCGATTAGGTTAGCATTAGCAGAAGCCATCCTGTATTTAGAGACTATCTTGTCCGTTTTGTGGAATCCATTTTGTATTTCTGTCAGCCATTTTGTTTGCCATGTGCTACCATGTGCTCGCCATGTGCTCTGTCCTACCTTCCTGTTAACTGCTCTTGAAATCTGCCTAGAGATTAGATATATTTAGCCTTTTCTACTTTGCACATGCTCAGTTGAGCTTGCAGCTGTCCTTGCAGCTGTCCTCAGTCTGTAACTGTCAGGATGTGTTCACCAGAATTAGAAACTGTTAGCTCCTCCCACTTTTTGACTGTGCATTTTCTGTATGACCCTATATGTACCTAAAACCAGCTTTTTATACTTGTACCGCCTTCATTTGAGCCCCTGTGTGGGTATAAAAGGACAAAGCTCCTTCCATTCAGGTGCTACTTCATACATTACCGAAGGGTGTTGTGTGAATGTAGTTCCACCTCATGAGGTTTAATAAATCTTCTATTTTCTTTTCCAGTTTCTGTGCCAACTTCTTCCTATTGGTTTGAGGACTCTGTGCAGAGGAGGGAGAACGCCTTGCACTGGTAGGCCTTGCTGAGGCTCACCACCACAGGATGAGTTGGTGGTGTTTGAGTCTAGTGTTCTTGAGGACTGTGTGGTTGTCAGGTGTCTGGTCTTGGCGCCACTGCTTCTCGATTCTCCGGCAGGTTTGTTTGGAGGTCTGGAAGTCGGTGCTGAACCAGATGGCTCTCAGGTCTGTGCGCCTCTTAGAGGGTTTCCTGATCGGGGTGAGGGTGTTGGCGCAGTTGTTGATCCCTTGTCTGAAGTTGAGGGCCACTGCGTTGGTGTCAGAGGGTTCGGATGGAGGGTCTCGGGCGATGGTGGTTAGGAGCTGGTCTTCCATGACTTTGTTCCAGCTGCGGTGTGGGATATGTTGTGGTTGGATGTGCGTGTTTCTCGAAGGAGAAGTAGATGCAGTGGTGGTCGGTTCAGTGGAGGTCGGGGTGTGGCTGAAGGCGACATGATTGCTGGCGGGGAAAATGGAGTCGAGCATGTGTCCAGCGGAGTGGGTGGGTGTTGTGATGAGCTGTTTGAGTCCGAGGTTGGCTAGGTTGTCGATCAGGGTTGTGGAGTTGCTGTCCTTGGGGTTCTCAAGGTGGAAGTTCAGGTCTCCGGGGAGGATGTTGTCTGTGGAGGCAATCAACCCCCAGACGTTCTAGAGTGCTCATGAAGCAAGCAAGCTATTTCCAATGAGTATGACCAACACTTCTTCCTTTACAAACAATATGTGTGTTTTCTATGTTGTATGTCTTGTCTGTTATTTTCTTCCACAGGGCCAATTAGGCAAATGGTTTGTTCCAGGTGACTGCACCTGTCTGAGCCACCCTAAAACTAGGGTAACCTTATCCATTTTTCAGGTCATGCAACTGCATGTATCCTGAGCCAAAAAAACGCTGTAGGCACACTATAGCCTATAATTTTTAAAACACTTAAAAATATATTTTTCACTTTTTGTTAATAACACAAAATAAATTAGTGAAATGTGAGTAAGGTGGGGAAGTTGTGCCCCCGTCCTGAAGAAGGAGCACATGCTCTGAAACATGGTGATGCACACATGAGGTACTGTCCATAAACACGACAGATAATAACCTCGCACTTCACTTCTTTTAGTAGTACCAGCCCTGGGTTGTGAATAAAGTTTTTTCCTATACACCCACGAGCCAGGTACTTTTTAACCCTTCACTAAATCCCACCACTCACATAAATATCCCTATCACTTACACCACACGCACCACACATAGTCATAACTATCAGTGCTCCCGCGTAGTCGTAGGTCGGAGCACGCCGCATCCCGTTAGAGGAGTGCGAAGACCCCTATGATGAAGCATGACACCAAGGGGCCTTTTGGTGTGTGAGGGGTATTTTACAAAACACTGAGTGCTCCCACACCCCTGTGGGTAACACTCCTCCCAGTCACTGTCAGTAGGATTCCCCTTGTTTATGTATCTATGTCTGTGGAGTAAGAATCCTACCTCTGTACTCTACCTCCCTCCTTTGTTGATTTCTCATCACTAAACTGTGGTCAGGTTCCCGGGGTCAGTAGACAAGGGTTCCTCTGAGGGTGGTGTTGTTGTCGACATGGATCTGGAAGCGTAGCTGTTCGGCCATGCTGAGGGAGTCTTCGATGTTGGTCAAAATTCTGATGGTGTTCCTGTGGACAATGGCGATTCCTCCTCCTGGTTTGGTGTTTTGGTCCCTGCTGGTGATCTTGAGCCGTCCGGGTTGGCTATGGTGATGTCGGGCACCGAGGAGGCGTTCATCCAGGTCTCCGTCAGGAAGGCAATGTCCGGGGAGGATGAGTCGAGGAGGTCCCAGAATTTGACGGCGTGCTTGTGGAGAGGGTGTTGAGTAGTATGCATCTGAGACTGTTGTGGCCTGCTTTAGTGGGATGGGCATGGCGTGCCGGTGTGCGCAGGCTGGTGTAGCTTCAGTTTCGGCAGGTGAAGGGTCCGTGGGTGAGCTTAGGGGTGGCCTGGAAGCAAGTGGAGATCAGCCAGCATTGAGTGTGTGGAGGGTGTTGGCATCATAGTGGCCACGGGTGTTGTGGCGCTCGCGGGGTCCAGGGCGTCTGGTACTGGGCACGGTCCAGGCGCAGAGGGGCTTGCCTTATGCGCGACTGCGCAGCGGTCAGCATTTAAGTAGGAGAGGGGGAGGGCATGTGGCTGGGAGGCGGGAGTGTGGTGAGTTCCAGTCAGAAAAGGGAACGCTGTGGTAGCGTTGCAGGAAGTGGGCAACCCTCAGTCAAGGAGCCAAGAGGAGAGGAGCTGGTGAAGAGAAATAAAATAAGTAAAGGAGGTGAAAAGCAGGACCCAGCAGGCAGAGGTCTCGAACCCTCCCACTGTGGACTGAGGTCTGAGCGCTGAACGAGCTGAGCTGCTGGGGAAGAGCTGATCACTGACCAAGGGTCAGGGGTCTAGAAGAACACTAACATGTGAAGTACTTCCCCAATTCTTCAGATGCTTCACAAGCACCAACCTGCAGGTAAATCCCCTAATTTTCCAACAGACCAGCCCACCTTCGCGATCTTCTGCCTACCTACAGGAAATTGATAGACGGTCATATTTCCAAACAAACCACAGCTCGTCGCACGTAGATGACATGCTGTAAATATTATTTAAGTATCCCAAAGGCACCTGGCTTACGCACCCATCAGTCGCACTGCATAATGTAGGAATTTATCCTCACAGTAAACCAATACTCATGTAGTTTTCCAGATTTGATCAGAAATTGTGAACCAGTATTATTGTCAAAACCTTGGTCCAAAAGATAATCCATAAGCTCTCAATCATAAAGTGCACCCAACAATCAAACTGCCAATACTTGCCTGGCCTCACTGTCCAGTATAGGATCGAGCATTTGTATTCATTCACAGTGGAGTCAAGTTCAATTGAAATCATTCATAGTATGCACTCCACAAGTGATGTTTTTCTAAGTACCCCTCTCGAGGTCACTTTGTTGACACCTTCATAAACCTTCCGGCAAGCCATTTTTGTTTGGGTCTGCATAACATTCATTACAGAGGCAACTTGCACAGCATACAAATAAATCAGAAAGTTAAAGGGAATACTATTTCTGCCACCCATTTCACTACACCACTGGCAAATACAAAGTAAGATTGCAGTCTAGTGCTGAAAAAAGAAATCCCTGACATAAAAATCATCTAAGCCATGAGCTGAACACTGCTACAAGGCAGATCACCTACCAGACGTAGTTCCCCTTCGTACACTTTTCTCCTTACACAATATCTGGAAGGAAGAGAGAGAGACAGATCACTTTCAAGATACTGCAACAAAGGCAAAACAATACCAGTTGGAAGGCACAAAAGTCTTCAAAGAAGCAGGATAACTTATCCATAAGAGGCCTTTTTGAATTTCATAAGTAGTGCATGGTGCTCAAATTACTCCATCCATAAACTTAAAAAGCAAACCTCATCACACCTCTGGGCCAAATACCTGTGCAGCCTCTGACTAATCTGATTGATTTTCCACAGTAGGAAACAACTCCTATCAGGCTGCATAAAGACAGCGCTCAGACTCTCGTATAATGATAAACCATAGTAACACCATAGGATTTAACGCTGGCCCATGGAGGCCCAATCCGACACATTGAGAAAAATGTGCATTTACAATGAGAAAAATCCTCTTATTTCTGTATGTGAGTCTTCATATAAGATGTTCACATATAAGCCGAAAGTAAATAGGGGACACATTCCCCTACATGCCACATAACTAAACAAACATTAGCTAAGCCAATATGTCATTGACAATAATATTTTAATGACCTTTAAAAGCTGTAATTTTATACTTTCCCGAGGCCGTTACTATTTCAGGAAAGGCATGGTGTTTTGAATGCATATGAAGAAGCGGCTGTGCATTTTAAAATGAGATTTCAAGATTTGTTTGTATGGTTTTTGATCACAATGACACAAACTGACTAACATAAATAGTACATACACATATATTCAATAAACTCCTAGGCTCTGCTTTCTTCCCTTTGGACTACATGACTCTGTGGGTATCAGGAAACTGGTGCTGCCTCGGGAATGCAGACAGCCACACTCAAGAGGAAAATTAACTTCTTTGAGGAGGAGACAGGCTGGGTAGTTAATTTTTTTGTAGAAGACTACAGAGAACTTCAAGGCCTGGCTCCTTACACACTCAGTAAAGAGTAATATGAGCCATTTGGCAGTATATGACAATGCTTTGGGGTGGTATTCTGTATCGTAGGGGCCCACAAGACAAAGTGGCATTGCAAACAAAGGCATGTTAAGGAGAGGTTCACCAGGATCCATGTGGCAAGGGATCTTCCTGGAGGTGAACCCAGATCCTTTCTCCTTCTCACCCTCCTCAATATACATATCCTTTTCACCATTTTCCCTGCATGACCTGCTACACTGCTTTCCTGCTCATAGTAAGTCCTGGTAAGTAACTGTAACCTACAATTTCAGCACTAAATTTCTACTCCACTCTCATGTCACATTCCACCTTCCCCCACAAATTAGACACTTAGCTCACATTTCTAAATCATACAAAGTTTAAAACATGCTCCTTTTTTAGAGTTTATAATGATTAGTGTTATCTTAATGAACTTTTTACATACAGTCCCATTTCAATTGTATGTAAGCAACGGTAGGAGAAGAAGTAACATCTACAGGGACAGGGTGGCAAACTGAGACACTAGGCTGATGATACATTTCAGTACTTGTCAAAAGCAGCATGATTGGTTTGCCAGTGAGATTCCCATGGCATCCCCACTGACTATCTGGAATTATCATATTGCCTGGAAAGAGAGCGGAGCTAGTATTTTCACATGAGCAGGGATCACCTAGGACTTGGATTCCCAGTCTGCAACCATGTCAAAGATCACATAAAGGGAAAGGTGATATCTAGTAATTGCTGCTTTCTTGGACTTGAACAACATGTATATCCTCTGCTTGTGGACCCTCTCTCTCCTACTTAGTTATTTGTTCCTCAAAATGAAGGCTAAGGCAGCACAGATGTTCACTGACAAGGTTGAAGAATGTTTGATTAGGTATGTGACTTGCTTTCTTATGTGGACAAACTGTGTGTGATTAGTTGCTATTGTAAAGGCTTTCACCTGTTGATGGGTGTTAGGCAATTCCTGATTGTTCACACCATCCCTGTCATTGCTATAGCCAGTGTATTGAATGTGAATGGATCCTTTTGCTATATGTGCTCTCTATTACATGCATCAGAAATTAATGTTATGTGTACCTTTTAATTTTTGGGATTAATATTATATATGTATATATATATTTAACATAAAAATATTTTTCCTATAATTTTCCTATTTTTTTAAATTGTTTTCATTGATTTCTATGAAGAATATCAATTGTTTGGTTATTTGTGATGCTTGATTTACTCAAAGACTTGGCTGGAGTAGATTTAAGACTGTTGTGTCAGCAATATTATTGTAGTAGATGCACATGTGAACAGCAATAGTTTTAAACTTCCGTGGATGTGCTTTTATATTTCCATGTACCTGTCAAAACTGTTCCTAAATTCTCCCTTAACGTCACCCATTTAGTAGTAGATATTTCACATTTTCCTATTACTGTCTTTGTCCCTCCCGCAGTTACACTTAAAACGTGTCCCTTCTCCTGCACTATTCTCCACATTTGTGGCAGAGAACTCCCCACATAAGCCATGGGTGCTGCTGAGGGATGAACAGCATTTGTGAGTATATAAAGTAGTACTTATTGAGTCCTACCCTGCTTATTCAACAATGTTTTATGTACTAAAAAATGCTAAGGCCCTAAATATGCAGGTAATGCAGCAGAGTTTGAGAGTGGCATTCAGTTATGCCATTGCACCAGGGTCCAGGTTCTGAGATTAACACAGGAAAAGCAAATATTAAACCCCATTATCATTAAAGAGCTTGGGCCTGTTAAACACTGGTTAGAGCTATAGGACTTTATTAACCATCTTGAGGTTTTGTCATTAGGTTTCCCTCTTTTGGTTCGATATATTTAAGAGATTCCGAATGATTAATGCCCTTGATATGAAGGTGTCTACTGCGCTTTGGTTGATAACATTACAAAGCTAATCTCTCTGCAGAGCATTTAAGGTATTTTCTAATCTGAGCTCTACTATGAGCCAAAGATGTATGCTTCAGGCTTTGAAATGAAGGGCAACGTTGAGTTTGGATGTCTTCTAGAAAAACTCTTAAAGGCTTTTCATTAGAAAAGATGATGCTCCCATGCTTTGTAAAAGTATAAAGGTATGTGGCAATGTTTTGAAATCGTTCTACTCTTAAGGTATGGCCATCCCATTTAATCTAACCTTGTCCAATTTTATCTCTCCTCTTCTCTAGCCTAACTCAGTTTTTGTGTCTGTGACTGTCTTATTGGCAGTTTGTGCTAGTCATTTTATTTGTTTGGCTTGGAGATGGGCTTTAAGGGGGCCGGGGAGGGGTGTATGCAGTAAAAGTATCTTTTTAGATTTCATGACTTACAGGATTAATCCTCTTCATTTACACATCTATATTTGGATCAGTTCCTTCTGAATACTGTGGTAATTATTTTAAATTCAATATAAACTGCATTCAGAGTTTTACCCCTGCAATTCCTTTTAATTATTACCTGGCGAGATTTGTTTGAGAAAAGTGAAATACCACGAGAGAGAGGTGGGTGAGACTGGTTCCACATCCCATTACATCATCCCATTACATCAACACGAGCCGGGGTGATATAATTTCTGTTTATAACGGTATTTATTTACCTCTGAGTAGTGTGCACCTGAGATTTCACACCTAGTCAGAATGAGTGAAAATACCTGTACATATGTTGATCTGGTTCAAGTATTCCAAGGTAAGTGAACATTTTTTTTACATAGAGTGAGATGGAGGTGTGCATGGCCAAGGACTAAAAACAAGGTGTGTACATTTATAGAGAGTTTTAACGTGCACTGTGAGAGGTTGTAGTAGCTGCTGAATGTGGATCAAGTGGCCGGAGTTGAACAGAGGCAGATACTTAAGTTGATCTCTTCCTCATAGGTTGAGTGCTCAGTGCTAGATGATTTCTAAAAAAAACTGACCAGGATTCTGGCTAAGCGGAAACTGAGTTTGAACTGGGTGATCTGAATACTGAGTAAGTGGTACTCTTGTGAGGTTCTTTGGTTTCCGACTTCGTCCCGTATTTAGCCGCCATTTTGTGTCCCGTCGCCATTTTGTGTTGCCCTCACTCAGGCAGCCTCGGCGAACGGAGTGTTTTTGCCTTTTTCAGCTGCTACGTGTCTCTTCTGTTAAAAAGTAACACCCTGCCCTTGTTTACCAAACCGATGTCAGGGTCTGGCCGAGTTCATTAATCCATGTCTGGGTTGATTGATCCCTGTCTCAACTGACTATTTGGTCTCTCCTATTCTTTCCTTACATTATCTTATCTGACTGGCCTCCGCTATTCTCTCCTTGTGTTCTCTTGTTACACAACTATCCTTTGAGGCACACAAATACGTCCTGCCACCTGCAAATTGGATTGTCGGTACTAGCACTGATTAATTTGTGGGGAGGGGTGACACACAGGGTTTGAAAGAGGGGCGTGTTTGATACACCTGATAGTTTGTTTTCCAAACTTTTTCTATTGCTTTGTACATACTGGGAGTATACGTTGTAAATATGTGTGCTATCAAAGATTGTGCGCCACGGACTAAAGTGGCAGTCTCCTTAGAATATACGCTGTACTTCTGGGACAACTGTGCTTAGCAGCAGCTAATAAACCTAGTTTTCTACGCCCAACAGAGTGTCTCGTGTCTCCGTTCAACAAGGCAGGTGAACTCGGGGATTTAAGGCGTGCCCTGCGCCGCCAGGCCCATAAGGCCCGGTTCTCCACTTGGCCAATATAAGGAGCAAGGTGCAGACGTCTTTATGGTTGATGATATTTAATTAAAAAGAAAGGATGTTTTTGTAGGTGTGAGGTAAGGTGAGAGATTGAACGTGTCCGGTCATTTCCCCAGGACATGTAGAATTTATAGGTACATCTTACAAAGCATTGCCTGGAGCACAGATTCAGCTCACTGAAATGTTAAAAAACCTCCTTTTTGAGCTTTGACTCTCAAGCAGAAGCAAGATCGAGTAATTAAGGCTTAATTTTGGAGGGCGATTTTGATTCAGAAATGTATGTGAAGTTGTAACATAAATAATGTACATTACCTTGAATGTTCACTCTCCAATCAGTCCTATTACCTCTGATAAGAAATGCGACTTCTGCTCTGATAGAGGTTTAATAGTTCTGTAAAATGTGACATCTCAGTTCAGTCAACGAAAGTGTGTGCGTGTGTGTGCGTGTGTGTGTGTGTGTGTACTGCAGCACCAAGTCCAGATTAGGTGCAACATTGACAGCCATGGTGATGATTGTTGGAAAAGCTAGCGTGGTCTGTGCCTGACCTCAGCAAGCATGGTGCCCGCTGTGCATCGATCACCTGAGACGGTAAAAAGGCCACAAGAAAAGCCAGGTTAGTCTCCCGATATGGCAGGAGACGTTGGGAGTAAGAAGGGGAAGGTTTGGGGGCCAAATCTTTTTAAGTGAACATAGGAGCAATTTTTGAACTTTGCCTGACCTTAAGATGGCGGACCTCAGATAAGATCCCTATGACAGACTTTTCGAGGAATTTTTACCAGTTGAGACTAATTGATCCTCGAGGGGCAATTGTGGTCACACTTGAGACCAGGGCCTGGCGAACAGAGCCCGACAACTATCGCAGAGGTTGGTTAAATTGGCCAGGTGTGGAGTGGGGCTATAGGCGGACACTGGAGGCACCCCAAGGCAAACATATGCGGTCGGTCGCTGCAGATATGAATGAGGGGATTGGCTTTTAAATGGCGTCTAGGTGGTTAGAACTGGCTGCTGCCTCCCATGAACTGGGCTTCATCATGGCTGAGACCAACTACAGCCTCAATGTCTACATAGGGACCTACAGAGGCCTGGACTTGATGTGCCTGACCTTAAAATGGTGTCTGCCTCAGCTTTCGTTTCCTTTACAGCCTAAATGGCAGCCTCCTGCTCCTTCTCTAGATTATTTTATATCTCCCCTCCCCTCTTTTTCCTCTGTCCTCTAGTTGGGACAAGTTCTTCCGCTCTGCACCATGCAACTGTAGCCTATGTATCTGTTCAAAACTGTTTTTCTTGAACTCTGAGACCGGAGCAACATGGCTGATTCCCGGTGGAGCTGCTAGACAGCTATAGAGGGGATTGGCCTTGTAATCCCCTTGACCGTCACCTACCCACCCGGACATTGGGCACAGTTCTTCCTCGTCTCCCTGCTATGGCTCCTACCTCCCCTCCCTCCTACGAATTCTCGCAACATTGTTGCTGAGATCTACCTGCTTACCGGCTTGTGCCCCCTTCACCCCCCTTTCATGCTCTCTATCATCCTTCCCTAACGCTTTCCCTCTTTCATTCTTTGTCTAATTCCTCTGCTGCAATCCCCTCTACTCATAATCTCTCCTAGCCCCTTTGCCTTGTGCCCTTTAACTAAGTACTCCTTCTCCCCTTGTTGGGGAAAGATCCAATTATTTATACTCTGGAGTCTCAGTGATTCCTCTGAGAGAGTCCACTGTGCAAAGGGAGCCACTCACAGTTGAGGTATGGTATAGCCCCCCTTGCCAAAGCACTCCCTCTCCCCTTTTTGGGGTAGGATCCAGTAGGTAGGCCTTGGGGTCTCAGAGACCCCTCTGAGAGAGTCCACTGCATTAATGGAGCCTCTCGCAACGGAGTTGGGGGAATAATACCACTTCCACTGGGATCACAGCTTACTGGACTTTGGGCGTAACTATTACTTGTCTACTGGGTTGTGACCCCGTCACCCTTCCCCTCTACTTTCATGCTGTGTTTCTCACCCTCCACCTCCTCTTTCCCTCTTTCTTTCGCTGTCTACTTTCCTTGCTCCTACCCCCTCTCCCTCGAATCTCTCGCCTTGCCTGCTTTTTCCCTTACGCATATTTCCTTATTATTTGTCTCGACCTTATTGTTTATCTTGACCTAACATGTAACTATGTAGCTATGCTCCAACAACTGTGTAACCTTTCTAACGATGTATCTTATACTCATGTAAAGCGCTCTGATACCTCCGGGTCTAGCCAGCGCTATATAAAGCCTTTCAAATAAATAAATAAATAAATAAAATAAACTTTGTGAAAGAGCTGAATGGGAAATTGCTGAAATAGGCCATCCATGTCAGTAGGTGGTGCTGTTGCTTGGGAAGAGGACTCTCGACCTGAGGATATGCTAATAGATAAACAATGCAAATAGAGGACATACCAGCAGGGATACAATTTTCTGAAGCTATGGAAGGATTTTACGACCTTTGCTGCAAAGTTTGAAGCAACAATAACAAGGGGGGACCCACAGGAACCACACATGGACAAAAGGAATCAGGCTGTAGAGGAAAACAGTCTCTAGTGAACACTCAGCAAGACAAGCAATACCCTGCCACAGAGGTTTTTAAGCTCCTCTCTATGCATTTGTAGCTGTAGCAGTGAAGGCATCTTAGAAATGATGCACGTTTTCTTGGTTGAGATAGGCAGCGTCAGAAGCACTCTGGTATTGGCACATGCTGCTTTTGCGGGCATCTGATGCTCAAGGAGGAATTGAATCAAACAGGTCTTGTGGTTTTCGAACTTCAGGCAGGTTCTCCACAATTATGACACTGTACCTCCTCTTCTTCAAGACAGCGATACCCCCAATTATTGTCAGACGGCACTAACTTGCTTGCTGGATCCATCAATAGTGATGCACTCCTCTGCCCCTCACCTGCTTCTCCAGTGACCACATACAAAGTAACACATCCACATGCAGAATAGTTCCCTTCAGTGCCAGGGAGTAAAAATTTTGTATGCTTTTTTTGAGAATAAAAACATTTTTGCCTTTAGCCAGTGTTATTTAGATTGATGAGGGAGCGGCAGCTTCTTGAACAATAACGATTTTTTAAAAACCATGATAAAACAAAACAAGAATTGTCAGACGGCTGGAGGCCAACACCACACCTATTGTTATGTTATGTTAAGTGATTTTATAAGGCGCAAACAATTTCTCCTAGGCGTCAAGGCACTGCTAATATTACAGAGCTTGTAAAGCTAAGGTATTAGGTAAATAGTCAGGTCTTCAATGACTTGCGAAAGGAGAGTACGTTGGTCAGGGATTAAATGTACAGTGTCAGAGAGTTTCAATGTTTTGAAGCCCCTATTATAAAACTTCTACCGCCCCAAGAAGCACTCTTGAACCTAGAGAGCATAATGTTTTTTGATGCACTTAAACGGAGGGGCCTCTCCGAAAAATACTATTTGATTTTGTCCTTGAAGTAGTTTGGGCCAAGGTCGTGCAAAGTCCGAAAGGTGATACAGAGGGCTTTGAAATTGACTCTTTGGGTTATTTTATAAAAATTGCTGCGAAGCAGTTTTGACGTTGCTTAGTGGCAGTTTTTTACCTCTGTCTATCATCGAAATCCATCACCATGTTTGTGACGTATTTAAAATACGATTCAGAAAAGGGGGTGGTGATGAACAGAGTGTCTGAATTAAGCAGACCACTCTTACCCAGTCCAAAGATCAGGGCTTGATCCATCACCGTTATTTATCTCACTTCACCATCCCAGCTCAGAACCTGGCTATATGCAAATCAGTCTGTCCCTGGCCCAGTGCATCATGGGAACAGGGCAGACTAAACTACCAAGCCAATTCTTCACCAGAAAGGAGACAAGCTACCGGGGACCGGTTTCTGGCATTTCAGCCGTCTTCGGCCCGGCTTGCTTGAATTCTGGTGGTGCAGTGAGAAAGGGACTCATGTCTGAGTATACCCTGGCACACCTATAGTGGCCAAAAAAGTTTCAGAAAAGGGGGTGATGATGAACAGAGTGTCTGAATTAAGCAGACCACTCTTACCCAGTCCAAAGATCAGGGCTTGATCCATCACCGTTATTTATCTCACTGCACCATCCCAGCTCAGAACCTGGCTATATGCAAATCAGTCTGTCCCTGGCCCAGTGCATCATGGGAACAGGGCAGACTAAACTACCAAGCAAATTCTTCACCAGAAAGGAGACAAGCTACCGGGGACCGGTTTCTGGCATTTCAGCCGTCTTCGGCCCGGCTTGCTTGAATCCTGATGGTGCAGTGAGAAAGGGACTCATGTCTGAGTATACCCTGCCACACCTATAGTGGCCAAAAACGATTTAGAAAAGGGGGTGGTGATGAACAGAGTGTCTGAATTAAGCAGACCACTCTTACCCAGTCCAAAGATCAGGGCTTGATCCATCACCGTTATTTATCTCACTGCACCATCCCAGCTCAGAACCTGGCTATATGCAAATCAATCTGTCCCTGGCCCAGTGCATCATGGGAACAGAGCAGACTAAACTACCAAGCCAATTCTTCACCAGAAAGGAGACAAGCTACCGGGGACCGGTTTCTGGCATTTCAGCCGTCTTCGGCCCGGCTTGCTTGAATCCTGATGGTGCAGTGAGAAAGGGACTTATGTCTGAGTATACCCTGCCACACCTATAGTGGCCAAAAACGATTCAGAAAAGGGGGTGGTGATGAACAGAGTTTCTGAATTAAGCATACCACTCTTACCCAGTCCCAGTAATTTGCATGTAGCCAGGTTCTGAGCTGGGATGGTGCAGTGAGCTAAAAAATGGTGATGGATCAAGCCCTGATCTGTTGACTGGGTATGAGTGTTCTGTTTAATTCAGATACTCTGTCCATCACCACCCCCTTTTCTGAATCGTTTTGTCCACCATAAGCGTGGAAGGGTATACTCAGATGTGAGTCCCTTGCTCATTGCACCATCAGGATTCAAGCAAGCCGGGCCGAAGACGGCTGAAATGCCAGATACCGGTCCCCGGAAGCTTGTTTCCTTCCCAGTATAAGAATTGGCTTGGTAGTTTGGTCTGCCCTGTTCCCATGATGCACTGGGCCAGGGACAGACTAATTTGCATGTAGCCAGGTTCTGAGCTGGGATGGTGCAGTGAGCTAAAAAACGGTGATGGATCAAGCCCTGATCTGCTGACTGGGTATGAGTGTTCTGTTTAATTCAGATACTCTGTCCATCACCACCCCCTTTTCTGAATCGTATTTAAAATACGTCATTAAATGGCACTAGGATCAGCTAGCAGTGGTGACAATTGCCTCTAAATCCAGTGTCACAGCGATAAAAATCTTACCGCTAGCGTGAAAAAATTGATGGATGGCCAATTAGCGGCAAAAACAGTCACGCTAGCCCAACACCACTTTTCAGCCTCTGGGGGCAAAAAGAGCTGACAAATACACCTCTGAAGAAAAAAAGAACAAACACAGAAATGCAGAATTGAGCAGCCAGGACCAAGTTCCGCACAGGTCAACAACCCCTCCCAAACCTCCCAACAGCTAGGGTTGCTGGGGAAAGACAGTGATACAACACTTTTCATTGCACCATCTTTGCAACATCTTGCCGTGTGACGTCTAGAAGCGCGGACAGTCCCCAGGTGGCCAGGTGGCTTCGCTGGGCCTGCGTTTGAGACCCAGAGTGGGAGGCACCAGTGCTGTGGAGTAACTGCAGCCTGACGGTGGAGGCGGGATGCTTTGGGCCTGAGCCTGTGGGCCGCGGCTGTATACATTGAGGCATCGGCAATCGTCCTTACCTGGTGGCGAAGTCTGGCAGGTCGCTTGGAGACACATTGCTGACCTTTGTGAGAAGATTGTCTGGTGCCCCCTAGAGCTGTGATCACTAGAGGCACTCCTGCGCACCGATGTGGGGAGATCTGCATTGCATAACACTCACCACCACTACACAGTGATGCACAGAGGAGATTGACGATGGTGGGCTACACCTCTCTGCATCACAGGCCGGAGGAGGTGACGCTGGCTGGATACTGAAGAGGGTTAGGCCCCTGATCTGTGACAAACTTGTGTGGCGAGAGCGCTGTGACTCTGTGCTTAAGAGGGCCCTGTCGAATCACCTGCATAGGGAGGTTCCCCAGAGGACTCGGCAGCGACTGCTGTACCCAGGCTTGGGAAATACAGCCTGGCAGAGGCTCCTGCTGGCTGAGTCACAGATGCAGAGAGAGCATGGGAGATTGAGACCTGGTGTCAATGTCCAGTTGAGGAGAGGGTGGGACGGGAAGTAGAGGAGTCCTGGGGGTCGTGTAGGGCTCATGTCTAGTGCCTGCAGGTGGCACACACCATGCCCTGAGCAATCCCTGTGCGGCAGCGAACCCACATCATCGAGGACACTGCACAAGGCTGGTGGAGGAATCCACTAACTGGCTCCAGTAACTGATATTAGCCATTGGTGGCAACGGGTGAAGGGGCACGGGGTCAGTTCGTGCCCAGGCCTTTGGGCACGCAGCTTGATATGCCGTTACTCGCTGGGGCACTGGGGAATCTGGCCTCCACTGTTAGATCGGAGAAGGCAACCGGGTGGTGCTGCCTTTCCATGCCCCCAGTTAGTGCACTTTTAGGTGTATTGGGGACTATTATTATTATTATTATATTTAAGCTTATAAAGCGCACAGCTACCCGGAGGTTTCCCGGCGCTAGAGACCAAAAAAGTGAGGGGAAAAAGCAGATTAAAAGTTGAAGCGGCATTATTGGTTGAATAACCAGGTCTTGACTTCTCTACGAAATTTAAGATAACAGGGTTCCGTGCGAAAAGAGTTCCAGAGGGATGGGGCCAGGACGGAGAAGGAGCGACCACCCATCCTGGCTCTCTTGACTCTAGGAACTTGGAACCTGTGCTGATTAGAAGATCGAAGGGTACGGGCAGGGCTGTATTGATGCACTAAAGTACTGAGGTATGGTGGGGCCTGGCCTGTGTTTATCCTGTGCATGTAGCAGAGGGCCTTAAATTTCGTGCGGCTTTCAATGCATAACCAGTGCAATTTGCGAAGTGAGTTGGAAGTAGGAGATGTGTTAGGTAGTTTACAGAGCAGCTGAGCCGCCATGTTTTGGACTTTCTGTAGTTTACGGGTTACCTCTTTGCACGCCCCCAGGAGAAGAATATTGCTGTAGTCCAGTCTAGAGGTGATTAAGGCCTGGAGTACGGTTTTCTGTGTCTCCTGAGGGAGCATCCCGATGATCTTACGAAGCCACTTGATGATGGTGATGCAGGTGGTGGAGATGTTTACCACATGATGTTTCATGGAGAGTTGATCATCGAAAGTGATGCCCAGATTACGAGCTGTTTTAGATGGTACGGGGAGCTTACCCATTTGTGCGGGCCAATGTTGGGGGCCTCACAGAGTAGCATTCTTGCCAAATAAGAGAAGCTCTGTTTTCCCCCCATTCAGCTTAAGTTTGTTTTGGTGGATCCACTTGGCGATGTTACTAAGGCCGACACAGAGGGAAGAAGGGGTGGAATGGGAACCGGTTGAGAGAGAGTAGATGATCTGTGTATCATCCCTTAGTGGACTTGATCCTTCAACCATGCAGCGCCATCTCATAGCTGCTGCTGCTGTCCCCATCTGTGCTGATGTTTCCTCTGACCCAGAGGTCAGCAGTTTGAGGCACTCCTCTACCTGCAGGCTCCTGCCTGTGCCGGATACCTGGTGGTCCAGTGGTAGAACATCTCTGCTCTGCTACTTGACTGCCCTCTTGTCCCTCTTTTCTGATGTTTCTGTCCCAGTTTCTGCTCTTCTCCGTTGCTTCTCTGCCTTTAGCGTCGTTTTTTTCTTTGCTTTGTTTGACTTTGTCCTCTCCCTTGTTGCTGCTGCAGTGTCGTGTGGCCCCACCCCACTGCAGAGACCTTTCCTGCGTTTGCCACCTCCCAGCTGTCCAGCCTCCCCCTGCAGCACTGCTGTGTGGCCGTGTGCAGCAGGTGTACCGTTGGTACGCCAAAGGCAAACCTGTATGGGTCAGTCCGCACACAGCTCCAGGGACTCTGCCTCTAAGACACTCCACTGCTAAAACACCAGCATCCTCCTCCTACTCACCCTCAACCCTAGACGCCACACTGCCTACCTTCTAGCATCACTGAATACCCTTGGACCCTTCGACTGCTGACACTGCAATGGCACCTTCTGGCACGCCAACACTCCAGCTCTTCTCGGTGCCCAGCTGACCACCAGTGCACCCGGCCGGCACAACTGCATCCTCCTCAATGTGAGGTCCCTCCACAAACATGACACCGAAATCTGGGACCTTCTTGACACCACCTCTCCAGACATCGCCTTCTTCAAGGAAGCCATTGCCATTCCCAACGGCTACAAAATCACCCGCACGGACAGCTGGCCTGACTGCTCAGGAGGAGGCTTCGCCATCGCCCACAAAAGCACATTCTGACTGGCCATGCACTCTAATGACCCAAAAACAAACATAGAACACCTCCACCTCCACTTCCAGGTCCAGACCAACCCCAACACCACCCTTGTCTACAGGTCTCCCGGCCTCTGACCCCCCTTCACCGATGCCATCATAGACCTCATCGCACCCCAGGCTCTTGCATCCACCAACTACATCCTACTCGGAGACCTCAACTTCCACCTGGACAACCCCAGTGACCAGAACAGCACCTCCCTCCTGGAGAACCTCACCAACGTCAGACTCAAGCAGCTAGTCACTGAACCAACCCACATAGGCGGACACACGCTCAACCCCGTCTTCTTTGCCAGCAGCAACACCAACTACCGCCACACCACTGAACTCTCGTGGACTGACAATCATTCCATACATATCGCCTTCACCATGCCCACTGTACACCATCGCCCCCTGTCCCAGCTGGATCAAGGCAACGGAAGAACTTCTCATCAACTCCCTCTGCACCACCACTCCACCAATGCCTACAGATGCCAACACCAGAGTGCACCACAGCCCGAAACCGGTCCTAGGATGCTTGTTTCCAGTCCACGGAGGACCTGGCCTGGAAGTTTGGGCTGGACTGTTCCCATTGGGCGCAGGGTCAAGACTGATTTGCAAATGGCTGGGTCCATACTGGAATGGCATAATGAGCAAAAAATGATGGATTTAGGCCCCGATCTCTGTACTGGGGCGAATGTATGACATTGTTCTGCATTCTGTCCATCAATTGTTCTATTTGCATTTGTCACCCCAAGTGGGACGGGTATGCCCAGACGTGGGTCCCGTGCTTTTCATGCCATGGAGTCAAGCTATCCTGGCTGATTAGGGCTGAAAGCCCGTAACCAGTCCTAGGATGCTTGTTTCCAGTCCTGGGAGGACCTGGCCAAGCATTTCGGGCTGGACTGTTCCCATTGGGCACAGGTTCAAGACTGATTTGCATATGGCTGGGTCCAAACTGGAATGGCATGGTGAGCAAAACAACGATGGATTTAGGCCCAGATCTCTGTACTGGGGTGAATGTATGACATTGTTCTGCATTCTGTCAATCAATTGTTCTGTTTGCATTTGTTACACCGAGTGGGACGGGTATGCCCAGACGTGAATCCCATGTTCTCCATGCCACTGGAGTCAAGCAATCCTGGCTGATGAGTCCTAGGATGCTTATTTCCAGTCAAGGGAGGACCTGGCCCGTCAGTTTGGGCTGGACTGTTTCCATTGGGGGCAGGGTTAAGACTGATTTGCATATGGCTGTGTCCAAACTGGAATGGCAAGATGAGCAAAAAAACGATGGATTTTGGCCCAGATCTCTGTGCTGGGGTGAATGTATGACACTGTTCTGCATTCTGCCCATCAATTGTTCTATTTGCCACTACTGTTCTCTGCAGAGAAGGTAGAATATACAGAAGAATCTTTTTAACTAGCTTAAGTGTATAGAAAGTGGTCGAGATAGTAGCTTTGACCTGTTTACCAAAGGCAAGTTTGCTGCCCATAAGGACACCAAGATTTATAGCCTTCTATTGGCTTTACTAATGCTTGTTGACATATGGGAGTACCCATAGCACCTTTTGAAAAAATGGGTTTTTGAAAAAGTGGTTTGTTGGTTAACTGGTAAAGAAACAACCACAATCCCTTGCAGAGTGAATCACAAAAAGTCACTATATTAACCTGTGCTTAACTGTGGGTAGCTTGTCAAATAAAAACAGTCATGCTTAACTTAGAGGCAATGTGTAAAGTATTTATGTAGCACACAAACAGTAATAAAGTGAAAAAACAACAAAGAGAAAAATCCCAAACCAATTTAGAAAAATAGAGTATGATTAAATAAATTACTTGACACCAAAACGACAAAGATCTGCCTGGTCAGGGCCCACCTTCAGATTTGGAAAAATACTTGAAGAAAACTGTCTGAAAAGGTACAATTCATCAAGGCAAGGCTGCAGAAGGTGTTCAAGGAGGGAGTGTCATTGTCAGATAGCCTTGGGTCGAAGCCGCGGTAAAGATTTCAAAGTTCAGACTTACTCGCCTAAATGGGAGTTGAAAAACTACAGCAGGACGAAGCATATGGCTGTAGCCAAAGACAGCTCCGCAAGGTCGGACACCCCTTTGGCGACGGACCTCTGAAACAGATTTGCTTCTACTGAGAAGAATGTAGTGGGAGAAGCTGTGAAGTCAAAGTGACCAGTGATGCACCTCTGGAGGATAAGCAAGCAGGCAGATCCTGGTTTCTTCCTGGTTCTCGAGACACTTTTGGTCCAAATGTTGTTTCCTCAGTTTTGGAAATTGGCCATATGGGCACCTTTAGCATCACAACCAAGAGTCCAGGACTGATAGGACACCTCTTTTGGGGTTGATGAATCACTCAGGCTGGGTCCAGGTGCGGGTTTCAAATGGTGCAGCCTTCTAAGTCCCTGTGGGTCTGAACAGGAGGCCAGCAAATTAGCCCTTGGAGTCCCGTCTGGTAGTTGTGGATGCAGGTGAAGATGCAGGGCTCAACAGGCGGCCTGGCCTCTAAGGGTTCAAGGTAGGATCCAAGCAGCAAAGCAGTCCTTCCAGGTACATCGGTAGTCTGGCAGAGTGCACAGCAGGTCACTTCAGCAGGCTGTCCTCTGAGAGTCCTTCTGCAGCTTCAGTAGTGAACTGAAGAGTGCGCCTGAAGGTCCTATTTTTATACCCTGGTGCCCTTCTTCTGGAAGGTGGGAGAAGCTTCTGGAAAAGTTCTTTGAAGTGCATGGAATTTCCTGATTCCCATGCCCTGGCTCAAAACTGGCTGCAGTTTCAAAATGGTAATGACAAATCTGACTTTACCATTATAGATGGTTTGCCATTACACTTTCATAGGTACCAAACATGATATATCTACCTGCTTCTAATTAGGAATTACAACTTATAAAGTGTAACAAGTGTAATGAGGATTTCATCCTATGGAAGGAGTAGGCCTCACAGTAGTGAAGAACAAGTTTAGGAGTTTTTCACTACGAAGACAAGTAAAACTTAAAAGTATGTGCCTAACCTTTCAATTATACACCAGCCTGCCCTATGGGCCACCTCTGCCTCAGCGTGCACGATTCACATGGCGCGCTGCTAGAATGACATGAACTACGGAGCGACCTTTGAATACAAGAACCACGTACGTCTTGATTTGGTTTCTGACTCAAGGACAGCTTAAACTTGCAATTATAGACGCCGCACCTCCACATAGCGGTGCTGGGACACGTTCCCTTTTCCTGATGGACCTACAGGGCCCGTTATTTACCATTCCTTGAGGCCACAGCCCTTGGTACTCACCCAACTCAGAACCTGGATACCCCCACCCCCGTCCTGAAGAAGACCCGCTGCTGAGGACTGTACCCACCCTTACGCAATAGGGTCGAAACGTTGACGCACTTGTACAGGCCTACACCCTGCTTCTGCCCCTTACTCCTGATCTACAGATGAAGTAACACTGTGAATTGAAACAGTTCAACTAATGTTTTGTACGCAACTGTGCTTATAGGGGTAGGCTGAAATACTCTAAGGGGGACTATTTTTGACCATTGTAGGTGGCCTTTTGTTTTCTTAAATATTTGAATCTCCTGAATACAACTTCTTCCCTTATCCTTTATTCTTTCACATGAGCACTAACTTTCCCCATACTTCTTTCTCACTGATGATAACCGTAAAATATTGTACATTAAAATAACTAATTGTGTCCAAATTAAATATTTCTTTGTGTGACTGAATAAACTCAAGTTATCAGTCCTTTTTGGAAGTGGTTTGTCTGTGTGTGCCTATGATCTTATGTGCATTAATGACTATACGCATTCAATGATAACTTTTTTGGATTGTAAATTACAATAGTCTAGGACCATTGTTTTTCTGTACCGTACGATACCCAGGTCCTTTTGACTTTATAGGGTGACCCCATTTGTGATAATATCTATGGGCTACCTTATGGATGACATATGTGATAAAAGGTTAGTTTAAAACTTGTCAATGGAGATTAAATGCATACAGGCTTCAATGGTGGACCAGGGACATGCATTGGAGGGCTACTTAAGTGGGTGGTACAATGAGTGCTGCAGGCCCACTCATAGCATTTAATTTACAGGCCTTGGGTATGTGGTATACCACTCTCCAAGGGACTTCTAAGTACATTTAATATGACAGTTAGGTATATGCCAGTCAAACCATGTTTAACGGAGTGAACACAAGCACTTTAGCACTGGTTAGCAGTGGTAAAGTGCACAGTCCTAAGGCCAACGAAAACGAAATCCAGCAAAAATGGTAGGTAAGTACGCAAAATGTTTGGGGGAAGACCACCCTAAGGTGGACAAGCCTAACAGGGCTCATCTGTGGGAGAACATCAGGTTTCACTGACATTGGTTTCTCTGGCTTGGCACACCATGAAAGTGTTTGAATATTGAAAATGATCTATTTCACACCCATACATTTCAAGAGAAACACCCTAGACGAGGTCTTGCTTACTCACTTCGATCACTCGCTAAATTTCAAGGAATGCGTTACATGCCAGAACTGCCAAAGATCAAGTCACCACCACAATAGGTGAGGGAGCTATAATAGATATTTCTTTGTGTTATGTTGTTATACTGAACATGCTTTTACTATGGAAATTCAGCAATGACAGTTGTTATGATGTTGAGGCCATATGACTTTCATTTTCTGTCAGATTCTTTTACCTTCTTCCAATAACTCTGGCTCTATATACTGAAAAATATAATCACACACACTGCCTTCGTACCGTATTAATCCATCTGAAATATTCTACTAAGCAAAGATATGAGAGACACATAACATCTCTTTATATAGCAAGTTTTGATAATTTTCATCTGTTAGCTTCCAGTTGAAATTTGTTCAGTGCCATTAAAATAGTGTAGTACATCAACTCCATTCAGTCAGCAAATGTATACCTATCCCTGATTTATAAGTACACTGTCCTATAAAAAATACTCATTTTGTAGTTTACAAATGTGAAAATGCAGGATGGTCTAATTGAATCCTTGCCATAACAAAACCCTAATAGGTCAATTTATCAAGATGGATTAAACTAGTTTCTAGTCCAAAGTAATGAAATGCCAGAGACTTTCTATCTTGCCACGGAGATTTTATGCCCTGTGTCTCGTTGTTTGATTGCTTCTTTTAGAATCCATACTTTAACTTGCAATATGTATGCATGATAAATGTTGGTAATGTTTGAGCAGACACCAGACAAATGAAAGAAATCTTTTCATATTTTATAACTTTATAGTTACAGACAGTAAGCAGCAGAGAGGGGAAGGGACAATTATATTCTCCTGTTCATGTTGTTAATCTAAGTCCGTCAGGCAGCCCAATAGGAAAATAAATCTGATGGAGAGATCTAGATGTAAACTGAAGTTCACAGTTCAGACCGGGAAGGATCACTCAGCTGTATATATTTCGGGTGGAGGAGAAGAAGGCACACAATCTACTAAGATACTACTAAGACCCCTCAATACAACTGCCCCATTATTTACGGCGGTAATAATACCATATCCGGTAGGGTGTGGTATTTAATAGATGCACTCAATATTACAAGTTATGCACCTTGAAAAGGACTATAATGTGGTAGGGCAGTATATTTTCCCGTGTTTCATGTTGCAGAACTCTGAATATTGTGACATGTTCCATATACATTCAGCCAGGTTTAGGCTTGAAAATTGTGTGCAGAGAACATTTTTGACATTTGCACATATGTTGTAATCTCGATTCAGGGGCAAACTGTGGCTCACAGAATAAGGGCATAAGACTCTCATTATGAGTAGCTTGAAAAATGGCTGAATTGTCTCCGTACAATGTTACAGGTACTGGGGGAACCAGTAACTCTGGAGGTGGCAAAATTCTGCCCTTACAAGTTGGATCCTGAGGGTCCTCTAAGAAATGTTGTAATTCAGGGTCCGAGTCCTCTGGTAATTTCTCATTTTTGCCATACTTTTACCTGGAGATGTCAGCTGGTTCAGCAGCTGTAAACTCTAGATGAAATAAAGAGTTCTGAGATGTTCCCACGAATCTAATAATTCTGATGGGATTGGTAACTGCTGTCAATTTCCCCATCTGAATTTATATATTTTTTTAAAGAATATACCAAACAACCGGTCGCCCTACCCCAATAGCCTGTGGGCTTTTTCAGTGCCTTTCCGGCCCACGACCCAAACTCCCCGCTCTCAATAATAGAATGGAGAGCAGACAAACTACTTATATTCGCTCTGATAAAAAGCCATGCATCCACTGATGGTTTTTGACGCATTCCTTTGGAATGCGTCAAAATGATTATTCTATTGGACCTACCCCAGCATAGACACGCTAACACAAATTACATTTACTAGCATTGACTTAGGACCTAAATCTGCCATAGTTTAGAGTACAAGTACCATGAAAGCAGTTTTTTGTGATTCATTCTGTGACAGAACATTGCGTCTTTAAATCCTAAAGAGGCCCAATGTATTCTATAAGATCATAAACACTCTGGGGCAGATTTACAAGCCCCTTGAGCCACTTTTGCGTCACTTTTCCCATGTTAAAAAGTGACGCAAAAGTGGCGCAAGGGGCTTGTAAATATGCACCTCAGTCTTGTTGGAAGGGATATCAAAACAGTGCAAGTACAGTGGGTATATGATAGAAACTGTGCACTGGTGTAAAATAAAGAAATACAAATAAAATAGAGAAGATCCATTTTTGCCATTTGTTGTTGCTTGAATAATTGGTGCAGCGGAATGGAGTAAAAGGTATTTGCAGTAGGGGAAACATGGCACAGACTGTTGTTTGTTTTCTTCGCAAGAATAACATTGTCTTCAATTGTCATATGTAAAAAATAGGACTTGGTTTAAGGCAAAATCGAATGGCTTCATTTCTATTAGATAGCTAGCAAAATAGTACAAAACCGATTTGATCTAAATTTTTCTAAAAAAAGGTACTAATGAACTAGGATTTCTTTTTTCAATTTTTCAAATACTCATTAGAATTGATTTATAATCAATACTTTACATATCATTTTCCAGTCCGTTGAGAAAAGTCTTTGGTGTTCTGGGAGCAGGAGTGAGAACCAAGAAATAGTGTCTACCTCCTGTGGTGCCATTAAACATGGGCAACACCAAGCTGAGATACGCGGGGTGAGCCCACAAGTGCCTTGTGCACCAAACTGGGGGTCATATGTACAAGCCCCTATCACCACCAGAATGTCACTTTTTTGACGTTGTGGTGGCGATAAGGGCATTGCCTTATTTACAAGGCTGTGCTAAGCCACGTTAAGTGGCTTAACGCTGCCTCGTACATAGGAACCCCTTTCACACTACGCTTAACGTGAAAATGGGTGGGCAGTATGTGTTGTGGTGGGCGTTCCACCGCAACACCCATTGATTTTGACACTATTTACAAGGGCAGAGTAAATAGGAGGCAGTGCCAAAATTGAGACCAGGGAATCCTGGTCTTAAGTTGTCGAAACGAGGAGAAATGCATTATTTCTCCTCGTTTTTGCTTTTTCCCTGTGTTCTGCACAAGAAAAGCAAAATGCCCTGGATTGTTTATGTACAGTTAGGTCCCCCTTCCTGTACATAAACAATCTTGAAAAAAATGCCATTTTGTGACTTCCATGTGTGCTGCATTAAGCAGCACACATAGAAGTGACAAAATGGCATTTAAAGATTGTTTATAAACAGGAAGGTCCCCCTTCCTGTACATAAACAATCTTTCCCCTGCATGCAGACACCCTTGCTCTATGGTGCAAGGGTGCCTGCATTGCTGCTATACTGCTAAGTGTAGCGCCAGCGCAGGGGGAGACGCAAGGCTGCACCATATCGTTGTAAATATGGTGCAGCCTTGCATTTCTGAAGAGGCAGAGTGGGGTGTTAAGCCATGACGGCTAACGCCTCCCTCTGCCACTTCCTTGAACATCTGCCCCCAGGTGTCTTAAACAGACCTGGTTATTCATTGGTAACTCTGGAGGAAGTCTAACTGATATTTAACAGATGCACACTAAGGTAAATGAAGTAACTGAAGTGGCAGCTGCATTTTGCACAATTTGAAGGGGAAAAAATTATAATTTAGTAAGCCAAGCAATATTGCATTTATATAATCCAAGCAGGTAAATTGGATAGATGTCTGTATCACCAACCTTCTCCCTTCAAGTTTGAGGCAAGGAAGCATTTTCCTTAAGCTCTTCAAAAGGGAAAACACATACCAGTGATCTTGTTCACATGCAGGAATAAGATAAGATCAGTGGTAATAATAACACTAACATCTTTAGTCATAGTAACTGGGGCTTCTGGGGGGCAATGTTCCAGTGACTACCAACAAAGGAGTCCAGGTCTAAGGTTGATTCCCTGGAACCAATACATCATTTTTTATCTGTAGTCAACTTTAAAGGGATATTGTTCAATAAACATGCCTGAAGCAAGACATTCCAGAAGTTTAAAGGTGAATATGAATTTGCCATAGGTGCAATTAAATAGCAACTCTTTCTAAAAATAAAGCCAAAAGAAAACATAAAAGCAACTTAAGGGTTTAGATAAACATTAGAAACTCCACAAAATGCAGAATCATTCCTAATAAATCAATGCCCTGTGTTTTATAAAAGAAACAGTACACAACTAAATACTAAACATAAAATTACCAACGTACAAAATGAAAACAAGGCTTCTCTTGTTCCACCTGACCTAGAGATATATCTCTAAAGTCTTTTAGACCCTAATTTATGGGATTGTGACATAGGGCAGCGCAGCTAGGCAAATTGTGGTGCTGCGCTGCCCAACGCCAGAGTGAAAGGGCGGGAATGCACCATATGGAATGCAGTGTATTCCTGTCATTTCTCCCTGCGCTGGCGCTGTTTCGGCAGCTTAGCGCTAACGTAGGCACCCTTGCACTTTGGTATAAATGTGCTTTAGTTTCATGCAGGATTGTTTTTGTGCATGAAAGGACACCTTCCTGCACAAAAACAATCCTAAGAGGTGTTTCCCTTTTTCTATGTGGGCTGCAGAATGGAGCACACATACGGGGAAACAAATGAGGGCAAATACAAGTATTTCTCCTCATTATGCCTCACCTTGGGAGGTGGAAAGATTTGGTGCTTTTCCTAGTTTACATAATTTAGTAAATCTGGGGCAACGTAAACATCCATGGGTTTTGCAAAGGAAAACCCACTGCAATGCCATTGGAATGCAGAGGAAGGCAACACAGTGATTTGCATGGTGTTGCCTTACTCAAGATTTATGAGACCACTCAAAGCCACGCAGGGTGGCCCTCTGTGGGTTCATAAATCGGATTGAGAGCCCTGCATCACACACATACCGCTATACGTGGTGTAAAGGTGACACAGGGTTTCTCATAAATAATTCCCTTAGTGTTGAAGAATGTATGCCATCCCTATAGTGTCTGTCAAGGAGTTCTCAGAGGAAAGGTCTTCCTATTATATTTATCACAGAGTTCTCAATGCAAAACCCTTTCCTCTTGTAGATGTCAGAGAATTAGAATTGCAAGCCCCTCCTTTACAGAATTTACAGATTGGTCAGGTTGCAACTCATATATCCTAATGAAATACTACCAGCTGCACCTAAACCTGTATATGTAGTCTGCCCATGGCTGATGAGGTCTGCGATGTCTTCGCTGAATTGTGTGCGGGGTCCTGGGGGTCTGTAGATGAGGATGCCTCTGAGTGTGGTCTTGGGGTCGGTGTGTATCTGGAAGTGAAGGTGTTCGGCGGTTGTGAGGGTGTTGTCGGAGCTGGTCGTGATGTGGATGGTGTTCTTGTGGACGATGGCGATGCCTCCTCCTGTCTGGTTGACGCGGTCCCTTCGGGTGATCTTGTATCCGTCCGGGATGGCGATGGCGATGTCGGGCGCTGAGGAGGCGTTTACCCAGGTTTCCGTGAGGAAGGGGACGTCCGGAGATGTGGTGTAGAGTATGTTCCATAGTTCCACGGCGTGTCTGTGGACCGAGCGGGTGTTGAGCAGGATGCACTTCAGGTGGTTGTTGTTGGTGCTCTGCTTGGTGGGTGCGGGTGAGTGTGGGTCCGGATGCAGGAGAACTTGCAGGATTGGCAGGTGAAGGGTCTGTGGGTGCGTCCTGGGGCGGCTCGGTGGCAGCCGGGGAGTCGGCCGGTGTTGAGGGCGCTGAGGGTGGCGGCGTCGTATGTCCGGCAGGTAGAATGGCCTCTGCGGGGGCCAGGGGGTCTGGCGCTGGGCGCGGTCCAGGCACGGACGGGTGCAGACGGGCTTGCCTTTGGCACGCCTTCAGCGCACAATCGGCGCGCCCGCTGCGCGTACGCGCGGACTCTGCCATAAATGGAGAGTGGGGGGGGCGGAGCGAGGGAGGAGCAGCTGGGAGGCGGGAGCGGGGTGGTGAGTGGGGAGGGGATCGGTCGGGTGATGCTGGAGGGAACGGGGGTGGGGCCGCGGGGAGCAGGGTGGAGCAGTGGGAGAGAAACGGACTTAGAGGCACAAACAAAATACTGGCACAAAAACAATGCGGGCACAAGACGAGATCAGGGGCACACCAAGGAGGTCACAGAAATACAATTACTGGCACAAAATGCAAGACGGGATCAGGGGCACATCAAGGAGGTCACAGAAATACAATTACTGGCAAAAAATGCAAGACGAGATCAGGGGCAGATATAATACCAGGCGGAGACCGGGCACACCAAGGAGGGCCACGCGGCGGGTGGAGCGACCGGTTCTGACCAGGTCAGGTCGGTCACAGCTCCCCGCCTCACGGGTCTCACCTTATGTTTTCAGTGGGAGGGAGGAGCAGCTGGGAGGCGGGAGCGGGGTGGCGAGTGGGGAGGGGATCGGTCCGGTGATGCTGGAGGGAATGGGGGTGGGGCCGCGGGGGAGCAACGGCAGGGAGCTGGTAGCGGGGTGGAGCAGCGGGAGAGAGAGGGACTTAGAGGCACAAACAAAATACTGGCACAAAAACAATGCGGGCACAAGACGAGATCAGGGGCACACCAAGGAGGTCACAGAAATACAATTACTGGCAAAAAATGCAAGACGGGATCAGGGGCACACCAAGGAGGTCACAGAAATACAATTACTGGCACAAAATGCAAGACGAGATCAGGGGCAGATACAATACCAGGCGGAGACCAGGCACACCAAGGAGGGCCATGTGGCGGGTGGAGCGACCGGTTCTGACCAGGTCAGGTCGGTCACAGCTCCCCGCCTCGCGGATCTCACCTTATCTTTCCAGTGGGAAGGGAGGAGCAGCTGGGAGGCGGGAGCGGGGTGGTGAGTGGGGAGGGGATCGGTCCGGTGATGCTGGAGAGAACGGGGGTGGGGCCGCGGGGGAGCAGCGGCAGGGAGCGGGGAGCGGGGTGGAGCAGCAGGAGAGAGACGGACTTAGAGGCACAAACAAAATACTGGCACAAAAACAATGCGGGCACAAGACGAGATCAGGGGCACACCAAGGAGGTCACAGAAATAGAATTACTGGCACAAAATGCAAGACGGGATCAGGGGCACACCAAGGAGGTCACAGAAATACAATTACTGGCACAAGATACAAGACGAGATCAGGGGTAGATACAATACCAGGTGGAGACCGGGCACACCAAGGAGGGCCATGAGGCGGGTGGAGCGACCGGTTCTGACCACGTCAGGTCGGTCATAGCTCCCCGCCTCGCGGGTCTCACCTTATGTTTCCAGTGGGAGGGAGGAGCAGCTGGGAGGCGGGAGCGGGGTGGCGAGTGGGGAGGGGATCGGTCCGGTGATGCTGGAGGGAACGGGGGTGGGGCCGCGGGGAGCAGCGGCAGGGAGCGGGGTGGAGCAGCGGGAGAGAGACGGACTTAGAGGTACAAAGAAAATACTGCACAAAAACAATGAGGGCACGAGACGAGATCAGGGGCACACCAAGGAGGACACAGAAATACAATTACAGGCACAAAATGCAAGACGGGATCAGGGGCACACCAAGGAGGTCACAGAAATACAATTACTGGCAAAAAATGCAAGACGAGATCAGGGGCAGATATAATACCAGGCGGAGACCGGGCACACCAAGGAGGGCCACGCGGCGGGTGGAGCGACCGGTTCTGACCAGGTCAGGTCGGTCACAGCTCCCCGCCTCACGGGTCTCACCTTATGTTTTCAGTGGGAGGGAGGAGCAGCTGGGAGGCGGGAGCAGGGTGGCGAGTGGGGAGGTGATCGGTCCGGTGATGCTGGAGGGAATGGGGGTGGGGCCGCGGGGGAGCAACGGCAGGGAGCGGGTAGCGGGGTGGAGCAGCGGGAGAGAGACGGACTTAGAGGCACAAACAAAATACTGGCACAAAAACAATGCGGGCACAAGACGAGATCAGGGGCACACCAAGGAGGTCACAGAAATAGAATTACTGGCACAAAATGCAAGACGGGATCAGGGGCACACCAAGGAGGTCACAGAAATACAATTACTGGCACAAAATACAAGACGAGATCAGGGGTAGATACAATATCAGGCGGAGACCGGGCACACCAAGGAGGGCCACGCGGCGGGTGGAGCGACCGGTTCTGACCAGGTCAGGTCGGTCACAGCTCCCCGCCTCGTGGATCTCACCTTATCTTTCCAGTGGGAGGGAGGAGCAGCTGGGAGGCGGGAGCGGGGTGGCGAGTGGGGAGGGGATCGGTCCGGTGATGCTGGAGAGAACGGGGGTGGGGCCGTGGGGGAGCAGCGGCAGGGAGCGGGGAGCGGGGTGGAGCAGCAGGAGAGAGACGGACTTAGAGGCACAAACAAAATACTGGCACAAAAACAATGCGGGCACAAGACGAGATCAGGGGCACACCAAGGAGGTCACAGAAATAGAATTACTGGCACAAAATGCAAGACGGGATCAGGGGCACACCAAGGAGGTCACAGAAATACAATTACTGGCACAAAATACAAGACGAGATCAGGGGTAGATACAATATCAGGCGGAGACCGGGCACACCAAGGAGGGCCACGCGGCGGGTGGAGCGACCGGTTCTGACCAGGTCAGGTCGGTCATAGCTCCCCGCCTCGCGGGTCTCGCCTTATGTTTCCAGTGGGAGGGAGGAGCAGCTGGGAGGCGGGAGCGGGGTGGCGAGTGGGGAGGGGATCGGTCCGGTGATGCTGGAGGGAACGGGGTGGGGCCGCGGGGAGCAGCGGCAGGGAGCGGGAAGCAGGGTGGAGCAGTGGGAGAGAAACGGACTAAGAGGCACAAACAAAATACTGGCACAAAAACAATGCGGGCACAAGACGAGATCAGGGGCACACCAAGGAGGTCACAGAAATACAATTACTGGCACAAAATGCAAGACGGGATCAGGGGCACACCAAGGAGGTCACAGAAATACAATTACTGGCAAAAACATGCAAGACGAGATCAGGGGCAGATATAATACCAGGCGGAGACCGGGCACACCAAGGAGGGCCACGCGGCGGGTGGAGCGACCGGTTCTGACCAGGTCAGGTCAGTCACAGCTCCCCGCCTCACGGGTCTCACCTTATGTTTTCAGTGGGAGGGAGGAGCAGCTGGGAGGCGGGAGCGGGGTGGCGAGTGGGGAGGGGATCGGTCCGGTGATGCTGGAGGGAATGGGGGTGGGGCCGCGGTGGAGCAACGGCAGGGAGCGGGTAGCGGGGTGGAGCAGAGGGAGAGAGACGGACTTAGAGGCACAAACAAAATACTGGCACAAAAACAATGCGGGCACAAGACGAGATCAGGGGCACACCAAGAGGTCACAGAAATACAATTACTGGCACAAAATGCAAGACGGGATCAGGGGCACACCAAGGAGGTCACAGAAATACAATTACTGGCACAAAATACAAGACGAGATCAGGGGTAGATACAATACCAGGCGGAGACCGGGCACACCAAGGAGGGCCACGCGGCGGGTGGAGCGACCGGTTCTGACCAGGTCAGGTCGGTCATAGCTCCCCGCCTCGCGGGTCTCACCTTATGTTTCCAGTGGGAGGGAGGAGCAGCTGGGAGGCGGGAGCGGGGTGGCGAGTGGGAAGGGGATCGGTCCGGTGATGCTGGAGGGAACGGGGGTGGGGCCGCGGGGAGCAGCGGCAGGGAGTGGGGAGCAGGGTGGAGCAGTGGGAGAGAAACGGACTTAGAGGCACAAACAAAATACTGGCACAAAAACAATGGGGGCACAAGATGAGATCAGGGGCACACCAAGGAGGTCACAGAAATACAATTACTGGCACAAAATGCAAGACGGGATCAGGGGCACACCAAGGAGGTCACAGAAATACAATTACTAGCACAAAATGCAAGACGAGATCAGGGGCAGATACAATACCAGGCGGAGACCGGGCACACCAAGGAGGGCCATGTGGCGGGTGGAGCGACCGGTTCTGACCAGGTCAGGTTGGTCACAGCTCCCCGCCTCGCGGATCTCACCTTATCTTTCCAGTGGGAGGGAGGAGCAGCTGGGAGGCCGGAGCGGGGTGGCGAGTGGGGAGGGGATCGGTCCGGTGATGCTGGAGAGAGCGGGGGTGGGGCCACGGGGAGCAGCGGCAGGGAGCGGGAAGCAGGGTGGAGCAGTGGGAGAGAAACGGACTAAGAGGCACAAACAAAATACTGGCACAAAAACAATGCGGGCACAAGACGAGATCAGGGGCACACCAAGGAGGTCACAGAAATACAATTACTGGCACAAAATGCAAGACGGGATCAGGGGCACACCAAGGAGGTCACAGAAATACAATTACTGGCAAAAACATGCAAGACGAGATCAGGGGCAGATATAATACCAGGCGGAGACCGGGCACACCAAGGAGGGCCACGCGGCGGGTGGAGCGACCGGTTCTGACCAGGTCAGGTCAGTCACAGCTCCCCGCCTCACGGGTCTCACCTTATGTTTTCAGTGGGAGGGAGGAGCAGCTGGGAGGCGGGAGCGGGGTGGCGAGTGGGAAGGGGATCGGTCCGGTGATGCTGGAGGGAACGGGGGTGGGGCCGCGGGGAGCAGCGGCAGGGAGCGGGGAGCAGGGTGGAGCAGTGGGAGAGAAACGGACTTAGAGGCACAAACAAAATACTGGCACAAAAACAATGGGGGCACAAGATGAGATCAGGGGCACACCAAGGAGGTCACAGAAATACAATTACTGGCACAAAATGCAAGACGGGATCAGGGGCACACCAAGGAGGTCACAGAAATACAATTACTAGCACAAAATGCAAGACGAGATCAGGGGCAGATACAATACCAGGCGGAGACCGGGCACACCAAGGAGGGCCATGTGGCGGGTGGAGCGACCGGTTCTGACCAGGTCAGGTTGGTCACAGCTCCCCGCCTCGCGGATCTCACCTTATCTTTCCAGTGGGAGGGAGGAGCAGCTGGGAGGCTGGAGCGGGGTGGCGAGTGGGGAGGGGATCGGTCCGGTGATGCTGGAGAGAGCGGGGGTGGGGCCGCGGGGGAGCAGCGGCAGGGAGCGGGGTGGAGCAGCAGGAGAGAGACAGACTTAGAGGCACAAACAAAATACTGGCACAAAAACAATGCGGGCACAAGACGAGATCAGGGGCACACCAAGGAGGTCACAGAAATAGAATTACTGGCACAAAATGCAAGACGGGATCAAAGGGCACACCAAGGAGGTCACAGAAATACAATTACTGGCACAAAATACAAGACGAGATCAGGGGTAGATACAATACCAGGCGGAGACCGGGCACACCAAGGAGGGCCACGCGGCGGGTGGAGCGACCGGTTCTGACCAGGTCAGGTCGGTCACAGCTCCCCGCCTCACGGGTCTCACCTTATGTTTTCAGTGGGAGGGAGGAGCAGCTGGGAGGCGGGAGCGGGGTGGCGAGTGGGGAGGGGATCAGTCCGGTGATGCTGGAGGGAATGGGGGTGGGGCCGCGGGGGAGCAACGGCAGGGAGCGGGTAGCTGGGTGGAGCAGCGGGAGAGAGACGGACTTAGAGGCACAAACAAAATACTGGCACAAAAACAATGCGGGCACAAGACGAGATCAGGGGCACACCAAGGAGGTCACAGAAATACAATTACTGGCACAAAATGCAAGACGGGATCAGGGGCACACCAAGGAGGTCACAGAAATACAATTACTGGCACAAAATGCAAGACGAGATCAGGGGCAGATACAATACCAGGCGGAGACCGGGCACACCAAGGAGGGCCACGCGGCGGGTGGAGCGACCGGTTCTGACCAGGTCAGGTCGGTCACAGCTCCCCGCCTCACGGGTCTCACCTTATGTTTTCAGTGGGAGGGAGGAGCAGCTGGGAGGCGGGAGCGGGGTGGCGAGTGGGGAGGGGATCAGTCCGGTGATGCTGGAGGGAATGGGGGTGGGGCCGCGGGGGAGCAACGGCAGGGAGCGGGTAGCTGGGTGGAGCAGCGGGAGAGAGACGGACTTAGAGGCACAAACAAAATACTGGCACAAAAACAATGCGGGCACAAGACGAGATCAGGGGCACACCAAGGAGGTCACAGAAATACAATTACTGGCACAAAATGCAAGACGGGATCAGGGGCACACCAAGGAGGTCACAGAAATACAATTACTAGCACAAAATGCAAGACGAGATCAGGGGCAGATACAATACCAGGCGGAGACCGGGCACACCAAGGAGGGCCATGTGGCGGGTGGAGCGACCGGTTCTGACCAGGTCAGGTCGGTCACAGCTCCCCGCCTCGCGGATCTCACCTTATCTTTCCAGTGGGAGGGAGGAGCAGCTGGGAGGCCGGAGCGGGGTGGCGAGTGGGGAGGGGATCGGTCCGGTGATGCTGGAGAGAACGGGGGTGGGGCCGCGGGGGAGCAGCGGCAGGGAGCGGGGTGGAGCAGCAGGAGAGAGACAGACTTAGAGGCACAAACAAAATACTGGCACAAAAATAATGCGGGCACAAGACGAGATCAGGGGCACACCAAGGAGGTCACAGAAATAGAATTACTGGCACAAAATGCAAGACGGGATCAAAGGGCACACCAAGGAGGTCACAGAAATACAATTACTGGCACAAAATACAAGACGAGATCAGGGGTAGATACAATACCAGGCGGAGACCGGGCACACCAAGGAGGGCCACGCGGCGGGTGGAGCGACCGGTTCTGACCAGGTCAGGTCGGTCACAGCTCCCCGCCTCACGGGTCTCACCTTATGTTTTCAGTGGGAGGGAGGAGCAGCTGGGAGGCGGGAGCGGGGTGGCGAGTGGGGAGGGGATCAGTCCGGTGATGCTGGAGGGAATGGGGGTGGGGCCGCGGGGGAGCAACGGCAGGGAGCGGGTAGCTGGGTGGAGCAGCGGGAGAGAGACGGACTTAGAGGCACAAACAAAATACTGGCACAAAAACAATGAGGGCACAAGACGAGATCAGGGGCACACCAAGGAGGTCACAGAAATACAATTACTGGCACAAAATGCAAGACGGGATCAGGGGCACACCAAGGAGGTCACAGAAATACAATTACTGGCACAAAATGCAAGACGAGATCAGGGGCAGATACAATACCAGGCGGAGACCGGGCACACCAAGGAGGGCCACGCGGCGGGTGGAGCGACCGGTTCTGACCAGGTCAGGTCGGTCATAGCTCCCCGCCTCGCGGGTCTCACCTTATGTTTCCAGTGGGAGGGAGGAGCAGCTGGGAGGTGGGAGCGGGGTGGCGAGTGGGGAGGGGATCGGTCCGGTGATGCTGGAGGGAACGGGGTGGGGCCGCAGGGAGCAGCGGCAGGGAGCGGGGTGGAGCAGCGGGAGAGAGACGAACTTAGAGGCACAAACAAAATACTGGCACAAAAACAATGAGGGCACGAGACGAGATCAGGGGCACACCAAGGAGGACACAGAAATACAATTACTGGCACAAAATGCAAGATGGGATCAGGGGCACACCAAGGAGGTCACAGAGATACAATTACTGGCACAAAATGCAAGACAAGATCAGGGGCAGATACAATACCAGGCGGAGACCGGGCACACCAAGGAGGGCCAAGTGGCGGGTGGAGCGACCAGTTCTGACCAGGTCAGGTCGGTCACAGCTCCCTGCCTCGCGGGTCTCACCTTATGTTTCCAGTGGGAGGGAGGAGCAGCTGGGAGGCGGGAGCGGGGTGGCGAGTGGGGAGGGGGATCGGTCCGGTGATGCTGGAGGGAACGGGGGTCGGGCCGCGGGGGAGCAGCGGCAGGGAGCGGGGTGGAGCAGCGGGAGAGAGACGGACTTAGAGGCACAAACAAAATACTGGCACAAAAACAATGAGGGCACAAGACGAGATCAGGGGCACACCAAGGAGGACGTAGAAATACAATTACTGGCACAAAATGCAAGACGGGATCAGGGGCACACCAAGGAGGTCACAGAAATACAATTACTGGCACAAAATGCAAGACGAGACCAGGGGCAGATACAATACCAGGCGGAGACCGGGCACACCAAGGAGGGCCAGGCGGCCGGTGGAGCGACTGGTTCTGACCAGGTCAGGTCGGTGAGAAAGTGCTCTCTAATCTCGATGGCCTTACCTCTGACAACCTGTTCACTTCTGTAACTTATAACGCCTATGTCCTCATGTAATTGTAGGCTTGAGAAAGGTGCATTTTGTGCATAGCTCCTTCTGTACGCTTTATTGAGGGAATTTGGGGGTATTAAATTGTGTATATTTGTTGCCCCACTTAGACTTCTTTTTAAATTTAAACTCGTTGAACTGCTTTTAACTTTGTCACACTTCACATTTTTTAAAATACGTACTCTGTGCGATACGCTTTGATCCTCAGGCTCCTTCTTCTCGGGGCGGCTCAGCGTGACATCAGCCATCTGGACGCGACTCGCGCTTAGCGCAGTCAGCGTTCCAGCTGATGCACGTTGTTCTCCGGCTCTAGCCCCTCCCTATGAAAATGGTGCCCCCTCGAAGCCGCAGGCCTGTCTGCGTTCGTCAGTGCTAAGTCAGGGCTCAGGGCGAGTCACTCTGCTCGATGTTCTCCAGGAAGCAGCAGGGCCATCTGCATGTCGAGCAAGAGATTGCTGTCTTTTAGACCTTCTATATGCCTGTCTCATATTGGTAAACTATTGATACACTGGGAGGGTTTAAGGTATTCCAGAATAGGACAGGCGCGCTACCTAGTAACCGCAGGGTACTGTGGTGGTGTAAAGTGTCAGACTCCAGGCAAAGGGGCGGGCGGTAATCCCTCGTAACCGCTCAGAGGTGGATTACGAATCCACACTAATTGCACAAAAACAACAAAAGCCCCTGCTCTAGGAAAATATCATAAAGTCTCGGTGAGTCCCGGTTATGGTACAATAGTGAATTGCGCACATCAATAGTGTTTCAAAATCAAAAGAAAGAAATTTCAATGAAGTAGAATCCTTGTTATGGAAAACAATTTATTGTTCCTCTTGTTCTGGCCAACACGTGTTTCATCGCAGGGAAACAGACTGCGAATCTTCAGGGCCTTTTGAGAGAAAAGGAGAAGAGGAGGAGAAGAGATTGAAGCTGTAACGCTCGAAATCAGGTAAACAGGCGGGTACACCTGGCTAGATTCGTTCCCCCTCCTGTGGTTCCCGGTGCCGTTTTTCGAAAAACGGCACCGGGAACCACAGGAGGGGGAACGAATCTCTTCTCCTCCCGGTCATGGTTTCCTTATGACCTTATTAAGGAACCACCCGACTACGCTTCTTAGCGCATTATCCATACTTGTTGCCACATCACTACTTCCGGCTTTTCTCTCAAAAGGCCCTGAAGATTCGCAGTCTGTTTCCCTGCGATGAAACACGTGTTGGCCAGAACAAGAGGAACAATAAATTGTTTTCCATAACAAGGATTCTACTTCATTGAAATTTCTTTCTTTTGATTTTGAAACACTATTGATGTGCGCAATTCACTATTGTACCATAACCGGGACTCACCGAGACTTTATGATATTTTCCTAGAGCAGGGGCTTTTGTTGTTTTTGTGTCATATTGGTAAACTGGCTGAGCTTATGAGGGATCTTGTCTGTTCAGACTGTGGGTTCAGGTTTACACCAGAATTAACTCAGAGTGTTAGGGTTGGTAGATACATCCAGGCCTGGGTGTATCAGGGCTTGCCTTATTAATGCTAGATCTCTAAAGAAACACTATGTAGATGTTGCCGATTTAGTTATGGACAACAGTTTAGACTTAATGTTTGTCACAGAGACCTGGCTGGATGTTTTTTCTAATCCTATTGTGGCCTTAGCTACTCCAGTGGGTTTTAAAATCCACAGGGTGGACCGTTCAGTGGGTAGAGGGGGCGGCGTGGCTATTTTGTACAGGGACGGGTGGACCCTCCACAGTGAACATCCTACCCTCTGGGGAGAGTGCGAGGCTTTGGACTTTAGCCTGAAGCTTTCGCCTCACTACACCTTAGGGGGATCCTTGATTTATCAGCCACCGGGCTCAGCAAGCACCTTTTTGGAGACGTGTGGGGAGGCTTCGGCAGAGTGTGTACTACGTTTCTCTAACTATGTGCTTCTCTGGGACGTTAATCTCCATTTAGATCTTACTGATATAGCAGATTCTGTAGCTTTTTGGGATTCCCTGCACTTGGCCAACCTTTCCCAATGGGTTAAACATCCCACCCATCACGGAGGCCACACCTTGGACACCATTTGTTCTAATTTTCCTCTATTGGTGCTGAAGCCTAGACCCGTCACTTGGTCAGACCATTTTCCCATATTTTTTTCATGGGACATTTTTCACTTTCCATGGCTGGCCTATTGTCATCGCCACCCCTTTAGTAGGAAATTGGATCCCGTGCAGCTCAGTAACTCTCTGGCTGCCTCACGGCCCCCCTGTTTGGGGGACCTGGAGGATAATCTGCCTCAGTTTGCTAACTGGATCGGTTATGTTATGTTATGTTATTTATTATTTATTAAGCGCACATACGCCCGCGGACTTCTTGGCGCTGGTGAGAGAGTCAACATAACAATACATAAAAGAAATACAATCACTGTTTACCATAAGCCTGGGAAAAAAGAAAAGTTTTAAATGCCTTCCTGAAGGCAAGAAGGTCCTTACTGTGTCGCAGAGTCAAAGGGAGGGAGTTCCACAATGAAGCGGCTAAAAATTGAAAACTGCTGCCTCCCTGACGTTTCTTTTTGAAACGAGGGACCTCAAGAAGGTCTTTGTGGATGGATCTCAAGCTGCGCAAGGGTTTGTATTTGCGCAGTAGCAGTCTAAGGAACATAGGACCCTTACCTTCCAAAGCCTTGAACACAATACAGCCCACCTTAAATGTGGCTCTCTGTTCCACAGGCAGCCAGTGCAAAATCTCTAGTCCATGTCTAATTGATTCCCACTTAGGGACTTTGCAAATAAGTCTTGCAGCTTGATTTTGCAAGTATTGCAGTCTTTTAAGTTGGCCAATAGGCGCCCCCAGGTAGAGGCCATTTGAAAAATCAATATGAGACAGGACTAGGGCACTAACTGTTTGAATTAAGGCCAGACCTGTGAGGAGATGTGCGATTTTCTTGATCTTCCTCAACTGAAAGAACCCCGAGGAGACCACAGTTCCGATTTGACTTGCCAAGGTAAGATCCTCGCTAAGAGTCACTCCCAAACTTTTTACCGTGCGGGATTTTTTTGGGGGAGAGCCCATGTCCGACGGCCAAAAGCTAGGACTCCAACTGATCTCACTCTTCCCAGGTAAAATAAGCTCTGTTTTTCCCGGGTTTAACTTGAGGTGGTTTAGGGACATCCACCTCTGGATAAGAGACATAGTTGCTCGGAATTCCTCAGCAGCATTGTGAGAGTTTAGCACAAAAACCAACTGCAGTCCGTCTGCATAATTATATACATCAACCTTAAACTCTCGTAGAGAGAACAGCAAAGGCCGCATATACAAATTAAATAATAAAGGGGACAAGGAGGATCCTTGAGGAACCCCACAAAAAGAATTTTTTTTTGGGGCTGTGAAAGAACCCAGTCGAACCGATTGGGTACGTCCTGAAATAAAGGACTTGAGCCAGGCCAAGGCCAAGTCCCGAAGACCGGCCTGTTCGACACGGTTGACCAAGATGTTATAGTCAACCGTGTCGAACGGAGCAGACAGATCCAATAACACCAGTGCCTGGTGCAGGTCCCTGTCTGCGTTAGACCTTAAGGTATTCTGAACAGCCAATATCACTGCCTCAGTCGAGTGACCAGGCCGGAACCCTGCCTGGTTGGGTTGTAAATAGCCAGAGGCTTCCACAAAACTTGATAGGCAGTTGGTTACATGCGCCTCCAATATTTTAGATAGATAAGGCAGTAACGATATTGGCCTGTAATTAGAAAGGTCTGAGGAATCAATACCAGGTTTCTTTTTTAAAGGGATCAGTAAGGCCTGTTTAAAACTATTAGGAACATTCCCTGACATAAGGGAGTTATTAAGCAGTGGAATCAGGCTACTTGGGAGTGCCCGACCTATTTCTCTCATTACTTGGGGAGGGCAGGCATCCTGAGGAGATCCTGATTTAACTCTCGTGAGCAAATCTTGAAAGATTTGGTCAGTGATTAAAGGAAAGGAATGCAAAGTAAGAGGGTTAAAAAAGGTATCATCTATTGGGACACAGACTGGTAACTTGGATAGAGTATCCTTAATCAACACTATTTTATCATTAAAATAGTCGTTCAATGAGTTGCAGAGCAGTTGTGAGGGGACAACCGGGGGAGAAGTTCTCTCATCATTGCACAGCTCAGTCACAATCCTGAAAATTTCTTTCGACTTGTTGGTCGCATTAAGTATTTTAGAAGAGAAATAAGCAGTTTTGTGAGTGTGCAATGTCTTTTGGTAGGCTTTACGAACTGAACAATATACTATCCTTGCTTCGGGACAGTAGTTGGTACGCCATGTTCTCTCTTGCTGCCTCACTTCAAGTTTTAATTTCCTCAACTCCGGCGTGAACCACTTATGCGCGTCCGCGCCGCGTGAGTTGTCAAAGCGAGTGAGGGGAACACAGACATTAATGGCCGAGGTTAGCCAATCTTGAAGCCTACAATCGGCTATCTCCACATCTGAGCTCTGCTCTGGCAAAGTAGACTTTAACAAATTTAAAAAAGCTGACATGTCCAACGAGGACCATTTCCGAGTCAGACTGGTAGCCTTCAGCTTAAATTGAGGAGCTTTCACAACACAAAATGAGAAACTAATGATAAAATGGTCAGACCAGCTGCAGGGTTTAATATCAATAACATCAATAGCCAAATTCAGTGACCAAAGTTGATCGAGGCTGTGGCCCTTTTGGTGGGTCTGAGTATCTATATGTTGTATAAGATTCAGATCACTCAAAAGGTCCCTCGTCTCAGCTGCTTGGGGGTCTAATGGTATGCTATCAAACCAAAGATTTAAATCCCCAATCAGGAGAAGTTTAGAATTATTGGTGGCTAGCATGGCCAGTTGCTCCGCAAGAATAGCAGGGAACGTGGTCATAGTTTGGGGAGGGCGGTATAGTAGAACCACCACGAGTGTCCCATTGACAGTATCCAGTTTGGCAACAATATTCTCCACATTAGGAATATCTAAGGAGGGAAGTTGTCTAAGTTGATGTTTCTTATTGGAGATAATGGCCACCCCGCCCCCAATTTTACCTGCCGGTCGTAAAACAGAGATAATGTAATAATCAGCAGGCAAGGCAGCTAAGATGTCCGGTAGTGAATCCGGTGTAAGCCATGTTTCGCTCAACAGGAGTAAATCCGGTTTAGTATCAGATAGTAACAAAAAGATGTCTGTCTGATGTTTGGTCATAGAACGGGTGTTTAAATAAACACATTTAAAATTACAAATAGTACCTGAGGTGCTTTCCGAAACCGCGTAACTCGAGGCAGAGTCCGTAGTTAGAATAATAGGATTGGTAATGCCTAGGCGAGATGTCCGTTTCACCGTGTTGAGGGGAACGGGGGGGCACATCATGATGGAAGGCCGCAGCGCTAGTAAATCAGCGGAAGTGTACATAAAAGGACAGGCGGAGTCCTTAGTCCCTAGTCCCGGACGCTCGCGGACGAGCGCAGACGAGCTTGACTCTAGCGCGACTCCGGCGCGCCTCCGTCGCGCCCGCTGCGCTCGTCCGCTGCGCTCCCTCCAGCACATTGCGTTTTATGTGAGGGAGCCTCGAGCGACTGGACCGCTGCCACAGGTCCCTGCGCTCTCTGGCTCCTCCCAATATGGCGCCCGTTCCCGCCACCAGACCGGCACTAGGGGCCGCGGTAGGTGAGCCGCCCTCCACACAATCGGCAGAAGCCGCGATGGACCAAGGCAGAGGGGCCGCTGTTTCAGGTAAGAATGCGAGTAGCGCTATAAATCAGCCGCCCTGCACGCAAACAGATATAGAAGCACTCGCCAGCTATTCCTGCGAGGTTACTGCTCTGGCGGCTCCTTGTCAATTTAGGCTGAGGAGAGAGTCCCCCTCTAAGCCTTGGTTCACCTCCTGAGCTGAGGACGTTAAAACATGCGTGTAAATCTTTTGAGAGAGCATGGCGTGCCAGGGACTATGGCTCCTTTGATAAACTCACCCTGCGATCCAAACAGAAACTCTATTTTACGGCCTTAGGTGTGGCCAAGGGTATGTACTACTCTGCTCATATTGAGCGGGCCAATAATAATTCAAAATACATTTTTGCCATTGTGCAGAATTTCTTAGCCCCTAGCGGCCAAGTGGCGGGAGTGCCTACTTCGGAGACCTGGTGCAATACTTTGGCACAATTTTTTAAGGATAAAATATCCGGCATCCGAGAGACGTTTTCTACCACCTCTGAGAAACTCATTGATAAGTTGCCGGTGTGCCTATGGGTGTATCTGCCTCCTCGCTTTCTATGTTTGGAGTAGTAGATTTGCCTAGCTCGCTTAGAATCCTTAGTACACTTAAGTCAGGCTAACCCACTGATCCATGTGCTGCCAGGCTTTTGTCGGATGTGGCAGAGACCATTAATCCAGAAGTGAATTTAATGGTCACTCAGTCGCTCCAAGAGGCGTTTGTCCCCATGATATGAAAGCAGGCTTTGATCCTGCCTCTCCTTAAAAAGCTGTCTCTTGATCCCCTCCTTCCTGAGAACTACCGCCCTATATCACTCTTACCAAGTTTGGCTAAGGTATGTGAAAAGGTAGTAACCTCTCAGCTTACCAACTATGTTGAGGCACAACCTGGCTTCCATGCTTTGTATAGCACGGATGCAAAAACAACAGTTGATGGACAGAATGCAGAAAATTGTCATACATTCACCCCAGTACAGAGATCTGGGCCTAAATCCATCGTTTTTTGCTCACCACACCACCCCAGTTCAGACATGGCCATATGCAAATCAGCCTTGAACCTGTGCCTCATGGGAACAGTCCAGCCCGAACTGCCAAGCCATGTCTTCCCTGGACCGGAATCAAGCATCCTAGGACCGGTTTCTGGCTATCAGCCGTCTTCAGCCAGGATAGCTTGACTCCAGTGGCGTGGAGAGCACGAGACACTTATTTGCGCTCTTTACACTAGCTACCAGTAGAATCCCGACTGAAATTTAAAATGCTAACTATTACACATAGAGCACACTATTGGGTCCCATCTATTAAGAGGTTTGCTTTTTATACACCAGGAAGACAGCTGTGCTTGTCTGGCCAGCTGCTGATGCAGACCCCTTGGTTTTTCCCCCAAATACTTGGGCAGGTGCTCTTCTGTGCGCAAAGCCAGCATAGCCTGGACCTTGCTGCCTTTGGCCCTTCGAGCCATTCAGGACCCTCTACTGTTTAAGAAAAAACTGAAAACATTGCTGTTTTAGTGTCTGTTTTACGTACTTTGTGCTCTTTCTGTAGTTAGCGCCGGGACACTTTCGAGTAGCTGTGCGCTCTAGAAATTAAATATAACATAACATAATTCTGTGAATTAGGTAATGACCTGCTAATTTGTTGCTCTGGACCTTATGTAACAATATTATGTAAAGACCGACTACCTTGTGATTTTAGACCCTTTATAGCAACCTATGTTTCACTGTAAAACACCTTATGTAATGACTTAAAGTTACAACCATCAACATTTTGGTCCTTATGTAATGACCAATGTTATACAGCAAAGCGCTCTAGCGCCTTTGTGTAATGGCTGCTTCATATAAAAATGCATAAATAAATAAACAAACATGTGCTTTCTGCCTAATTGACTCTTCAAACATTTTAGGAAGCCCCAAACTGTACATTTACACGAAACTTAAATTTCCCTCTGCAGTTACCAAGTATTTTTCTTGTACAAGACCAAGAAAACAGACCTATCTATTAAATCGAGTCTTATTTCATTTGTCCCAGCGTTATCTAATGATATTAAAAATATGTATATAACAATTTTCCGATTCTTTGATTGTATGTTGTGTTGGCTCATTCATGGCTCCCCGTGATGTTGTGTAGATTGTACCGGACTATGTGAGTCAGTAGGGTTAGTAATTTAGTGGGTGACAGCCAGCACAGGGCCATTATCATCCACTTGAGCCTAATATTTAGAGATGTATTATTAGTGTATCATTATTTAACTGGCCTTGTACAGTCACGATGGTATATGGAGCAATATGTGCTTCCTTGTGTCACATCTGTATCACAGAGAAATATGATAGTCTAAAATGAGCCCTGTAGCAGTGTTTTTTGTGGGAGTTGTGTAATTGCTGATTGAAGGTAGGTGCATTGTCACAGCTGTGTGAACATGGGCTTGTAACTCTGTGAAAGGTGCACTGGCAGAGGTAATTGTACCAGTGTAACATCAAATGTTTTTTCATGCGAATGAAAGCAGTCTGTGACAATATTGCATCACTGGAGCTGTGTGAATTTATACTTAGAGTTACCTCCGTGAAAGAGGTGTATGTTAGATGTGGAAAAATGCAGTTAGAGGTGAGCAATGAGACATCAGTGGAGCTGCATGAAAGCCGCCTGAATAGAGCAGTGTGGCTCAGGTCTTGGAGCTGTGTAAAACGTATACAGCTGGAAGTCCTAGGAGTGTGGATCATCGAGATAAAGCAGTGTGAATTGGCGAACGACCTTTACAACGCGGTCGTTACACAGCGATACACTTACATCGCAGTCATTACAGTGGAAGGGCCTGATTCACAGAATGAACTTAAGACTCAATCCTAAACTTACTACTGTTTTGGTATTCACAGATTGCACTTACTACGTTTGGTATTCACAGAATGAACTTACTTCTTTTGGCATTCACAGAATGCACTTACTACTTTTGGTATTCACAGAATGAACTGACTCATTTCGGTATTCACAGAAGTTAGGACTCCTAACTTTAGGACTCCTAAATGCCTTCTGTGAATACCGAAAGTCTTACAATTAGGATTTTTCTCAATTTAGTAGTAGTAAAGTTAGGAGTCCTAACTTTACTACCACTAAATTGAGAAAAATCCTAATTTTAAGACTTTCGGTATTCACAGAAGGCATTTAGGAGTCCTAAAGTTAGTAGTCCTAACTTTACTACTACTAAATTGAGAACAATCGTAATTTTAGGACTTTCGGTATTCACAGAAGGCATTTAGGAGTCCTAAAGTTAGGAGTCCTAACTTTACTACTACTAAATTGAGAAAAATCCTAATTTTAAGACTTTCGGTATTCACAGAAGGCATTCAGGAGTCCTAAAGTTAGGAGTCCTAACTTCTGTGAATACCGAAATGAGTAAGTTCCTTCTGCGAATACCAAAAGTAGTAAGTGCATTCTGTGAATGCCAAAAGTAGTAAGTTCATTCTGTGGATACCAAAAGTAGTAAATGCAATCTGTGAATACCAAAACAGTAGTAAGTTTAGGATTGAGTCTTAAGTTAATTCTGTGAATCGGGCCCGAAGTCCTTACAATGACTTGCGCTGGATGGCGCTCTACACTAAGGAATAGTCATATAGATTCATCAAAGTGCCATTCTGCGAATTTCTAATAGCGAAAAATAGCGAATTGCAATTTGAAAATCGCATAATGGCATTCATGAAGAAATGCGATTGAAAAATCCGAATGCGATTTTGCCACAATCGCTTAAATTTAGCAGAATCGTCCCTTTTCTATGTTGAAATTGCGCTCTCGCAATTAGCGAAATGGCAATTTGCGATCTCGCTAACTCCGAGATCGCAAAAACCGGAAGTCGCATTTCGAGCCCCTTGATGACATCATAACCAGGAAGTAGGCTTTTCCCTCCCACAAACATATCACTGAGCCAGACAGTGGAAGCAGCATTGTGAAGAGCTCCACAACAGTGATTTTGCAGCACCCCAGCAGGACACATACCACCAACATGTCCCAGGAAGCAGCAGGGAGCAGTGGCCAAGGAAGGAAGAGAAAAATAAAGTTCTCTGAACAAGAACTTGAGTACCTCATTTAGGGGGTCTGTAAGGATCATGGACACCTCTTCGGCAAGGACTCCCGGAGGGTGCCAGAGGCAGACAAGCGCCGGATCTGGCTGGGCATCCGCGCAAAAATAAATGCAGTCGGGGTGACCCAGCGGTCAATCGACGACTTGAAGAAGCGTTGGTATGACCTGAGAGGTGGTGCAAAGGAGCGCATTGCGGAGAGGCTTGGGGAGCGACTTGCCACCGGTGGAGGGGATCCAATTGCCACACCCAACACTCCATTGGAGGACCTTGGCGAGGACACCCTCACACCAGAAGCCTGCATGGGTGTTACTCATCTGGACTCGCCCGACCCAGCCAACAATCACAAGGTAAGTGCCATTCGACTGCGACCCCGTCCACTAACAATGCCCATGACTCCTGAGTTAGCAATATGACATCCCCAGTAATGCAGGCCATGCACACCTGAAATGCCCCAATGCATTGTGGTAGTTGTAGTGTAATCATAATTCCCCAGGTAGCCCAACACAGCCAGACCTGTCAAATCAAAGTAATTCCAAAAGCCAGTCAGGGAAAGCAAGCCTGCATGCATGTAGCAACATCTCATGTGCAAGATACATATCATTAATCATGCACCCTTTTACATCACAGGTGCTGCCGACCAACCCAGCACTGACAGCGAGGCCCTACATATTGAGGAGTTACCGGAGGACACCAAGGGTGAGGGCCAACCTGACCAACAACCAGGTCCCTCCCAGCCACCTCCAGTGATTCCACCACCACCACCCCGTGTGGACAGGGCCACCCCTGCAGCCACAGGTGTCCAGCCACCACCCCAAAAGACACCCACAGCAGTTGTACAGGCCACACCACCAGCGGCTAGGAGGCAGACGAGGCGCACAGCTGGAGCAAGATCCCAGTCCAGCGGACTGAGGCGCCAGCAGCGTCAAGCCTCAACAGGCACGGGCAGGGCACTCTATCTACCTGATCCTGGCCTGGCCATTGAACGCCGCATGCTGGCGGTACACCAAACACAGGCGCGTTTCCTGGCAGCAATACATCCTCAGCTGCAGAAGACTTCCCACAATGTCGGACAGATGACCGCAGCTGTCCGTGAAAATAGCCAGCTGCTGGTAGCCCAGCAGAACATGACCCGCTGCCGCCACCGCCAACTACTGGCCCACCTGTCGGCCAACACCACGTCCAACCACATAGTAGGCAATGCTACCTCGCAACTTTCACGCAGATCACTTGCCATGCAGGGGCAAATGGTGCAGTGTTGCCAGGATGTGGCCAGGTCACTTGAACAGCGGACAGTAGCAGTGCTCAGCATGCAGCCCACTGCCCATGGTGAACCAGGGGGGGGTGACGATGTCAGCGAGGTCGCATTGACCAACAGCAGCAAGTTTTTGCCGCCGGTAACTGAACGCCGCCGCAGCAGCAGACCCACAGCAGGATCACGGGCCAACACCGTCCCTCAGGACCCTGAGAGACGACTCGGTGCGTCTGGATGTAGGCGCCAGTGACACCTTGAACACTGTCTGTAGGGCCATGCTGGACACCTAAGCAAGCCCTCTACTCCTGCATGGGAGGTATGAAGCAATACTGTCCTCATGTAACACCAAGTAAAACAAAGGCCACATTATTGTGAATTAACAATAAAAATGTATGGTCTCACTTAACTCCAACTCAAGTCATTATTACATTTGTCATGCATGAGTGCAGTGTTGTGTGAGGGGAATGGGTGCTCTAGAAACAGTTAATAGTGATGTGGTTGCGGCGCCTGTGTCCTTCTGCTGGATTTTCCCCGCGTGCATGACGCACATTTGGAGGTGGGCGGTTGTCCTCTTCCGACTCACTGCCAGATATCTCCACTGGTATCCTGCGCTTGATAGCAATGTTGTGGAGTATTGCACACATGGCCACGATGCTGCAGCAGACCTCAGGCGTGTATTTGATGGCCCCACCAGTCTTGTGAAGTATGCAGAAACGGCTCTTCAAAAGCCCAAATGTCCTCTCAATGCAATTTCTTGTGCGTATGTGTGCATCATTGTAACGCCGTTGCTGTGGTGTGGCAGGGTTGAGGTATGGTGTGAGGAGGTACTCACGGAGACCGTAGGCGCTGTCACCTGAAGGAAAGAAGCACAGGGTGAGTGCCTGTTCTGCGCAGATACATGATCACAGTGTACTATTTGGGGGCATGTGTACTTACCTAGTAGGTGTCCTTCGCCAAAGTCTCCTCTGGCCAGTCGTGTGTGCATGCCGCTGTGCCGGAATATGAAGGAGTCATGTGTGCTCCCCGGATATTGTGCCACTATGTCCGTGATGATTGTCTTGGCATTGCACACCATCTGGATATTGAGGGAGTATTAGGACTTGCAGTTGCGGTACATGTATTCCGTTTGTGCTGGTGGGCAGATGTGGATGTGGGTACAGTCAATGCATCCTATTACATGTGGGAATTGTGCAATGTTGTAGAACTGAAGCTTGGTGTCATTCAAGTCCTGTTTGGTGGTTGGGAATGCAATATAGTGGTGTAGCCAGGTCAGCATTGCCTCCAGGAAACTCCTTAGGCAGCGGGACATGGTGGGCTGAGATATCCCCCCTGCATCAGCGACTATCCCCTGGAAGCTTCCGGAGGCCAGTAGGTGCCGGCTGCACAAGACCTGGACATGGGTGGGCACAGCATTGGTCCTCCTTGTTGGTTGCTGCATCAGGGGGTCTAGGTCCCGGATCAGCTTGATGATCATTGCCCCATTCAGGCAGTACTTAGAGTAAATTTGCTCATCAGTTTGGCCTAGAAGGGTGATCCGCTGGCGGAATATTCGCTCCTGGATCCTGCGTCTGTTCCCTGCTGCTCGCTGTAGCCTTCGCCGCCTGACCATCATGTAGAGTCCTGGCATTGTGTGAGTCCTCATGCTCCAGCTGCGTATCCTTAAGTGTGTTTGGTCAGGCCTGCACCTGTTGGTAGTTTGTTAAAGTTTTTATTTTTTTCCTTACTGGTTACCTCCTGGTTTGGGTTCTCCTTAAATTGCGCGTCGTTAATAGCGATTTTCGGGTATTTCGCATTTTGCGATTTTACTTGAATAGCGATTGCGATTATTTAGCGATTTCGCAAATTAATTCGTAGAATCCATGGTTTCTCGCAATTTCCGATTCGCTAATGGGCTTCTTCCTGGATTCTGCGAATTACTTTGCGAACTCGCAATTTTTCTTTAGCGAATTCGCAATTTTAGAGTTTTCACTATCAAGAATTCCTTTTCTTCAAATTGTGATCGCAATTGCTAATTCCCAGTTGTTGCGATTGCAATTTGGCTTCATGAATCTGGCTGGTAATGATTTACTATTCCAACACCTTCCCTACTGTTACACACACTGGAGTTGGAATAGTAAATCATACTAATCCTAAATCCACCGCCTCTAGCGTAAGTCGTTGTAACGATTTGTGTTGTAATAACCGCAATGTAGCGTACCGCAATGTAAATGACCTTGTTGTAACGTCACATATTCGTGTGAATTCACACTTGAGTTACCTCCGTGAAAGAGCTGTGTGTTAGAGGTGGAAGAATGCAGTTAGAGTTGAGCAGTGAGACATCTTTGGAGCCGAGTGAAAGCCGCCTGAATTGAGAAGTTTGACTGAGGTCTTGGAGCTGTGTAAATATATACAGCTGGAAGTGCGGATCATCGACAAATCTGTGTGAATGTAGTCTGCCTGCAGGTTTGTGACTGTGATAATTCGCCATTATCTATCTAACCCATAATCTTAATGTCACTGTGCCTTTGGTAACAAATGGAAAATGTAAGATTTACATTGTTCAACGGAAAAGTTTTTCCTGTCTCATGAAATCCTGGCACTCAGGACAGGAAGGTGATTAATCCAGATTTGGGAGCAAACATGAGTTAGCACCCAAAGCGGGATTACAAAAGGTCCAAAAAGTCTGCAAGGTTTTCCTTCCCAAGTTTTGTTGAATAAATCCTGACAATGTGTGCAAGGAAAATTTCATCCATTCCTGGTTTTGCAACTCAGAAACAGGGAAAATTGAATACTATAGCAGTTTCCCCCTTTCTGCATTGCGGAACTCAGTAATAGGGAGGTAATACTGCACCCAGTAAATATTGCACCCACCTGTTTTTACAATGTGAAGTATTACTTCCTAAAATAGAAGGCAACTCTTATTAAAGCCCTATAAGGGTGGATATGAATTCTCGAAAATTATAAATACAGTTGCACCATTCATGGAAATCACCAAATTTATTTTTATGGGTGGGCGAGGGGATTGTATGGAATATGAAGCACCAGTTTCAGGGAGCAGTCTCACAAGTATCACCCTGCGAATTCTTGAATATGTCTCTTCATGTCCCTACTCCATTGATAGATGTGTTCTCGTGAAGTTTCACTTACATACCACCACATTGCATGTTTATACTGGCAGATAAAAGTTTAGGGATGTTTTACAATTTATTTAGCAAGAGTATATTATTTACTGTCCCTCATTTTAATTGCTGAGATCATTAATTTTAAACGCCTGGGAATGGTAACCATTTCTGACAGGCTGATGATAATGTTTATATTTTTAAGGCATTTAAGTTTTATTTATAGCCAATTTGAGGAGATTTAGCAACACAGTGACGATCTGCAAGAAGACTTTATTTTGTAATTAGAGAAACTGTAATAGTCAGGGAGATTTAAGATTTTCCTTGTTAATCTCTAGGCACAGTCAGTTCACAGTGTAGGCGTTTATAAGAAATGGTTTGATACTTTTGCTGTGTTTTTTCTCTTCAGCATTTATTGTCTTTCAATGACTCATAGCAAGCTATAATGGGAAAATTATCTTTTTAGTAACAGTTCTAGAGCTGTGGGAAAAATGTGTATTGGGTAGGAATCTCAAAAACAGGTTGCCGATTGGAAGGAAGTGTACTTGCTTCATAATGTGTTATTTGAGTACAATAAAATCTGTTTTGGCAGTTATTTTGCTACAAGTACCTTACAGTTCTAACATTTTGCACAAAGAATAAAAATGGCTAACTAGGGCCAGTCCTATTTTGTTTTAAACCCCACAGCAAGCTTACCCAAGGAATTTTGCACATGGCCACTGGAAGGGTGCACATAGAGTGTTTCTTGGTTTGCACAAAGAAATACATTTAGAGGGAACATTGGGGACTGCGCTGCCACACTCCTTTGAAATTGCACAAGCTGGCCCCGGGGAGGTGGTGGCCTCCGGGGCATGAAAGGGCCTGGGAAGGGCCCCATCAAAATTGGCCTGACCCCGGGGAGGTGGTGATCCCTGAAGCCAAATATCTTCAGAAAGGGGGTCTCTCCCTTTTGGCAAATCGGCCTGGTCTCGGGGAGGTGGTGATCCCTGAAGCCAAATATCTTCAGAAAGGGGGTCTCTCCCTTTTGGCAAATCGGCCGGGTCCTGGGGAGGTGGTGATCCCTGAGGTTAATGGCCCAGGTGGGGGGTCCACATGGCCCCCCTCTTATTATAAAGATTGAACTTGCCCCAGGAGGTGGTGGTCCTCGGAGTCGTAAATGGCCATGGCCATGGGAGGGGACCGCGCGCGCCCCCCTCCTGCTTATTTTACATTGGCCTTCCCAGGGGAGGTGGCGGTCCCTGGGGCTTAAATCGGCCATGGGGAAGGGGCCTTGTGTGCCCCCCTCCCCATTATACTAATTTAATTTTTCCACCGGGACCTGGCCCACCCAGGGGCCGAAGTAAAAATAAGCACAGCAGCTTGAGCTTGTTTTTAAAACATTTTCCAGAGATTCACTGAACTGCTATGATTTTAGCTGCAAAAATAAATTAGGAAAAAATGCTTTTTGGCCCCGCCGGATCCCTGTGAGACCCCACCATCAGGACGAGGGGGTCAGGATATTCCTAGTCTGCCCTCTTCTCTTTTTTAACTTATTCTTTGGGACTTGGCTAAATCCAAATCCCAAATGGCTGCCAACACCTATACAGTTATTTTTTTAAATAACTCAAAAACTACTGAATAGATTTACCCTAAATCACAAAAATGGCTCTTTCTGCACCAAGAGCTAGCTTTCTGCCAAAAGTGGTGTAATTCCGTGCAGCAGTTTGGGCTGTAGTCGTGTCTAAAACCATTATGGTAAGTTGCATGGGGAAAACATGTTTTAGTAGCCACCCCATTTTCTCAGTTCCCAAGTGAAGTAAGCGGCAAACTAGTCTTGAAAAATTTGTGAAGATTCGGCAAACTGCACCAAAGTTATTATTGCAAAACAAAAAACACTTTGTGGTGACCTTGATTGGGGCAAGTATATTGACCATTTATTGGCCATTTCAACATTTATTTATTCCAGAAGACATGGTGCTTGGATCCAGTGTATAGGGTGGGTTTTCGGAATTTTTGTACTCCTGCCCACCACATAGGAACAGGTCAATACTCTGACGGCCTAACAATTTGGGATTGTAGACATAGGGCTACTTGACACGGCTTCCCCTGACATACAGGGCATCCCCTTCACCAGTAAGGCTGGCAGTAAAATTAATATGTACAACATCTATATTAGAGGGGTCAGGGTGATGGGGAAACACCCACAATGAAGCATTTCACAGCACATAGAGGACACTTTGTTTCCCATGAGTCCCCCAGCTGGGGACTTTAATGCAGCATTCAAACCTTTAGATATCTATAGCGAGGTAGAGGACAAGCAATGGGGCATCCCTGCTCTGGAGACACCACCTGTGAAGCAGCGCACAGATGCCGCTTATCAACTGGTGTCGCTAACTTTGTCCTATGGCCTACTGGCCTGTAATGTGCGAGATCAGATCTTCAAACCCAATACACTTATAAATATCCAGGCCACGCTAGTAGGATCGATTATGTCCTTGTTTCGTTGCTCATGGGAGGTTTGTGAGAAGAAATGAAGGTGGTTACAAGGATCGACAGTGACCATAATGCTGTCTGTCAACTGTACACTGGTGGACATATTAGCTCACTTAGATGATGTCCCTCTGTAGGGAAATTAGGCCAGCAAATAATAGGCTGAAATGGGCTGGAATATTGTCCCAGCCAAAGATCTTGGCTGATATAAAAAAGGCCCTTTCAATCGCTGTAGAGGGTATACATATCCAAAGCTGAGAGTAGAAATTTTGATACCCTTGTAACTCACAAGGATCTTTACACCATAGTTAGCGAATGTTTCCACCAACTTTATGGGAGGGCCCTTGCAACTACCAAACCAAGTAAATCACAGTCAATAAAGGTTGTAGGCTGCTAAAAATGAATATGCCTTCCTTTTCAAGCATGCCTTCACTTTGCTTACAATCACAACGCTGTATTACAACGACTGTGTTGTAACAATGCATACCATTACCTCGCAAGTCGGAAACAACAACTTGCGGAGGGGGAGCGCGGGATGTTGGAACAGTATAATTTATATTCCAACTCCAGTCAGTGCGGACAGTAGGGAAGGTGTTTGATTTTAAATTCAACACCTTCTCCTCCCTCCGCAAGTCAATGTTTCGACTTGCGGTGTAATGGTATGTGTTGTTACAATGCGGTCGTTGTAACAACTGAGTTGTAATTGCATGCGGGGTGACTGCTTCGTTGTGAGTGCTTTTTACAGCTAAAAATAAGTTGCTTCATGCTCTAAAAAGTGGTAGTTGTGATCTTATAAGGTCCATGATGGACCAATATAAAGAAGTGCAGTTGCAGGCTTGTAGGATTTGAGATACACAACTCTAGGACCTCCTCTTTGATGCGTTAAAAACAAAAGACACCAAAACATTCTGGAAGTTAGTGGCCAATTGGTGCCAGTGTGGAAAAGCCATTGTGAATAACCATAATTCCTGGGCATTCAGGAAGCTGATTAAAACCTGGCTTTGCACATCCATCTAGCACCATTTCTTCTGGTGACCCGCTCTGCTAGTGCTGGGACAGCCATGCGCGGTATAAATTACCTTAACATAACATAACATAACAGATATACCCCCAGGTCAGATGGAAGTATTTCATAGATTTATATGATATGGCAGCTGAGCTGGATCCAGCTAACATTGAGTCACTAGAGTTAGGGAGTCCTATCCCCAAACTTGGATTGACCATAGACTTAGAGGCTACTTTGTGAGGAGTTAGGAGTATTTTTACCAGGTGAACCTGCGGGCCCAGATGGATTCCCAGGGATCTCTTTATCTCTTTCTCCATTTAAAATTGAGCTGTTTATTTTAACAGACTTGCAATGCAGTATTACAAGGTGCTGAGATCTTTGCCTGCTGGAAAGCAGCAGAGATCCTACCTATCCACAAAAAAGGCTCAAAAGTCTCACCACTAAATTATAGGCCAATCAACTTAATAGATGTTTTTCAGGAAATATTTGGTAGACAGATTCTGAACATACCCGATTCATAAAATGAATATGCTAATGCCCTGTCATATTTGCAGCCAGGGTTTAGAAAACATGTTAGCACCATAGACCAGTTCTTTAGATGTATGACCATATATTGGAAAACAGTGGATATCCAGAAGGCCCACTTGTAGTTTTTGTGGATTTAAAAACTACATTCGATCTAGTTCCTTGTGATAAGCTCTGGGAGGCATTGAAAAAAATGGAAACCCTCTGTAATCACCTGATATTTTAATTCGCCTGCATTAGGACACCTGTGCACAAGTATGGTGCGAGCCAGCAAGTGAGCTCACTGAACAAATAAAGATTGAGAGAGGGGAGGGGACGTGGCTTCACCATGCAGCATGATGACTGCTCGTTGAGAGAGCTCTGCCGGCTGAGTAAGAATCCTGTTTTAATCAGACCTCTGGTGTGGCAATCAGAGTGAGTCTCCAACTTGCAGTGCACACATAGCAGCCTGCTAATGCCTTCACTGTGCGCCTGGAGTTCGGGCCCTTAAAGAGCTGAATTTGAATGGACCGCCATCTGGGCCTCCTACAAGTCTGGCGGGCTGGGAGGACTGTGGCCTTTCCCTGTGGGAATGTGGATCCACATTTCCAACCACCGGCAACCGCCAGAAAAGGAGATCTGCAGTGCGCCGCATTGCTCGTGGTCGACATCCTACCTTTGGCAACTGGCCTGCGATGGTGAGGGCAGAACTGCGCTGGGCAGTGGCAGACGGGCCAGCTGTTGGTTGGGGTACGCCGAAGAGAATATGAGCGGGATCGAGAGGAGACTGAGGTGAGCGCCTCCGCTATACCACTGGTGTGCTGTCTGCACCTGTGCCCCCCAGGCTAGTTCCCTTGCAGCGGGCTGAGGAGAGGGCGATCCAGACCCTGAGCGCAGCTGCGGTGGTGCTTGGAGGCGGTCAGGTGGGCCAGCCAGCCAGAGGGAAGCCAGATATGCTCGCCAGGCTCTGATCGGTTGTCGTGGGCCCCCGTCTTACAAGCCATTGTGCTGTTGATCCGTGTGGCTGGCCCTGGCGGAGTCCTGGCAGAGCGCGTCTGTTGAGGGCCTACTTCGGGCACTCCCCTGTTGCTCCCATAGGGTCCCGGGCCCACCTGTTGGAATACGCAGGGGCCTGACCTCAGGGTCTTGCATATGGGCCTCGGAGACACTGAATGCCAGGAGAACATGTCGTGGGGCCACACCTCAGGCCGGACAATGCCCGGAGCATCTAAATTTGATGGCCTGACTTCTGAAGCAGAGCTGACCTGGGCATACACGGATCTTCGCACGCCCCCTGCTTGGAGGGGACTGCAAGGTTAGGCGGGGCCTTGGCACTTTTAAGCCTGGCAGCTCTCCCCTGTGCCACCCCTCGGTATGACCAGCAAGATCCCAGTGCACCGAATTGCCACTCCATGGGGGGGAAACAACGTCAAGCAGTGAAAAATATCCTTTGAATACAAGTGACTAACACTCCTGGCAGACAGTGGATCCTGATGCAGGCACTAGGGGCGATCCCGAGAGACAGGGCGATGATCTCTGTGCTATCCTGCTGAAGGTTAAAACTAGCCTCAAAACCAGTGACTTCAAGCTCAATATCTTAACTTACCGGCTGGATAACGTGAAGCAGCAGGTGGACACCCATGTGTCACGGCTGCACCAACTTGAAAATCGGGCATCCGACGCTCACGGCTATCAGGTGGAATCCAAGGAACATATGCTACTGAAGGAAAATGTTCTGAATGTGACCAAAGCCAAGAATGAAGACCTGGAGGCCCACTCTAGGCAGAGCAATCTCCGCATTACTGACATTCCAGAAACAACGTCAATTTCCAAGATGTAAATCTGTGTATAGTCACTCTTGCGAGACCTGTTCAGCCTAGATCTGTCATGAGTGTTCATCGTGGAGCAGGCCCACCAATCCCTTGGTCCCAGGCCACTGGGTGGTGCAGTGCCACGGCCCATTATAGCGTGCCTACTCAACTACCTGAAGTGCTACACGATCCTGCGTCTGGCCAGGGAGAGTGGTGACATATGCCATCAAGGTAATAACATTTTGTTCTACCCCGATGTTACCTGATTGGTCCAAGCAGCCCACCGTGTCTTTACATCTGTTAAAAGAATTTTGCAGCATCTAGTGCGCGCGGCGGCAAGATGGCCGCGCCCTAGAGGAGCTCCGCAGCGCCGGCACCTTCTCGCTCATGAAGGTCTCGATAAACGGCCCGACTCCAGCCTCCTCATAGATACAATGCAGTCGGAGGTTACCCAGCACCTTTTGATGTATTTTGCGGCTGACGGCGCCTGATGGAAGGTGTGTTTTTCTTTGTCAGCTAGATTTCCATTCACCCTGAGGGCACCTCGCGGCCTCCATTTTGTCTACTATTTCGGCGCAAAAAGGATTCTTCTCCTCAAAACTGAGTCTTTTTTCTTAATTTTTCTTCATGCAGCTTAATAATTTGTTGTCATTTTAATTCTCAAATACTTTTATGGCTTTTTCTGCAACTCAGCTACTTCTCCGATATCAAGGCATGCTTTGTTCTGTATTTGGAGGTTCCTAAGTATTTCTGCGCAACATGTCTGTGATGCATTATCATTTCACTTCCTGAATGCTCACAGCTGATCCCAGCCATTGTCTGTACTAACTTTTTGCCTCATCCACATATATTTTTCAGCTGTTTTTTTTTGTTCAAGGATGTTGGTGAAGCCCTTTTTCTACGAATTCCAGTGTGTATCCTTTCCACAATGATGACCTTTGCTTTGTTTTATACACACTATCTATTCATTCACTGAATGTACTCTAAGGATATGTTTTTTTCCTGGATTTTGTGAATCTTCGAACATTATCTGCTTCTAACTTCATAATTCCTGAAAGACACCTATACGTTGGTGGTTTTCAGTGCCCCTTTCTCTATTGCGCTACATTCTACTTCCTCACAATGGATCCTACACAGTCAAATAAAGCTCATGGTACCTCCGGATCTGCTGCAGGAGGGCGCAAAGACTCTTCAACTAACGCTAAGCGACTTAAAAAACCTCTCCAACCAATTCTCCTCTACCTATTACGCTAGAAGATATAATGGAAGAATTGTGCCTTATTCGTCCATTTATCTCGGACACTACTACGACTCTTCAATGAATAGAAGAAAAATGCTCTGGTCTGGATGCACGTTTAACGGATGTTGAAAAGAAAGTAAGTGATGCTCAAGATGCTGTGGCGAAAGTGGATAGTGGATGCCCTTACTAAGGAAGTCACCCTATTGAAGAAATCCACAGAGGATTTGGAAAATCGTAATCGCTGCAACAACCTGCAAATTTCTGGAATTCCTGAAGGCTCTGAGGGGTCCGACTTGACTTTCTTTCTGAAAACCCAGGTCTTACTGATCGTCGGACTCCCCAAAACTGCGGACTTTAATATTCAAAGAGCCCACAGATTGGGCCCTTCTACTGCATCCTCAGCTGCTAAACCAAGAGGTATCATAGCACACTTTTTGCTGTATTCCGACTTAATGTCTATCCTATCTGCAGCCAAACAGCACAAACAAATATTCTGGTCAGGAAATAAAATATTCTTCAGCCAAGATGTCTCCAAACCAACAGCCACCAGACGTAAAGAATTTTTGGATGTCAGGCCAGCTTTGAAGTCGATGAACGCCCGTTATGGTCTCATACATCCTTGCTTTTTCAAAGTGATTTATAAAGATAGGTCTTTTTCTTTTGAGGATCCTGCTGACCTCCGAAAATGTATTCATACCCATCGGGAGGAACAGATGGAACTGAGCAAACGCTAGCAATTTTTTCCTTTTAAGCTGTTTTAGGTTCCCTTCTGTTTTACCCCTTGTTCTTTTTTTCTACTTTGTTTTGTTCTCAACTTGTATTATGGTTCACTGTTTCTTGTCTTCTTATTTGTTTCAGGTCCATATGTTATTGAAGTGTATTGATTCCAGTTTTTATCCCTTGTTTTTTGTATGACTCATACGCTCCGTTGATGTCTCTCCATTTATTCTGGTAAGCTCTCCTTATACAATGTCCTTTGTATATTTTGCCTTTATGCCAGTTTCACTTGTTTTTAGGTCGAGCAGACCTACCCTCAATGCGTGAGCATTGAAGGTGTCTGCTTCAGACCTATTGTGGCCCGTATTTAGGAATGTGGACAGCTACCAGACGCGCGCTTTGACGAGGTCAGATTTCACCTCGGGAGCGAGCGCCTGATAGCTGCGCATGCGCGGTGCAAAGCCCTTGCTCACACACAGACACAGGCAGCCCCCAACCCTCTGCATGCACGCACGCACACACACACACAGGCGCGCGCATGCACACGCAGGCATACGGCACACATACAGGCACACTATCCCCTACCTCGCATTCTCTCTCAATCACACACAGTCACGCATGCGTGCACACACATTCCCTCGCGCACACATGCGCGCACACACTCCCCCCCCTCCCCCACCCCCCCAGGCATACACACAGGCACGCACGCACTTCACATCAGCCCTGGGCCCCACTCACCGACTGCACTCTTCCGGCGGGGCTCCTCACGGTGCGGCGCGTCTTCTCATCTAAATCGGGGCTCCCTCAGGTCAGAGGAGCCCCGCAACAGGCGCCACACTCCTCCTTCTCCCCGGCCCCCTCCTGGGGACCCGGGCTACCCCAGACGGCAGGGCGCTCCATGCACCGGCAGCTCGCGGACCTCGGGAGGCGGGACTTCCGGTCGGCCGCGAGCGGATTGGCCGGCCGGCCAAGAGCTTCCGGGTCGCCGCTTGTTAACAGACGGGTCCATATGCATAAACGAGATTTAAACGTACCTAAAAAGATACATTTCTATTTCCATTTCAAGATGGCTCCTAATGAGAGACACATTGTTTCTAACGACATCAAATAAGTCCGTCTTTTATTACGTTTCAGCTCTTTTGTTTAGAAAAGTACACTTCCCAGGATGCCGATAAGTTGAAACGCAAACGGAGGGGTGTCACCAGGTCTTCATTCAACAAAACAAGCGAAGCTTTATGTAAACACGTGCGGGCATTGACAACGTTCCTATGGCGGACACGGCGCAGGCCTCTTCGGCCCCGCGCGGCTTGCAGCCCCCGCCAGTGGGAGGGGCGGCCCTGGGGAGCGCGAGCGCTGGGCCCGCGACGGCCTCCAGCACCATCGAACCCGCCCGGCCTGGCTTAAGCCAGCAGCAGCGAGCCCAACAGAGGAAGGCGCAGGTGCGGGGTTTTCCCCGGGGCCGCAAGCTGGAAAAGCTGGGAGTCTTCAGTGCATGCAAGGTGAGGGGACTGAGTGGAGATGGTGAGAGGTCGGAGAAGCAGGTGTCCCTGAAGAAGCTTTTGGGGCCCTTATGGGTCAGATGGCTTGTGACACCTGGTGGAGGAGGAGTGTTACCCCACACCATGTGGAAGGGGACAGGAGACCTAGTGGTGGATGACAACAGGCGTTGTGAGTTAGAGGGCTAGTGAGGTGTTTTTGAAGCATCTTCCGTTATCTGCTCCTTCTACAACTGCGTTCATGCATCCTGGCAGACAGGTGGCTGTCTTGACAAGGCTGATGGACTAAGAAGGCTTGGTCTGTGATAGGCGTAGACTAGAACATTTTATATTAGTCTACTAATGTTAACACAACTTGCGATCTTGCTATTGTGACAGTATTATAGCATTTGCACAGTATTTCACACCCATGATGGTGCATCATTTCCTGCTATTTCGATGGGTGGTTTATTGCTGTGGAGTGGTACAGAGCTAGGTGATTGACATAACCCATAGAAGATTTGTTTTATGGGAGTGTGAGTGTCAAGCAGTATAAGGAAATTATTTTGCAACCTTTGTGGACTACGGTTGAATGCCCAGCCGCCGAGTGTTATAGTATTAGTGTGTGCAATATATTTTATTGGAACTGCACTTAATATAGCACTTACTACTCCTGAAGAGGTATTGTAGTTCTTTACTTGAGGCAGCAAGTTTTTGGTTTATTGATGGTTATTGGATTAGTCTTGCACTTTTAAGGTACCCATGCATTTTCCTATATTATGGCAGCAACTTGAAATACATCACTTATCCTGTGTGCTGCATACAAGCAGAAGGCTATAATGTTTCTCCAACTAAAGTAACACTCTAAGCCACGCAAAACGAAGCTGTCCTTTTGGTTCCTTAATAGCATTGTTGTCGTGGCTGTGGTGTTGGGGGGCATAAATGTTCCTCAACCTAGTAAAACCGGCCTACACCCTACCAGCCCACCAGGAAAACGCCTTGCGACAGTCAGTGCCTACTCACTGATGTTCTGGGATGCTGTGAAAAATAGTGAACACCGTTTATACATAATTTTATATGGTCCACCCAGGACTTCATTTGCTCTATTCTGGGGAGTAAATAGGCACTTTTCAAATATGGGTCTGTCAGGGCCCCCACATGCTAAAAGGGTATGTCATAATTTGAGAAATCAAAAGACTGCATTCATACATGTATCTATGCACCCTTGAGTGGCAATGTAGTGACTGTAGGGAATTAAGAGATTCAGGGAGAAAACTTAAGAAACACTTCTCATACATGGTTCTGTTGAGTACAGTCAGGAGCAGTGATGTTATGACCCAGAGTAAATCATGACGCACCAATGGTTTGGTGATGTTGCAGTCAAAGAGATATTAGAGAATTATAACAACGTTTTTGAACTCATCCATTTGCTGCATGTATGAAAGAACTGTGCCAAGAAGGAGGACTTATTTTTCCATCTATTGTTTACAGGATAAGTCCAGAAGGTTTACCCTCTAAGCCTTCTCAAACAGGCAAGACAAAGGACATTACGCATTCCATGGGAAACAGCTTCTTACATATAAAACTAAAAAACATTAATGAAGAGAACATGTCTATGTAAGTACCCAGAGTTTTGTTAGTAATGACATTAAAAAACATTGTGGCCACACATTGGCATATGGGGCAAGATCTATTTCGCTACACACACACAGCCACAGTCACACACACACACCAACCACACAACCACACACACAACCCCACACACAACCACACACACACAACCACACACACACACACAACTACACACACAACCACAACCACAACCACACACAAACACAACCACACGCACAATCACACACACAACCACACACACGACACACAACCACACAAACACACACAACCACACCCAACCACACAACCACACACACAACCACACACACAAAAAACCACAACCACACACACATAAACATACACAACCACACACACACACACACACAACCACACACACAAAACCACACACACAACCACACCAAGCATTGGCATAGCCAATAGGTCTCGCCTTTGGGACCTTATAAGTGTTTAGCCACGCAACAGTTGATGTGGTTGCACCAAGGATATTGTGCTGTATAACTAAATACTTAGAAGGTCCAAAAAGCGAGACGTATTTATCTATCGCCCCTCACTCTATCAGTCTATCTATTTATCGCCCTCTATCTATCTATCTATGTATCTATCTATCTATCTATCTATCTATCTATCTATCTATCTATCTATCTATCTATCTATCTATCTATCTATCTATCTATCTATCTATCTATCTATCTATCTATCTATCTATCTATCTATCTATCTATCTATCTATCTATCTATCTATCTATCTATCTATCTATCTATCTATCTATCTATCTATCTATCTATCTATCTATCTATCTATCTATCTATCTATCTATCTATCTCCCTCACTTCATCTATCGCCCCTCACTCTATCAATCTATCTATTTATCGCCCTCACTCTATCTATTGCCCTCACTATATCTATCTATCTATCGCCCCTCACTCTATCGCCCTCACTTTATCTGTCTATCGCCCCTCACTCTATCAATCTATCCATCGCCCTCACTCTATCTATCTATCACCCTCACTCTATCTATCACCCTCACTCTGTCTATCGCCCTCGCTCTATCTATCTATCTATCTATCTATCTATCTATCTATCTATCTATCTATCTATCTATCTATCTATCTATCTATCTATCTATCTATCTATCTATCTATCTATCTATCTATCGCCCTTACTCTATCTATCGCCCTTACTCTATCTATCGCCCTCACTCTATCTATCTTTCGCCCTCACTCTATCTATCACTATCTATCTATCTATCTATCTATCTATCTATCTATCTATCTATCTATCTATCTATCTATCTATCTATCTATCTATCTATCTATCTATCTATCTATCTATCTATCTATCTATCTATCTATCTATCTATCTATCTATCTATCTATCTATCTATCTATCGCCCTCACTTCATCTATCGCCCCTCACTCTATCAATCTATCTGCATCACCACAGCATCACTCAGCACCACCACAGAATCACTCAGGGGCACCACAACATCACTATGCGCTCCCACAGCATCACTGAACGCCACAGCATCACTCGGCGCCACCACAACATCACTCAGCGTCACCACAGCATCAATATGTGCAACCATTCAAAAACAACTGGTTCAAATATGTTCTCTCAATGTTTCAAGCTTTATTACAAATGTCACAAAAAGATGTTAATATTTCACTTCTGTTCTTGGATTTTCGTCACAATAAAATACACTGAACATAATCTTCACAAACGTTATTTACAAAAGTTAAAGCTATTGCCATTATAAATTACAATAACTTTTATTTAAGTATTAATTATTTAAAAAAATTAAAAGCCATTGTTATTTGTAATATCAATACAGCTAAGTCACGTAAATACAACACATATTGCACTACAAATGCTATAGGTGTCACATTTGCGAAAGTTAAAACTATTGGCATTGTAAATGACAAAGCTATTAATTTCGCTATTTTCAAAACCAACACATAAATAAAATATTTGTCATTTACAAGACCAATAGCTCAAACTTTCCTAATGCGAGACCTATTGCATTGCAAATGCTTGTTTGTTACCTTGTCTAGGTCAGTTTATCTCCTTCAAATTATCCCATTGTATATTGTCGGCTGTGTCTTGCTCCAACTCATGTGGTGCGGCATTCTTGGTTTCTCCTTTCCGCCCGCCCTCCCCTCTTGTTGTCTGTTCTCCTTTTAATGTACATTATGGCTAAAGTCTCTTGGCTTTCTGTCATCTCTTTCTCTACTATAATGGTAACACTTGTTCCCTTATTTCTCTTTCCCTATTTCTCTCGCTTCTTCTTCCCTCCTTTCATTCTTTTCTGTCTTTTCTCTTCAGTACTAGATCCCTTTTCTCTCTTCAAATTCTTTACTCTCTTGCTTTTCTTTGACATATTTGCTCCACTTTACCCCCTGTTCCTTGGCAACGGGTTCTTCTTCTGCTTTCCTATTGTATCTTGGACTTTCAATTGGTGGTGGGTACAATCGCTTTCTTTTTTTTACACTGTTACACTGCGCTTTTTCTTATCTTCAATTGCTTTCTCTAATTCGTCATTTTCTTTTCTCTTTTCTCTTAACTGGTTTATGCCTTTTTTTCTACTTTATCTTCCTCTCCTCCAATGAATAGCCTTCGTATTTTTTCATGGAATGTTAAGGGTCTCCGAAACCCTATTAAAAATGTATTTTATCTCATTTGGCTCGTCTAAAATGTCAAGAAGCTTTGTTGCAGGAAACCCATCTTTCCTTGCAGGACTTGTATTCGCTACGTAAACATTGGGTAGGAGAAGCTTTCTGTTCTCCAGCTGTCAATAACAAAAATTGTGTTGTTATTTTATTTCACAAATCGCTGTCTGTCCAAGTTCAAAATGAAATTCCTGACTCAAATGGTAGATGGTTATTCCTTGATAGTACTTTTAACAATGTTCCCCTTTCATTCGGTAATGTTTATGGACACAATGGTGTAGATCTATCCTTTTGGAATGATTTTTCATCCCTTCTTTCCTCGCAAGTTACCGAAGATTTGATTGTTGGTGGTGATTGTAATCAACTTATGGATCCCTTTATAGACTGCAAATCACAAGCACGATATGTTCCAAATAAAATGCAAAAATTGTTTCATAAATCCATCTCCTCCAGAGGCCTAGTGGACTCATGGAGAATATCCCACCCTGACTCTTTTGAATTCTCCTTTTTCTCTCCAGTTCACTCATCATTCTCCCGTATTGACTACATATTTCTCTCACAACATGCTTTTCAATCCATGACTCATTCTGAAATAGGCTCTATTCTTATCTCAGACAACGCTCCTATTATCCTTGATATGGACTATCCTTCCCCCACTCCTCTCTCACGACGCTGGCGTTTTAACACCATCAGTGCTGCAGCAATTCCCCCTCTGTGCTACCTCTGATTTATTCCCATTGTTCATGATGAGCTCAGCTCGTCATGAGCACACGAGCAGTGTACTGCATGACGAGCTGAGCTCGTCATGAGCATGGAAGGGGTTAATAACTCTTTACTTCTTGATCCCCTTTCCACCACCCACTTCACATCTTTTATGGATGATTTTTTTTGCAATAATTTAAATACTACCTTAGATTTTCACTTCATATGGGATGCTTTCAAAGCTTCTGACCGAGGCTGTATCATAGACTTTGTCTCCCGCAAAAAGAAGGAAGCTCTTAACCATGCATCCTGCATTCTTAAACAAATTAAGGACCTTGAACACCTTTATTTCACTACCAATTCACCAGATACTCTATCTTCCCTTATTAAAGCTAAGTTAGAATATAATAAACACTCATGGGACTCCGCTTCCAATCATCTTCTCAAATTTAATGCTCAAATATACGGTGGACGTAACAAAGCAGGTAAATCACTTGCAAACTATCTTAAAATAAAAAAACAGAAATCCAAGATTGTTGTAATTAAAGATTCTCAAGGAACCTCTCATTCTTTGGATGCCAAGATTCTTGAATGTTTTGTTAACTATTATTCCTCCCTTTATACACCTGAATCTAACCCTTCCCCTGACCAAATTGACTCCTTCTTTAATTCTATTCCTAAATCCCATAATGCACTTGTCGATCTTTCTTCCCTTGATGTTCCCATTTCAGAAAAAGAGATCTTCGTTACGCTCTCACTTATACCTAAAGATTAAGCTCGTGGCCCGGATGGCTTTACTGTGCTTTTCTTTCTTAACTTTAAATCTGTTCTACTACCTCACCTACTTACTGAAATTAATCATTTCCTTGCAACTGGTGAATCCAAAGGTTCCTTCACGGAGGAAATGCTCTGCCTCCTCCCTAAAAAAGATAAAGATCCCTCACTCTGTAAAAATTATAGACCCATTTCACTTGTAAATACAGATTGTAAAATACATGCAAAAATTTTGACTATTTGAATTAATAAAGTTCTTCCCGAACTAGTGAATATATATCAATCTGGCTTTGTTAAAGGTAGAGCTATTACCGATAACTCAAGAACCCTTCTGAATATCATATATCTCGCTTCTAAGATGGACTTGCCTATTGCCGCCATCCCATTAGTCGCCGAAAAGGCTTTCGATCGCGTCAATTGGGACTTTGTGTTTGGAGCACTCAGATGGCATGGTTTCATCCCACATATTCTTAAATATATACAACTACTGTACTCCGCACCTAAAACTTCTACTTGGGTTAATGGTGCGCAATCTGACTATTTTCCCCACCATAGAGGAACTAGGCAAGGATGCCCTCTTTCTCCTTTCCTCTTTATCCTCGCTTTAGAACCCTTTCTGGAGAAAATTTAAAATTCTTCTTCATATTCTGGATATCACTATAAGGATGTAGAAATTAAAATCACTGCTTATGCAGACGACATTTTGCTTTATATCTCTAACCCAACTGCTTCACTACCCGCACTTTTCTCTTTACTCAAAGACTATTCCTTGGTTTCCGGTTATAAATTAAACATCGATAAATCTGAAGTTCTCCCCCTTAACAAATTCTGCCTATCCGTTAGCCCAACTTTCCTCGCCCGTCCATAGCGCCAAGGCACCTGTGGGTAAACGTGCGCTCTACAAATTTTAATAACATAACATAACATATCCCATATGTTTGAAGGTTCAGGATTTGAATGGAACCCCGGTTTTATTAAATGTTTAGGCATTCTGTATGGTAATACCACCAGAGAGACCAATTAAATCAATCATTCGGATATACTTAAAAAATTATCTTCACAAATTGAACGCTGGACACCACTTTTCCTCTCTTGGTGGGGTAGATTAGCTACTATCAAAATAATGCTACTCCCAATTGTGAATTTCTACCTTTCTATGCTTCCTATTTCTCTTCCTCGTTACTTTTTTAAATCCATTAATCGTATTTTAACAAAATGTTTATGGAACAATCGCAAAGCTAGAATCTTCATTTTTCGCATCGAACAACCTAAAAATCTTGGTGGTGTGAATTTTCCCAACATTTCCCGTTTCCATTCTGCGTTCACACTTAAACAGATTTGGCCCTTCTTTACGGATACCTCTGCGTCCCCTCTGACAGCTTGGAGCCCTGTAGAATTAGCACAACTTTCTCCCTTTTTATTCCTCACAGCTACTCGTCTATTTCAACCCCCCAATAGATTTAAATCCCCTGTTTTTAAGCACTCCAAGGCTTTAGTGCTTTCACATTTTCGATCCTTTCTGCCTCCTTCTTCTCTTCACATACAGACCCCGATTTGGTACAATAAGTTCCTTAAGATTAAGAACAGAGCACTTTTTTGGAAGGAATGGATTGATAAAGGCATTATTACCTACAATCACTTGCTTAAGGATAACTCTTTAAGATCTACAAGACTCGTTTAATCTCTCAAACATACACTCTGCCCATTTTCTCTCACTCACACACTCTCTTCCACTATTCTTCTTCCTAACATTCCTCCCTCTGATTTTGTGCTTTCTCTTTCCCCCCTACCAGACTTTACCATTCCCCACAGAGCTTCGGCCATTTATTAGCTCCTCTCTCACTCCCCTACTACTCGACCCAAAACCAAGCTAGAACTCCCATGGGAAGTGGACCTTGCCCAAGAATTTCCCATGACTGTTTGGGATGCTATTTGGTCTAAAATACACACAGTCTCCCGCTCTGCTAGTACAACACAGACTTTTTATTTTTTTTACAATCGTCTCTTTTTCACCCCCGTAGACCTCTATAAATTTAAGTTATTAGACTCCAAAAAATGTTGGTCCTGCGCATGCGAACATAGTGATATTCTTCATATGTTCTTTCACTGCCCTTTGGTCAAAGCTCGCTGGTCCTGTATTTGGTCTACACTCAACAGTATTTTGTCCACTGATGTCCCCTTTGAGATCATACATGTCTTCCTGGGTGGTTCTTCCCCTATTTGGAATGTTCAAAGCAATGTTCGTAAATTTATTGACCTTTTCATAGTAATCTCTTTTCAAATGATCACTACTAACTGGAAAGATATGTCAAAAATTGTATATACTGCTTGGTGGAACCTGTTATGTCATCACCACAGACTTGGTCGTGCTTATACTACAACTGTTCCACTATTAATTAGAAGAGATCTGTTATGGTTACCTTTAACAATTTTGGAAAAGGTGATGGACAGAGTTTCCGAATGATGCAGAATACTCCTACCCAGTCAAGAGATCAGGGCTTGATCCATCACCGTTTTTTAGCTCACTGCACCATCCCAGCTCAGAACCTGGCTATATGCAAATTAGTCTGTTCCTGTCCCAGTGCATGATGGGAACAGGGCAAACCAAACTACCAAGCCAATTCTCATACTGGGAAGGAGACAAGCTTCCGGGGACCAGTTTCTGGCATTTCAGCCGTCGTCGGCCCGGCTTGCTTGAATCCTGATGGTGCAATGAGCTAGGGACTCACGTCTGAGTATACCCTCCCACACTTAGTGTGGATAAAATCAATTTTGGAAAAGGTGATGGACAGAGTTTCTGAATGATGCAGAATACTCCTACCCAGTCAAGAGATCAGGGCTTGATCCATCACCGTTTTTTAGCTCACTGCACCATCCCAGCTCAGAACCTGGCTATATGCAAATTAGTCTGTTCCTGTCCCAGTGCATGATGGGAACAGGGCAAACCAAACTACCAAGCCAATTCTTATACTGGGAAGGAGACTAGGGACTCACGTCTGAGTATACCCTCCCTGTCTGTTCTGCATCATTCAGAAACTCTGTCCATCACCTTTTCCAAAACTGATTTTATCCACACTAAGTGTGGGAGGGTATACTCAGACATGAGTCCCTAGCTCATTGCACCATCAGGATTCAAGCAAGCCGGGCCGATGACGGCTGAAATGCCAGAAACCGGTCCCCGGTAGCTTGTCTCCTTTCTGGTGAAGAATTGGCTTGGTAGTTTGGCCTGCCCTGTTCCCATCATGCACTGGGACAGGAACAGACTAATTTGCATGTAGCCAGGTTCTTAGCTGGGATGGTGCAGTGAGCTAAAAAACAGTGATGGATCAAGCCCTGATCTCTTGACTGGGTAGGAGTATTCTGCATCATTCAGAAACTCTGTCCATCACCTTTTCCAAAAATGGTTACCTTTAACCACACATCTCTCCAGACATACCCCTGATTTATAGTATTATTCTGTGTTTTTCTTTCTCCTTTTGTTATTAGACATGTACTGATATAGAATTTGAATGTTATTGTTGCCTCCTTTCCCTCTTTTTTCCTTTTCTTTCCCTCTTTTCCCCTTATTGAAACTTTCCTAAATAGCTACTTTCATTGGTATAGTTATATTCCCCTCTATTGGGGTTAGTTGTTTTAATTATTGTGTTTTTCAGATTTTTCATGTATCTCAATAATATTTCCTTTTGGAATGATGTTTTACATGGTTTTATCTCTGCTCAATATATAGTATATTGCAGCAAGCAGAGGAGCCATATGCTTTCCTGTATCCAACCAAGCTGCATGTCACTTTACAAGGAAGTCACACTATTTTACGGATGCACAATCTACCCTTAACTTCGCCAAACATATTGGGGAACAGAAACGCTCTCCTGGGCCCCCGCGCGCTGGACTCAGTGACAGTGATTGAACACTCATTATACTGCATTGATCATACTTGCTTTTGTTTCTTCGATGATACGATGAATCGAGAAAGTATGACCCTATAGCAGTTTAAATCAGCATTATTTGTTTGTATATGCTCTACTTTGCTTGTTTCCAATTCAGCTGTTTGACTTTTTGTACTCTTGAATTGCCACCGATTCGTGATTATCTCAGCAACCCTGCCGGCGCCCTCTGGCCCCCCAGGGAGAACTCCCACTTTCACTCTGATTTGGGCAATTGTAATGTTTATATGGCTGTGGGTGGGGACAAGATCACAACCTAGTTGGGGGGTTGGAGTGGGCGGTGGGAGGGATGGGGTAGTTATTACAGTTCGTTCAGGGATGGGATGGGGAGACATTTGGGCACTATTGCTTGTTTGGATATATGACTTTCTTCCCACTTCACACGCCAATTTTCACTCACGACTCTCTTTGCACATGCACTGCAGCAGCTCACCCACGGGCAAGTACATAGCCTGGATTGCCAGACTGGGACCAATTTGCAAGATACCTTTGTGCCACAGTCATACATGACATCAATTGCATTCCTCACTTGGAATATTCGTGGTCTAAATGAACATAGGAAAACACTTCTAATCCATTCGTATTTATTCTGACACAAAATAGACGTCTGCTTTCTCCAAGAGACGCATCTCTGTAGCACATCAACCTCCAAATTACACAATAGACGTTGGGGAGATATTTACACGGCGGCGTACTTCAACTACGCTAGAGGTGTTGAAATACTGATACGCAGAGGGTTAGGATTGGGTTACATTCCCCTCATTGATTGACCCCGATGGCAGATATTTGATAGTGGGTGGTATACTGGGTGAGACAAAGATCACCATGGTGACCATTTATGGGTCCAATATCGATAATTCCGACTTTATTTTGTATTATTTGGTCAAAGATTGCCTTATTGATTTCGACACCGTAATCTGGGGAGGCGATTTCAATGCTATACTAGACGACAATCTTGACCGATCGGGCTTCTCTTGAAGTCTCCATCCCAGGGCAGGGTCAATGCTGAAAACGCTCACATAGGAATAGGGTTTGGTAGACATTTGGAGACAATGGCACCCAGATGCGCTCGAAGGCGCTTGTATCTCGTCACACCACAGTGCATGGTCCAGGCTAGATTTTTAGCATGTATCTAGCTATATCGCGACATGTGTGACCTCAGTTCTACATATGTCACATACGCTTTCTGATCACGCCTCAATTTTGCTCAGGTTGGCACTACCTCAGTTGATCCCCAGGCATTCAGTTTCGACTACCTCTAAATGCCCTATTGGACATTGTCTTTAGGGAAGAAATTTACACAGAGATAGAATACTTTTCACTTAATGAAAAGCCGGTATTTTCTCCAGCTGTGCTTTGGGCGTCCTTCAAAGTGGTAATCAGAAGGGCATGTATTGCTAAGCAAGCTGGAGTGTTAAAGGCCATTAGACAGTCCCTGTTGCAGCTAAAAAATGCCATCCGAGATTCTGAGTTAGAATATTATTGTACACCTGGCCTCCCTTTGGAAAAAAAAATTCTGAGTTTGGTGACGAGGCCCAGAGGGAATATCATCCTATGGAAATTTGCTATTCCTCTATGATATGGGAAGGGGGACTGTCCCAGTAAAACCCTGACCACTATTCTCAGACCTCCACACACTTCATCGTATATCACTGAGAACTTGGATGCATATCTCAATCCTGTAAGGGGCCCAAATGCTGTACTGGCTCTACTAACTAATGTATATGCTAAATTATATTCCTCTACCACTAGTGGCTCAGCTGCAGGCCTGTCCAAATATTTAGACTCGACCGAGCTGTTGTGGCCGGGTAGGGCACATCGGTCCTATTTAGATGAACCTTTTACTGCTGATGACACCATTCAGGAGATACATAGTTTGTCAGAAGACATTGCCCCAGGGCTAGATGGGCCGACAGCCTCCTTTTACAAATCTTATGCGCCAATATTTGACGTCACATCTCCTGGCCATTTACCAGGAGGCGGTGGGCCCCATCCATGAGAGAAGCAGTAATAATTACACTTCTTAAACAAGGCAAACCTGTGAACCTCCGGTATTCATACTGCCTGATGTCACTCATCAATATAGATATTAAAATGTGTGCTTAATTGCTAGCCAACAAATAATAGCTGCTCCTCCCTCTTACATCCAGACCTGACCAATTGGGGTTCATACCTGGACGTTCAATAGCACACAACCTACACATGTCTTTTGCTATTCTACACACCTTGACCACCAGGTATCTGATCTAGCAGGCCCCCTCAATGCCACTAAGGCATTTAATTCACTGGAGTGGACATACCTCTTTACAATTTTGGCCAGAATAGCCTTTAGTTCTAATTATATAAAACAGATTTGACTTCTTTACACAACTTCCACTGCACAACTTTGTGTGAATGATCTCCTCTTGGATACATTCTCCGTGACCTGGGGCATGCATCAGGGATGCCGCCATCCCCTCTCCTAAATTAGGTCTCGCCTACGCAACGCGCATGTGATGCTGTAGAAAGAGACCTTTTGGAGTTGATGAGCTTTTTATGGCAAAACGTGCATGTTTTGCATTGCCTTCAATGGCAACGCGTGCATGTTTGGCGTTACCCTTGCGGGAGCACGCAGCACCATTTAGTCGCATGCTCCTGCAAGGGAAACGCTTCCTGCTCTCAGCCACACCCCCCTCATGCGTGCCTGCGTGCAATGCTTGTTTTTGTAAGCATTGGCCGAGCTCGCACACAACTCCCGCTTCTCCCCTCCCCAACTCGCACGCTGCCAATGCTTGTTTTATTTCGGTGCTGTCGGCAAGTGAGGCTGTTGGACGGGTAAAAAGGGGACCCGAGGTGCTGGATACATTCTTAAGGGCTTTAGGCAATCTAGGAAACCCCTATTAGGGCACCCCCATACAAGTGCATTTTTATGTCTGACATATTCAACCCAATGCCTCCCATTTCATGTTGCTGTCATGCTCTAAACGCCGCGAGACAACATACACAAGCTGGAATGTTCGGCAAACAACAACAACAAATATTTTAAAAAAATGTAAACCATATCCACAAAACAGAATGAAATTGCCATGGAGTGATCGTTCTTGTGAACTTCAATGAAGAAGTGAATCCCAAGGGTGGCTCAGTTTGGTGACCAGAAGCCAGTCATTGCGGTAGGTTTTTGTTTTCAGAATGGGGATGGGAGGAGGGGGCATTAGGGCAGAGAGAGAAAGTTCAGCTGAAACAGACGGAACCGCTCTTTCCCACCACCAGCTCGTTAAGGGTGGCTCAATTAAATTCACTGGCATCCGTCTCGGTGGCGCTGCCCCCCAACCTTGCCAGCCCCGTTTACACAATCATTTAATCCACCTTTGTATTTTTTACAATCTGTGCCGAGCAGAGGTGGGGAGCGGCTGTGCAGGCTGGCAGCTGCAGGGGCTGTTTTTTGTTGTTTTGGGCTCTGGGGGGAGTAAACTCAGTTACATAAGAGAGAGGCATTTTCTCATCAATTAGTCGGGCTCCGCTAGCCCCCTCCCCCCTCCTACAAACATAATAAGGGGAGGAATGAAAGGGTTTTTTCCCTTCTGCTTTGCACGAGTCTTTCTTGAATTCAGAGTTTTCTTAGTTAATTGGGGGTGAGGTATTTACACCGACCTCTGGTCACTCAGACGTGATGCTAAATTTGCCCCGGCGGTAATGTCCCCGAACTGCAGATAGAGATTCATAAAAAGTGCCTACAAGTCTCTTACCAGTTCTAACTTGTAGCACATTGCACCTTAGTCCCCAAGTCTTAACGAGCCCCTGTTAGATATCATTTACCTAAGTGGTAGCAACAAGGTAAGAGCCCCCTTCTATGCTCCAGTGTTTGTGCTGGTGATTCCTGTTTTGGGACATAAGAGCTGTAGTTTGGCATCCGGCACAGTACCTTCAGCAACACGAGAACCTCCACTGGTGGTGAAGGACCCCTTTGGCAGAAGTCGTTGGTATGGTATTCAGACAAGCCTTCGGATCTTGCAGAATCCTCCTTGGTGGACACGTCCGACAGTCAACACCATGTAAGCAGCTCACAGGCGCTGTGGGTTGGTGGTTGCCACTTGAATATGCACACAGCAGCAACAGACTTGAGGGGCTACCTCTACTGGCAGACAGTGGGGAGAGATGTTCCCACGAGTTGACTGGCTCTTGGGAGATGCCAGTGATGAAGCACTTGAGCAGCGGCTCCAATCGATGCTATTGGGTGACGGCCCACAATACACATTCAAAGGGCCCTATGTGCATTACATCAGCCCTACAGTATAGTCAGTCCCGATGGACATTCAGCCTCACACCTCACTCACTGGGATCCTCGTCTCTGGATCCCTACTAGGCCTTGCTTTCTCCTTTCTCTCCTACTCCTCACAGGTCACCCTGGTCTTGCCAGGCTGTCAGGCTGGTTCTCCAGACTCAGGGCAAGTGTTCTTGGCATCTTTTGCAGTGCCACCCTTCCCAGATGGGAGATCAGCAGACCAGGATCCACTCAAGTCATGGTGATCTGTTGTTAAATGGTATGTTAAATGCACTAATTAGGTGTGCAATTGCCAAAAGCGAACGGAGTGCACAAAGGAAACAGAGTTACTCTTTATTAAATAAACAAGTCTTGAGAGATCTCCTGAAAGTAATAAGGTTGGTAGAGGATTTGATAGGTAGAAATACTGTTTCAGTTGTTGGAAGCATTTAGCAAGAAGCTGCGGCCACCCCAGTCTGCACATCCAAGTTTAGGGATGATCACAAGTTTGGCATTAGCCAATCTTAGGGCCATATGTACGATCATTGGCAATTGCGACTCGCAAATTGCACCAAATTGCGAGTCGCAATTTGCGAGTCGCAATTGCCAATCTACAACAGTGTCTGAGACACTTTTTGCGATTCCCAATAGGGTCTCAAAATGCATGCCTCATGCATATTAAAGAGGCTGTCGCAAATTGAGACCCCATTGCGAATAGCTGGCCTTCCCAGGGACGGTGGCCTGCTGGGCTCAGCAGACTTCCATGTCTGGGACTGCTTTTAAATAAAGCAGTTTTTTTTTTTAATGCAGCCTGTTTTCCTTAAAGAACAAGCATTGGCATAGCCAATAGATCTCGGCTTTGGGACCTTACAAGTGTTTAGCCAAGCAACAGTTGTTGTTGCACTAAGGATATTGTGCTGCATAACTAAATACTTATAAGGTCCCAAGCTGTGCTGTTTCTGGTGGCGGCACTATATCTCAAGCTCCCTCCCCAGATATGGTTACATCAGCCACTACGGTGGGCACTGAGGCAATTGCTGGGGCGAAAAGTAAAAGGAAGCCAGCTAAAGAGATAAGTGCTAAGAGGAAGCAGCATATCTGCCCCTGTGCACCCCACTCATCACTGAGCTCTTGGATACGTCCCTCCTCAAATTCTTTGATAGTTGCTGCCCAGGTGCACACCCCAGTTATTGACTCTTGTCACACTATTGGAACTGAGACTGAGAACGGCCTGCCCCTTTTTGAAAGTCAAGGCTGTAGTGAAGCTATTATTGGCTATATTGTGGACACCATCACTGTACGTGTTAAAGGTGCACTTGACAGTTTCCTCGCCACTTGGAGATAACATTTGCCCACGCCTCATCCTGAGATCCCTAATAAGACTCTATCTGTTCAAATTGGTTCTACTGATTCTATTGCCCCAGGAATCTATACCACCTAACAATATGTTAACCCAGAGAAATACTCTGATTGGTGGGCCCACCTTGAACCCAGCTGTCATTTACCTGTAATATGTGTGATAAAATTAAGTTATGTTTTGCATCCGAGGGTAATGGTAATGGTGGAGAAAATGGCATCTCTGGCAATGGTTGTGTAAATCGCTCACTTGCCAAGAATGTGACATGCATTAAGCCAACTACCAGTATCCCCACTGTGGTTCGAATTAATACTCATGATGCGGGCAGCACACCACAAGAGAGTGATACTGATATTACTAGATTGTCAGACTCTATGGGTAGTAGGGAGGTGTTAAATTTACCCCCAGAGGCTTGCCCCTATGTTGTGGTCTTGGCAGGTGTGCCCCCATTAAGGTTAAATCAGACAGAATCATGGGAGCAATTACGCCACAAGAGTTTAGACTGGCTGTCCAAACATAAGGGGTTTAGGACATCATTTATTGACCATATTGTTATGGTACGAAGAGTTAGTTGGGTGGGACAGTCCCCAAAATGTATTAAAGGAGATTGTATTGTTATTCATTGTCGCAGACCATCACTGGCTAAATTAATTTTGTCGGCCCAGGAGGTTCACCCTAATTTAAACACCAGTATCTGGGCCTTGCCATTGGGGTACTTGTACAAACCTCCCCTGGAGGCATCACTTTTTGATACACCTCTTACTGCCCATCCCCTCTCCCTACACAACAGATGTTTGCCCATATCTGGTTTGGATAGCCAGGATTGACTGTCTTCTCCCTGCCCAGAACCGGAAGTAGTAGAGTCAGCTGCCTCTTTAATTGTACTCCCACCTTGCGAACTCGATTATCCAGCAAACCCTAACGTTGAATCCACTCTCAAAATATTGAGCTGGAATGTGGTTGGTCTGGCGTCTAAAATGAACTTGCCTGACTGGCTGGATTTAGTCCACAAACAAGACATTGTAATGTTCCAAGAGACCTGGGCCACTCGAGAGTTGTTTCCTGAGGGGTTTGAATGTTGTAATACCATAGTCCCCATTCCAGATTCTGGAAGGCCAGCTGGAGGCCTCTCAATCTGGATTAAAAATAGGACAGGGGGCCGTGCCAGGGTGCTCACCACCAATAATGAAACATTTCAGGCCTTAATCTATAAACGGGGGACTTCGCTTATTTTAATTATTTTTACAAAAATGATTTTAATAATGTTCCAAATATGTACTTTATTGATCTGTTCAGTTGTATCTCTAATTTACAGACACCTAACTGTGGCATTAAATTTGGTGGTATTTGTTTAGAGGGCGATTTTAATGTCAAGCTTCCGAGATATATTTACTCTGCCATACCATCCATCCTACAAATATGACACCATTATGTCATATTCTGGCCCAATTACTAGATCTCCTATGTATTAACAACTTTACAGATATAATGGAGCTAGCAGAAGTGCCGACAAGAGCCGGGCATACAGAACCCACTTACAGAGGTAGGGGCTCGTCTTCTACCATTGACTATAATTTTATCACTGCCCTTTTTGAAAATCATGTGCTAAAAGCTGAGGTGATACCCACACTACAGGGGCATCATAACCCTGTTAATCTAACCTTGAGCTCTGCATCTAGACCGACCTATGATATAGAGTGCAGCGCTAGAGATTTGTCCCCCTCCACTGACAATCTTAGATTGGTCTGGTGTGGGATAGACAATAAAGCCATATTTGGCAGGATGGTAAGCTCTCACCCCGAATTGATCAACACTTGTCTGTCGTTTAAGGAATATAATCCGGAGGTAGTTGACGCCTTTTCAAAACTTTGCGCAGGCATCAAAACTTTGTTGTCTAGGCCGAATAAGAAAATTCCCCCGGACCCAGGTTGGTTTAACGCTGATTGCTCCTCAGCTAATAGAGCTCTGAGTAGGGCGCTTCCTAACAATCCCAGAGATAGTTTCCTTATTAAATCACTTAGACTATCTTATAAAAGAGCCATAGCAATTAGAAAGGAGGCAATCATAAGAGAGCATTGGGATAATCTTGAATGAGCCATGGCGTTAAAGAATGGCAAGGATTTTTGGTCTGCCGTTAAGGGCATGAAGTCCATAGGGAACCCTATGTCTGCCATTAGTTGCAATATCTCCAGTGAGTCCTGGGAAGCACATTTTAACAAGATCTACTCTGCTTCGGCCTCACCCACAACTATTAGTGAGTACGCAACGACTACCAGGGTCCCGATTGACCTATCGGAGGTAGTGGAGGCCATCGATCAGAGTCTGGGAGGTAAAGCCCCAGGCCCTGATGGTCTGCCCATTGATCTCATTAATAGCTACCCTGATTTTTGGGCGCCCCTTTTGCTGAATGTTTTTAATAATTTAACCAATTCCGCCATACCCCATACCTGGTCCTCCAGTATAATCGTGCCGATTTTTAAAAAGGGGGACCGGTCAAACCCAAGTTGTTACAGGACGATCTCCCTGATTGATAATATAATAACAATTTTGGGGAGGGTCCTGTATAATAAAATCAGGTCCTGGGCCGAGGAGTGTCAGATGCTACATTCCTGTCAGTTGGGGTTCAGGAGTAATATCGGCACTGTTGAACAATGCCTTAACCTCAACTTGATTATTGGAAAATATAATGTAGCTAAGAAAACACCTATATATCTGGCATTCATGGATTCTACGTCGTCTTTCAAACTTTTTATTCTGCACTTTTAACATTTTATTGATTGCTTTATCCTTATCTTATTGTAAAGGATGTTATCAAAAATACTCATTCATATAAGATGTATTGCATTTTAAAAGAATTGTTGCTATTTAAACTGTATATAATGGATTATTGCATGAATTTGTTTTAATTTAAGATTTTAAATAATCAAACAATAAAGGATATAACTAACTATTAAAAAAGAAAATAGGTCTCGGTTTTGGACTTCCCTTTTAAACTATCGTTTGGACGAGTCCCTCGTATCCTTTTTAGCTTACCTGCATAAAGACCTACACGCCCGGGTGCGCCTCAGCAGGGACGGTGAGGTCTCAAAAGTTATTGAAGTTAATAGTGGGGTCAGGCAAGAGATGTGTTCTGGGCCCTCTTTTATTTATTCTGTTCATTAACGATCTGAATAAGTCTTTGGTAACACTAACCAAAGACGTCCTATGCATTAACAGTAATATACTCCCGGCTTTGCTATATGCCGATGATGCTGTGCTGATGGACCGCACCTCAAAAGCTCTCCGCATTCAGGTGCATGGTTTTGTAAACTTTATGGCCGCTCTGGATTTATGCACTAATTAAAAAAAAAATCCTTTTTAATGGTGTGTGGGTCAAAGAAGCATTTTAAGTCATCAATAGTTTTAAATTCTAGTAGTTTACAGAGCACTCGCACTTTCCCACATCTGGTATTTCCCTCCAATGGATTGTGGGCGGACCATGTGGCTTATTGCAGGAGGAGGTTCACAAATTTGACTAAAATGATACTCGGGTTATCAAAGCAGAGGAATACAGAGGTGGTATCTGCCACTGTTAACATTTTTAGACTCCAATGTATACCTATTGCCACCTATGATGCTGAAGTTTGGGGCCACATTAATAGTGGCAGCATCCATGACGAGGAGAACAGATTTTGTCTCAAAATCCTGGGTACACCTATTTCTGCCTCTAAATATGCTTGTCATTGTGAACTCAGCCTGCCATATGTTGAAGATTATATAAAGGCCCGCCCAGCATTATTCTGACTGAAAAGTTTGGAGAAACGCTGCGGCACAAATAATTAGAGAGATAATATCAGACTGTCTGAAATGTGACAAAGGAATGGATATACCTTGGCTGGACGCGGTACACAAAAGTTTAACTAGTGTGAACTGCGAACATTTATTTTCAAATCCTCTAGATCCTGGGACCACTAGTATTAAATCCCTTCAGACGGCTCTTTATGCATCCTATATGGATGCTAGATTGGATAAAGAGCGCAAGAAAGTGTCAGTCGCTAGATATATGTGTATTGAGAACGCCTCACATGCACCCTCCAGCTACTTATTAAAACCGATTGGCCGCTAGAAAAGGGGGTTACTTTTCAGGTTGAGGACTGACACCATGAAATTTATGCTCTCATTTCCCGCAGGGTTTACCCCTAACCTTTACCATTTGCCATGCCCATGTAACAGCCAACAGAAACAATTGATGTTGCATTTTCTATTTTTCTGTTGTTATTACTCTATACTCACTAAAAGGTTTTAACTTCCGTATTTTAAAGCTTTACCGGAGATTGACTATAAGGCTGCATATGGGAAGGTTCTTGCTTTAAAAGATGATGAGCTAACCTTTTGGGTTGGCTCCTTTCTGAAGGCGGCGGTGCGCACTCGTAATTCTATGTGCCCCTACTGAAACATTGTTTTTTATCTTGTTGTCTTGTTGTCTTATTATCTTAACCTGTAAGCTATATGCTATTTTAAAGAATTTTGCACTTTTTCTTATCTGTGTACTGTATTACTGGAGGACTAATTTTAATCCTAATTTTACTGGATGTTTTAACTGTTCCTTTGTTGTTGAATTATTCTTTTCTTTGAATATGCTGCTGTTTGCCTGTACTTTTATGGATGTGTATTGGTATGCGAATAAAGTTTATACTGACTGACTGACTGGTGCAAATTGTATAGCCTTTCCCAGCCACCTTACATTCCACCATTGCCCATCCCCCCAGTTTATCCAAGAGTTTGCATTTCACCTCACAGACATTTTTATCAGCCAAAATTGCCACTCCCCCAGTTATGGCCCCCTGAGTGGTGTATGCCAGAAGTACTTATCCCACGGTTTCCAGGGCCTCACTTCTTCCCCTTCTATATGTGTCTCTTGTAGATAAACTATGTCTACACCCAGGACTTTGAGTCCCTCTGCCAGCCTGACCATTTTAACCTGATTGTTCAACCCACAGATATTGGCTTTACATATACGCAAATTCCTTGTTTGTTCCATTCAGGTATATAATAGATCCCTTACATACTGTTTTATACCAGCATTAATTCATTACTTTCAAATTTTATATCTACGCCACAGACAATAACTTGAGCAAAAATTGAAGGCCAGTGCTCGTCCTTCCTAGAATTCTCACTCACATTCTGTGTGTTGCTCCTCCTTCATACGCCCCGCTCCTCCTGACCCTCCCTTCACCACCCTCTTCACCACCCTCTTCGTGACCCTCTCCAATCCATCCAACCCCCTTGTCTCCTGACCTCCCCTACTGCCGCCCACATGAATCCTTCAGACATATAATGGTCTTGTGAGATGTACGAGTGCCTCCTGGTAAACAGTCAAAATATCGAGTAAAAAATATCGAATGGATATAATATCGAGTTAAAAATATAGAATGGACAAAATATCGAATGGACAGAATATAGTCATCAAAAATATCGTTTTTAAGGTAAGTAATGTAATATCGAATGTTAACAAATAGAAAGTTAAAATATCATGTATATAATATAGGTTATGAAAATTATCGAATTTTTAATAATATCGATTTTTTTATAGTGTTGTTTATGTTATTATATGTGTGAAAAGTGTGTATTTATGTTATAATTTATTTTAATTAATGAATTTTATGTTTTTTAATTTTTGCATAATTTAATTCTGTAGCAGGTTGTGGGTTTATAGGGGAATAGGGTGGGAAGTAATTTAATTATGATTAATTAAATATGTAAATGTATTTATTGGTATTTATTTTTAATTAATTGTTAATTAATTTATATTTGGTAATTCATTAAATTTTAATTGGCAATTAATTTTAATTAATTGATTAATTGATAATTATGTTAATTTTACAAATTTATTTTCTGTAGTGGGTTGTGGGTTTATAGGGGAATAGGGTGGGAAATAATTCAATTATAATTAAATAATTAAATAATTTAATTTATTTAATTGTATTTAATTTGAATTAATTGTTAATTAATTTGTAATTGTTAATTAATTAATTGTTAATTTGTAATAAATTTGTATTAATAGGTAACTAATTGTAATATTTAATTTTAATTTGTAATTTTAATTGATTAATTATTATATTATAAATAATTGATAATTACTTTTACATTTTTTTTTTATATTAATATATATTTTGTTAAATAATATATGAAGTATTTACTTTCCCTACTGTTGCACTCTCTGGAGTGGGAATAGTAATTTTACCCCTACGCTATCCAACGCTTTCCCTACTGTTGCACTCACTGGAGTGGTAATAGTAATTTTTACCCCTACGCTATCCAACGCTTTCCCTACTGTTGCACTTACTGGAGTGGGAATAGTAATTTTTACCCCTACGCTATCCAACGCTTTCCCTACTGTTGCACTCACTGGAGTGGGAATAGTAATTTTTACCCGTCCGCTATCCAACGCTTTCCCTACTGTTGCACTCACTGGAGTGGGAATAGTAATTTTTACCCCTACGCTATCCAACGCTTTCTCTACTGTTGCACTCACTGGAGTGGGAATAGTAATTTTTACCCCTACGCTATCCAGCGCTTTCCCTACTGTTGCACTCACTGGAGTGGGAATAGTAATTTTTACCCCTACGCTATCCACCACTTTCCCTACTGTTGCACTCTTTGGAGTGGGAATAGTAATGTTTACCCCTATGCTATCCAACGCTTTCCCTACTGTTACACTCTTTGGAGTGGGAATAGTAATTTTTACCCCTACGCTATCCAACACTTTCCCTACTGTTGCACTCTTTGGAGTGGGAATAGTAATTGTTACCCCTACGCTATCCAATGCTTTCATTACTGTTGCACTCTCTGGAGTGGGAATAGTAATTTTTACTGCTACGCTATCCAACGCTTTCCCTACTGTTGCTCTCATTGGAGTGGGAATAGTAATTTTAATACTCCCGCTATCCTACGGTAATAAAATTATATATTTTTTAATAATGTTATGTTAATATATATATATATGTATTTTAACAAATTAAATGTTATTTTTTTATAACTCAAATTAATTATTTATTAATTTTAAGGTTATTTAAGTATTTTAAAGTATATTTTAGTTATTTATTTTTAATATTTTTTTAATTTTACATTACTTTTAATCATTTCGATATTTTCACAAAGTACAGATTTTTAAACAATATTTTGGAGTCAATATTTTTGTACTTACCTGTTTGTAGATAGGACTTCGATATTTTGTCTGTAGATATTTTGGCATCAATATTTTGGGTAGTCTATATTTTGTCCCTCGATATTATGTCAGTGATCCGTGCCTCCTTTCTCCCAAGCAGACGCCTTCTGTATAACAATACATGGAGAAGAAATAGATATCTACACAAAAACATTCCTATCAATGTGTGACGGCGCGAGCAGGAATAGGAAGCAAGCGGGTTTTTGTAGCAGTGGTATTTATTCTGGACAGTAAGTCATCGGTACATTTCTTTCTTAAGAATGTTTTTCTGGGGGACCTGCTCCTGTCCTGTCGATTCTTCCTGCGGACTCCCTCCTCCTTCCTCCTGACGGGGCTCCTCCTCCTACTGCTGGGCTCCTCCGGAGGCTCCGTATTGCACACCCTCGCCGGCCACCAAGAAGGAAAACAGAAGAGAGGAACCGTCAGTGATTATGACCGCAGTCGTGGCTTTGATAGGGTAGGGCGTGGGGGAAGTGCAAGTTTCACACAGTGCTCGACTAGGGATAGAAAGTGCTCGGTGCCGTATCGTGTCTTGTTATCACTAGGAATGCCAGTTATCACTACGTGATGCATCTTCCCTTCCTCCTCCACCACCCCAGGACCCTGGCACGTACCTCAGCTAGCCGTACACCTCCTGGCGCACGGCTGGGCGGCTCGTGGGGTTGGCCTCCAGGCTTCACAGCTTCCGTCTCGTCTCTCTCCGTTCCCGTTGACGCTGCCTCTCCTCTCGTGCCGTCCGCTTCCTGCTCGTCCCCTTCAGGCTCTCGTTCTTCCTGCACGTCCTCTTCGCTTATCCAACTCGTACAGTCTCTCCAGTCCGCTTCGATAAATCCTCTTGATCCGCCGTCCTGATCCGCTCCGCTCCGCCAACTCCCTCCTCCGCTCCTCTCCGTCTCGCAGCTTCCCGCCACTCCGCTCTTCTGCACTCTGTCCGCTCCTCCGGTGAATAGACACACCTGTGGACAGTTGTGATCGCCTTTTTCAACGTCAACAGGCTCCGCCTCCTCCATCAGGTCCGTCGTCCACTTAAAGGGGCCCCATCCTTCTTCCTCTTCTTCATCACAGCTGTATCTTTCCGCCGGCGTCCAACCAAGGGGAAGGTGAGCCTGTGGAGACAAGAGGGGGGGGTCGCATATCGTTAAAGGAGGCCCCCCTGTAGGGGGAGCACCCGTGCCCTTGCTACACACCTCCCCCCCTGAACACTTCCGCTCGGGAAGTGGATTTCGGGACAAAAAGTCCGCCCCGGTATTGTCAATCCCACGTTTGTGGCATATCGTGAATACGTAAGGTTGCAGAGCAAGGAACCACCTCATGACCCTCGCGTTGGAAGACCTATTGCGAACCATCCAGAGTAGGGGAGCATGGTCAGTGTACAACCTGAACCGGTGCCCCTCCAAGTAATAAGCCAACTTGTCAACGGCCCACCTTATGGCCAAGCACTCCTTCTCAACTGTAGGGTACTTGAGTTCACGGGGAAACAACTTCCTGCTGATAAACAGGATCGGATGGTCGCCACCGTCCGGACTCTCTTGAGACAGTACTGCTCCTATGCCGTAGTCAGAGGCATCGGTATGCAGAGAGAAGGGCCGCGAGAAGTCCGGTGAAGTGAGAACTGGTGCAGAGGTAATCGCTCTTTTGAGGGAAACAAATGCGTCCGACATGGCAGGGGAGGGTATTCTCAGATCGCACTGTTTCACCATGGTCTGTAGGGCATCCGTGAGAGGGGACGCCAATTCCGCGAATCCCGGGATAAAGCGCCGGTAATATCCGATGAGGCCCAAAAACGCTCTTAGCTCTCTTTTGTTTTGTGGAAAAGGGGTCTCCATGATGGCTCTGACCTTTTCGATTTGTGGTTCTATCATACCATGACCGAGTACATAACCCAGGTATTTGACCTTGTGAAACCCTATCCTGGATTTCTTGGAGTTGATTTTTAACCCGGCCATGGTGAGGGTTTCGAATACCCTATGCAAATGTGTCAGGTGGGTGTTCCAGTCCGGGCTGAAGACGACTATATCGTCCAGGTATGCGGACGTGAAGGATGAAAGGTTCTTCAGTACATTGTTCATCAGTCTTTGAAAGGTCGCGGGTGCCCCATGGAGTCCGAAGGGTAGGACTGTGAATTCGTATCTCCCATTGTCCGTAGTGAATGCTGTCTTATGCCTGTCCTCCTCTTTCAATGGCACCTGCCAGTACCCTTTTGTGAGGTCTATCGTACTTATGTATTTCGCTTCTCCCAACTTTTCAATTAGTTCGTCTATTCGTGGGATGGGGTATGCGTCGAAAGTTGAGATTTCGTTTAGGGCACGAAAATCCATACAAAACCTCTTTGATCCATCAGGTTTAGGGATCAGTACTATGGGACTGGACCACTCGCTGTGGGAAGGCCTTATCACCCCGAGTTTCAACATCTCCTCCACTTCCTGCTGTATGCCTTTCCTCCGAGCCTCAGGGATCCGATAGGGTTTAATCTTTACTACCCGCCCCGGGATGGTATTGATACAGTGTTCTGCCAGGCGGGTTTTTCCTGGTATGTCGGAGAAGACTTGTGGATGTTTTTGTAGAGTCCCTTCTAGCTCTTTCCTCTCGGTCTTGGTCAAGTCCTCGTTGATCACTAGGCTCTGCATGGTGTTGGACGGTGTAGGGCATTCCGGTTTTGTCAAGTGAACCTCCGCCGGAGGTTTACCTAGCCATTTCTTTAGAATGTTTATGTGATACACTTGAGTGGATCTGGCACGTATTCTCAGTTTGTAGCTGGTTTTACCAATTGTTTCAATGACTTGGTAGGGTCCACTCCACTCGGCTTTGAATTTGTGCGTTGATGAAGGCAATAAAACCAGGGCCCAATCCCCCACCGAGAGTCTTCTCCATCTCTTTCCTTTGTCATATCCCGTCTTTTGTCTGATTTGTTTTTTTTCTAGATTGGCGAACGCCAAGTCCCGTAACTTGCCCAGTTTTGATTTAAGATTTCGTGCATACTCGAGGGTGTTCAACACGTCGTCGTGGGTTTCCTTTTCCCAGGCCTCCTTGGTCATGTCTAATAGGGACCTTGGTTGCCGTCCGTATAATAGCTCAAAAGACGAGAAGCCCAGGCTACTTTGCTTTTGCCCCCTAATAACGTACAGTGCCAGGGGGAGAATCTGATCCCATTCAACCCCATTCACCTCTAACATCTTGCGAAGAGTGGTTTTCAGTGTACGGTTATATCGTTCAACTAAGCCATCAGTTTGGGGGTGGTATACGGCTGTTCTTATCTGGTGTATGTTGAGCAGGGTGCACACTTCCTTCATGAGTCGTGAAACAAAGGGGGTCCCTTGATCGGTCAGGATCTCCTTTGGGAATCCTACACGGGTAAACAACTCTAACATCTTGTCGGCTACGTTCTTTGTGGTAGTCGTAGTCAGCGGGAAGGCCTCTGGAAAACGGGTGGAATAATCTACAAGGACCAGGACGTATTGGTAGCCTTTCCTGGTCTTAGGGAGAGGCCCAATGATGTCCATCCCTATTCTCTCAAAGGGCACTCCGATTATTGGAAGGGGTTGTAGGGGAACAGCAGGTGGACGAGTCATGTTACGTTTCTGACATATGTCGCACTCCTGGCAGTATACCATCGCATCCTTGTATATTCCTGGCCAGTAAAAGCATTTTAGCAAATTCTGGGTCGTCTTTTCAGCACCTGTATGCCCCGCCACTAAATGTGAATGTGAATAGAACAGCAGTTGGTCCCTGAAGGCCACAGGGACCAGTAATTGTTCGGGGTCGTCTTCCTTCCCCTGTCTATAGAGCAGCTCATTCTTTATGTACAGGCGAGGATACGTGATAGGAAGTTGGTCTTGTGTTTGGTGGGCCCTATCCCATGCGTTAATTAAAGTGGCATCATTCGACTGGGCGAATTGAAAGCTCCTATCTAACACCCAAGGTTCTGAGGACACAAAGGCAGGCGAGGGGATCTGTTTTGTCGAGGTGTTTTCGCTCTCAGGAGTGGGGTTAATGCTCTGCTTGAACATCTCAAGAAAGGCCGGGTTGTCCGTTCCGATTATCAAGTCCTCGGGCAGGGACGACAGGACACCCACCTTGACTCTAGAGGGGCGGCCATTTTGGGGTATCACGGCTACGGGATATGTCTTTACATCCCCATGGACGCACCTTATGTACACAGATTCACGGGGGACAATCTGATGTGGTCGTACGTGTTGGGCCTGGACCACAGACTGTCTACATCCAGAGTCAAGAAGCGCCTTTACATGATGGTCGTTAATACTTATACTCACTCTGTAAGCTTGTCCCATCTCGGCTGAGTATAATACAGTTCGGGGCAGATAGCCGACCTCCATGGGCTCCTCTTCTTGTTTTCTACGAGGGCAATGTCTGGCAATGTGCCCCCAGGTTCCACAGTCAAAACACTGTGGCCCGCTGTGCGGTATTGGCTCCGGTTTCCACATTCTGGGCTTCCCCTGTTCCGGCACCCGTATGGTTTTCCTATCGGGTTTAATCACGTGCTTTTGTTTGTCTGTCTCCCCTACAAAGGGAGGCCTCTGGGGAGCTCTTGAAAATGTATTGGCCATCTCGACAGCTTGCTCGGTGGTCAGGTTAGGATGTTGCTTCAACCAACGCTGAGTGGCAAAGGGTAGAGCCTCCAGAAACTGCTCAAGATATATCCGGTCCATGATTTCCTCTTTTGTACTTTCAGTCGGTTTGAGCCATTTGTCCGCTGCCATCTTGAGCCGTACAAAGAGGGTCTTGGGGGTCTCTCCTGGTATGCCCCTCTCTTTGCGGAACCTCAGTCTATAGGCCTCTTTGTCTAAGCCAAGATGGTCCAGTATTATCTTTTTAATGTCAGAGTAAGTTGTGTCCCCTCTTGGGTTTGCCACCTGGTAGGCTGCCTGGGCCTCTCCTACCAACAAAGGGGCCAGAAAAAACGGCCATTTGACCACAGGCCAGCCACAGGCCCGTGCCGCTCTCTCGAAATTTAGGAGGAATGCGTCCGGGTCCTCCCCAGGTTGGTACTTCTGAAGAGAGACCCCTCCTATGGTGTGTGGCGTTCCTCCCACGGCCGCTGGGGCGATGGTAACAGGAGGGTCAAGTGTGCGCGCCGCTACGGCTGCCTTGATAATCTCTCTATCTGCTTCCGCGGCTCTTAGTTGTTGTTCCGCTATTTTCTCCAGTCGTTCCTGCCCATGCACAAAGGCTTGTACCACTGCTTCCATCTTCCCTATGCAGATGGATGGATTGCCCGCATTCTCCACCACTGTGACGGCGCGAGCAGGAATAGGAAGCAAGCGGGATTTTGTAGCAGTGGTATTTATTCTGTTGCTCTCATTGGAGTGGGAATAGTAATTTTAATACTCCCGCTATCCTACGGTAATAAAATTATATATTTTTTAATAATATTATGTTAATATATATATATATGTATTTTAACAAATTAAATGTTATTTTTTTATAACTTAAATTAATTATTTATTAATTTTAAGGTTATTTAAGTATTTTAAAGTATATTTTAGTTATTTATTTTTAATATTTTTTTAATTTTACATTACTTTTAATCATTTCGATATTTTCACAAAGTACAGATTTTTAAACAATATTTTGGAGTCAATATTTTTGTACTTACCTGTTTGTAGATAGGACTTCGATATTTTGTCTGTAGATATTTTGGCATCAATATTTTGGGTAGTCTATATTTTGTCCCTCGATATTATGTCAGTGATCCGTGCCTCCTTTCTCCCAAGCAGACGCCTTCTGTATAACAATACATGGAGAAGAAATAGATATCTACACAAAAACATTCCTATCAATGTGTGACGGCGCGAGCAGGAATAGGAAGCAAGCGGGTTTTTGTAGCAGTGGTATTTATTCTGGACAGTAAGTCATCGGTACATTTCTTTCTTAAGAATGTTTTTCTGGGGGACCTGCTCCTGTCCTGTCGATTCTTCCTGCGGACTCCCTCCTCCTTCCTCCTGACGGGGCTCCTCCTCCTACTGCTGGGCTCCTCCGGAGGCTCCGTATTGCACACCCTCGCCGGCCACCAAGAAGGAAAAACAGAAGAGAGGAACCGTCAGTGATTATGACCGCAGTCGTGGCTTTGATAGGGTAGGGCGTGGGGGAAGTGCAAGTTTCACACAGTGCTCGACTAGGGATAGAAAGTGCTCGGTGCCGTATCGTGTCTTGTTATCACTAGGAATGCCAGTTATCACTACGTGATGCGTCTTCCCTTCCTCCTCCACCACCCCAGGACCCTGGCACGTACCTCAGCTAGCCGTACACCTCCTGGCGCACGGCTGGGCGGCTCGTGGGGTTGGCCTCCAGGCTTCACAGCTCCCGTCTCGTCTCTCTCCGTTCCCGTTGACGCTGCCTCTCCTCTCGTGCCGTCCGCTTCCTGCTCGTCCCCTTCAGGCTCTCGTTCTTCCTGCACGTCCTCTTCGCTTATCCAACTCGTACAGTCTCTCCAGTCCGCTTCGATAAATCCTCTTGATCCGCCGTCCTGATCCGCTCCGCTCCGCCAACTCCCTCCTCCGCTCCTCTCCGTCTCGCTGCTTCCCGCCACTCCGCTCTTCTGCACTCTGTCCGCTCCTCCGGTGAATAGACACACCTGTGGACAGTTGTGATCGCCTTTTTCAACGTCAACAGGCTCCGCCTCCTCCATCAGGTCCGTCGTCCACTTAAAGGGGCCCCATCCTTCTTCCTCTTCTTCATCACAGCTGTATCTTTCCGCCGGCGTCCAACCATGGGGAAGGTGAGCCTGTGGAGACAAGAGGGGGGGGTCGCATATCGTTAAAGGAGGCCCCCCTGTAGGGCGAGCACCCGTGCCCTTGCTACACAATGCTAACCACCAAAGGGAACCCCTTTTCAGATAATACAGACACAATGTAAGACCCCATGATCAAGTCATTGAGTGCTGCCCAGTCTAAAACAAAGTCCTGTCATCTTAGGGTCTCCAATTATTATTTTGCCTTTATTTCAGAAGTGAATACCCATGTCATGCTGCTATATATTATCTTTAGCCTTGCAGGATTCATCAAATAGGCTTTTGCCTCCTTGTCCTGAAATAGTTTGATCAATTTCCTAAATTTCCATCACAAAGAAAGTGTGACCATCCACACAACATTTGGAGTAGGAGTGTGCGTTTTCAAAGATTGCCTGTCTTAGGAGGTAGTTGCCAAAGAATACCAAATTGCGCTAGTTTTTAAGGAGGCTGAGGCATTTCCCTGATCTACATGTTTCATCATAAGGGGTAACCTGTGAGCTCTCTGCATTTCATGGTCCCAGTTCCTTCCTTGCAGCTCAGGGAAAGCACTCCGGAGTCCCTTAACCACAAATGCTGTAACATTGCTACCCTCTGCCCCCTTTTCTACCCCTCAAAGTTATTGTGGTGGTGCTGATTTTCAAAATCTTCTAATTTACATTGAGTATCCACTCGTTGTGCCTCATGAGCTACCTATTGATCCATTAGTGTAGCGAGCTCTGTTTAGAAAGCTGTAGTTGATATTCTCCCTGCAATCTCCAAGCATGCTTTTGATATTCTCCTTACAGCACCCTGAAGCTTTCTAGTTGCAGCATTTGCTTTTCTATTATCTGAGAGAGTGGCTTCCTGGTGCAAAATAATGCCACAATGGTATCAAGGGTACAATGGTTGCTCGATTTTATCTTGGGTGCTGGCAATCTCCTCGAAGGTAGTTTGAGTGGTAGCATAGTACCATTTCAGACCCCTAGTTCCTGGCCATCTACTTCCTGTACTAGGACCAGGATGCTTACGTACAATTGACCATGTGTGTTTCCCCTTCACTCCTTCTTGAAGAGCTTTGCTCGCCTCGCTAGATAACCTCGGAAGCCTTGTTCTGATATGTCTGATTCTTTACTTGAGTCCTCCAACTCCTCCTACAGTGAGAAGAAACTTCTGTGTCCCTGACTTAATTAGGAACATTTACTCTGTCCTTCCTGTAATCCCCTCTACCCATTTTAGGCTGACGGGTGCATTGTCCCCTAAAAAAACCAATGCTTTGGAGACCCCTTCCTCCTGCTCTCTGCCTACATGGTATGTAATCCGGACTTTCAAGCCACTCGGGCCTTGTTTTTTTCCTCATGTTTTTCACCTTTGTTGAATGCTGGAGTGGCATGCTGGAGTGGCCCCTTCTATGGATGACAGAGGCAAGGGTAAATTGATTACAGTCTGGGGCATTTTCAACAGTATATATACACAGTGCTCTTGGAGGATTTGGCCAAAACAGCTACAGCCAGGTTATTGCCAACACCAGTTATAGTGTCCATCTTTTTGCCCCTTGAAGACTTATGTGCTGTTGCATTGAATGTGCTGCCCTGCCCCTGCCACTACCCTGGTCTCTCTTGTCTCCAGATGGCTATAGAGTAGTGAGAACCCAGAACCGTCATTATAGAGTGCAAGGGATCTTAAACCTTGGTCTCTTCTATCCCTGTCAAGGAACACACCAGTAAGGACTGCCCTGGCACTCCGGCCTTCTTTGAGTGTGCGTGATCCTGCATGGAATTACTGTCAGGGGCCTGTGTCTCCTCATACCCTGCTGGTTTGCCTATGTGTATGGGTACTGTTGCGAAAATCTCAGTTCGCCATCAGTATAGCTTTCAAGAAATTTGTGATCATAAGTCTGTCCCAGAAGAGAAGAGCTGGAAACCCTGCTCTGCATCCCTGGCTTGTTGTCCACCTTAGCTGCAACTGCCTTTACTAGCACCGATTCCCCCTGGGCAGGTCGATTCGGTTTTGTCTCCCTGTGTCCTTGTTGCGGGAACTCCCCAACAGGCTTCCCTGCTCCAAGCTACTACCGACCATAAAGAATAGTGAATCAAGCTACTGCTGACACCTAATGTTATTCCAGCTTGACTTTTCAAAGCCATAGCTCTTTTAATGGCTATCTTCTTGGAGGCCTGCATCTGCCTGCTTTTCCTCTGGGTGCTTACGCATGTAACGGCTGCTACCGGACAGGGGTGATGGGGCGGAGGTGTTTAATTAACAACAAAAAAAGTCACTTACCTTAAAACGGCCAGTGGGCCACCGCCTCCCCTGCGTCCCCTTCCTTTCTGCAGCCCGGCTGGCATCAGGAAGCACCGGGCACACAGGCTCCCATGAGCCAATCACAAGCTGCAATGCACTGTTGTGATTGGTCTGCGTGCAGTGGATCAGCGCTTAGACTAGAACAAGGAGCCTATGCATGTCCCTCATCAGGATATGTAATCCAGCCTGCTAGGAACATGCAAAGTGTGTATGAAATGTTTGGTCGGCCCAAGAGGGCCGGCCAAACAGTTCATGGGCACTTTGGGAGTGTAAACCACTCCTCTGATGCTCTGGCCAGCCCTGCACCACCCGCCCGCCCATACAGGTTTGTTATTTAAAGAAATAATTGACCTCATTCACCTCCAACTACAATAAAGTTCATTCGCCCGTAACCAAGAAACAAAGGTAAAAAAAAGAAAGCATTGTGATTGGTCTGCATGCCGTGGATCAGCGCTCAGACTACAACAGGGAGCCTGTGCATGTTCCTCATCAGCTGTGTAATGCAGCCTGCTAGGAGCATGCAAAGTGTGCATGAACTGTTTGGTCGGCCGGCCAAACAGTTCATGCGCACTTTGTGAGTGTAAACCCCTCCTCCGATGCTCTGGCCTGTCCCGTCCTGCCCCACACAGGTATGTTATTGTCATTTTATTTTTCCTTTTTACGCAGTGGGGCAATGTTCATTCACCTTAGCGTAGGAGCTGTCTTGCTCCTGCCACTGCCTGAACTTACTGGTGTTGCCCGTGTGACAGAGTCTGACAGGCACACATGGAGGAGCCTGCTTGGTCCCTGCCCCCAAGAGTTGTGGCCACAGTCACATCCTTGAACCATTCATGAATAGCGGCCTAGGGTCTCTCTGATCTGTGCTTCTAGATGGGCTGGCTCTGGAAGGTAGAGGAGATCGCGTACGGCTGCTCATACGACCTCCATACTGGCTTCTCGGATCCAATATGCATACTATTTGCATTTACTTCCCATACCATGGCATAGATGATTGTGGCAATGCAAGAGGCGAGGGTTTTGTTCAGTCTACGCCTAGTAACATTATATGCTGGTGAGTTTACCTCATACTCATGCTGTTCAAACTTACCCTTCCTCCAATGTGCACCTTCTGTGTTTTCCCATGCTTCTTTCTCACGTTCCCTGGTGTTTGTGTGAGTGTATTTCTTGTCTTCTCTACTCTGCTTTTCCCTTTACTAGTAACTCATTGTTGTCTTGGACAGAGTTGGAGACCTTCTCGGTCTGCTTTTTTGCCTCTTAACCAGTTCTAGAAATGGAAAAATAGAAGTACAGGCACTCTGTACCACCAATTAAAAGTATTATGTCTATCTGGAGAAGTGCAGGTACTCTCCCTCTCAAAATAAAAAAAGTGCTGGTACTCAGTACCAGACAGTACCTGCCCATTTAAAGCACTGCTCTTGACAGATTAAAAGAGTTTAGTGCACGTGAAGGATAACAATGTGTGCTGAAACATGTAACACAGCCAGAGCCTGCATTTAAAATCCAATGTCTTCACCATATATATATGTCTACTGGTGCCCAACTGGGAGGCAAGGGGTCATCAGCTAGGCCTATATGCCTCCTTGGTTCGCTGACACTCTTCCTCCCTTTCTCCACATGGTTCTCGACTTCAGGCTGGCTGGCATGGGTAGATGTTACAACTGCTGGGATGTTGGGGTCAATGGTTGGCAATAGGGCAGCAGAGGCAGCGGCTGCAGTGGAAATTGTAATTGAAACTCTCAGATACTTTGACCACAGTTGTAGAGGCAGCAAATGTGACAGTTGCTTTGAAGATAGCATATGCTGTGGCCACAGTGTTGCCTGTGGGGGACAGAAGCTCTGCTGATTGCAGATGATGTAGCTGCAGAGACATAGGCTGCCTGACTGACAGGTGCACTGGTGGTGGCAGAAGATGATACAGATAGTCTTCTTCTGGAACTTCATGTTGTTGGTGTGAATAGCTTGTAGAAGGTATATCTCCCTAATTCTCTCTGGTGTGGCCTCCAAAGGGACAGTCACTCAGTCAAATGGCACAATAAATTACTGGTCGCACAAAGATTCACATTATGCCATCTATAATCAAGCAAAATGATTATTAGTTTGTAGCTGCATTGGTGGGATAGCCAATGTAATCATATTACCCACATCGCATTATTAAGTATTACATTTCCATCCCTCCTGGCCATTGGAACCATTCATCATCACATCTCCTTGTGAGTCAATATTCTATTCACTCTTCCATTCATCAACTTGTTGCATATGATCTGTGGATGTCTTCTTCAACCCATTAGCAATGGCTGCATCATCAGCTGATCACACCTGACTAGATTTTGCTCAAACTGTAATGTCATTTACTGCACATTGAGATCTCTGGGGTGCATAATGTGAATGTGATACAGATCTTATTATTTATAGTGAACATTTAAATGCATGCTAGAAATTATGCACTGCTACTATGCTTGCCTGGTTAGGTGCAGTTTGTTCATGTGTCCAATTATGTGATACAGTAATAAAACAAACAGATTCTGCTCCAGTAGTCAGACACTGAAAGATTTGGAAAGAGTAGTCTTGGCTTGGTATTTCCAAGCCATATCAGAAATATCAGCTGAGACATTACAACACCAGGCATTTTCTTCACTTATTAATTAGATGTTAGTGGAGACCCACTTCTGTGCCTTTTTTGCTATGAACAAAGTGATAAATAGAATGCTTGAATTAATCTAAGCCACTGGCAAATGCTTGGGCTACATCCGAATCCATTGTTCTTCGCCCACCCTGCCACCTCAGTTTGGACCAAGCAATATGCAAATCAGTCTGGACCATGTTCCTCATGGGAGCAGTCCAGGCCGACTGCCTGGCCAGGTCCTCTCTGAACCGGAGCACATGCATCCCAGGACTAGTTTCACCCATGTTTTGGGCTCTTCAGCCTATTATAGCGTGGTTCCAGTGGCACTGTGATTCTAGGGGCACAGTGAGCCCGGGAACCATGTGTAGGCATGCCCGACTCACTTTAGGGCACCAAATACAAAAACAACAAGCTGATGGATGGAAAGCTTGAATGAATCGCAGTCGCTGGCAATCACTCGAGACCTCATCCTAATCCACCGTTTGTACCCTCCATGCCACCTTAGTTTGGAACAGTCCAGCCCAAACTGCCATACCTCGGTCCTCCCTGAACAGAAACATTTGCAACCCAAAACCCTTTTGACCTTGTTATGGGCTCTTCAGCCCGGTATAGCTTGGTTGCAACAGCACAGTGAGCCCAGGACCCACGTCTGGGCATACCCAGCACACTTAGGGTGCCAATGCAAAAACAACAAGGTGATGGATGGAATGCTTTACTTAATCTCAGCCACTGACAATTGCTAGAGGCTGCATTCCAATCCATTTTTTTGCCCACCATGGCACCTCAGTTTGTACCCTGTCATATGAAAATTAGTCTTGATTCTGTTCCTCATGAAAAAAGTCTACCCCAAACTGCCAGGCCATGTCCTCCCTGAACCGGAACACAAGCAATCCAGGACAAGTTTCACCCTTGTTATAGGCTCTTCAGCTGGGTATAGCTTTGCTGCAGTGGCACAGTGAGCCCTGGGCCCACGTCTGGGCATACTCGGCGCAGGTAGGACTTTAGATGCAAAAATAACAAGGTGATGTATGGAATGCTTACATGAATCTCAGCCACTGCTATACTTGGCGGATGAGTCCTTATCAGGGAGTACCGGTCCGAGGTTGCCTGTATTCCAGTGCAGGTAGGACCTGGCTTGACAGTTTGAGTTGGACTGTTTCTATGAGGCGCAGGGGGACAGGTATGCCCATACGTGGGTCCCATGATTACTGTGTCATTGGAATCAAGCTATACTTTCCTGATGAGCTCTAATCAGGGCGAAACAGGTGAATTCCAGCTCAGGGAGGACCTTGCTTTGCGGCTGAGGCTGGACTGGTTCCATGAGTAGCGCAGTCAAGGCTGATTTGCACGTGGCTGGATCCAAATTGAGGTGGCATGGTTGGCAAAAAACTATGGATTGCGATGCGGCTCGAGCGGTTGCCAGTGGCTGAGATTCATACAAACATTCTATCATTCACCGTGTTGTTGTTGCAGTGTTTTTCTATAAGAGCACAACGATAGCAGAGAATAAAAGGTGATTAAGGCAAATAACTGCAAAGGGCTTATCCTAAAACTCTTCTCTTCTGTTCTCTTACAACGCCCCAAAACTGTGGAACGCCCTCCCACTTGCTATGTGGGGAGAACATAACCTCCTGGCCTTCCGGAGGCAATTAAAAACTTGGCTCTTCCCATAAACCAGTCAATTCTTCTACTTTCCCCTCCGGAACTTAGCTCATGTCAGCGCTGGGACGCCCTAGGGTAGCTACGCGCTTTACAAATCCCAACTCAAACTCAAACTCAAACTTAAAACTCTTCAAGGAGCTAGTGCTGAGAACTCAAAGGTGGGTTGTTATTTAAAAAGATGTTGTTTTTCTTCCTACACTCTATGTATGCCGATAATCACTCCAAACAGTACTGGAGTTATCTGAATTGGTTATTGTCCTAATGTTTGCTTTAGCGTTTTGTATAATTTATTTGCCTTCACTGTAGCCTAACCTTTGCTTGTTATTCTCTGCTTCAAAATATTTTTAATGGATTAATTTAAACTCAGTAATTTGATTACAATTTGTTCTTTGTAGCAAGACCGAAGTAGAGATACCGTGATGCTAGATATGATGGAAAGACTAGAAACTAATTCAATGCACCTTAATATAAAAATGCGCCATTTTGCATACGGAGTAAAAAGGAGTGATTTAAAGCTCTTTGAGTTGACTTAATGATAAAACTATAAATTCTACTGGGTACCTCGATAGATCTTATGTCAGAATTCCACAGAGTGCCTCAAGACCTTTTTAAAATAGATCCCAACTGAATGAAGCCACAGAAACGTTTAGTAAACTTTTTGTAATAGAAGGCTAAAGAAAAATAATAACCACATCCCTTAGGATGAAAACCTTACAAGTAAAAGACCTGGCCAGCTATGTCTCATTCCATGTGCAACAGGCAATAGCAAGTAATGAAACATATAGATGAGCTGGGGCGAAGTTCAGTTAAAACTTTTTCCCGTGCTGAGAAACTGACCAAATCTGATCATGTGGATGATCTGATTAGATAGATAAAATCTAACTCTACATAGAAGGGAAAATGAAAAGAGCACAAAACAGGCAAGACCCTGAGTGTGGGCTTCAAAGGTGCTTTAGGATCATGCCTAGAGGAAGAAATCGGAAGGTTTTCCAAAGCGGCAGGGGGAGTGGAATTGGGAAGGAACAAATGTGTGGAGCATTCAGGAGAAAAAGAAATAAAAGAACATCAGCCGGCCTTTGGTGATCAATAAATGTATGTTTCGCAATACACTTCAATGTGAATGTACTGAGCAATTCTACTGGTCAGATATCTTCGTCCTCTCTTGGAATGTGAATGGACTAAAAGTAATATAGGTAGAACGCCTAAAATTGGAGGGGCAGATTTATGAGGCCCTTGCGCCACGTTTACGCCGCTGTTGCGTCACGCAAGGCGGCGTAAACGTGGCGCATCCCTACGAACGATTTACAACGTGACGCATCTAGGCAGATGCGTCACGTTGTAAAGCCCTGCGCCGCTTGTGGGCGTTCGGGCGCAGGGTGGGCGTCCCGGGGCAGGTGCGCCTCGCAAAAGTGGCTGAGTGAAGTCTATGAGATTTCACTCAGTCACTTTTAAGCCAATGCTGCGTCAAAAGCCTGCGCCTGCTTGAAGCAGGCGTAGGTCTTGACGCAGCATTGTTAAAATGGGGCACCCCCGAGCCTTGCTGGAGCTGCGTCGCGCTTGCGACGCAACTCCAGCAATGCGCCACATTTCCGGCACAGATGCGTCACGCATCTGTGCCATTTTTGCACCATGGTGCGCCGCATTATAAATGCGGCGCACCATGGCTGGCGGAGCTGTGGCGCACTGTGGCGCATGTTAACTGGCGCATCCCTGGGGATTCGCCAGTTAACATAAATCTGCCCCGGAATATTTACTAGATATAATTGCACAACTGCTAATCTTACAGGAAACTCACTTGCTCAGAAATGAATGTACGAGAATATTGAAAAGTCAGCCACATAAGGGTTTTTATCAGGAGACCTGTGGGAATGCTGGGTGGTAGAAGATGTTTCCTTCACAAAAACGTGAGGAACATTTGTGTTTTTAGCCAAAGTTTGAGGTTTGCAAGTGCCTCTCGGTAAATATACCACATGAGAACAACACAAGTCAAATCACCCAGGACTTGTTTAAAAAATGTCTGAATCTGATAGCTTTTTCTGGGTGGATGTTGAGCCCAGGGCCAAATTCCACTGCTACCCCGTAACTGATGTTTCCACGTAGCATTTTAGGGCATTTGTTGTTGCGGGTCCGAGGCCAAGCCATGCAAGCAGGCTAGCTTTTTTATTTCAGAATATGTGTGGGAACACTGGGTGTCATATTCAAGAACTTTCTCTTACAGAAATGTAGGGAAATTGTGCATTTGTAGCCAAAGTTTAATATTTGCACAGGCTTTTGGGGAAAAAAACCTGGTGTGGTCCACACAAGTCAAACCCATCTGGACTCTTCCGTGGGTCTAGTTTTAAAAAATATTGGGGTTTGGTAGGTTTCTCTAGGAGGCAGCTGAGCTGAGGACCAGATACAACAGATATGATTCAGAAAAGGGGGTGGTGATGTACAGAGTGTCTGAATTAAGCAGACTACTCTTACCCAGTCCAAAGATCAGGGCTTGATCCATCACCGTTTTTTAGCTCACTGCACCATCCCAGCTCAGAACTTGGCTATATGCAAATTAGTCTGACCCTGGCCCAGTGCATCATGGGAACAGGGCAGACCAAACTACCAAGCCAATTCTTATACTGGGAAGGAAACAAGCTACCGGGGACCGGTTTCTGGCATTTCAGCCGTCTTCGGCCCGGCTTGCTTGAATCCTGATGGTTCAATGAGCTAGGGACTCACATCTGAGTATACCCTTCCACGCTTATGGTGGACAAAAATGATTCAGAAAAGGGGGTGGTGATGTACAGAGTGTCTGAATTAAGCAGACTACTCTTACCCAGTCCAAAGATCAGGGCTCAGATCCATCACCGTTTTTTAGCTCACTGCAACATCCCAGCTCAGAACTTGGCTATATGCAAATTAGTCTGACCCTGGCCCAGTGCATCATGGGAACAGGGCAGACCAAACTACCAAGCCAATTCTTATACTGGGAAGGAAACAAGCTACCGGGGACCGGTTTCTGGCATTTCAGCAGTCTTCGGCTCGGCTTTCTTGAATCCTGATGGTGCAATGAGCTAGGGACTCACATCTGAGTATACCCTTCCACGCTTATGGTGGACAAAAATGATTCAGAAAAGGGGGTGGTGATGTACAGAGTGTCTGAATTAAGCAGACTACTCTTACCCAGTCCAAAGATCAGGGCTCAGATCCATCACCGTTTTTTAGCTCACTGCACCATCCCAGCTCAGAACTTGGCTATATGCAAATTAGTCTGACCCTGGCCCAGTGCATCATGGGAACAGGGCAGACCAAACTACCAAGCCAATTCTTATACTGGGAAGGAAACAAGCTACCGGGGACCGGTTTCTGGCATTTCAGCCGTCTTCGGCTCGGCTTGCTTGAATCCTGATGGTAATGAGCTAGGGACTCACATCTGAGTATACCCTTCCACGCTTATGGTGGACAAAAATGATTCAGAAAAGGGGGTGGTGATGTACAGAGTGTCTGAATTAAGCAGACTACTCTTACCCAGTCCAAAGATCAGGGCTCAGATCCATCACCGTTTTTTAGCTCACTGCACCATCCCAGCTCAGAACTTGGCTATATGCAAATTAGTCTGACCCTGGCCCAGTGCATCATGGGAACAGGGCAGACCAAACTACCAAGCCAATTCTTATACTGGGAAGGAAACAAGCTACCGGGGACCGGTTTCTGGCATTTCAGCCGTCTTCGGCCCGGCTTGCTTGAATCCTGATGGTTCAATGAGCTAGGGACTCACATCTGAGTATACCCTTCCACGCTTATGGTGGACAAAAATGATTCAGAAAAGGGGGTGGTGATGTACAGAGTGTCTGAATTAAGCAGACTACTCTTACCCAGTCCAAAGATCAGGGCTCAGATCCATCACCGTTTTTTAGCTCACTGCAACATCCCAGCTCAGAACTTGGCTATATGCAAATTAGTCTGACCCTGGCCCAGTGCATCATGGGAACAGGGCAGACCAAACTACCAAGCCAATTCTTATACTGGGAAGGAAACAAGCTACCGGGGACCGGTTTCTGGCATTTCAGCCGTCTTCGGCTCGGCTTTCTTGAATCCTGATGGTGCAATGAGCTAGGGACTCACATCTGAGTATACCCTTCCACGCTTATGGTGGACAAAAATGATTCAGAAAAGGGGGTGGTGATGTACAGAGTGTCTGAATTAAGCAGACTACTCTTACCCAGTCCAAAGATCAGGGCTCAGATCCATCACCGTTTTTTAGCTCACTGCACCATCCCAGCTCAGAACTTGGCTATATGCAAATTAGTCTGACCCTGGCCCAGTGCATCATGGGAACAGGGCAGACCAAACTACCAAGCCAATTCTTATACTGGGAAGGAAACAAGCTACCGGGGACCGGTTTCTGGCATTTCAGCCGTCTTCGGCTCGGCTTGCTTGAATCCTGATGGTAATGAGCTAGGGGCTCACATCTGAGTATACCCTTCCACGCTTATGGTGGACAAAAATGATTCAGAAAAGGGGGTGGTGATGAATTGGCTTGGTAGTTTAGTCTGCCCTGTTCCCATGATGCACTGGGCCAGGGACAGACTGATTTGCATATAGCCAGGTTCTGAGCTGGGATGGGGCAGTGAGATAAATAACGGTGATGGATCAAGCCCTGATCATTGGACTGGGTAAGAGTGGTCTGCTTAATTCAGACACTCTGTTCATCACCACCCCCTTTTCTGAATCAGATACAACAGATAGCTACACTGCAAAAAAAAGTGTTGGTTTTGAATAGGAGAAACTGATTGTCGTTGTTCCCTTTTGGGCTCTATTCTATTGTGGGCGCTAGACCCACATAAGTGGGGTACCATTTTTAACAGTAGAAATGCTGGGTGGTAGGAAATTTATGGATTGTTGAAGATTCCAGAATTTTCCCTTACATAAATGTAAGGAAAATGCATGTTTGTTGTCAATGGTTGAGGTTTGCAAGGCCTTCTGGGTAAGCCCAGTTTCAAAATCCACAGCAACCTGTTGCCATCGTATCCACATTGTGTTTTACTACCATTTGTGTAATGGGTACTAGGCAGAGCCCTACTAGTGGGATCAACTTTTTCTCTGGAAAAGTGTGGCAATAGTGGGTGGTTGGAATTTTGTGGATACCCACGGTTAGATCTGGCATTATTGGCGCGGGCCTCCCTTCCTCTTTTCGCTTCTTATCTTTTATGTTGCTGGATTTAGATGCTCTGGGCGCTGTGCCACTGCTAATCAGTGACACAGTGTGAATGCTCCCTGTGTAAAGATGACTGTATGAATTAGGATTACCATAATTGGCTCATTTGGTCTACCTGTCGGTCCCTAGTATAAGTGCACAGTGTGTACCCAGGGCTGGTAAACCCGATACTGCTTGTGGGCCTGCAGCGCTGATTTGCGCTACCCACAGAAGCAGCTTTTAAAGTATGGTTCAGACCTGCCATGACAGAGTCTACTGGCAGTCCAGAACTGCCTTTGTAACTGTGAGGTTCCCCCATTTCCCAGTCCCCGCACCTTCCCTTTGCACCATGTATGGCAGGGTGCGTTGACTGTGACAGGGAGAACATGCCTACATCTGTTTAGCATGTTCTAAATAGCGAGTTACACTCCATTTCACTGTTTACTATTGTGAGGCTAACTAACTCTCATAGGCCAGAATTGGCAGGCTGAGTATTACATTCCATTATCCTACCTGCCCCAGGAACCTGATAGGAAATTCGAATTTGATATGTTTAAGCTCAGGACATTGAGATACATCTTTTAGTAAGGATCATTTGTATATATTGTGCTCGAAAATGCCTCTTCTAGAAATGAGGTATTGTCTTGCCTAAGCTTTCCTGTAGGCTTTATTAGTATGTGTATTGGCCGTCTGGTTTTGGAGCAGCAGGGCCAGCTGGGTCAGACCTGGCTGGAGAGGGAGATCGGCATTCCAAGCATGGGGAGGGGTGACTCTTTGATCTGAACAGGGCCGTACCTGGCAAGGTGAATGATGGCTCCACCTCCCACTGGGCATCTGATAGGAGAGCCCCTGATTCTCAAAGGGCAGGATGTTGACTCATAAACCAAGTGCTCCCCCGACCCCACCAAACTGGTTCTGGCTGGATTCAGTGATTTGTGACTTTTGAGAACAAATACTTTTTAGGTATAAAACGCTGTGCTGAAACCTTTTTCAAGTGTGTTTCGTTCTGGATGTTAAAGCGAAACTCTGTCCGAGTGAACAGAGGAAAGGACTTTGAAACTTTCACCAGGCTTGCTGAAGAAACTACCTGAGGGCCTGAATTGAGAGCGCCTCCTGATGAAGTCTCAGGGACATTAGACGTCACCCTGTCAGCCGTCTGAATTCCTGTGCGAGGGATTCTACTTGCAGGTGAGGCCCCCGTCGAGTAATTCGGAGCCTCTAGTTCTACTGTGAGGAACGTGGACTGGTAACCTTTGTTAACTCTGTGTGGGCCGCCGCAGCTTAGATAGAGCTGCTCCGCTGAGAGCCCGCCTGAATTTGAAACTTCAGAACCGTCGCTGAATCTGTGTCGGCCGCCTCAGTTAAGAGAGAGCTGTAGCCGCTGAGTGCCCGCTGTTGTGCCAGCCTGATCGAGATCATCGTTTGTCCTGTGGGCCGCCGCAGCTAAGAGAGTGCTGCTCCGCTCAGAGCCCGCCTGAATTTGAACCTTCGGAACCTTCGCTGAATCTGTGTGGGCCGCCTCAGTTAAGAGAGAGCTGTAGCCGCTGAGTGCCCGCTGTTTTGCCAGCCTGGTCGAGATCATCGTTTTTCCTGTGGGCCGCCGCAGCTAAGAGAGAGCTGCTGCCACTGAGAGCCCGCACCTTTGCTAACTTTACAACATCGTGATTTGTCCTGTGGGCCGCCGGAGCTAAGAGAGAGCTTTAGCTGCTGAGTGCCTGCTGTTGTGCCATCCTGGTCCAGATCATCCTTTATCCTGTGGGCAACCGCCGCTATTAGAGTGCTGCTGCAGCTGGGAGCCCGCATCTTTGCTAACTTTGCCTCATCCTGATTCGTCCTGTGGGCCTCCGCAGCTAAGAGAGAGCTGCTGCCGCTGAGTGCCCGCACCGTTGCCAACTTTGCATCATCGTGATTTGTCCTGTGAGTCGCCGCAGCTAAGAGAGAGCTGCTGCCGCTGAGTGCCCGCACCTTTGCCCACTTTGCATCATCGGGATTCGTCATGTGGGCTGCCGCAGCTAAGAGAGAGCGGCTGCCACTGACTGCCAGCACCTTTGCCAACGTTGCATCATCGTGATTCATCCTGTGGGCTGCTGCAGCTAAGAAAGAGCTGCTGCTGCTGATTGCCCACACCTTCGCCAACTTTGCATCATTGTGATTTGTCCTGTGGGCCGCCGCAGCTAAGAGACAGCTGCTGCCGCTGAGTGCCTGCACCTTTGCCAACTTTGCATCATCGGGATTCGTCCTGTGGGCTGCCGCATCTAAGAGAGAGCTGCTGCCGCTGAGTGCCAGCACCTTTGCCAACGTTGCATCATCGTGATTCGTCCTGTGGGCTGCCGCAGCTAAGAGAAAGCTGCTGCCGCTAATTTCCCACACCTTCGCCAACTTTGCATCGTTGTGATTTGTCCTGTGGGCTGCCGCAGCTAAGAGACAGCTGCTGCCGCTGAGTGCGCGCACTTTTGTCAACTTTGCTTCATCGTGAATCATCCTGTGGGCCGACGCAGCTAAGAAAGATCTGCTGCCGCTGTGAGCCCAACACGGAGCTGCACGACGAGAGTCATCGCCATCACAAGCTCAGGCTGCCGCAGCTGGTGCTGAGAGCCCGTCTGTCCCCGAGTGCCCAAGCCATTGTGAGTGCACGCTGCAGATCACATCAACCAAGAGTTGTGGTCACTGGGAGTCTGTCTGTCACCATCTCCGCTTCTTCGAGAAGCTGCGTGCTGTGTCCCCATCCAACGGCAGGTATCTGGTGCGCAACGGGTCGCGTAGACCCATGCCTTGAACTCAGTCAGTGCCACTTTCTGGTGAATACTTTATTGCATTTTTAAGCCCATACTGATTTACTTGCATTGTGGCTTGCTAAAACCCTTTGAGAGTCTTGTGTTAAACCTTAGATAAAGATACTATTTTTCTATACCGTCTTCAGTTGTGTCCTTTTGTGGTGTAGTTACTGCCTTATTGTGTATGGTCATAAATGCTTCACACACAGCCTCTGAGATAGGCCTAACTGCTAGTGCTACGTTACCACAGGGTTGCTCTGACTTAGGAAGAAGGGTCCCTATTTGGGCATTGGCACCAGCCATTGCCAACTAGAGACCCCCATTTCTAACACCCACAAATGCTGAAAACTTTAGTCACAGAAATGTTACTAAAATACGTGATTTTAGGCATTTAGACAGCGTTTGAAATGTGCAGGGCCTTATGGGTAAGTGAATAAGATCAATACAAGAAGAAGTGTGGCTCAATGGTTAGAGAGGCAGACCCTGATGCAGAGGTCTGGCCCGGGACCAGGGTTCAATTCCCGCCTCGGCGGGTCTTGGGCTCAATTTCCTCGGACCTGATAATTCTCGCCTCAGTGCCTATTCTAATCATGGGTCCAACTCTGGGCAATAGCTTGCTTAATCTCCACAATGGCCCCAACAGCGCTGGGATGCCTGGCTTCACCTTGGGGGTGCCCAGGAGTGGACATTTCAAAGGGAAAACCCAGGAAGGGTTCCACAGCGGTATGCATACAGCGCCAGGAAACTCAGGTTGGGGTATACGTGAGCTTTACAAGTACAAATTCATTTCATTTCATACAACTCATACCGTGCTGGGGCTTCAGTTTGCAAAAATATGAGGGGTTGTATTATTTCTTCAGATCCACAACTGCAGTACAGTCTTACAAAACAAGTGTATGGAGAGGCAGCAAGAATAATTGTAAAATAATGTATCAATGTGACAAATTAAGACACATGTCCTTCATGAATATGAAAAAGGTCCAATTTTCATCAGTTTTTCTTGACACAATGATAAACAGCCAAGAATCTTGATGTATGATGACCAGTGAAACAGCCTCGAAACAGCCAACACGTTTCGCCCGTTGTGGGCTTCCTCAGGGCTGGAAAAATTCAAGTGGATTACGACCTCATTAGAAAATGCCACCTCTGATTTGATAAGTCAGCAGCTAAGCTTGTTAAAACACAAATACTGTGCAACAACCGTAGAGGAAGAAGAAAGAGGAAGACGACTCGATCCAAATACCACTTCAAGCACAAAAGTGGATTAAACACTTGGGTGTCTGAAACAGTCTTTATTTTCTTGCACCCGTCGGTATGTGGAGGTGAGTACTCTGATATGCACCACCCTCTAATAGATCCTCAATTAAGGAGTCTTCCCCATTCTGTTCAGAGGAAACTGGCACTAACGCCTTCCAACAGTCAAATTTTGTGCTTGAATTGGTATTCGGTTTCTGGCTATCAGACGTCTTCAGCCAGGATAGCTTGACTCCAGTGGTGTTGAGAGCACGGGACTCACATCTGATCATACCCGTCCCACTCGGGGTGACAAATGCAAAAACAACAATTGATGGACAGAATGCAGAACAATGTCATATGATGCTTGATTCCGGTCCAGGAAAGACATGGCTTGGCAGTTCGGGCTGGACTGTTCCCATGAGGCACAGGGTCAAGGCTGATTTGCATATGGCCATGTCTGAACTGGGGTGATGTGGAGTGCAAAAAAACGATGGATTTAGGCCCAGATCTCTGTACTGGGGTGAATGTATGACATTGTTCTGCATTCTGTCCATCAACTGTTGTTTTTGCATTGTTTTTGCATTTACAATGCGGCGCACCATGGGGCAAAAACAGCCCAGATGCGTGACGCATCTGTGCCGTAAAGGTGGCGCATTGCTGGAGTTGTGTCACAAGCACGACGCAGCTCCAGCAATGCTCTCGGGGGCCCTATTTTTATAATGTTGCGTCAATCCTTACGCCTGCTTCAAGCAGGCACAGGGTTTTGACGCAGTATGGGCTCAAAAGTGACTGAGTGAAATCTTGTAGATTTCACTCAGCCACTTTTGGAAGGCGTTCCTGCGCCAGAACGCCCCCCCTGCGCAGGAACGCCTACTTCTGGCTCAGGGCTATACAACTTGACGCATCTCCCAGATGCATCACGTTATAAATACCCCACAGCATGGCGCATCTTTTGCGCCGCCGCTGTGTCACAAAAGTGACGCAACGGCAGCGTAAAAGAGGCGCAAGGGGCTTGTAAATCTGCCCCTTCGTATTCCATTCGGGGAATACTCAGAAGTTGCAACAAAAACACAAATGTAAATATGGACTTTCTCCTGAGAAGTCATCAATACCGCAGAGTAGAGATTCAGGACATACACCAATGGTCGTTGACAGACATGCACAGTAGACAATAGCCTGTACATTCATGTCCTGTATTTTACTGCCTGTTCCTGCACACCATCAGGGACAACGCCTCCGATTGCTGTTGAAAAGTGTCTCTGGAATGCGGACTTCAGGCTAATTTCCCTTGTGACACACGTGACTTGCATAGGACCGCAGTGGGCTACATGAGAGAGTACCAGTCCGTCCTAATAGCAATCCACAATCCTGACCGCCAGGCACCAGCGTACAGGCATGTGTTCACTAGTGCTGTGGCGCAAATAAAGGAGCCTTTCCACACCTGGGGAGGTGGCAGAGCATATGAAAGAATGCAGATTGAGGTTGCATGATTATCCATACTGTACTGCTCCTGAACTTGCAAAAGGGTCGTCCTTTAGATCCCGGTACGCGCATTTTACATAATAATGACTGATACATTAAAGCACTCTTTCCTGCCGGTACTGGATTTTGTTCAGAAATAGAGATTATTCTGTGAACTACGCCCCCGCATTTTCTTCTTCTCTTTCTTCCAAAGTTTCCTTTATGATGAGCATTATGTCGAAGGCTGTGGAAGGCAAAAGGGTGGGTGGTTAATAGGCACCTATGTATATTAATTGTTTCCTGTTTAGAAGTTGCAGATCTCGAAGCTAAAGGAAGCAACACTCATGTAAGACTGCTGACAGGGTTTAAAAGTCAATGCCAGCTGGGGCCCCTGCAGGTAAGAGCGGTGAGGGCGGGTTTGGGGGGAGGGGAGGGGAGGGGAGGAGTGCGGGAGATTTGAAAGACGACTAAGAGGGAAAATTAAATAAATAATTAATTTTCCCTCGCCATCGTCTGTTGAAATCACCCCTCCCGGCAACACCGCTCTTACCTGCACGTGCCTCGGCTGGCCAATGCAGATATTGTTTCACAAAGTTTTATACCATTAATAAAGTCACCAAGAGAAGAAAAATGCTGTTCAAGACAGGCACTTCATCTACTCCCTGCACCTGTTCCTCAGGTTTCAGGTTTAAGGTTTTAGAGTCTTTATTTCGATATCAAAATCATAAAAGACAACATGTAACACATGTTTAAGACATTTGGGATTATAAACAGTTTAGCAATGGTCATTTATAATGACATTTTTAAAATAGCAACACCATTCACGTAAAAAGTTATTAAACATTCAAAAAATACAAAGACAAACCTGACCATAACATATTTAAAAGTTAAAAGAAGGACAAAAAATAAGCAAAGCCATTCCTCATACAATATACATTTTCCAAAGTTTAGTTAGAAAGAAATGGTTAAGCTTTTATAAACAAATTGAGAAGCCCTATTGTAGGTTTTGTCTGCTTCTTGCCCTAATGGCCCAAGCCCACCCTAGGAATTTGGCTAAGCTCACCACGATCACTTCTGAGGTATTGGTTTTTAAAACCCAGATAGCCTCAGAAGACCTTCTAAAAGGGAGGCGCTGAAACAGGGGTTTTAACCATTTTGTTCGTGGCGCTGAATAGATCGGGCAGGCAAACAAAAAATGACCCTCTGTTTCTTTGTGACTTGGACACCAACTGCAAAATTCAGTTGCTCCATTAACCCATTTTTTTGTGAACGAATTCAATGACAGAGCTCCTACCCGGAACTGGTGGTAAAGTTTCTTATCCAGCGGTTTGGTGATGATATCCCAATAGGTCTCACGGGAGGGATCCAGCTTAATGGTCAAAAACCTTCCCGTTAGACCAACGGAGCTGGAAGCAGTTACTAGCGATTGACGGACCGAGGCCCAGTACAATGCCTTGAATTCCTGTTTGGAGGGAAAGGCGTTGGTACTTGGAGATATCCACAGCTGCTCCAGTCCCATTTCAACCAGGATCGTTTTTACCGTTTGTAGCCAAGGAATTCTCCCAGATCCCCCAATTGACCTAACTTTAGCCAATTTCTTGACAAAAAGGGTAAGGTCGGGGGATGTCCATATACGCCTCCAGAAGGCCACCAGCCTAAATTTAGCCATCTCATTAATTGGATTGCACCCCAGATCAAGGCATAGGGGTATGGAAGGGGATGATTGGGGTAGCCCAATCAGGCTCCTTAAGAACTTACACTGAATTCTGAATAGGCTAGAGAAATCCATGTATCCCCAGAGATCAGCACCATATAGGATTGCGATGTTGATCTTTGTATTGTAAATCTTTAACGCTGGGGTGACCCGTTTTGTAATTGATCTCCTTTGCTCGTTCAAAAGACAGCCGGTAAGTCGGGCAAATTTAAGCTGTTGGGCACCAACTTGATCTTTCCATCCCAGACGACGGTCCAGGGTAACCCCCAAGTACGTCATGGTCTCAACTTGTTCCAAGTTGACTCCACTCATACTTACAGAGCTCCGGACAAAATGGCTCCTATTAAGGACCATAAACTTGGTTTTACCCACATTTACCTTGAGGTCATTGATGGCACAGAACTCCTCGAAGCGGACCAGCGCCCGCTGCAGACCACTACGTGTTTTTGAGAGGAGTAGGGTGTCGTCGGCAAAGATAAGCATTGGAAACCTTGTCCCTGCCAGCAGGGGGGCGTCAGTGGGAGTGTCTGCAAAGAATTTAACCACTTGATCAATAAATAACCGGAAGAGTGTTGGCGCCAGGACACATCCCTGACGAACACCACAGGTCACGGGGAAGGGTTTCGTCACTTGTCCCTGGCCTCCCCACCTAATCCTTGCATAGTTGTCCTCATGCATTTTAACTATCAGATCAAGTAGTTTCCTTGGTAAACCTAAGTCCCTCAATTTATCCCTCGGCACTAGATCGAAAGCGGACTTCAGATCGATGAACGCGGCAAAGATGGTTCCACCGCCGAGCAAGACCACCTTCCAGTAGATCAGACAAAATCTGAACACCTGGTCGATGGTGCTCGTACCCGATCTGAAGCCCGCTTGCATGGGAGATAGTATGTCCTCTAGTTCAATCCAGCCTTGAACTCTGCTCAAAACCATGTGTGCAATGATTTTTTGGAGGGAGTCAATGAGACTAATCGGGCGATAATTGCCCGGATTAGACCTATCGCCTTTTTTGTGGATTGGGAGTATCTCCGCACCCTTCCACGACTTAGGGATTCTTGCCCCTTTAGCTATTACATTTGCGATCTTTGTTATGTAGGGCACCCATAGGGCGGGGTTGGCTTTGAACAAGTCAGCAGGGATTAGATCCATCCCTGGTGCTTTCCCCCGCTGAGTCAAGCCAAGTGCTAGTTCTACCTCGGTCTCTGAAAAAATAAGTTTCTTCCCACAAATAGGTGACGAAGGCACCTCATCCAATTTAAAAGGGGGTTCAGAGGTTTCAGCACTAAATTGGGCCGAATAATGGGTCACCCAAGCTTCAGGGGGTACATGGTTTGTGGGAATACGTGAATCAGAGTCCTTGCCCCATTTCACTAAATCCCAAAACTTGGTCAGATTATTCGAAGTGCAGGCATCCGAAAGATCGGACCAGTACATATCCTCCCACTCCCGTTTAGCTTCCCACTGAATTTTTTTATATTGCACCCTAGCTACCTTAACAGCACACATGTTCCGGGACTTAACCCCTTTAACAAGGTGACTATGGGCCTCCCTGCACTTTTTGTTGTACTATTTCTGACGGGGGGTGTTTTGTTTAGCGGTTCCCTTCTGGCAGAGAAAGGAGAAGCTTAAGCTGATCAAAACAACACTCGTGAAGATCGATGACAGTGTTTTCAGAGCTACCCCCCCCAGCGAATCATCAAGCATTATTTCATTAAACATGTTAGAAACCACAGTCTCAACACTCTCCTGTAAGGTCTCATCCCCCGCTAGCCTGGACCATTTTAACCTCCTTCGGTCATTAGTCAGAATAACTTCCCCTGTCCGGGTGGTGTCTGGTTCCTTCAGTCTCTTCATTCCCGGCATCCTTAATTTAAGTATCAGGGGGTTATGATCGCTTTCTGGGCGGGGTACCACTTCCATATCTACCAAAAGAGGCCAGTATTCCAACTTTAACAAGAAATAATCAATCCGACTCTTCCTTAGTCCATTGTCAAAGGTGTAGTTGGCACCTAAATCTGATCTTGTGCGACCATTTGTAGCCCTTAGCCCCCGGGTAAGACACAGAGCCATCCAGTTCAGGGCTGCCTCAGTTGTTTAACAGTTTTATTTAGCATCAAATCCGGAATATTCCAAGCTGCGTCTTCTGCGGAGCCCCAGCTGTCCCCGGCTACATAAAGCGGCTCAAAAGTACAATTGAAATCTCCTCCCAGGAGGATGACGTTTTCTCTGCCCAGTCCAGCAAGATAAGGGTCCAATACATCCAACACAACAGGGCAGCGACCCCCAGGAAGACCTCGTGCATATATGTTAATAACAATCAGGTCCCGATGGCCATCTTTACTCAGTTTAATCACCAGGATGTCCGGGTTCTCTACAAGTATCTCAGTTGGGTGATATACTGATGACTGCTTCACCCAAATCAACAAGCCCCCTGAATCTCGCCCTTTACCACCCATGATAGCTGGTTTAAAAAAGTTTACAAAACCTACCCTATGAATTGGATCAGGTGCCCAAGTTTCCTGTAGCAGAATAATATCGGAATTGTCCACAAACTCCAACCAGTCTTCTGAGTGCATACGTCCCTTAACCCCTGCAACATTCCAGGACACTATGTTCAATATTTCAGATGAGGGGGCTGCTTGGGGGATCATTGGTGCTGATACACCCGGGGTCGCTGATTTACACCCTGTTCCTACCCTATTCTCATTGCTGTCAACATTATCCAAGGTTTCCCCCCACCAGCATAACCTCTATTGAATCATCAGCGGCTGTTACGGCATATTCCTCGATTGCTGGTGCCCCCTGAGTTACCTCTACCTTATTTGCAAAGGGAGGGACCCCCCGACTTGGCATCACTTCCACATACCCACGGTCCACAGCAGACTTAATTTTCCTATTCCATATAAGAAGTCAGTCTATGGCCTCAAGGTCGGAAAGGGGCCCAAAATGGTTAAATAGTGGGGGATATTGCTGGGGGTGTGGTGTTCTTGCTATAGGGTACCTCCTAACTGGGGGTCTCCTGTGAGTGGGGACTAATGGAAAATTACTCTGTCTTTGAGGGTAGAAGTATCCAAGCCCCAGAGTTTGTACATCCCCCTGCCTAGCAAACCTGGCTTCCCTTCGAATAGTGTCCACCAACCAAGGATCCTTAAATGATATTAATATACAGTCACCCTCCAAGTCTTTAGTGCCGTATCCCACCCAATCGACTCTCCTTACAAAGAGAATTTCAGTGGGAGATGATGGTGGCTGGGGACGGTTTTTATTCAACCAGAATATCACCTTATTACGTAGATCCCCATATGACTCCTTAGTACCTGCTTTTAACGGGGCTACACCAGTTAGTACTATTGTTTATTGGGTTGCCTCCGTGGGTAGGTCTGCACAGGGAATGGTATGCCTAATTTGTTTCCCCCCAATTGGGGTTTTGGTGCTCCGGTGATTAGCTGTTTGCCCTGGAGGTGGCTGTAAAGAAGTACTAGGGTTGGGTTTTGCTCGATCAACTGACCGAGCTACTTGGGACCTATCTGAGTTGGGTATGTCAGCGACCTTCTTTTTAAGGGCCTGTGACATAGTGCCCTCAGCTACAGTGTTGAAATTATCTCTAGGCCTCCGCCCACTAGCGGTTTCTTGTTAGCTACCCCTGTTGGTACTGGGTTAGTGAATTTACTAGTGGTAGCATTGTTTGAAGATTTTATCTTGGTTACTGGCTGTGTTAGAACCCCTCCCGCTGGACTGGAAGTAGAAAACTTTTGTAGCAAGCCCAGATTTGTGCTTACTACTGACTCCAGAACATCTATTTTGGAGGTCATCAGCCTAGTACGCTCCAAAACAGGGAGCAGGAGGGTTTTAATCATAGCCTCCATTTTTACCAATAAAACTTCATCACTATTGAGGCACATTGGGCAGGGATTAGATGACTCCAGGGTGGTTAAGGCAGGGCATAGCACGTTAGGGAATACAGGAGGTATTTGTGAATCAGGGGGATGCACCAGGGCGGAGGCAGCATTACTGGGTGGATCATTTAGTTTGGGCATCTTATGATCTCTCCCCCCCCTGTTGACTCGAATCCTGCTATCTCTTTCGGCATGATGTTCCTAATCCCGAGGGATCATCCTCTACTATGAGGTGCGAGACAGCATTAATAGGTGGGTGTAACATTTCCAAACTAAAGTCGTTTACCCCGCTATTCTGAGTTTCATCCCCGCCACTTGACTGGGTATCGTCCAAGTTTTGGTCGACATTACCATAGAAGCTGAATGGCACACCCCCTCACCATCTATGTGAACTATTGCCTCAGTGGTAACAGAGTATACACAATTTGTTGCTGCATGAGCAGCAGGACTGGTAATTGTTGCCATCCCACCCAGCGAAGAGCGCTTACCGCTAACAAGGTCTAGGGAGAGACGTTTTTCCACCATCGCTATTTCTTTTTCCAATATCCCTGTTGCTCGGGTGATGAAGGCGTCCAGTGGGCCGGAAACAACTCCCTTGGTTGTTTGTATTTGGACTGTACGATCTTTGCCTGATCTTATGGCCATGTTACCAACTACTTGAGCCAGTTTTAACTATATTATATCTACAAACGCTGATAGTATGGAGTACTAGTAACTCTATAAAACCCACAGGGTGTGAATAAAGTATCTTCTACCAAATAACAATTTACCGGGGGTTCGTTCCTTAAATTGGGAGTATGTGAGGTCGGGCAGAGGTGGAGGGCCCGGCCCGACCTCAACCGTCCTCGAACGGCCTCAAACGGCCCACTCTTTGCCCGGTTTTTGCCCCGAGCTCGGTCCGGCACGCGTCCCGCTGCGCGAGACGGATAGACTGGTTTTATCCTCCCAGGCGGGGGGGCGTTGCCGCTGCGGGAAGAGGCAACAGGTGTGATAGATCGCCTCGCAGTCCCGCAGCAGTGAGGGGGGTGTGGGCTGGTCCGGTTCAAGCAGCAGCCGTGGAGCGGGTGCCGCGACCGGAGGACACAAGGCAGAAACCGGCAAAGTTCCAAAGTGAAATACGCCCAGTCAGGTCAGGAAAAAAGCTGAGCCCCAGCACTGAGTAGCACCGGGCGCCAGGCGGGGGGCGTTGCCGCTGCGGGAAGAGACTACAGGTGTATTAGATCGCCTCCCAGTCCCGCAGCGGTGAGGGCGGTGTGGGCGGGTCCGGTTCAAGCAGCAGCCGTGGAGCGGATGCCGCGACCGGAGGACACAAGGCAGAAACCGGCAAAGTTCTAAAGTGAAATACGCCCAGTCAGGTCAGGAAAGCAGCTGAGCCCCAGCACTGAGTAGCACCCGCGCAGCGGGTGCTGCGAAAATTTATCCGGGCGCCAGGCGGGGGGGCGTTGCCGCTGCGGGAAGAGGCTACAGGTGTGATAGATCGCCTCGCAGTCCCGCAGCGGTGAGGGTAGTGTGAGCGGGTCCAGTTCAAGCAGCAGCCGTGGAGCGGGTGCCGCGACCGGAGGACACAAGGCAGAAACCGGCAAAGTTCCAAAGTGAAATACGCCCAGTCAGGTCAGGAAAGCAGCTGAGCCCCAGCACTGAGTAGCACCTGTTCCTCACTCCACAGAAAAGTGCAATGCCAGCAACCTCTTCTTCAGTGACAAAAAATAAGGAAACAAGCTTTTTTCAGGTTTCCCACCCACTTTTTACCCTTATTTGGACTATTAGCTGCTGGTTTTTGGACTCTGAGAGTGGACTGAGACCTGCTAACCGGGCCTCACTGCCAGTGTTATGACCCATTGCAAAATTAATGTTGAATTGGCTGTACCTAATTGGCAAGTGCTGACTTACTTACCAGGCAATTGTGGGCATGTAAGGGAGAATATCCACCCAGGGTTGTAGCACTGTTTGTGCCACTCTGAGTGTGACAAATGGCAAAATGGCTACCAGCCTGCCACTGCAAACTGGAAGGGCAGTGTGTTCATTGCTAGTACAACTTTACCATTTTCCTTTAGACAAGTTGAAGACAGGGGCAGAGAAGGAAAACCTGTCCCCAAATCAGTTTCCCATGGGCATGTAGCCCTTAGGTAGCCACACATCTGGGGTGGGATACCAAGCTCCTCACAGTGGAAAAAGAATTCGGACATCTTGAGAGTGGCAAGAATGTTGCACTCTGGGATTGACAAATGCAACACTTTGCCGAATCTTTGTCACCAAAGAGGAGGGGACCAGCTAGCCTATCTGGGTACTTTTCCAGGAAATAATGGGCACCCCTTGCACCCTGAACTTCAGTACACTGTGGATTTGGAGAGAGGAACAAGAGAGGATCGCCCCTGGGCAAGCCAAGAGACAAATCTGAGACAGCCAAAAGTTGCACCTGTGTCTGCCACACCCGGAAATGTCATCAGGGACTGCCTTCATTTCCCATGAGGGAAACCAGCCACCACCCAGAATGTTCACTGTTACTGTTGTGTTGCGAGGTTGGAGACCCCACCACAGCTGGCCTTCTGATGTCTCAGGGAAGATGCTGTGGACCCCAAGTGCTGTGGTTAAAGTCGTCTCAACCCACCCTTAGACCGAGGGATCAATCATACTTCACCCCTGTCAACAGCTTCCGGAGCATCGTTTAGAATTGTTTTTGCCTGCATCCCCAACATCAGCACCACTCTATTATCGTCTGTAGCCATCATTTCCTAAAGGCTAAAACTTGACTAGAAAAGGCTCTTGTGTCCACGTAACAATCCAAAGTAACCCTACTGGACTCCTAGACCTCCTTGCTGTCAGATTTGGGTGTCCAACCTGGGTCAGAGTTACTGAACGAACTGTTTCAAATTATTCAAAAGTGTGCAAAGTCTTTGTTGACTAATACTTGTTTGTGGTTGGATTTAAAAGTATGTATTTCTTCTAAAATCTGTATCCCTAGATCCCTCTGGTGGATTTTGAAGATCAATGAATCTAACAATTCACAGCAAAATACTTTATTTTGATAAATTGTTGTTTTGTCTCTTTCTTTTTGTGTAACATTCTTATTCTGTTGTTTGGTGCTGTTAAATGCTTTACACATTCTTCCTTTGTTCATACTTGCTACTCAAAGTCACAGCTACCCAGGGTTGAGTTTAAGGTGTACACAAAAGCCTGACTGCACCCAATACAGTTTTTGTAAGTGTATTGCACAAAATGCCCCTCAGCCATCTAATATAATACACCCAAATGCTCACAAAAACCTACAGAAGATCCAACAGCACATTGACAACACCAAGTCTGCTTAATCTCTTAAACCCGCCCTTCCTGTAGAATCCCACAATCTTCAGGCATCAAAGCCCCGCATCTCACAGATCGCGCTGAGTTACTCAACCCCCTCAAAGCCATTTCATGTGCAGGTGATAATATACCCTCATTGTGAGAAAGTGAATTGTTAGTTGGGCAGATGGTAGTCCACAGCAAGTAATAATGGTACTGTTCCTGTTAAGTCCAGCAAAGATTTCTGTAATTTAAACCTGAGGTCAACCTCTGGTAGCCATGGCACAGAAAAAAACAGGCTTAACATAAGAATATGTATAAAGCATTTGGACTGGCGTGTAAGCCCTGGGCAAGCAGGAACCAAAATACTTGTTAGGTTAAGGCACAAGCAAACCCCAAATTAACCCGTAATCACCCATTTCTAGGTTGGCACATAGCAGCCAGGGTTACCTTAGACGCAATGTGTAAAGTATTTGTGCAACACTTCAATCAGTAAAACAGTGTGAACACACCACAAAAGGAGCCCACATCAGAGTTTGAAAATAGAGCAGTTTTTATGAAAAATAAAACAAGACCAAAATGACACAAATTGAATACGTAACAATTTATTTCTTCTTCTCTCTAGACAATGATCTATAGGGAACATATATGTTTAGATGTACACTTAACATTACACAAAACAGTGACAACATACCACAAAAGGAGCCTAGAACAGAGAATTACTCTAAAATAGAGTAATTTGTAATAAATAAAACAAGACCAAGATGCCAAAAATCCACTTAGAAGAATTGGAGATATTGAATTTTAAAGTATATAGTGAAAAATAGTGCAAAAAAGCATACAGCACTATTGGGGATATCTGGTCTTGTCGGACCGGGACAAAGTCACAAGTTGAGGCCGACCACGATGGAGCACGGTCCAGCTACAGGGATCCAGTTAGGCCCACTGAATCGAGTACCTTAAATCCTGGTTGTGGAGCATTGCCTGGATCAATTCAACGGTGCGTTGTGCCACTGAAGCAGTGCCTCAGTCCTGGGCTGCGTTGTGAGGTCCTGTTGCATCCTTGTCGAAGATCCCGTTGACAAGGCTTGATATGCGAAATCTGGTGTCAGGATGCAGTGCTCAGCTGGCAATGCACATGTTCCAAGGAGCTGCGCATTGTAATGGCAGGCCTGATACATGTTTAAAGGGCTACTTAAGTTGGTGGCACAATCATTACTGCAGGCCCACTAGTAGCATTTAGTTTACTGTCTCTGGGCATATGTAGTGCACTTTACTTGGGACTTATAAGTAAATTAAATATGCCAATTCGGGATAGGCCAATATTATCATGTTTAAAGGAGAGAGCACAAGCACTTTAACACTGGTTAGCAGTGGTGACGTGCACATGGCCCTAATACCAGCAAAAACCAAGATCAGAAAAAGTGGAGGAGGAAGGCAAAAAGTCGGGGGATGGCAGCTTAACAAGTATCAAAACAGATAAAAAGTACAAAATTCAACACATTAAAAATCCCACTAAGTTAATGAACAAAATGACAACAATCCAATATGGGGAACTCAAAGATATGATGTTTTAAAGTTATAAATGAAAATTATTCTAAAAAGCTAAAAGTACAGTGAAACGGTTGTGCATGACTGGTACCCATGCACAATTTTAGGCCAACAGGCATGGAACACAGGGCAGATACAGAAACTAGATTCATCCTGGTCAGATGTTTTAACTACTGACAAGGGGCCCGATGTAGGTAGGCCGTTACCGATCGGTAACGGCCGAAAATACCGATTTTCGGCCCTTACCGATCGGTATCCAGCCATCGAGATGTAGGGCAATGAAAATCGTCCAAATCGGTATATATACCGAATCGGAATAGTTACCGAATCGGAAATAATCCGATTCCGAAATACCCCGAATCGGTAAAAGAACGAATCGGTAACATACCGATTCGATAAAAATACCGATTCGGTACATGTACCGAATCGGTAGTGACACCGAATCGGTAAAAATACCGATTCGGTCCATGTATCGAATCGGTAGAGACACCGAATCGGAAATTATTCCGAATCGGATAAACTACCGAATCGGTAGAGTTACCGATTCGGTAAATCACCGATTCGGACAGGGCAAAACTCTGATTGAGATGTAGGGAAGCATAGAAATACCGATTTTGAGCCAAAATCGGTATTTCAAAATCGGTATTTACCATGGATTACAATCAGGTGGTAACCAACTTCAACCTATAAAAATAGACCCAAAATGCATTGCAACTTGCAGGATGACGGGTTTTTATGTCATTGCAAGGCGGCTACGGCTACAGCAGGAAGGAGAGAGGGAATGGCAAAGAGAGGAACAGGTCTACAGACAGAGGATCACCCTGTTCATGCTCACAGAGATCCTACAGAGGTACAGGCTGGACTCAGACACGATTCTGGAGCTCATCAGGGACCTCAAACCACTGTTGGACCACCCCACCCCAAGGGCACACGCCATCCCAGCGCACGTGCAGGTGCTATGCAGCCTACACCTGCTTGCGTCTGGCAGCTATCAAAGTGGAGTAGCTGCGGTAGGAGGGGTGACCCAGAGCAGCCTGTCAAGGTTTTTCCACAAATTCCTTGACACCATGATACAGAGGATGGACCAATACATCTCTTTCCCTGCAACCCACGCGGAACTGGTACAAACAAAAGCCGACTTTTACCAGATGGCACAATCGCCCAAAATCATCGGCTGTATAGATGGCACACACATTCCGATTTGCCCCCCTGCTGACACAGAATACATATACCGCAATAGGAAGTCTACGCACACCATCAATGTTCAGGTGATCTGCAATGCGAAGTGCACCATCACAGACCTGGTAGCAAAATTCCCAGGGAGTACCCACGACTCCTACATTTTTCAACAGAGCGGCATCTATGCACGGCTGACGGCTGGCGAATTTGGTGAAGGATACCTCCTAGGTGAGACACATCATCAGACCCCCATAACACAAAGTAGCTAAGTAAAATACATGTATGCATGTGAGTAATGTTACCCCTTTTCCTTCTAGGCGACAGTGCATATGCCCTCCGCTCATTCATAGTCACCCCCTACCTCAACCCCTCTACACCCAGCCAAAGGAGGTATAACCGGGCCCACAAAAGCACAAGGAATGTAGTTGAACGGACCTTTGGCGTCTGGAAAAGCAGATTCAGATGCTTGCACAAGAGTGGGGGTGCAAGGCAGTATACCCCCATCACCTGCAGCAAGATCATATCTGTCTGTGCAATGTTGCACAACCTTGCGGTGAAGAAGGGCACTGAGGTGGAGTTGTCAGACTACGAGGACCATGACTACGACGTTGCTGTGCCACAAACACAACCTGCTGGGGTGTCTACGCCAAGTGATGGCAGATACAGACGTGAGGAGATTGCAGAAAACTATTTCTGAGTGAGTACAGATGCACAGACAGGTCAATGGATGTTAGAAAAAGAAATATTTAATAATGTTGCAACAACGTTACTGCACTGATGTGCAACAAAAGAAAAGGTAAACAATATGTGGGTAAATGTCAATTGTCTGGGTTGCCTCACCCTCCCTGGCAGTCTTATTTCTTGCTGCGCTTAGCAGCCCCACTAGGATGTGCCTCACCCCCTTCTGCATGTCCAGCAGCCTCAGCTGAGTGGCTGCTGGTCCGACGCGGCTCAGACACTGCGCTGGCCGGGCTGCTGCGGCTGCTGCTGTCCCCAGCCTCGCCCAGGTCCAGGGCTGGATTAACAACAGTGTTCGAAATGATAAGTGCCTCCATGGCGGTGGTAATGCGGGCCATGTCCCTAGTCACCTCTGCCGTGTTCTGGGTGAGGCTGGCCTCCATGTTTGCCCCACGTTGGCATAGCTGGGCGGTAGCAGCAGCAAGGCGGTTGATAGCCCTTTTCTGCACGCGGGCATCCCTGCGGCGAGAGAGCTTGTGTTCATCCATTTTTGTACAGAGCTGGGTGATGGCAGTGGTCATTCGCCCAAGACCTGTTGTAATGTCCTTGTTGCTTTCAACAAATGTCTTGAACCCCTGTGCCATCTCCCCCATCTGCAGGTTATGCACCCGCAACTGGCGCTGGCAGGCCAAGATTGATTTCGCCTGCATCCTCTGGATCTTCACCATACTGCCCTCCAGCCCTTGAAACACGCTGCCCTCCCGTGCTGGAAGTGCACTGCTGGATGTTCTTGGCCTCCGGGGATTGCTGCTGCCCTGCTGTGTGGGCTGGGGTGCCACAGGTGTAACTGGGTTGCTAGCTGGAGCCTGACCCGCTGCTCCCTCCATGGGGTTTAATGGAGCAACAATTATACTCCTGGCAGGAGATGTGGCAGGTGCAGGGTGGCTCTGTGGTGGTGAGTTCTCCGGGGAGAACTGCAGTGGGGGCGTTAGAGACAGTCGGGGGGAGTGTGGAAATGTGAGGGTATGTCCAGTGTCTTCCTCATTTCCCAGGGCACTGCTGTTCTCCTCCTCCTCCTCCTGTGCTGGTAGACTGGTGCTTGACCCTGCCACCGCACTGGCAGATGGTGCTGGTGCTGGTGCTTGAGTAGCTCCTGCTCCTCCGCCTGATGGTGCCCCTAGGTATAAAGAAGCATTTGTGAATTGAGTGCTGATGTATTACAGTCACTACAATTAAAGCATTGCACATATCATTTCAAATACTTTGATTCAGTTTTACAGTTCTTTTCATTATGCTTCTGCACTGGCATTTTTGCCTACTTCTGCTGACTACATTTACCATGATGCATTTCTCATGTCTGTTGGTAGAAGTACTGGGCTGGGGTTTGGCTGTGCATTGGGTCTAAAGGGGAGGTGTCTGGTAGGGTGTGTCAAGATGCGCATGCTTCTTACCTTTAGCTGTAGCTCTGGCTGAGCTATCCAGGTCCCCAACTCCCACCACACTCTCCCTCTCAATGGTAGTCACCACAAGTTCCTCCAGGTCAGTGAGGTGTGGCGCCGGGTTCCTGCCTCCACCAGTAAGTCCTGCCTGCTTCTGCAGCTCTGCCAGTTTCCTCTTTGTGAGGATACGGATGTCGTAGAACCTTTTCTTGAGGTCATCCAGGCTCCTGGGGGTGACACCAACAGCGTTTACTTTTTCTCCAATTTCACTCCACAGCCTCCTCTTAGTGCTCTCAGGGACAGTGAGGGACAGCCTCCCAAACAGCTGCCTGTGTACCCTCACCACCTCCTCCACCAACACTTGCAGCTCCATGGTGCTGAATTTGGCCTTCCTCTTGCGCTCTGCCTTCTGGGTCTCAGAGTTGCTTGCCATGTTTCACAGAGAGATACTGCTACCACTGCTGCTCACTGTGAATGCTCAGCTCAGGCTGCCTCTCCAGAAAGTTCTAATGAGTTGCACCTGCCTGGGTAGCCACTCCCTGCTAGGGTGGGGGAGGGTGGTTCCACCTCATTGGCTGATGTCTTTGGTTTCAGTTTTACTTGCTTGCCGAATCGGCATTTCACGATTCGGTTTTTACCGATTCGGATTTTACCATTTCGGATTTTACTGAATTGGTAAATACCGATTCGGTATTTACAATGCATTCCTATGGGCCTTTTGGCCATGGGGGTGTATTGCGATTACCGAATCGGTATTTGCTGAATCGGTAGTAGCCGAATCGGTAAATTCCAATTCGGTAAATGCCGATTCGGTACGTATCGAATCACAATACCGATTACTAACGATTCGGTATTTTTCCGATTTTTTTTATCTACATATCATTTTCTGATTTCAAAATACCGATTCGGTACGATTCGGTATTTTAAAATCGGAAAATGCGTTTTACCTACATCGGGCCCAAGGTCTCTGAAATAGAAGTCCAAAATCTTCAGTGGGGCAAGCCGCACACTGTGTCTGAGATGGGCTCCACAAGGCCGAATAGCTGTCGGACAAAGTCCTGGTAAAGCCTTTGACTTTTGGGAGAAAAGCTCAGAGCAAAGGAAATGTAGAATCTGCGCCCCAGGAAGGTTCTTCGTTGGCTGGATACTTTCTGTGCTTTTGCTCTGTGGAGATTTCTACCTTTGGACTTAGACACTTTTTGGTAGCTCAGATCTCTCCAATATGACAAAGCTGAAAGCTGTAGCCGAACAGGGTTCCCTGAGGCCAGATAACTTCTCTACAACAACCCACTGAAATGGATTCGCTACTGTGGAAAACCTTAGAGCAAGAGCAAACAGAATCTTCGGTACAGAATTCCGGTCCTCCAGGGACCTTTGGAGCCACAACATTTGTAAGTCCCAAGTTTCTCAGTATTTTAAAAGGAGTATACTTTAAAACAGTGAAGGGTTCAAAGACCTCAGGAATAGCACTTGGGGGGTCAATACTTACTCCAGCAGATGCCACTAGCAGGGTTCAGGAAAAACCTTGTTGGAGCTGGTTGTTAGAATTGGGGGTCTCTAGTTGGCACAGGTAGGTACTTGTGACAGATAGGGACCCTCTCCTCTAGTCAGTATAAGGGGAATACCCTCCTAAAATAACCCCTGCTCACCCTCTAGGTAGCTTGGCACGTGCACTAAGGCTTATTTCATAGGCGTTGTAAATTAAGCATTTGTAACCATATACAGTAACCCAGTGACAATACAACAAATGGACACCACACAAGATTTTATATCAAAAATAGGTATATTTTATATAGAGTTGCCACAAGACCAATAAACGACAAAAAGAATCCACAGTACTATTAGCTTTCAAGAGTTCCGGTTAAAAAGGCTTAAACCAAGGTTCTGTGCGAGTCAGTAGCCCGGACGGGCTACAGCGTTGTTGAGAATAACAGAGTCTAGCAAATCCAGCGGACCGCGTTGGTACGGGCCCACTGAAATGTCGACAGACTCAGTCACAGTACCTTTTACTTGGGGCGGCCGGCATGGATGTGCGAGCCGGTTCCGGTGATCGTCGCGGTGCAGAAAAGGAAGCATTGCATTGCGTTGTCCCTCGATGCTTTGCAGGCAGCGGCCCGTTGACAGAGTCGGTGGATACAAGGCTGCGTTGCAGGGCGAGACGGTGCTTTGATGTGGTGCTTGCAGCTTGCGGTGCGGCGAACGAGCCGGAGTTCGGGAGCTGGCGTTGATCAACCCGGCCAGCGGTGCGAGTCGGGCGGTGCATCAACTCCGGTGCGGTCACAGGATTCGTAGTCAGCAGCAGTAACCGCGTCGGTCAGACCAGTTCGATTCGGTGTAGCGAGGCATTGCACGTCGCAGTGTCTACCAGTCGCAGTGCAGGCTACGGCTCGGTGACGGGGTCAGGGTGGAGTTGGTGAGCGTAGAGATTGCGTTGTTCGAGGCGGACATTGCTTGATGCGGTGCCTACAGGACACCGGGTCGGTCATGAGAGTCGGTCACAGCTCCCTGCCTCTGTAGCCACTTGTTTCCAGCAGCAATTCACAAAGGCTGGTGAAGTCCACTGGTCCTGGGACTTCGGTCAGGGGGCAAGCTCTCTTCCAAGCCCTTGGAGATCTTTGCACAAGTTGAAAGAAAAGTCCACAAAGTTCTTTCTCCTCTCTTTGGCAGTCAGGCAACCACTGCAGGCTAATCCCCCAAGCAGCACTTCAGCTTGGGAATAGTCTCTCCTCAGTTTCTTCAGGTTCCTTCTCCTCAGCAGAGGTTTTGTCTTGTAAGTCCAGAAGTGATCTAATTTCATTGGATCAGGGTCCCAATACTTATACCCCAAAACCCTTTGTTCTCTGAGGGGAGAGTGGCCTGTGCCCAGTTCAAGCCAGTTATGAAGCACTCTGTTTACCAGACTTCTCCTTTCCTTACACAGTGCAGGGTAGGCACATCAGACGCCCCACAGGAGGTGGAGCCAGCATTATGGAAGGCAAGTCCAGTCCTGGAGCACTTTGTTGACAGTCTTCCTTCTCTTCTTTCAGCGTGCAGGGCAGAGACATCAGACACACCACAGGGGGTGGAGCCAGTATTGTAGAGGGAAGGCCCAGCCCTATTCAGGTACGAGGTGCAACTCCTCCCTCCCATCTAGATGCAGATCTCCCTATTCACCACCGGTCTCCCCAGCCTGTCTCTTGGAATCCCCCAGCCCTGTCACTCACAGAAACCAGACGAAGGAATACACAACCTCGCAGAGGCGGGCTCAAATGGTTAGGCAAGCAAATACCAACTTTCTAAAAGTGGTATTTGCAAACACAGAATATTAAAATAAACTTCACTAAAAGATGTATTTTATTATTCTGAGTTCAGGCATACTAAACTCGAATTTCTACCATGTTCTCTGAGTCTGCTAGGATTATAAACATGTAATAATCCAGAAGCCCATTCTGGCCTATGGAGAACAGGTAGCCTTGCAATAGTGAAAAACAAAAATGGCTGTAATTCACTATTAGGACACGCCACACACATCAGGGCTTGTCCTACCTTATACTTACAATGCACCCTGCCCTTGGGCCTACCATGGGGGTGACTAATATGAAGTCAATGGAAGGTTTAGGGACTGGCAAGTGGGTGCACTTGCCCAGTCAGCATGACAGTACCAGACTGCATGCAGGTTCTGCAATAGCAGACCTTAGACACGTTTTACAAAGCCGCTTCTGTGGGTGGCACAACCAGTGCTGCAAGCCCACTAGCAGCATTTGGATTTACATGTCCTGGGCACACTCAGTGCACTGTACTAGGGACTGACAAATAAACCAAATATCCAATCATGGAACCACTAATCAGTATATCAATTTACAGTAGGGAGCACTTGCACTGTGCCACTGGACAGCAGTGGCACAGTGCCCAAAGCATCTAACACCAGAACAACACTCTCTTCTTTCAGGTTATTGTATCCCTCAAGCTTATCAGAACATTGGTCATCTAACTCCTGTAACCCACTTCTTTGTACTAGTACAAGGGGGCGAAAGTTCAACCTCTTAGGTACAGGTATGTTAAATATACCAATTAGGATTATAGTTGATTTCAAATTGTTTAAGGGGATCAGAGCACATGCAAAGGAGCGTGGTTAGCAGAGTTTTAGTGTGCAGTGTCAAAAAACCAGCAGCTTCAGTCCAAACAATGTGGGAGTTTAGCCGAAAAGAGGCATTTACCGACATTGCCCACCTCCAAATGAAAGGTGCGGAGCAAATCAGCCATTCCCCTGGCAGGTCGCCTCATGTAAGCAAAGGAATTGGGAAGGGCCATCTGCTTTGGCGTGGTCAGTCGCAGGATTATGCTCCACTGGAATGTCCATACCCTGTAGATAGAAAAAACACCTCAACTTTTGGGGGTTTTCCCCTTTCATCTCCATGAGCCATTTGTTAGGCCAGAGGCCAGTTTGAACCCTGAAGTGAGTCCCAAACAAGTAGGGTCTCAGGGGCATACGTACAAACCCTGTGCGCCGATGGAGCGTCACTTTTTGTGACATTCCAGGGGTGCATATTACAAATTCTTACCTATGAGGCGACTCAAAGCGGCCTCATAGATATGGAGTAAAGTAAAGCAGCCCAAATCGCTGTCTGGCCTTACTCAGCACTCAGTGGGCATTCCATTGATGTTGCAGTGAGTTTTTCCATGCAACAACAATTAATTTTAATGTTGCCCCAGATTTACTAGATCATGTAAACCTGAGGAAGCACCCAATCATTACAACTTCCAAGGTGAGGTGCAATGAGGAGGAATATCTTTATTTTTCCTTGTTTTTTCCTCCTTCTATGTGTGTTGCATTCTACAGCATACATAGAAAGAGGAACATGCTTCTTATGATTGTTTCTGTGCAGGAAGGTGCCACTTCCTGCACAAAAACAATCCGGCCAAAAACTCAGACACCCTTGCACCAGGGTGCCTTGTTGGACACTATAAGTTTGATCATTGTAAGGCTTGTGGTGCCCCATTTATGAGAAATGACGCATCGCTGCGTGAAAGCAGCGATGAGCCACTTCTCAGCACGCACTCTTTGCGACATACCTGATGCGTCATATTTAAGTATGACGCATCATGTCGCAAGGAGTTACAGATATGTCAGTATTTCTGATGAATCTGTAAGTGCAAAAGTGACGCATTGCTGGAGTGTGTCACAAAAGTGACCCAACTCCAGCAATGCGTCCTTTCAAATGGGGTTTTGAGGGATGGGGGTTGTTTGTATGGTTTGGGGGTAGTATTCAGTACTGGGGGGGTCGGGTAGTTTTCAGGGCTGTGGGGTAGTTGGGCTGGAGCGGGGGAGATGAGGGAAGGTTTAAGGGATGAGGGCTGATTTTATGGCTCATGGAGGGGTGCTGAGGTCTGAGAAGTTTTTAGGGGGCTGACCTTTAGAGCTCAGGGGAGGGTACAGGAAAGGGGCAGTTTTCAGGCCCAGATGGCAGTTGAGCTGGGGCAGGGGGGAGGTGGGGCTAGGTTTTAGGGCTCTAGCAGGGGGACTGAAGTCGGAGTACTTTTTTGGGGGTTGGGTTTTAAGGATCAGGATAGGGTGTCGGGGTAGTGTATAGGGCGAGGGTCGGTAGAATAGACTGAAGGCAAGCCACATTTTAGGGCTCAGGGTAGAGAGGCAGGAGTGTGATCTTTACCACACATGTCCCTTTACCAATCATGTCTTTACCACAAAATTACGCAGTAAAGGCATGCTTGGTAAAGGCTTGTGTGGTAAAGACGCAGCCATGGTTAAGACCGTGTGGTTCAGACATGCGGTGTTAAGGCATGCGTTTTTCCATCACAGAACCTCACCACACTAATTGTAGCAGCTCAGTGGTAGTCTATGCAATACAATGCCCTGCAATAGACCATAGGTGGAACAAACTAGACAAAAGTTGTTTGCAAGAATCCTTCAACATTGCAGCAGAATTTGATATTGTACCCAAGGAGCACCCCTAGTCGAACATTTTCTGACCATGAAACACCGGACTGAAAGTTTGAGGTGGTGGATACTGGAGAAAGTAACCCTCACCCTGAGGGGATGTGACGACTCATACATTTTGACCTTAAGGGAATGCAAAGGGGTTTCATATTCTGGACACAGTAAATCATGGCCTCAATGAATTTGAGGAAATTAACAGACAGGCAGGTTTACTTAGCAATGGGTAATTTGTGAGGCTTCATATTATTTTTACCATGGCTTCTGAATTGATAATGTTATCCGCGGGTGACATTATCCTTCCCGATTGGGCACAGATTATATATATATATATATATATATATTTTTAAATTTGTTTTTATTGCAGAGTTAGAAACCACAGAATACAATTAGTCAGCCAGTCCACTCGTGACGTCCCCCCCGATCAACAGTAAAACGTACACCATACACAGCCATTCAGCCCGCATCCCGGAGGCCGGGCGGCATAGTACTCCACTTAGTAGGAAAACATCACGGTGAGCGTCCCTTAGGGACCATGGTCGAAAGATCGTTTTACGTATCTGCATTTTACCCCCCCACCCTCAACAATGCCTCCGTCAGCCATTCCACTTGCGTGATCAATACTACTATCCGCTTCCGGACCCACCCCGAGCGCTGTAGAGCCTATCATGCCTGGCCGCTCCCCCCAGCCATCTCTTACTCCGCGCTGTGCCCTACTGGCCCTACTTAACTCGAAGTCGCCATCGCAGACAACCAGCTTCTTGGCTTCCGACCCACCCCAAACTCCCACTGAACAACCCCCCGATGTCCCCACCCCGGCAACTGCTAATGGTGTGTGCTTCGTCCTGATGCGTTGGATGGATCCCACTACAGTGTCAATGACAACTCTGTGTTCGTATGCCCCGCAGTGTCCACTGGCCCCATTCCCTCAGTCCTCATCCTCCACCAAAGAGTCGCGCAAAGCCTGCACCACCAACTCCCACGCACGCGCTGCATCCAAGGCCTTCTCATTACCAAGCTTGACAGCCTGCTTCATCCGGAGCACACTCTCGCATTCAGACCACCGCAGCAATTCATTCTTCCACCTCCGTATTGACGGCCCGCACTTGGACTTCCAATGCCATGATATTTCTCTTTGCGTCAGTATCAGACCCAGATCAATAAATTTGCTCGTCACCTTGGTGTGTTTGGTGTGCGGGAACCAGAGCAACAAACACGCCGCCATATCGAAATCCACCTCCCTGTCGGTCACATCGTTTAGGAGGTCCCCCACCTCCGCCCAATAGGCCTCCAAATGCGGGCAACCCCAGAACAAATGATCCATGTCCGCCCCTGGAGACGAACACCGCGGGCACCGAGCGTCCTGTACCTGGAAGTACCGCCATATTTTTTCGGGGGTCAGGTAGGCCCTATGGAGCACATAGAAATGCACTTGCTGGAAGCGCGCATTTCTCGTGCCTTTCCACGTGCGCCATAAAATGTGACCCCACGCCGTGTCTGGGATGGGCCTGCCCACACTCTCCTCCCATTTAGCCTTGAGCCCCTGGAGCGGTTCCAGTCCCTCGTTCAGCATCCTGTTATGGAGGCATGTCACAGCCTTGAATGTGCCCGCTGCCATCACCACATACTGGCACGCCATAGTCGTGGTCGGTTCCATGAGCCCTCCTTTCCAGTGCTTCTGTATAGCCGCCACCACCGCCGCATGCAGGAGGAACCCCCCGTCAGGCAGCCCGAACTGTTCCCGAAGCACTTCGAAGGGTACCAGAGCCCCATCGATGTACAGGTCACCTACCACCTGTAGGCCCGCCTCCTCCAAATCCAGCAATGGGGACCAATCACCCCCGTGCGGCAGGGCCGTCAGCATACCGATCGGAATTTCCGGCGCATAAGGCCGCGTCGCCTTCGCTCTCCTAAGGCTCCTCTGCCAGCACAGCCTGAGTGTCCGTTCCTCCATAGTGAGGCCCCGCAGCTCAAGTCTCTGCTGCATGACGATATAGGACAGCACATGGCGTTGTATCCCCAGCTCTCGGTCCTCCTCCGGACCCCTAAACACCCTGGCCACATGTTGCGTGAGGACCTGCAGTTGCGCCGCCAAATAATATAGTTCAAAGTCGGGTACAGCCATACCCCCTCAATCTTGGGGCGAAGCAGCGTGCTCAGAGCCACTCTACGGCGGCCATGTCCCCATAGGAAACCAATAATCATCGTCCTCAGGTCTCTAAAGATCCCCTGAGGAATCCAGATAGGCAACGTCCGGAAGTAGTACAGGAAGCGGGGGAGCGCCACCATCTTCAAAAGAGCAATCCTACCCAGAACTGTCAGCGGGAGGGTCGACCAGAAGGATATGCTGCCCCTCAGTGCCCGAACGCACCGACCAATGTTGCCCTCTAATAGGTCCGCGGTCGCGTGGTAAATACGGACTCCCAGATAAGTGAAGCAAGATGGCTCCCAGACCACCCCCAGGTCGCGAGCAGGGTTGGGCGACTCCGCTCTCAGCGGAAACACACAGGTCTTCGCCCAGTTGACCTTAAGGCCCGACAGCCGGCCAAACTCCGATAACAGGTCCATCGCTCCTTCCAGGGCCCGCGCCGTATCGTCGAGGTACAGGAGTAGGTCGTCCGCATACAGCGATATGTGATGCTGCTGCCCGCCGCTGGCTATTCCCGCGTATTTGTCACCCGACCTCGCATGGACCGCCAAAGGCTCCATCGCCAGAGCAAACAATAGGGGGGAAAGGGAGCACCCCTGTCTCGTGCCCCTACCCACCGGGTATGCCGCAGACACCAGACCACCCAAACGCACCCGCGCCGTCGCCGAGGCATACAAGACCCTCGTCCACCGGCGGAACCCCTCACCTATGCCAAACCTCTCCAGCACTCCATCCAGGAAAGTCCATTCCAAACTATCAAAGGCCTTCTCAATGTCCACGGACAGGACCGCTTGGGCCCCGTCCCCATCCAAGATGGCGTCCATTATCCCCACCAGGCGGCGAATATTCAGCGCCGTGCTCCTCGTGGGGATAAACCCAGCCTGATCCCTGTGCACCAGGCCCGTCATGTGTGGGGCCAGTCTGGAGGCTAGAATTCGGCTCAGGATCTTGTAGTCCACCGTCAACATGGACAGCGGGCGATAGGACCTCACATCTGTTGCATCCCTGCCAGGCTTTAGGAGCGGCACAATCAAGGCCTCACGCATGGACCCAGGCAAACCCCCTGTCTCATAAGCTTCCGTGTACAACACCAGTAGCCTGGGGGCCAGGCTGTCGACATACTGCTGATAAAATTCTATTGGTAACCCGTCCACCCCGGGCGTTTTATTACGAGCCATATGTTTAATGGCCACCCGTATTTCAGTGAGCGTGATCGGGCCGCCAAACTCTTTCGCGTCCTCCTCGTCTAGGACCGGAAGCTGCCTCGCCCCTAGGTACTCCGCTATTTCCTAGGCCTCCACTCCCTACTGACTCTGATACAATTCCTGATAATACACCCGAAAGCACTCCAACACCGCTGCCTGGGAATACACCATCTCCCCCCGTGCGTTGCTAATGCTAAGGATCGGGCAGCCCCTAAGTTCCGGGTTAGCAAGTCTGGCCAAGAGCGTGCCCACCTTGTCCCGTTCTGCATGCGCTCTGATGACGTATTGCCTGTAGTCGTAACACCTCAACCGTTCCGTCTCGGTGGCGACCACTTCCTTCGCTTCCAATAACTGGGTCTGTAAGTCCGGCCTGGCCGGCCTGCGGCGCTCCAAATCTCTCAAAGTCTCTTCCGCTTTCATGAGTGCATTCAACACAGTCGTACGAGCATTCGAAAACTTACCCAGACACACCCCTCTCACCACCACTTTCATTGCATCCCATTCAGTGGACCTACTCGTGGCCGTACCCTCATTCTCGCCAAAGTAACGGTCGATGCCTTGCTGGACAGCGTCACTGAATACTGAGTCCTCCAGCGTATCTGGCCGGAGCCACCATGTTGGTATCGCTGAGCGCTCCCGCTTCCACTGGATGTGTACCAATAGGGGGTTATGATCCGAGATGGTTCTAGCCAGGTACTCCGTATGGGAAATCAATGGGGCTAGGGACCCACTACAGAGCACTGAATCTATCCTCACATGTAGTGCGTGGAGAGCAGAGTAAAAGGAATAATCCCTGGTGTCTCTGTGCTGCTCCCGCCAAACATCCAGCAACCCCCATCTGTCCTGCCAGTCCTTCCTGTGCATGGCCAACTTGCGCACCGGGGAGTCTACAAGGGGAGGGTGGGACCTATCTAGAGCCACATCCGTAATCGAGTTGAAGTCCCCCCCTAACACTATCGGGCCCGCCAGGAAAGAGGCCAAGGACCCAGAGAGGCCATCAAAATATCGAGCCTGATCAGTATTTGGCGCATACACACAACAGAGAACCACATCCCTTCCATACAGCCTCCCCTCCACTGCTACGAACCTACCATCAGGGTCCACTACTTGATTCAACACCTGGAACGGTATCCCCGCCCTCACCCAAATCAGTACCCCCCTGGATATGCTGAGTAAGTGGTGCCGAACACCTGGCCCCACCATCTTTTTTGCAACGCAGCGCACTCTTTTTTGGTCAGATGGGTTTCTTGTAGCATAGCAATCTGGACCCCCCTTCGCACCAGGTATGCGTGTACTTTGTGGCGTTTAACCATAGTTCGCAGCCCCCGGACATTCCACGTCAGGCATTTCAAGTTAGGTAATGCCCCCATACCAACATCGATCAGTCCGAGCCAAATAACAAAAGTTCACATCCCCCCCAAAGCAGTTGCCCCCCCCAGAACACACCCTGAACAGAAAAACACCCCAAACCCCACTCCCCAGGACAGAGCCTACGAACCCAATGTCAGCCCCCATCCAAACCTCGAACCAACTACCCATTCTCCTACCCTGTGGTCTCCACCACAGAAGGCCTTAAGGGCCCAAGGGGGGTGAGTTATCGCCGACCCCAGCTAGCGGAGCCCACACCCCGCGCCCTCATCCCACTCTGCGCACTCAGCCCCGCTCCCGGCAACCCACTCATCGCCAACAGGATACCGCCCTACCATTAGGTCTCGACCAAGTCCCAACACAGTCTCAACCGCAAAATATTCCATCAGAGGTCTGGGGGGTCCCCACCGGCCCCTTCGAGCTTTCCGCTTCTGAGAGGTCCTCTCCTGTCCTGCTGCCTTCCCCGCCCGAGTCCGTTTCCACCAGATCATTGTTCTGTTGCGACCCCGTGATGGCCGCCGTTGCTGCGAGCGCATCTCTCTTTTCCGCAGCCATTTGAGCCTCCCGTTTCTCCCGCTGGCGCCTGTTGCGGGACCGGATGCGCTGCGATTGTCTGATCCGGGGTTGCTTAGGCTGATCTCGCCTACTTTTATGCGACCTGTCCGTCCCCGCTCTATACGACTCCAGCCACTGCCATACTTCGTCCGGAGTCTGGAAGAAGTGCGTAGTCTCATCCAGTATGACCCGCAGCTTGGCCGGGAAGAGCAAGGAATATTGGATGCCCTCCTCCCGTAGCTCCTTTTTCACCGCTAGGAACGATGCCCTGTTCTTCTGGACCGCCTGAGTGTAGTCCGGGAAGATCGTGACCTTGCTGTTTTCCACCTCATACGGGCCCGACATCCTAGCCCTCTGGATGAGGAGGTCCCGGTCCTTATAGTGGAGGAGCCGCACCACCATCAGTCGGGGGGGGCGGCCAAGCCCTGGTGGGCGAGCAGGCACCCTGTGGGCTTGCTCCAGAGTAAAGAAAGGAGTAAGCCCCTCCGGTGCCACCACTGTGTGGAACCAGTTCTCCATGTAGGCCACCGCATCCTCCCCCTCAATTCGTTCCGGCAGGCCTACGACCCGCACGTTGTTACGTCTATTGCGGCCTTCGGCATCCTCCGCCCGTCGTTCCAGCGAGTCCAACCGGGCCAGTATGTCTGTGATCTTGTGTTCCGCGGTCACCACCGACGGTTTCAGGTCCAATAACAGCTGATCATGGTCCTTGACCCTATCCGCCAGCTTTGCGTGGTCCGCTCGCAATAGCCCCAGTCCCGTGGCCACTTGTGCGATGTCCTGGTGCAACGCCTCCTTGGTCGAGGTGATCGCATCGAGTATGGCGTCTAGACGTCGGTTCAGCCGCTGCTCCTGGTCCAACTCCGGCGGGGAAGTCTCACCCATCTGAGACGATGCCGCCAGCAAAAATGTGTGCAACTGTATTGAGTCATACAGGCTCTTGTATCCTGAGCAGGCCTGCGTGGTTATGTCACCATGGCACTGCCGGTAATGTACTGTCACTGGCGCCTTCTGCTGGACGCACCCTGTCGCCTCTCAACTTCCACGTTGGGAGTGTCCTGCCGTGATGCAGCGGTGGGCCGGGAACTGCGGCGCCTTTCAGGTTGCACCGGCACAGACAGGCTGCTCAGGCTAGATGTACCCTCACTGGCATCATCCCCCCCCTTACATGGCCATGGCCGGACGCCTGTTGGTTCTCCACAGCAGTGGTGACCTGCTCCAGGGCCCTTGCAACATCTTGGCAGCATTGTACATCTGCATGGCCAGTGACCTGCGCGACAGCTGGGAAGTGGCCTTCCCAATCAGGTGGTTTGAGGGGTGTAGGCAGATAGCCGTGTCAGCAGCTGGCAGTGGCGTCTGCGTGTTATGTCCTGCTGCGCCACCAACAGTTGGTTGCTCTCTTTGACAGCTGTGGTTAGCTCCTGCACCCTCTCAGTTAGTTGATTTATGTTGCGTGCCGTTTTGTACAGCTGCAGCTGCATTGCTGCCATGTGCTGTGCCTGCACAGCAAGCATCCGAGCCTCTATTCCAAGGCCTAGGTTATGTGCCTGTTGCTCAATGTCTACTGGGGTGGCCACAGAGCGCTGCTGCCTCAACCTGCTGCTTGCCTGGGACCTCACAGTGGCTGTGCGGCGTGTCTGCCTCCTGGGTGGTGGTGAGGTCTGCTCCACTGCCATGCGTGAAGACTGGTGAGGTTGAGCTCCTCCTATGGCTGCAGGGGTGGCCCTGTGCGTTTGGGAAGGTGCTTGTCCAGGTGCTGGTGCAGGTGCTGGTGCATGTGATGGTCCAGGTGCTGGTGCAGGTGCAGGTGCATGTGCTGGTCCAGGTGCTAGTGCTGGTTGGCTCTCTCCCTCCGTCTCATCAGGAGTCTCCACAATGTGGAGTGTCTCGCTATCAGACGTCTTAGCATCTGCAGCACCTGTGATGTGAATGAGTGCATGATTAATGATATGATTCAGGCACCTGGGATGTAGCAACATGCATGCAGGCTATCATTCCCTGACTGGCTTTAGGGGTATCTTTCACTTGACTATTCTGGTGATGTGTGGCTATCAGGGCACATTGTCACACTACAGGTCCCACAATGCAATTGGGTGTTTGGAAGGGGCAGGGACTACATTACTGGGGTTACCAATATGGCTTGCTCTGGGGGCATGGGCATTGTTTGGGGACGGGGTCGCAGTTGCATGGCTCTTACCTTGTGATTGGTGTGTGGCACTGGAGGTATCAAGCGGCAGGGTTGATGGTGTCCTCCACTAAGTCTTCCAGTGGTGTGTTTGCAGGAACTGTGGAGTCTCCTCCTCCCTTGGCCACTCTCTCCCCCAGTCTCTCTGCAATGCACTCCTTGGCACGGCCTCTGAGGTCGTACCACCTCTTTTTGAGGTCATCGATTGACTGGTGCGTGACTCCAACGGCGTTGACCTTGGCCTTGATGCGCAGCCAGATGCGCCTTTTGGTAGCCTCCGGGACCTTCCGGGACAGCTTCCCAAGCAGCTGGTCATGGTCCCTGCTGACTCCCTCTATCAAGTACTCCAGTTCTTTTTCTGAGAACTTTTTTTGCGCTTCCTGGCTGTTTCACTGGGTTCTGCAGCTTCCTGGGACATTCTGGAATCAATGTGTATCCTGTATTGGGACTGCAGGGTGTGTCTCTTGGAGCTCAGTGGTGTGTCTCCTCCTCTATCCAACTCTGTGATCGAAATGAAGCATGGAGCTGCCTAGTTCCTGGTAGTGATGTCATCATTGTACTCAAAATGCGACTTCCCATTTTTGCGATCTCGCAATCTGCGAGATCGCTATTTGAGATTTCAGTATTTGCGAAATCGCAATTTGGAGTTGGGAAACAGCCGATTCTGCGATTTTGGCAAATTCGCATATGGCGATAGCGGCTGGTTGCGAATCGCAGTTATTTAGCGAGTTTGATGATGCATCTCATTCTGCGAATTCTGAATAGCGATTCTGTATTTTTCGCTATTTAGGATTCGCAGAGTGGGTGCTTCATGCATCTGGGGTAAGGTCTTTTGATTAACAAACTACACTCCTTAATTTTTTTAGAATCACTTGGGGACCAGGAAGAAAGTATTCGTCATAATTGTTGCTGTATTTGATACAGACTTCGTGTTAAGATTTGGAAAGGTGCGCAATCTTTGCCGTGCCTGAGTTCTTTTTAATCAGTAATGGTGACACAGGTTTCCCACTCACTATATAAACCTGTTTCTATCCCACAGTGAACCACAGCGGGGTCTCCCTTTGTCGAACTTTGGACACATGATTACGGATACTTGCAGATCCGTGTATGGATTCCTGCAGATCCGTGTATGGATTCCTTCCAGGTTTGGAGGAGTAATTTTCTTTTGAATTGCACAGCATTTAGGTGAGCCATCCTCTGCATCCTCCTTTTTGTTTTAGTTTTTTAAATCCCCCTTTTTTATACAACACACGCGATTCTCATGTGAGGAATTATCTCCCCATAAAGGCCGTCTACTTTCCTCTAGTCCTGAGGAAGAGCCTCAGTGATGTCTAACTACTAACACATACACATAGGATCGAAACGTCGACAGCAATCCCATTGTTTCATGGTCTCTGTCAATCATCTTAAAAAGTGTGAATAATGATAGAGAATGCTGTTGAACTGTGGATCTGAGAGAGCACAGACTTTTTTGTAAAACATTTTCTATGAAGGCCATGTTACAATTAGTCAGTATCTACATTGTGTAATGTTAAACTTATTTTTTCACTCTATGTCACCTTATCACTAAGTCACGTCATTTGATCAGTTTTTGTTTTTTACCGCCTTTTTATGAAAAAGAAAATGTGTGCATATTATTCGATATATGACTTCCAAAATGCTAAATTTCTATAATGGATATTGTGTGTTGTTTATTTAGGTGATGTATTTTGGGGTGCATTGGTCAGCATAGGCCCACACTCTCCCAACTTCTTGGAGAACACACATAGATCTTCTCATATAGGTGTGACTTTCCATTACCTATTTTTCACGCAAAGAAATTGCGACACCCGACAGAACTCATTGTAGTTTTTAACATTGTATACCTAGGTCTGAGGTGCACAGGGTAATCCCATTTCGTTAGGTGATGCTCCCATAGCACATCAGTGCTAACCATCTCTTACATCACCACCAGTCTGGCTGCAGATCACATTGTTGCATGGAGTCCCCTACCGTACATATCATAGATGATGCCTTTTGACCAAAGAAAAAGAAGACCCTTACCTCCTGATATTGCTGGACCGCTCACCTGCTTTTGACACAGTTGACCATCTCACCGTCATATGGAATCCAGAGTCTTGAATGTAATTCACCGGCAATATCCTTGACTATTTCTCCTCCTTCCTTTCCAACTTGCACCAATTTGTTCACATGGGTACCTCTAGGTCACCTAAATCCCTATCACATGAGGAGTCCCCCAGGGATCCATACCATCTTGGGTCATCATTACATGGAACTGCTTGGTGCTCTACTCACAGATAACAGCATCAAGATACACAACTCTACTTGAAAATGTCCTCTTGTTCAGAAATCCAACACCTCATATGCTGCTTGTATATCATCCATACTTTGTTGCCCAGCACCTACCCGAGGAGTCCCCCAGAGTTCCATACTGTCTCCTGTCATTTTTATATGGAACCACTTGGTGCTCTACTCACAGATAACAGCATCAAGATACACAACTCTAATTGAATGCCTCCTCTGCTTCAGACAGCCAACACCTGATATGCTGATTGCCTATCATCCATTCTTGAATGCCCTGCACGTACCTGAAGCTCTTCCAAACAAAGACAGAATTCTTGCTATATGAAGTACAAATGTGGCTCAATGACATGAATCTTAACTACTTTGAGCCCCTTCTTGGTCTGAATGCCAAGTCACTTGGATTTGCCCTGGGCATTAACCACATTCTCAAGGAACACATTGTCAAAAAACAAAGATGGGCTGGTATTAGCTTTCTCTTCTAAAGAAAGTCAAACAATTTCATACAGCAAGAGAATTCAGAACTGCTGTTCAAGCCATCATACTCTCACATCAAGGGGGTCGTAATGCCCTTTTTCAAGACCTCTCAGACTCCCCTCTGGCACTCATTAAAGCCACCTTACACGCCATAGCACGTCTCATCAAAAGAGTGAAGAAATATGATCACATCTCCCGCATCCTGATGGAACTCCATTGGCTTTCATTCATCAGTCCACACCATTTTAAATACCAGCTGCATTATTTACAAAGCAATCATGACCAGCAACTCCCCCTATTTTGCAGACAAGCTCATCAAGCCTGGTGGTTTTTGGTGCACACACAGCCAAGACTCCGTCAGACTGCAGGCTAAGAAGTGTGAAAAAGACAAAAACAAGATGGCAAGCCATTGCCATTTCATCAGGACCATCACAAGCCTGCTTCCATTTAGAAAAGAGTTAAGGACTCACCTTTTTAAATCGCAAAGCATTAACAGTCAACAGCATAACTTCCTCTCTTACTACTTGTTGACTTTAGACGTGTCTTTGAACAAATACTGTGCACCACTGCCTTTTGGCAGGATTCACACTATAGAAATACAGTATACATACATACTTACTGACATGGCAAGGATGGAATGGACACTTATGCAAGCAAGAAAAACCGGCTCCTATGCCCAACCAAGTTGTGTAGGTAAAGACATCCATAACGGGGAGCAGTGAGTCGCTCGCAACTTAGCACCCAGTGCCCCTGTGCCTGCTACCATAAAAGGGGGTTCCCCTGAGAGGAGCTATGTTGCAGATGCACTCGAGTAATGGCCTGATTGGTCCCTGGTGTTGTGAATGGAGATAAGGACTTTCTGAGACTTCTGTTACGTTTACATTGGTGTCCACACAGTTAGTGTCACAGCAGATCACTTTTAGACTTAGAGGAGTAGAGATCTCTATGCTTGCCTAATTATTGCAAGTGTGAAGCTTTATGCTAAACACAAATTTCCTTTTTCCAAGACTTCTACTGAAGCCTGATTATGCTGACACCTTCTATGCTCCCGATTTAGAGACCCTTGATAGATGACCCTATATTTTACATGTTTAGAAGAGAGAAAGAACATGTCTTTATGGAACATTTGTTTGCTTTAATTTCAATGTATTTCCGTATTGTGGTGGCTATGACAATTCTGTTTGTCTTTCTTTTGCATCTCAACCAACTGAGATATCTCAATGTACCTAGTGTATTGTTGTATATTAGATTTACTCTTGGTTTGCATATGTACAGGATTGATTGGAAATCCAAATAAAACCCTTTAACCATATTAAGCGATTCCTGGTCCTTATTGTGGAGTCAAATGGAATTCATAGGTTAGAAATATATTGTTAATGTTTTCCCCATTTCAGTCCTTCATGTCAGCTAACAAAGGTCCATAATACCAATGGGGAAAAATATTTAATGACTTGACAAAGAGACTAAGATGCAAGACACAGAGCTCCAACATCGACAACCATTCGTGACTACCCATACACTGAGAAATTCAAGCCAGGGGTAAGAACACCTCAATTACCTGCCAAGATAATGTACGCCAACATCTCACTTACCATCCCTTGTTTGACTTAATGCATTCTATCTTACCTAGGGTACGCCCAAATCAGTTGCAGCAGCACAGAGTATTTTATAGCTCTAAAGTGCAATGGCTGCATTTGCATGTCTTTTGTTTCTTGTGGACCTAAAATTGACACTTCACAACTGGCAATATCAAATCTCTGATGCGACAACTCATCTTGAGGAAGGTCAGGAAGTTGCAGAGGGGACAGCTCCAAAGACTACACATTTGACTGTATATTGTTGTGATTGAAGGGGACATTTCTTACTGGGTAAAGTCTCACTTTTTGGTGCGCTTTCTAAATAAATGGTGAGGACTTTCCAATGTAATATTGTACCATTTGGGCTTTGAAAGCTGATCTTGAACCCAGCCAGATTGTATGTACTAGCATTCTTCCAATAAAGAAATTGCTGAGTTTCTTACATGTTTGTGTTGTAGGGTCCTTTCAGGGATGCTGCATTGGCTGTTTGTGTGCCTTAGCCTGCATTTTCCCAGATTATGTAACAAGTTATTGATACTCGATTGAAGAACATGCATGGGCACATGGAGTTCTATACAGACACTTGGTTTATAAAGAAAGTGAATTCTGCTTTATTTACAGCTCCTGGGTTCCAGAATGTTGCTTAAATATTGGACATTGTCCATACTCAGCTTCTTCCGCCTACAACATGGGAGAGAGTATCTCATAATTAAAATAATACATATTTCATCAGTAGCTAGTTGGGGCATGATACTATATTATAGATTTATTAGGGCAAAATAAATATTAAGAAAATCATAAATTACTATTGCTTTTTTATATGTACGCATTCAGCGCATGATAAAATATTGAGCGCTTTTGCACAAAGCAATTTTGCGGCTGCAACATTCAAATCAAAGCCTTTGCGACCGCAAAATTAGATTTTTAAAAGTACAAAACCCACATTGCGATTCAGTAACATGTTACCAAATCACAATTTGGGTTTGCAAGTAAATACTGAGTTGGTATTTGGAAAGGTAGTTTAAAGGGCATATCTTCCAACAATCAATTCCTTATGTGATGTACTAATGTTTTGCTACCGAAAAACATTCATGCTTTACCAGCAGTCAAAGGAGGTGGTAACTATTTGCAAATGGTAAGGGGTGCAAGTGACCCCATCCCCTTTGTGAATGTGGACACAACCATTTTTTAGTAGAGGGCAGTAGCACCTGGGACTCCTGCATAATCCTAAAAAATTGTAAAAATTTTCATTTGAGTAAAATGGGCTGCATTAAAAAAATATATATATTCCTCTAAAAGCAATCACAGATGACATGGTGGTCTACTGTCCACAGGAGGACAGAATGCCTGTGAGTGTAGCCCATCATAGTGGATAACAATTTGTGAGCTACCTCATACATATTAATGAGGTAGGGCAAATTGCGACCCATTATGATTTGATATTTTGAGAACCAACCTGTTAATAGATAGGTTAATTCGCAAAATATCAATCCATTTGGAAGAAATAGATGAGAAAATGGCAACCACTTCTAGCAACTCCATTTGAATAGAGTTCTAGTTAGAAAATGCAAATTTCAAATCCTTTTTCCTTATTTGGAATATTAGTACTTGAGACCCATGATTTAATATTTTAAGGAATTCTAAAATACAGAATCCGCTAACGCTCAGCACTCACCAACCGCATTGAAAGCAACACCAACTGTGCCAAGGAAATCTTTGATGGAGTAAAAGACTTCACCTCTCCAGCAGCAAGCTCCACCAGTGTGAGACCCAACTGAACCCTTCAACCATCACAATCTTCTAGCCCATCTCTACCAATGCCTAGAAGACTAGCCTGGCCACCTAACCCAGTATCACTACTAAAAGAAACAGCAACAACTATGCAATTAATTCACTCAAGAGCACCGTCGGACCCTTGCCCTTACCACCTCTTCATCACAGGACTTGACGGCATCAGCACAGCACTCACCATAGTCCTGAATGACTCACCATACCAAAATTGCCAGCCCAGATGCTTGTTAATATTCCACAATGCTCCCCTCCTTAAGAAACTCCTCAGCAGATCCGAAGATATTAGCGAACCACTGGCCTATCTCCCTGCTACCCTACCCGGCAAAAGTAATGGAAAAGATGATAAACAAACAGTTAGCCATTCACCTCACTGACAACCACTTCCTCAACACCACTCAATCTAGATTCAGACCGAACCACTGTACAGCCAGATAATCATGGACAGAGGTGACACAGTGGTCCTCATCCTATTGAATCTTTCTGCTATCGTCAAAACTGTCTCCCACCCAACCCTTATCCAATGACTGCATGAAGCCAGAATCCAAAGTACCGCTCGTCACTGGATTTGCTCCTTACTGACAGGACACCCAGGGAGCCAGCCTGGCCCCCTCACCTCAGACACCATTAAACTCTATCTGTTGAGGTTCCTCATTTAGTCTCCTATGTTTAACGCCTACATAACCCCACTCTCCAGCATCATCTGCGCCCACCAAATCAACATCATATCCTCTGCTGATGCCACCCAGCTTATACCCTCTTGCACAAGGGACCAAACACCCAGACCAATTTCTCCACCTGCATGGCCAAAGTTGCCAGATGGATGAAAATCAACTGCTTCAAGCTCAACACAGACAAGAAAGAAGTAGGAATGTTTTGCAAAGACACCTGGCTCTGGGACACCACCTGGTGGCCTGCTGAACTTGGACCCACACCCCCATGGCAACCCATGCAAAGTACCCTAAAATAGTAATCAACAACAATGCTCAACTGGACTGGTCATGTGAAAACAGTCTCTGATTCCTGCTTCCACACACTAAAGATGCTAAAGTAGAACTTCAAATGACACCCTACCAACATTTGCAGAACCATAACTCAGGCCTTCATCAGTGGGAAGCTGGACTTCAGCAACACACTCTGTTGGAATGAATACTCAACTGACCAGAAGACTCTATACTATAAAAAGAACTTAGAGGCTAGGCCCACCCTCAAACTCTTACCCCACACTAACATCACCCCACACATCAAAGGGCTCCACTGGTTCCCAATCCACAAATTAGCACTTTTCAAACTGCTCAGCCACCCATACAAAGTCTTACACAGCATTGGGCCCTATTTACCTCAACAACTGCATAAACTTTCATATCTACTATAGAACTTCACTGAGCCAGACTCCTCCTTGCATACCCCTTTTCCACTTACAAACAACACCCAGATGTACCAGCCCCTGTACATCACAGCCTCCTGTTTAGTTCTTGAATTCTGCAAGAAACTGAAGACCTGACTCTTTACCTAACCCCGACCTAGACTTGGCCCATTCAGCTCCTGATTCAACACCTGGATACCTCCACTTGTGAGATGTGCACTATACAAATACAGATAACATAACATTTACAATTTGCCAAACAACGGTATTGAATCTCGCTTGGAGTTCCAGAAACAGGGCCTCATGGTAGTTGTAGTCATTTCAATCTCTATGTCCCTACACTTGACAAATAGGTAACTCCATGTGAAGTTGAAAACAGTTGTAACATGACAGGTGAAAATGAATGAATGAATGTTGGATTTATAGAGCGCGTGGTTTCCCTGGAGCGTACCAGCGCTGTACCACTGGGGAACCCGTCCTGGCTTTCTCTGTGAGATGATCCGTTTACTGGGCATCCCCAAGGTGCAGCCAGGCATCCCCGGCGGTGATGGGGCCGGAGTGGAGATTAAGCAAGCTATTGCCCAGAGTTGCAGCATGGGACCCCATGGTTAGAGTGGCACTGAGGCGAGATTTATCGGGCCCACTGACATTGGTCCTGCACACGGCTGCGTCGGGAATTGAACCCTGGTCCCGGGCCGACCTCTGCCTCCGGGTCTGCCGCCTCTAACCGTTGAGCCACACTTCTCCAAATGGACAAACACTATTGCTTTTTGTTTTCTGTTACAGAAACAGTGCCTCATGGTAGTTGTATTCATTTCAATCCCTACTTCCCCACACTTGAAAAATGGGTAACTCCATGAGAGGTAAACATCAGTTGTAACATCGATGACAATTGAGAAAAAGGGATCACTTTGTGACCCTTCTGTACTGATTATTCAACATTCTCTCTAATTCTTGCCTAAGAATTGTGTTACCTATCAGAACTCTTCGTAGCCTTTAAAAGATAAGTGAATATGTTCAAACAACACTGTTGCATCTTGTTTAGAGTTACAGTAACAGGTCCTTATAGTAGTTGGAGTCATTTCAATCTCTGCGTCCCCACACTTGACAAATGGGTGACTCCATGAGACGTGTAAAACAGTTGTAACGTGGCTGACGGGGGGGAATAGGCAAATGCTATTGATTCTTGTTTTCTGTTACAGAAACAGGGCCTCATGGTACTTGTAGTCATTTCAATCTCTACGTCCCCACACTTGTCTAATGGGTAACTTCATGTGAGGTGAACATCAGTTGTTATTTGGCTGACAAATGAGTATGGGCAAACAACACTATTGCATCTTGGTATGAGTTACAGAAACATGGCCTCATAGTAGTTGGAGTCATTCCAGTCTCTACTTCCCAACACATGAAAAATGGTAAGGGTAGCATACCTGTTGCCAAACTGTAGTTGGGATGGACCATACATTTACATATTAAGAAATATCATGGGCCCAGGGATGAAAGTTTAATTGTAATTCACTTACAGACAGCATTGCAGCATGTGCCATGTAATGGATATTGATACATGCGATCTTATATTCAGCAACACACATTGAAACTGGCAATCAAACATCTCTGATGCCTTGAGTACTGCATTTAGGAAAGAAGATAAAGAAAACATTAGCAAAAGCTGAGATGAGAGCATAGAGGCCATTGAAGTGTTGTGACAGTCAGTGAGGTGTAGCTTGCCAGACTCTACTCCCCAGCTATTTCTGTCAAGCCATCATAATGCAGGATAGCATATTTATTTATTTATTTGTTTGTTTGTATAGCGCTAGAATCGACCCCCCAAAGGGGTATCTCTGCGCTTCAGCGAGATATGGGTGGCGGAATAACTCCAATGAGTTAGTTAGTGAGGAAAAGGATGGTCTTCAACTGCTTTCGGAATTGTAGATGGTCCAAACACTGCCTCAAGGGCAGCGGCAGTTCGTTCCAGTAACGAGGGCCAAGATGGGATAGGGCCTTTCCTCCCAATCTTGCTCTTCTTACTCGTGGCACCACAAGCAGAGATTTCGTACTTGAGCGAAGTGATCTTGAAGGGGCATACAACATAAATTGCCTTATGAATGGTAGAGCAGATTTTAAACTTGACTCTTTGACGGATAGGGAGCCAGAGCAATTGTATCAGAAGATGGCGGGAGGGAGTCCTAGGGGGGACATTAAGGACTAATCATGCCACTGTATTCTGAACCACCTGTAGTCTTGCCAATGAAGCAACATTGGCAGAGACTAACAGGCCGTTGCAGTAGTCCAGGCGACTTAATACAAGTGCCTGGACAAGTGTTTTTCAAGAAGAGTCCGGTAGTAGGGGAAAAACTCGACAGAGTAGGCCTATTGTGTGGAAACAAACCCCGGCTGTTTGAGCGGCATGCTCTTTCAGCGTAAGTGCCTGGTCCAGCCGGATCCCTATATTTTTTACTGATATCTTAGGGATAGGAAGAGGGCCTAGATCTGTCGGCCACCATTCAGGAGTCCATAGAAGGGGTGCCTCTCCGAAGAGCATAATTTCAGTTTTCCCCACATTGCACTGGAGGAAGTTGTTTCGCATCCAGTCAGATATTGCTTTCATCCCCTTAAAGAAGGCCGCCTGTACCGCTGAAGTGAAGTTGTTAAATGGAAAAAGTAGCTGGGTGTCATCAGCATATGAAATGGGGATGAACCCATGGGGCCTCACAAGATTGGCCAAGGGAGTTGTTGGAAATGGCCCTTTTTGCAGGGTTATCCCCAAACGTTTTGCTTTTTCCTCCCTGGTTTTTACTGACCCGTGGTTGTTGGCAATAGGACTCTGGGCACTTTACCACTGCCAATGTGCACATGCTCTCTGTGTAAATTGTTGTTGTAATTGGTTATCCATGATTGGGATATTTGTATCACTAAGAAGTCCCTAGTAAAGTGCACTGAGTGTGCCAGGGCTGGTGATACAAATGCTACTAGTGGGCCTGCAGCACTGATTGTGCCACCCACATGAGTAGCCCTAAAATGGTGTGTCAGGCCTGCCACCGCAGTGTCTGTGTGCAGTCTGTGAACTGCAATGTCAACCTGGCCAGTGTCTCCACTGACCAGGCCTAACCCTTCCCTTTCTGTATACATTGGAAACCCCTATGGAAGGCCCAAGATACCCCCCTGGGTAGGGTGCAGTGTATGTGAAAGGTAGAGCATGTACTAGTGCAGGTGACATGCTCTGGTAGTGAATTACCACCATTTTCGTTTTTCACTATTGTAAGGCTATCTTGGCCATAGGCTATCATGGGGAATGCTGTGTACAGTGGTTACCTGCATATCTTCCCATAGGAGCAAGATAGGACATAAAAGTCTGGCATCACTGAACTCAGAATTTAATAACACATCTTTTGGGAAAGGTGGTTTTTAAATCCTGTGTTTAAAAGCGGCACTTTCAGAAAGTGACCTTTCTGTGTGTCTTTGGCTGTTTGTGAATTGACTGTCTGGTTTGTGAGTGACAGGGCTGGGGGATTCCAGGAGACAGAATGAGTCCGCCCAGTGGTGAATAGAGAGATCTGCATCTAGATGGGAGGGAGGAGTTGCACCTGGGACCTGAATAGGACTGTCCTTGCCCCCCACAGTGTTGGCTCCACCCCCTGTGGTGCGTCTGATGTCTCTGCCCTGCACTGTGAAAGGAAAGAAGCAATCATTTCAACAAAAGTGCTCCAGGGCTGTGCTTTCCCTCCACAATGCTGGCTCCACCTCCTGTGGGGCGTCTGATGTTTCTGCTCTGCACTGTGAAAGGAAAGAAGGAGTCATGTAAACAGAGTGCTCCAGAACTGGTTCAGACCGGGCTCAGAGCCCTCCTGCACAAAGGGAACAAAGACTTTTTGGGGTATAAGTACAGGACCCCAGACTACAGAAAATTAGATCATCCTGGAATCAAGAAGGAACCTCTGCCAAGGAGAAAGCTGAAACTGAAGAAGACAGACTGTCCTGCTGTTGCTCTGCTGGACTGACCTGCTGTTGCTTTGCTGCCAAGGAGAGGGGAAGGACTTTGCTTTGTGTGTGTCCCCTTGCTTCAAAGGAATCTCCAAGGGCCTGAGAAGAGCTGGCTCCCTGTTATGAAGTCCCAGGAACAAAAGGACTTCACCCACAGCTTCCCTGAACTCTACTGAGAGAGCCATGTCCTTCCTGGAGTGCTTGGCCCATGTGTGGTTTTTCTGGAAGTTGTACCTGTGTTGGGAAGATGGAAACCAAGCTTTTAAGGAACTTTCTGCAAGTTTTATCGCATCTCCGGCATAGAGAGAAAATTCCCGCCGCTACGAAGACCGAGATCGTCACAGCACCTGTCGCCGCTGCCTGAAGACGTTGCATCCTTCGTTTACCGGAAGATTTCTGTTGCTGCGAACATCGTCGCAGAGCCTGTTGCTGCTGGGTGAGATCACCGCATCACGTCGCTGCGAGAATCGTTGCAGAGCCATCGCATCAAGGAACTGCGAGTGAAAGATCGCAGCTGAGCAGCGCATCGTCGCCCCGGAGATCGTCGCAGTCCCTAAAGATCAACGCATCGTGCCTTTGCAAGCATTTCCCTACGGAACCTCCGCTCCGGAATCCATACAAGGTATTGCCTCCCTCCCCATACAGACCGGATTCGTCACAACACGCCCGCTAAGTCCAGCGGGATTGTCTCAGCGCATCCCCAGGGTCTCAGGAGTGACACATTGCTTGTTTTCCACCGCACCAGCTTCTGTTTTGGAACTTTGTCGCATTAAAAGATACTGTTGGCAAAACATGATGCAACTGTGGATTATTTTATCGCTAACCCTAAGAACTCCATATTCTTGAACTCTGTATGTTGGATTTTTGTCATTTTTGTCTTGTGTAGTTTAGATTAAATACCTTTATTTTTCTAAACTGTTGTGGAGTCAGTTTGTGGTGTTTTCACTGTGTTACTGTGAGTTTTGGTACAAATACTTTACACATAGCCTTTGATAAGTCTTGCCTGCTCGTGCCAAGCTACCCAGAGGGTGAGCAGAGGTTATCTAAGAGGGTTTCCTCCTTACCCTGACTAGAAGCAAGGGTCCCTATTTAGACAGTGGTACCTACCTCTGCCAACTAGAGACCCCCGGGAGCAGATCGATACGGGCCCAGGTTAACAATCTGAAAACAGTCGGATAGAAAACTCCGCACCCATTGTAAAGCTGTTTTCCTTAACCCAACCTCTTCCAGTCTGTTAGTCAGGATGTTGTGCGAGATTGTGTTGAACGCTGCGGATAGGTCCAACAGCACCAGAATCATAGAGTGGCCCTTATCTAGGGTCATCCTGATGTTATCCGTGACCACTAGAAGAACTGATTTGGTGATGTATTTGGGCCTATAACCAGACTGGGAAGAGTCTAAACATCCCATTGACCTTCTTTTCCCAGGGAAAGAGTTGTAATGGGGTGCTGGGAGTACCACCGCCAATCCTTTAGGCCTCCAGGTGATGCTGAAGGCCAGGGAAAAAACCTTTGCCCTCAAGTTGTTCCACCTCATCCTAATTTCCTGCTGTGTGCTCAGGGTGGTACCTACAGCATTCACTTTGTTGACAATCCTGGTGCACATTTCCATTTTCCTACTAAGAGGAGTATGTTGTGGTTTTACTCTTATGATTTTATCCATCATGACTGACAACTCAGCCTCTGAAAAGTATGAATTTATTGTGCTTAACATAACTATAAATTAAAGTGCGTGACAATGACTAACAAAAAACACCAAGGGATATTTGTGATTTTTTTAAAGTATGTGGAGATGTTAAATTGGATAGTGGGAAAAAGGAAGCCTTTGCGATTAAATTTGCTGCTCTTTCTTGCTGTGCTGCACTGTACAGGCAAAGACTCATGGTATGGGATGGGGTGTGTTTTATAGTGTAATTTGCAGGTGTGTCCACTTGCCCAATGATCATCAGCTGTGTACTTTCTGAATCCATCCATGGGGCACTGTTGTAGTGCTTTGCTGCGAGCCTACCGCGGAGGTGTAACACATTTGGGGAACCACCAGTACAACTAAGTTTTCAAAATTGGCAGGAAACATCAGCCCTGATGGTGTCAGAGTGCGCATCGCCTGCATTGCAGAATGCTAAAGCCTAGGGGGGAACAACGTAGTCGACATAGGCTGCAGTTCGAGCAGCATGCATCTGGAGATGATGGGCGGAAGACTGCCGGCACAGTAGACTTCTATGGACCACCCCCCACGGTACAGCAGTCGGACCTCAAAACCAGTAAACAGGACCTGAGATACAGGAAGCAGCAGAAAGGGAGGGAATAATGAAATAGAACATTTGTAGGCAACATCTTGTCAAATAGCGAGATCGAATTTTTGTGCAGTAAGTCAAGAGGTCACACTGCAGTTCTAGCTGGGCAGAAAACATCCTCCACCTTATTCGCCTCCTCACTAAAGGTCACTCTGACTGGCCTCATTTCTCGCAGCTTCACTCACTCTCACCCAAACTCACTCATTCGCATTTACTTAGACTCACTTTGTCTCGCTCATTCTCTGACTAATAATGCTCACCCAGACTGTGACTAACTCAGTCTCACTCTGACTCACTCATTCTCATGCACAGTATCTCTCAGTTATGCTCACTGTGATTCTCCCCACTCTTATTCATTCTCATCCATACTCACTCTACCTGTCACCATTCTTACTCACTTCATTTACTCTCACTTTCACACACAAAGATCCGCAGAAATGCTCACACATACATGCGTTCTCTAACAGACACACACTCTCACCCAAACACACGAAATATTGAAAAGCTTTTTTTACTTTGCTGCCTGCACGGCTTCCGTTTGGACTCCTGCAGCTTCTCTCTGATTCCGGTGCTGGAGCATGATACTGAAATCTCAAACTTGCACAGTAGCAGGTTCAAGATTTCCATGTCTACTAGTTCACCCTACACTTTCCCTAGTGATTGGTGTATAGCCATGGGCACCGCGGGAATCCTGAAGTGCCCATGGTTACCTTTAGTTCTGATGCTTTAGCATGTCACAGATTAGGGAAGTACTAAGGCGTGCCAGGGCTGGGATTTCACCAGCCTTAGGCATTCTCTATGATGACTGGTTCCACGTCCTTTATGCGCCTGTGTCTGCAAAAGTGATTAATACATTATTAGTCACCCTTGGTATAATAAAAACAGGCCAGAAAAACTAGGTGGGAAAAGCCCTGGAGCCTTTAAGTGAGAGCATCCATTGGGGTAGTGAATGCTTCTTTGAAAACTATATGACGTTGGTGTTGTGTTGTGCATATGCTCGGGCGGTCTGCATACCATGCTCTGCAATGGGAGAGCAAATTAAAAGTATATTGGGAACATACTTATGTGACTGATGGTGATGTAAAGGCATATTACAATACAAGGGCATTTTTCAGGTTTATACAATGCTCCCATTTTATTTGGACTGCTACTATATATTGGTCGCCAAAGGATTTTTGTTTGTCATTTTGTAAGTCAATTCTGCTGGGTAAAATTTCTGGGAAGGCCATCAAATGCAGTTGTCAAATGGTTGAATTTTTTTGCGACAAATCTCCACCCCCAGCATTATTTGAGATATCTGTTTCAGCAACAACAACAACAAAATGGAAGACCAGCATTTTAATCTGCCTGGAATTTGTTGCACGTATGTTTCCAGAGCATTCAAGTAAATCAAGATATCATCTAAATACACTATACAAAATGCATTTAGAGTCCTTACAGTATCTGACTTAAAATGCTGAACATGTTTTTCCAGGGAATCTGAGTTAATCAAAATGTCATTTAAATACACTATTCAATATGAATTCAACAATCCTGCAGTACTTCCACAATAAAAAATTGAATAGCAGCTGGGGCAGTACAGAGCCTTAAAGAAATTACCTGATATACAAATTCTTTGAACCTTAGGAACTTATTACGAGTTTGGCGGTTCATGGACCTCTGTCCCGCTACAGGTGGTCTGACGGTGGTGAGCCGTCCACCATATTACGCATTGGGCAGATTAGCTGTGCAAAGACCGTGACTGGGAAGCAGCACACCGCCAACCACCAGGGCCACAGTAGGGGGAATGAATGAATGAATGAAAGAGCTTTTATATAGTGCAACGTTCACTCCAAGGAGTATCTTGGCACTGTATACAGAGAGAAAGAGCACCTGATAGGAGAAGAGCTGGCACAAACTCAGATGTCAGAACTTCAGATGAGAGACCAAACAGTGTTGTCTGGGATACGAAAGATCCAGGTTTTTAAGGACTTCCTAAAGTTGAGTTCCGTTTGTGTGTGTCTAAGTTGAGTTGGCAAGGAGTTTCAGGCTTTGGTCCCTAGGACCGCCAGTGTCTTTCCACCCCTGGTTTTAAGTTTAAAGTTGGGGTGGAGCCGAATTTGACAGCCACCATTGATCCGGTCGGAAAACGTTGGTCTTGTCAAACACCATAATCTCTGTTTTAGAGCTATTACATTTCAGATGGTTTAGTTTCATCCAATCCATCACTGCTGTTAAACAGTGGTGAAATTTTTCTTCAGCCACTGTCGAATTTTTATCGAGGGTAAGAATCAGTTGAGTGTCATCTGCATAAGCGATGCACTCAACATCATAAGTGTCCATCAGAAAAACCAGTGTTGCCATATAGAGATTAAAAAGGGTTGGGCTCAAGGCCGGGCCTTGAGGAACCCCTAATGCCAGCCCTTTATCTTGCGATTTATAGCATCCCAGTGTTACAATCTGATGCCTGTTTTTTAAAAAAGATGTAATCCAGGCCAATGCATTGTTGGTGAGTCCACTGCATGCAAGTCTGTCTCTCAGAATATCGTGAGAGACCGTGTCAAATGCGACTGACAAATCCAACAGAACCAGTACCGCATCCTTTCCCTGATCCATGGCAAGTTTTAGAGACTTAGTGGTGTGCAGTAGTACTGATTCTGTTGAATGACCAGGTCGAAAGCCAGATTGCTTGGGATGTAAGATAATGGCTTCTTACGTGAAATCATTGAGTTGGATGCTAACAAGTTTCTCTGTACTTTTACTCAAACATGGCAACAATGAGATGGGCCTGAGAGTGGAAAGGGTCGTGGGATCTGAAAGTTTCTTTTTTTGAAGTGGCTTCACAGCAGCAGTTTTCCAGCTGTTGGGGATTTTAGCTAGTCTGAATGTAGCATTAATGGTCCGATTAATGATGAGGTTGATAGTATACACCAGAGCATGTACATTTTTTGGGGTACAGGAATCGAAAGGAGAGCCAGATTTACAGGAGCGAATAGCTTGCCTAGATTGTTTACGTTGATTCCATTGGGCAGTACAGTGGTGCAATACCGCCATCCGTATTACAAGTTGACTTCCTGACAAGCTGAGTGAGGTGGTTGGACTGCTGCCTAAATATCGGCAAGAATGAAGGATTTGCATATTCACCCCTTGCCAGTTCTCCCTAGCAGATTTCAATGTTGATCCCTTTTTCCAGGTCCCCACTACACTGAAGCATCTTAACCCTGAGAATACAACCCTGTCTTCTGCAATATACAGATGAGTCTTCTTTGTACCATACACCCATTGTCAGGACTGCCCAGAACTTGACTGAACCTGGTAATGGGTATATGGTATTTTTCCACATATATCATGCATATGTGTGCATTTGACACATATGTAGTTGGAATGTACATACAGGCATCAATATATACGGAATTACATTGCCCATCACTGCAAGACTGCCACACCACCGGCTCCTCTAGAAACTTGAAATATGGCACTTGAAAAGTTACGGGCGTAGTGGTCTCCTAGCGGTTAAAGACGCGGTCCTTCTGCGGTTGGACCACCAAACACATAATAAGGCCTTTAGAGCCAAACACAGTTTTCTTTTCATCAGCATCTTAGACATTAATCAAACAATAAACTCCTTTAAGAATAATCTTGGTGAAATTTGTTGCAGGTTTGATCTGATCTAAAAGAACAGATATCAGTGATACTGGGTACCTGTTTTAACTATAAATATATTGAGTGTTCTATAATGAATACATGTTCTTAACTCAACTTCTTTCTTGGGCGGCATAAAAAAAAGGGGAAGTAGGCTGGGGACTGTGATGGACTGATGAATGCATTAGCTAAATGTTCCTATAAGTACCATCTGGAATATTCTGTTTCTGATTCTGTAATTGGATACACACGGCTACAAGGTATAGATGTCCCAGGTTCCAGCTCAATCTTGCAATCCTAATTTTGGTGTAGAGGTATTACACTTGCATTTTTTAAATCAAAAACATCATGAAAATTCTAACAAGAAGGCACGGTAGCTGCACAACCATTTACATTAGTTACCAATATTTCAGTTAATGTCCTTGAAAGATGAATGCCCTTGAAAGATGACTATGAGCTTGGTCTTCAAGTGTCAATAATTGATTCATATAATAATCAAAGTTCATTAGGATTGTTATTGCTACCCAGTCCATACTGTGATTATGCAGGGTTAGTCATGGTATACCCAAAGTGACTTTGTCCTAGGGGATAATAATTTAATTAAAATGTATATTTTCTATGTAACTTTCAAAACGTAACGAATAAATCATGTGTGTAAAAAAGCGTATGCATCCTGGAAACTGTTCAGAACTATTTACTGTCTTAAGTTCTTCTTAAAGGTTTTTCCTAATCAATTGTATCTGTAAATACTTTAATCATTTAGGGCCATATGTAGGTAGCTTAATACCGGTTGGTAACGGGCGAAAATCAGTAAATTTGCCGTTACCGACCGGTATTTAGCTTTTCCTAATGTAGGTCGCAGGTTTTAAGGATTCGGTAATTTACTGATTCGGTAATTTAAGGAATCGGTAAATTACCGAATCCTTAACATGCCGAATCGGTAAATACTGAATCCTTAAATCCTATGTAGGCGGCACTCAAGTGAGTGCGTTTTTCATTTAAGGATTTGTTATTTACCACCAACTACAAAATGGTGGTAAATATCGTAAACCTTTAAAAAAGCAATTTTGTGCTTTTTTTAAATGTGCCATGTAGCAGACATACATGCCCTTAGGGCATGTATGTGTGCCACATGTGCACACATGCACTATCCAGGGGTTCAACAGGGTGTCCATGTGACATCCTGCCACCCTTGAATATGTTCCCCCTATTACCGATCCAGTATTTACCGAATCGGTAATAGTGAATGGCTTTCCATTCATTCCTATGGGCCTCCAGGCCCATAGGAATGTAAATGTAAATGTAGTGCTTTCATATAGTGCACGTATCACCCCCGAAGGGGTCTCAAGGCGCTGTGCACATACCACTGTGGAACCCTTCCTGGCCTTTCCCTGTGAAGTGCCCACTCCTGGGTACCCCCAAGGTGAAGCCAGGCATCCTAGCACTGTTGAGGCCATTGTGGAGATTAGGCAAGCTATTGCCCAGAGTTGCAGAGTGGGTCCCATGATTAGAATAGGCACCAAGGTGAGAATATCAGGTCCGGGGAAATTGAGCCCAAGACCCGCCGAGGTGGGAATTGAACCCTGGTACGGGCCAGATTTCTGCATCAGGGTCTGCCGCTCTAACTATTGAGCCACACTTCTCCAGAAATAAATGGAATGAATGGAAATTACCGAATCGGTAAATACCGAATCGGTAATACAGAATATTACAGATTCTGTAAAATTTACCAAATTTTAGCTACATACTATTTACCGATTTTCAAATACCGAATCGGTAAAATTCGGCATTTAAAAATCGGTAAATAGTGATTACCTACATATGGCCCTAAATATCCATATAGTTCCCTGATGTACCTGAATCTTAAAGTACTGAGACAATCTTATCCTGTTCCTTGGTCAATGTCATTTTCGTGGTAATATTGAATGAACAAATCATGCATGCATAGTATTTATTACCAAAGTTGAACTGACTGATTTTCATCACTCGATAAGGCAGCTCCATTTATTGCTGAGGAAACCAGTTTTCTGCTGGTAGTAAGTTTAATTTCTGTGATATTACTGGCATCTGCTTCTTTGAACTTTTAGGTTTGCACTGAATATCCTTTACCAAATATGCAGATTTACCTCAATACATACAAAACCTTTGAAAAGGTTTTCTGTGTTTTATTTCATTTGAAAGAGGGGCCTTTCATATTCCTAACTGCATAAGCTCACAACTGTCTCTTTTATGGTTGATGTGACAGCAAATAGCTTGGTCATGATCTTATTTTTCTTGGAGCAACACTAATCTAAATTATGATTTATTGTACTACTGCATGTGAAAGCTTTACACACATCAGTAGAGGGTTAACATCCTGGGTTAGTACATTCTTTAGTTCATTTCATAATCCTTTATAATAGAGAGTGGATCTTTTTTTCCTGGAGCCAACCACTTTCAAATACAAACAATCAGTATAACTTATTAAATCTTGAAGTCACTGTTTCAAATTCAGCAATTTGCTATCCAAAGAAAGAGCCTGTGATGTTCTATCAAACTATTTCAGATTATCTCGAAGAAAGAAAAAAAATACACATGTGTGGACCATGGCATTTTACTAAATGAAATGTTCCACCTGGAAGTGTTTCCATTCATATTAGAACAAAGACTACTTTGGTTTGGTTACCTGGCAATGTCATGGCTTAACATATAAAATGCAAGTTACTCTAATTAAATAACAATGCACACTTCTTGGAATCACCACAAAACCTCTCTGCTGATACTATAGGTATTACAGGTTGTACTTGAGAGTATGTATGTGCATAAAACGTAGGGTCTAATACTAGGGACAGTAAGAGTTATTTGTTTTGGATTACAAGGACAATGGAATCAGACTTGTAGCTTTGCGCTTTGGCATCCATATAGAACCTATTTCTTTTTTTAATTGAATTAACTGAAATTACAATGTGTTGTTGAAAGCTGCCTTTAAAACATTGGATTATTGGGAGGTGACTATAAACCTCTAGGCATAATCACAACCCTTGTTAGCGTGAACCTTCCAGGCCACCAAATTAACTCGAGCTCAAGCCCCTGGTGGCTAATGCACAGAGCAGAAAGGCTTAATTTTGGGCAATGTGTAAAGTGTTTATGTTGTACCAAAACAGTAATAAAGTCAAAATGCAAAACAATGAAAATCCCAGACTGAATTAGAAATATAAAGTAAACTGTAATAAACAAAATTACACCAAATGACACAATTCTATAAGGGGTACTGGAGATATGATTTTTTAAAGATTTAAGTAGGAATAGTGCCACGAAGCACAACGTGCCAATGAAAGTCAATGGTCACAGTAGATCAAGAGCTAGGTGCAATTTGAGCATTAGCAAGATGGAGCACTGGTCAGATACCCCAACCAGGTTCGACCAGGTGAAACATTTTACCTTCTGACTATGGTCCGTATGTCCCAATCCACCACTGGAGTTCACTTCTAAACACCCAGAGGAGGCACTTAGAGATTCACAAAGTGTCAGATAATGGCCATCGGCGGGGTCTAGTCTAGATCAAGTTGCCACTGGCCAGCAGGGCATCTGCAGGAAAATGGCACTTGTTTTGTCCCTATAACTTTAATAGGAGATCAGACACATACACCTTGGAGTCCACTTCACTGTCTTGGGTACAAGGGAGAGCAGACTCAGTCCTTCAGGGCTCTTCTCAGGACACAGACAGCAGGTTTAGTTCTCTTCCGATCTTCCTCTTATGATGTACCTTGAGGTCCCACATTTATACTTGGCAGAAACTAGCGGATGGGAATGACTCTTGGGCATGTCCTAACTAACGAGGTAGAAGTTCCCGTAGCCAACCTACCCACTTTGGGCATTTTCAAGCCGGCAAAATTCTTCGCACAGTACACTTGGGCTCTGAAGGCTGGGAGTGCGTGGGGGAAGTATACTATGGTAATCCTAGAGTCCTTCAACATTGAGCACCGAAATCTAGTTTGATGCACCCACTGCACCCCAAATAAACCCAGAGACAGAAATCTGATAAAATGCAGCACACTTAGAAAGAGGAAACAACGAGGAGAAAAAAATATATTTCTCCTTGTTGCGCTTCCCAGATCCAAAATGTTAACTCATTCCCAGGTTTACCAATGTTGGTAAATCTGAGAATGCTACAAAATCCATGGGGGTTTGTGTGGAAACACCCGCGCTCCACTCACGGAATGCCCACTGGTACAGAGTAATGCAATGAAGCGGTTTGCGCTGCAGTGCGTTACTTCAGACTCATCAAGCCATGTAGGGCTGCGCAAGTTAGCCTTGCGTGACTTGATAAATCTTACTTTAGTGATGCATCGGCCTTGCGCCGCCCCTTGCATGGCGCAAGAGCGACACAAACATTGATAAGCATGCCTCAATGTGTTTTCCTTTTATTGTGACTCACTGAGATTCGGAATTTTGTGAACCGACCTATTACTACTTAAGTTGCTTTGCAAAACTCCTTTCCATTCAGGAGAAAATCGGTGCACATTTGAGACCACTTTTTGCAAATGGAAAAGTCATCCAATCAGGCCCTATATCATTTATATCACCAGTAAAACACATTACACATCCGAATGCTGACTGCCCTTCTGAGAGCAGCCCTTTTTCCAATCTCGAAATAACGCAATTGATGTGCAAAATGTCCCCTAGCAATCCCCGCTTCCTAGCTTCAGTCACTCCAAGCATTCGTGCAATAATGCCCCATTGTAACTGCAATGCCACTTTAAAACATTTTTGTTTTCTCAAATGGCAGTTATCACATGGAGGTTTAACAGCCAGACCTATTTCATCTTGTTTGAAGCTTTTGATAGTAATGATAGGGACAGAGTGTGGGATTTTGAAGATATAAAGCAGTTGTGAACGGTCTTGTGTGCTGTTTTTATACCTCTCGTATGGACGTGATGGGCCCACTGCACATTTCTGTTTCTTGTTAAAGATAACTAAAACGTCCATTCAGAAAGTAGCCTGGAAAGTAATTCATCACTGTCACTGTCACCTAGCTATCTACCCTCAGTCTTGGAGAAGGTCATTCATCCAATGACAATCCAGGACTTTTGGATGTGGATTATAATCACAAAGCGAAATCGCACGAGACATGCCTGTACTTTGGTAAAACTGTCCTGACAGCATTTGTGGTGTTGGAAGTGTACACAATGTTTATATTCAATTGCATGTCATCCTGGTGTCGATTAGATGTTATCCCCTGGGAGCAGCAGGCAAGTTACACCATTAGAATGACAGGCGCTGCAGCGTGTGCACGAGAAACCTGCTGTAAACTGTCTCACGCTTGAAGGCCCACTAGGAAATATTTTTGAAGAAAATAAATGGTGTTTGCAGTCTATTGTGTAACAGGGTGGAAGCAGAACATTCAGTATTCTTTTGCCTTTGCACTCCAAACAGTAACATACCTAAAAGCCTTAAGCGCGTAGGCAGGAAGTCCGTGGAGCCCCCCCCCCCCCTACCCCTCCCCTCCACACCCGCGTGCTGTGAACGTATCACGTGAAGGGTCAGTGGTTGTTTACAAAGTGGAAAGAGCTACGACACAGAAGGTATCCTGTTAAATGCAGCGTAAGAAATGCGCTGTTTCCTTCAGGGCTGCTAGAATGGAGGTACGTGAGCTCCGGGAGCGAAGCCCTAAAGTCTTTAAAGGGGCCGTCAAGAGACAAGTAAAAACACCATCCTTTTACCCAATCTTTTTTTTGTCAAATTCTTCTCTATAGTTTATAAATAATCATGAAACATAAAGTACACACACACAGGTAGAGTGTCATATTGTCAATATTCTTATGATACGTCACATTCTATATGGAACAATATTTAAGGATAATGGTGTACCGGGTGTTCCTTTTTCTAGGAGTTACATGTAGTGCCTCATCTCATTAATCCAACTATAAGATGAAAGACAAAAATCTTTTGTTCAATTAAAAAAACAACACCCTGCTCTTGTCTTTATCGAGCTACTAGCATCCCACCCACATCCACAGCTTTTAAAAAAAATAATAAAAGCTACTTATGTTCCATGAATATCACATTGAGCTGCTAATATTAGTAGTGTGATAATAGCAAGATTACATTGGCGGGGACACCATGCAAGATTGCCAGCAGTGATCACCTTAGTACATTAGGCAAGATTACCAGCAGAAATGTGAAAATGACTTCATCAATTTGGAATGCATCAGGATAATTCATGACAGCCAGAGCTACAATGCCAATGCCACCAACGTAAACATTTTGGTAATGTCTCCCCAATGCCATAAAATGTATCATTCAAATATAAGCTTTAGATACATTTTGGAAATCCAGTCATTTGTCTCCAAACATCACCAAAAGCCTATGAGTTCTGAAAATACCCACATTTCTGTCTCAAACACAGGCTTTTAAATGTTTGGATACATACATTACTTCTAACAAGCAAAAGCTTCTACTTTAGTAAGCTGGTTTGCATACAGAACAAGCTACTCATATGTAGGATAGCTGGTGGGGTACCAGTAGCTCTGGAGTAACATGTTAGAGAAGCCTGGCATAGTCACACTCATGAATGACAGCCCGTCCTAAACTGGCATAAACCTTCTTGCATCCACGTTCATGGCATGCTAAGAGATTTATGCCAATATTTATACATATCATGGGCAGTATGGTCTAAGGTTGTTTGACATCCATTTTGGGATGATCACCAGCTCCCAGCAGCGGCTCCAAGACCATTATCAATCTGGGTTTGGGATTACCACTAGTTGAGCGTGCACAGGCTTCAATGTCCACTCTGACAAATCTGCATACGTCATTTTTACATTTATTGACATTCAGCCACACTGTGGTCTCCAGTTCCTGGCAATTTACCTTTTGGCTAGGAGTCAGACTAGGGCAATTAAGTTACTATGAGAATTGCCAGCTTTAGGTCAGGAATTGGGCCCCGTAAACTGGCCTTGGGCCCTGCCAAATCACGCATATCTTTCCATCTGAGATATAGTTTGTAACCTTCGTCAGCACTGTGTAAAGAAAGACCATACAATACCAAACCATTTGACCAAATTCAGCCCCTCCCGATGTTCACCAGAGACTAACAAACAATAAATCGGGGTACGTAGCCCGTAGACGCATCTGTGTCAGGCGTGTCTCATGGACAAGGTTGAAATATTAAGATTAATCCAAGCAGTCTGGGAAACTTGGCGCACAATGTGCAAAGCCCACTTCAAATCCATAAGGTCCTTACCCAGATCCGCTATCAATTTTGCCATGGGGAGACAAGTTCATGACTCTGATCATCCTAATGGGTTGATAGGTTACTGTAATGAAGTTGACCCGCTCTCTCAGGTAAGAAGGGTGTTCATCAAAGCATCAGCACCCCTCCTTTATCCCATGTAAGCATAATTAGATAGTGCTTCACAAACCAAACATTGCCCTAGAGGCAGATGATAAGCAGAATGTGTTTCCCCAAAGGCCATGAGGAAACTCTGTCCTCTTATCCAATCTTAAATCCTCACCCATATGGGATCAAGAATGTCTTTTTGTTTGATGACACCTGGGACGGTAATACACTATGTGCTCTGAGGTGCAATGGGTGGAGGACTTTGGTATTACTTGAGGGCCACAGACTCTTTTGGGGGACCTTCTGTATTACAGAATGTGCCAGCGCAACATATACAAACAAAACAGGTGATGGACAGAATGTGGATCAATGTCACACATTCACCCCAGTCCAAAGATCTGGGCCCAAATCCATCGTTTTTTTGCACTCCACACCACCCTGGGTTAGACAATGGCGATATGCAAATCAGCTCTGACCCTGTGCCCCATGGGAACAGTCCAGTCCGAACTACAAAAGCCATGTCCTTCCCAGAACGGAATCAAGCATCCGAGGACCGGACCGGTTTCGAGGTAACACCTCTCATCAGCCCGGCTAGCTTGACTCCAGTGGTGTGGAGTGCCTGGGACCCACGTCTGAGCATCCCCAGCGCACTTATGGCGGCAATTGCAAACAAAACAGGTGATGGACAGAATGTGGATCAATGTCACACATTCACCCCAGTCCAAAGATCTGGGCCCAAATCCATCGTTTTTTTGCACTCCACACCACCCTGGGTTAGACAATGGCGATATGCAAATCAGCTCTGACCCTGTGCCGCATGGGAACAGTCCAGTCCGAACTACAAAAGCCATGTCCTTCCCAGAACGGAATCAAGCATCCGAGGACCGGACCGGTTTCGAGGTAACACCTCTCATCAGCCCGGCTAGCTTGACTCCAGTGGTGTGGAGTGCCTGGGACCCACGTCTGAGCATCCCCAGCGCACTTATGGCGGCAATTGCAAACAAAACAGGTGATGGACAGAATGTGGATCAATGTCATACATTCACCCCAGTCCAAAGATCTGGGCCCAAATCCATTGTTTTTTTGCACTCCACACCACCCTGGGTTAGACAATGGCGATATGCAAATCAGCTCTGACCCTGTGCCCCATGGGAACAGTCCAGTCCGAACTACAAAAGCCATGTCCTTCCCAGAAAGGAATCAAGCATCCGAGGACCGGACCGGTTTCGAGGTAACACCTCTCATCAGCCCGGCTAGCTTGACTCCAGTGGTGTGGAGTGCCTGGACCCACGTCTGAGCATCCCCAGCGCACTTATGGCGGCAATTGCAAACAAAACAGGTGATGGACAGAATGTGGATCAATGTCACACATTCACCCCAGTCCAAAGATCTGGGCCCAAATCCATCGTTTTTTTGCACTCCACACCACCCTGGGTTAGACAATGGCGATATGCAAATCAGCTCTGACCCTGTGCCCCATGGGAACAGTCCAGTCCGAACTACAAAAGCCATGTCCTTCCCAGAAAGGAATCAAGCATCCGAGGACCGGACCGGTTTCGAGGTAACACCTCTCATCAGCCCGGCTAGCTTGACTCCAGTGGTGTGGAGTGCCTGGGACCCACGTCTGAGCACCCCCAGCGCACTTATGGCTGCAATTGCAAACAAAACAGGTGATGGACAGAATGTGGATCAATGTCACACATTCACCCCAGTCCAAAGATCTGGGCCCAAATCCATCGTTTTTTTGCACTCCACACCACCCTGGGTTAGACAATGGCGATATGCAAATCAGCTCTGACCCTGTGCCCCATGGGAACAGTCCAGTCCGAACTACAAAAGCCATGTCCTTCCCAGAACGGAATCAAGCATCCGAGGACCGGACCGGTTTCGAGGTAACACCTCTCATCAGCCCGGCTAGCTTGACTCCAGTGGTGTGGAGTGCCTGGGACCCACGTCTGAGCATCCCCAGCGCACTTATGGTGGCAATTGCAAACAAAACAGTTGATGGACAGAATGTGGATCAATGTCAATGTGTGACATTGATCCACATTCGGTCCATCACCTGTTTTGTTTGCAATTGCCGCCATAAGTGCGCTGGGGATGCTCAGACGTGGGTCCCAGGCACTCCACACCACTGGAGTCAAGCTAGCCGGGCTGATGAGAGGTGCTACCTCGAAACCGGTCCGGTCCTCGGATGCTTGATTCCGTTCAGGGAAGGACATGGCTTTTGTAGTTCGGACTGGACTGTTCCCATGGGGCACAGGGTCAGAGCTGATTTGCATATCGCCATTGTCTAACGCGGGGTGGTGTGGAGTGCAATAAAACGATGGATTTGGGCCCAGATCTTTGGACTGGGGTGAATGTGTGACATTGATCCACATTCGGTCCATCACCTGTTTTGTTTGCAATTGCCGCCATAAGTGCGCTGGGGATGCTCAGACGTGGGTCCCAGGCACTCCACACCACTGGAGTCAAGCTAGCCGGGCTGATGAGAGGTGTTACCTCGAAACCGGTCCGGTCCTCGGATGCTTGATTCCGTTCTGGGAAGGACATGGCTTTTGTAGTTCGGACTGGACTGTTCCCATGGGGCACAGGGTCA